>NC_064249.1:21025346-21628193 GCF_003254725.2 Canis lupus dingo
TGTGGCTTCAAATCCTGGCTCCAATTTCTCCTATTGAATGACCCTGGACAAGTCCTAATTTCCAAGTTTCAGATTTCCCACCTGTAAAATGAGGAATAAAAAATCGTCTTCCTGGGGCCATTCCAAAGAATAAATTAACTGAATGGAAAAGTACTTTTAAAATAATGGAAAAATGGGTCCCTGTAAGTATTAAGTGAATGTGAATTTCGGGTGAGAGACCACTGAATAGATGAGGCAGAATCACAGTTTTTCCCCTTAGAAACAACCACATCAAAGGAAGGGAAGAAATAAGTTCCACAAATAGCAGGGATTTTTGGCTCTTTTGTTCAGTGATATATGCTAGTACCTACAGGAATACTTGGTACATCATAAGTACTCGATTAACATTTGTTGACTGACTGAATTTACTGAAGGTTTTCTGGATATGAAGCACTGGCTAGGAGCTTTCCAATATGCAATACTGTTTAATTGATGCAACAATGCTACAAAATAAGTATTCAGCAACTTGCTTCAGGTAACCCAGTTGGGAAATGAGGAGTCAGAATTTAAACCCAGGATATTGAAAGTACCTAAAAAAAAAAAAAAAGTTCATTCATTCATGTATTTATTGAGCACCCTTTATTGGCCAGATACTTGAGGCACTTGACATGTATCAGTGAACAAAACAAACACATATCTTTGCCTTCATTAAGTTTCATATACTAGTAGGAGACAGACAATACACAAAGAACACAATAAATTAGTAAAAGACAAGTGCTATAGAAAAATAGGGTCATGTAAAGAGCTGAGAATATAAAATGGTCATCATGATAGGCCTTTTGGAGAAATATTACACTGACTAAAGACTTGAAGGAGGTGAGTTAGCCTGCAGATATCAGAAGGGAAAAGCATTCCAGGCAACACGAATGGGCTGGGCAAAGGCTTTAGGTAGAAGAACTCCTGGTATGTTTCAGAAAGAGCCAGGAGGTCAGTGTGGCTGGAGTGGAGAAAGCAATGGGAAGGGTTGTGGGAAATGTCTCAGCAGTGGGGTGAGTGGACAGATCCTGCATGCCATTGTGAGGACTTTACCTTTTACTCTGATTTCTAAAGAAAGCAAAAGTGAGAGACAAGACCATCCAAAGTAGTCACAAATGAGAAAGCATTTGCTTTTCTGAGAGAAATAACTTATAGCTAAAGAGTAGAAATGTGTACTGATTTAATATGGTTTTGAGCAAGAATATGCACTATGTGAACAGTTCATTTTTAAAATCAACAGTAGATCACCTGTCAACAGCTGGGATAGAACATGTCTGACTTTTCCCAAGTCACACAGCTGCTAAGTGGCAGAGTGTAACTTTATGCCCAGGCAGCCGGACTCTGGAACCTTTGCTTTTTAACCACTATACTACACCGATTCCCCATGTTCTCATTTCTCTTCAAAATACTTCTAGGCCCTATAATATAACACATTTTCTCCATGTGTGCTGCACTTAACTTCTACACATCTCTTATTACAGAATTATATACCACAAAAAAGAAAGAAATGCACTATGACAATTCGAAAATATGAGGGGGAAAAACCCAAAACACCCACTAAAGTGACATGTGACAGAAAAATTTGCCCCTAAGCCTCCTATCTATATAATTAAACTGAAGTAAAATAAAAACTCTATTGAAATTACTTTTATATTGAAATTACTTTTATATGACCACTGATTCAGTGGTCACTGTCAGAAAAAAAAATTCAAATATAAAATTTACAAAGAGATGGATATTGAGAGGAATATACTGCTTTCACATCAAGCTATAACTACGTCTTATGTGAATGATACTCCCATGAGCTGACTTAAAAATCCAATAGCATCAACAGAAACAAAGGAAAAGACTATAAATAAACTGATTTCCTCCTTCTGACACCAACCTCATCTAAAAAGACACTAACAAAACCCTCATAACAAATCCTACCTCATCCAATACTCCTTGGAAATACTGTTGCTACCAGCTACTGTTCTGAAAAACAGTAGAGAGCTTATCATTTAAGCAACTCCATTGTCATATAGCAAATGATACAACTAAAAGGACTTACTTTAATTAGTTGGTACTCCCTCTTTTCTGTCAAAATAAGGCTTAAATTTAGCAACTGCCAGGGAAAGGAAAAGCCAAATGTTGCCTTTTTCTGGAGCTTGGTATATGTTAAGAGAGCAATAAAAGTTGTTCTCCACCTACAAACCAGAGTAACCCCCGAAGACTGAACTTGGCTATCAGGGCATGTCTGGTAACTGAAATAAAACTGCTGCTATGCAACCACTCTCAGAAGCCTCCATGATGGTAACGAGAGCCGCCGACTTGCCCTTGTCCTTGGGCTGCCTCTGGTCCCTTAAGACGGGGTGGGGGTGGGGGGGGGGAGTGGAGACGGAAAAGCATGTCATCACCTTTTACACAAAAACACCATGATCTGCAACCCAAGCCTGCTGCCATCCAGTGTGAGACTTTTTCTTATCAAAGGCTGCACCAGGGATTAAGGAAATCCAGATGATTTAAGTAACTTTACGAGCAGTTCCTTAAAATATTACATGCCTCACAATAAGAAAATGCTACCTTGTCTACTAGAAAGGACCCAGGTGAGAATTGTTCTCATCCTGGCTTCTTAAGTTTTCCCCTAATTAGTAGACTCATTTCTGTGTATTTGTGTGTTTTAGCAGTTCATGGAATTATGGATTGCAGTTATGAGAAGGGTGATGTCCTATATAAATGATTCCTTTCCTTATCTTTTAATATACTTTAGGAACTTACAGATGTTCTGAAAATGTTCACTAGAATTCAGTTGTGGACAATTAACAAGAAAGAAGGAAAAGGAAGGGTAACTGAAAATGTTAAACTCCACTTTGCAGTCATCATATTTCATTTCCTTAGTTTATCTTCCAGTTTGGGAAGTCCAAATACAAAGGGAAACTCTAGGTAACAAGGATAACAACAAAAGAAATCGTTGCAAAGTGCTCTCTAGTTAACAAGCAGTTTCATTGTGGGTAACATCCCCCCTAGTGGGGATTTTTGTTTGTTTTTGTTTTTGTTTTGCAAATTAAAGCATCAAAGGGAAAAAGAAAAGGTCCTATAATAAATTACGATTGTTTTTCTAGCTCAGAGCTGATGAATCAGAATCTTTGGGTGTTGAGCAGTGATCTGCATTTTTGACAAACATCTCATGATTCCCTTTTATTTAACAAAGTAAAACATTATGAAACTTTAAAACATATAAAAGCACATACATTAATACATTAACCACATATCCATTAATCAGATCGAACTCACATTATCGAACTTACTAATAATAATTGATATATTATTAGATATTAAAGTATAAAAGTAAAATATGTATATGTATTATATATACATGCTATTAAAATTATTATGATATGTATGACATACTGATATATTAAGATTTGTTTGGGAGGGCAAATACCTTTTCTACCCCTAAGAATATTCTTTTTTTTTTTAAGATTTTATTTATTTATTCATGAGAGACACAGAGAAAGAAAGAGAGAGAGAGAGTGAGAGAGAGAGAGAGGCAGAGGGAGAAGCAGGCTCCGTGCAGGGAGCCCAATGTGGGACTCGATCCCGGGGCTCCAGGACCATGCCCTGGGCCTAAGGCAGGCGCCAAACCACTTAGCCACCCAGGAATCTACCCCCCCCCCCAGAATATTCTTTGTCTTTAGAGATTCATTTTCATTTGATAGAACATTGTTATATCAGATTTTTTTTGGTTATTACCTTCCTGTTAAATTTTTTCAAACCTTTTACTTTCAACTTTTATATGTTATAAATGTATCTTTTTTTAAAAAAAACATTGAGTCTATTGAGGTATAATTTATGAAAGGAAAATTCACTATATTTAGGTTTACAGTCTGATGAGTGTTAACAAGTATATATGCTACTGCTGAGATACGGATTTCTATCACCCAAACATTCCTTTATGCCACTTTACAGTCAATCCACTCCTCCTACCTCAGCCCCTAGTAACCACTAACCTGCTTTGTCCCTACAGTTTTATCTTTTACATACTGTTATAGAAATAGAATTATGCAGAATGGAGTCTTTTATCACTTAGCACACTGCTTTGGGAATTGATCCATGCTATTGCATGTATCAGTAGTCCACCATTCCTTTTGATTCCACATATGGATATACCAAAATATGTTTACCCATTTGGCAACTGATGGACATTTGGGTTGTTTCCAGTTTGGATCTTAGGAATAAATCTGCTCAAAAAAAAAATGGGTGAACAAGTCTTTACGTGGACATATGGTTTGGGAGTCACAGAATTAAAAGCTTCGTTGGAAATTCACAAACAAATAGCATGGAGACATGGCAACTTTTTAAAAGGATAAGATGAGATGAGAGATGGAGTGGTGGAGGGAACTTGAGAAGGAATCCCTGTTTTTTTCCTTTCTATGTAATTTTAGATTTTACAGAAAATTCAGAAAAATAGTGGAGAGTTTTCTCTTGCACAGCTTCCCTTAATGTTAACATCTTACATAACCATAGTAAAATTATGAAAATGAGAAAATTAACATAGGGTAGCATACCAACAAATTACAGATCCAATTCTAATTTCACCAGTTTTTCCACCATATTAATTTTCTATTGCCACAATAACAAATTACCACAATAAGGTGGCTCAAACAGTACAAATCTTGTTATCTTACAGTTCTGTGGGTCAAAAGTCCATAGGTCTCACCTGGCTAAAATCAAGGTGTCTGTAGGGCTATATTCCTTTCTAAAGGCCATAGGAGAGAATCTGTTTTGAGCCTCTTCCATCTCCAAAAGCCACCCACACTTCTTGGTTTATGATTCCCTTCCTCTATCTTCAAGGCTAGCAATGTCACATCTTTCTGAAAGGTTCTGTTTTAAGGCCTTGTGATTAGATTGAACCCACCTAGATAATCGATGGTACTCTTCTCACCTCAAGGTCTTTAGCCTTAATCCCTTCTGCAAAAGTCTCTTTTGCCATGTAAAATAGCATATTTACAGATTCTGTGTAAGATGTGGACATCTTGGGGGCCATTATTCTACCTTTCTTCCACACATAGTTTATATAATTATTTTCTTACAAGTGGGCATTTAGATTGTTCCCAATATTTTGCAATTTATAAACAGTGCTGCAAAGAATATCTTGTGCATCTGTATTTTCATACTGCTGGAGGTACACCTGCAGGGTACACGGTTAGAAGTGAGATTGCTGGGTCAAATGGTAAGCATGTAGGTAGCTGTGCCGAAATCTCCTCTAGAAGGATTGTACTAGTTTGTATTCCCATCAGCAATGTATGAGACTGTCTGTTTCCTATGACCTCACCAACAATATTTGTCATACTATATAGTTTTTGCTAGTCTAAAAGGTGAGATAGTATCAAAATATTGTTCTAACTTGCATTTCTCTGATTATAAGTGGGTTTGAACATTCTTTCTATCTGTTTAGGACAATTTTTATAGCATTTGGAAACTACTATTCAAACTTTTCCCCAGTTTTTCTATTGGGTTTTGGTCATTTGTCCCTCAAATTTTAATGGTCCTTCATATGTTGTGAATGTTTTCTCTCAGCTGATTGTCTTTAACTTTGTTATGATGTTTTTTTTGCCACATAATTTTTTAAAAAGAGTTATTTTACAGGCTGGAGAGAGAAAGTGTGCACACGCATGTGCGTGCGTGAGTCGGGGAAGCAGCAGAGGGAGGGGGAAAGAGAGAGAATCCCTAGCAGACTCCGCACAGAGTATGAACCTGATGTGGGGCTGATCCCACAACCCCAAACTGAAACTCAGCCGACTGAGTCACCCAGGCACTCCACCACACAATTTTTTAAAATATTTTTTTATTTATTCATGAGATTGAGAGAGAGAGAGAGAGAATGGCAGAGACACAGGCAGAGGGAGAAGCAGGCTCCATGCAAGGAGTCCAACTTGGGACTCGATGATGCCCCGGGCTGAAGGCAGCGCCAAACCACTGAGCCACCCGGGCTGCCCCACCACACAATTTTTAAAAACATTCTTGCCTCTGGCTTGTCAGTAACCATTACGGAAAGTTTTTTCCTACATTAAGGCTATCGATGCTTCCTTGTAGTACTTGTATGGTTTATTTTTTATTTTACATTTAGATCTCTAATCCATTTGGAGTTCACCCTTATGTGAGGTGTGAAATACACATCTCATTTTATCTTTTTTTCGAAATGGCCACTACTCACTTGTCCCTACACTATTTGTTTCAAATGCCAACTCCTCAGGAAACTATTCCTGATTTCTCTAATAGGAGTTATATAGTCTCTCGCCTGTGATTATCTAAACTCTTTTGTTTATATTACTGTTTTCCTCTGTCTTGACCAATGATTAGTTCTATTCCTATGCCATATCTCCTACTGAGTCTTAACTCCTATTTTATATACCCTGCTGAGACTTAACTCCTGAAGGCAAACATTACTGAATTCATCTTTGTATTTCTTCAATGCTTAGCATACAGTAGATTACTTAATAATATACTTGCAGAATGCTAATGATTAACCTGAATTATTAAGAAAAGTCCAATACATTCAAGAAAAGTAGTGAAAATATCTAATACATTCAAGGGGGAAAACTCCTTAAAATTATTAAAGTTAAGCTAAATCTGTGTTTAAAGGGGAAAAGTTTAGTATCTGGAATATTCACTTCTGTAGACCACCTCAGTTCCTGCTAATGAGATATATGTTGATTTTCTTGTGACTGGCAGAGACTACTGATCTTAAGTTCACAGAATACGAATATAAGAAAAATGGCTTTAAGGGATAAAATAATGAGAAATGATGGGTCAAAACTAAGAAAGAGAACATTCTCCCGAAGTGAGGTCTATTAGTCTATTGGACAATGTCCCAGAGGTTATCAGGGAAGCCCGAAAAAGCATCAGATAATATAATGTGAGAGACACTTTTTCATTGTCAGGGGAGATGGACTAGATGAATTTAATTGAAGTTTTCCATCTCTCATTTCTAGGACTCTAAGAATAAAAGCATCACAGATTGGGGGAGGGGGGTGGCTTTAGAGCCTAGTAGTAATTTAAAAAAATAAAATTCTTACTGCCTCTGTTGAAACAAAATGCACCTAAAACTCATTATTATGGAAATGGTGGTAAGCAAAAGATACAAATAAAACAATATAATTATTCTTTACTAATATCTATCAGGATGACTTTTTAAAAAAATATAGAAAATGGGGAAGTGAAGGAGAAACACATCATGGAAAGGATTTTATTAGGTATACTTCTAAAGGCTATTTCCTAACTGTACTGTTTCTAATGCTGGAAGTATTTTTTTTTTCATCATAAATTTAGGCCCCAAATATTAACATATTGATCCTTAGTATATAGTACCTCCCCCCTTCCAAATCTCCAAGGATCTTAAAATATCTGTATAGTATTTCATTAGCATAAAAGAGGCATCATAGGCTTTAGAGTAGGTCAAACAATTTGCTCTTGGTCACACATGTGAGACACTACCTGAACATACATTTAAAAAATACAGCTCTTAAAAAAAAAAAAAATACAGCTCTTATCACTCCTTTGCCTGTTTTTATGTACAAGCTCCTAAATGCTAATAATATAAAATCTTTGTACTGATACTCTGGCAAAATTCAAAAGCAGGTAACACAGGCTGTAGATCATATGGTTGGAAGAGTGCAGAGCCTTTTCCAACTGTGAGCACCTGATTTTAATGGAGAAGAGCTCTTGAGTGACAATGGTCTCATTGACTGCATAAGATATGGGGCCCAGTTAGCTTAAGGACAGAGCATCAGGTTTTGACCTTCACTTCTGCTAGAGCGATTATCTTTTTCTCATTTAACTTTCAAAAAGCTGAGAGCAGACCACATTCCTATACATCCAATTACTCCTTGAGTAAGAAGCCAACTAAGATAGTCCCCATGAATTACTCTATCATTAATCTCACAGGACTTCCATAGAAAATCATTTCCTTCTACTCACTACATTCCTCCTTTAATTCTATTTTACTTAAGAGATTAATGCAGACCCTTAAAAAAAAACATTGCACAACACTGATTAATTTTAAACCATCAACTAAGAGGGAGATGTTCCGGCTTAAGAGGTTAATATCTTTGCAATGGGCATACTCTGGGTAATCATGAGTGAATTTTCATAAACAGGTCAAGAAAAAGAAAAGGTCAAACCTGGAATTCTAGGATTAGTAAGATACAATCCTGATCTTCTAGAACAGTGGTTTCTAAATTGTTTGGACTATGTATCAAATGAGTAAAATATTGTTAGTATACATTCCTAAAATTGTTTACTTATAAAATACAAGAATTGTTCTAATGTAGGATTATAAAACATTCGATAACAAAAATTTAAAGAGTAAAATTTTTTAAATGAAATATTTTCTTTCTGCAACTCATATGGATCATATTTAGTACCCTCTGAGATACATACATCCTATTCTGGAGACCGCCACCTAGAATATTACATACCAGGGAAGGCAACCATGCAAATGATGACCCTACAGTAAGTACTATAACCAATAAATGCACACCTCTATGGAAAGATAGAGAAGGTCAAGGCTAATGTTGCCTAGAAGAGGTAGTGAGACACTGGAACTGAATTTTAAAGGATGAGAATACTTTTAGGAAGCATAGAAGGTGGCCTTTTTAGGCAGAAATGTGCAAAGATACCTGAGAAAACTTGTTTGGGGAACTCTTAAGTTTGGTAAATATGGAGCACTAAGGTGGAGCACCCTCTAAGTTTGGAGGCTGAGAGATCTGGGGGTGGGAATGGGGATATTGGCTATTATGAAACAGAACTGGAAGGGCAGCCAAAAATTTGACAATGAAAGGTTCTCTGAGCCAAGTGAACTTTGGTTTTTATCATCCTATAAAACATGAGTCAAACTCAAAAGATTTCAGCAGGTAACTGATGCTTTTTGATGGAAAAGCTAGCTCTGGAAACATTTAAATGAGAAGAAGAAAGAAGGAAGAGAAAGAGGAGAGTGCAAAGAACTCACTGTGCAAGCCAAATAAAATGTATATAATTTGGTCATGTCCATGGGCACAAGACCATAGAGAACTACTACATAACCCTGAGCAAGGGAGAGTCAAGTAATGATCAGGGTTAAAGCAACAGTGCAAAGGCTAACGTGGGGACAGAGGTGCTGGAGGCTAGGAGATAAGTTAAAGTCTCCACTGTACGAGATGGAACTGCCTACATATTTTGAGGGGCTCAGTGCAAAATACAAGGGCCATTGTTCTAAAGGCAGGAACTCAGGACCATTAAAGTACTAAAATCGGGCAGCCCCGGTGGCTCAGTGGTTTAGCGCCACCTTCAGCCGAGGGCCTGGTCCTGGGGACCCGGGATCCAGTCCCACGTCGGGCTCCCTGCATGGGGCCTGCTCCCTCTGCCTGTGTCTCTGCCTCTCTCTCTCTCTCTCTCTCTGTGTCTATCATGAATAAATAAATAAAATTAAATTAAAAAGTACTAAAATTGCAAACTTCCTTTTCTTGGGCTGTCTCTCTCTCCATCTGCTCTGGTGTTTTTCTTCTTTCTTTCTTTCTTTCTTTCTTTCTTTCTTTCTTTCTTTCTTTCTTTCTTTCTCTTTCTTTTTAAGATTTTATTTATTCATGAGAACACACACAGAGAGAGAGAGAGAGAGAGAGAGAGAGAGAGAGAGAGAGGCAGAGACACAGGCAGAGGGAGGAGCAGGCTCCACACAGGGAACCCAAAGGGGCACTCGATGCTGGGTCTCCAGGATCACACCCCGGGCCGAAGGCGGCGCTAAACCACTGAGCCACCTGGGCTGCCCTGCTCTGGTGTTTTTCATTTGCTATTTAGTGTCATGCTCCCTCAGGTACCAGGGCAAGTGCAGACCTTCACAGATGCCCAGGGCCCCTGCCCACAACTCAGTATATGGGTGGCCCCACTGGTTGCTAGGTTGCCCTTCTTCAGCCAGTAAACCCATGTGCCAGGCCCAGGCCCAGGGTAGGGAAGTTGAGCCAGGCTTCTTTCCTTCCCACGGCTGACTCTGCAATTCACTAGGTATCTAGCTTAGGGATGGGAAAGAGGCTTGCCCCAACTGAGTGGTGGCCTTTGGCTAACTGCCAGACACCAGTTAAACTGACAAGGAGGAGCAAGGATAGCTCTGCCAAGTACTGCCTCGGGATGTCACAGGGTGTGCAGGCTAACCTCTATCTTTTTTTATGCTTGTACAAAGGCCTATGCCAGGGTCAGAGAGTGACAGCTAGGGGCTGGGTGAGGCAGATGGGAGAGGCTGGTTGGGATTCTGGGGGTGGGGAAGTGGCAGTATGGAGTCCATCCCAGGGAGGCAACAGGAGGCTGAGCCAGGCCTTGGCTCTGAGTCCCAGCACACACTCCACTGTCCCACTGGACCTCACTCACAGAAGACAAATCCAAAGGTGGGTCGATAAGAATCTTAGGATGAAAACCACAGAATGTTAAATTCCATCCATAGGGTCCTTCTGAATGTAGGGCCTGTGCACTGGACTGGTCTCATGCTCATGAAGCAGGTCCTGGTAAGTGGTTCAGGGGAAGAAAACAAGCACTGGCCATTGAGGTAAATGGTAGCGGGGCTGGCGAGCAGTGGAATGGATGAATTTGAAGAGAGGAGAAGAGACGATCTGGTAACTGAATTTGGGAGGAAAGAAAATACTACTGTTCTGGGAACTGAAGAAATCTGTAATACTACACAGAAATTCAGGGGGGAAATGGTTTGGGGGAAAGACATAAGTGAACATAGTTTGGGGCAAGCTGGATTTACATTACGATCAGACAGCAGAACTAAGTGTTAGTAGAACACAGAAGACTGTTTAGAAGAAGATTCTCCAACAAAACATCGCTTTCTCTTTTCTGCTTTGTTGATCATAAATTTCATTGCTATATAAAATGTCATGGAAAAGGTCCTTCTAGTATGAAGATCTCAGCATTAATCCATTAAATAAGGCCACATCTAAAACATCACATGTAAGAATATGGAGGCAAAGGTGGACTATATACAAAATGAAAAAAGTCAGTTTATTTAATAGACAACTCAATTTATGGAAGAGATTATATATAAAGTGTACTATATAAGGTATGAATAACTCTTAAGATGTAAAAATGTGCAAAAATTAAAAATTATTCACATATGCTATAATTTTTTTTTCTTTTAAAACTAAATGTCATGCTTCCTATTTCTATATTCTTGAGTAAAAATGTATGAAGCTATATAAGCTTCCTTATAGCAGGCAAAATTATGGTAGTTTGCATAAAAATGCAAATATGCAAAGTATCACTAATGAGTGTCTAAAAAAAACTTATAGAAAATAAGTAGCCAATATATAACGAAATGCATTTTGTTGTCTTTTTTCCTCCCCAAAATATATTTCATTTAATCCAATATAACAAAAATATTATCATTTTAACTTGTAATCAGTATTAAGAAGCATTCAGATACTGTCTATGCTTTTTTCCTAAATTTTCTAAACAGTTTTATTGAAATATAATTCATGCATCACCAAACTCACTTTTTTTTTCAAACTCACTTTTTTAAAGTGTACATGTTAGTGGTTGTTGTCTATTCAAAACGTTGTATAACAGTCACCACAGTCTAATTCCAGAATATTTTCATCACCCCCCCAAAGGTATCCCATACAAATTAGCAGTCACATTCTCTCCTCAACCCTTGGCAACCATTAATGTAGTTTCTCTCTCTGTGGATTTGCCTATTCTGGACATTTCATAATAACAGAATCATACAATATATGGCCTGTTGTTTCTGGTTTCATTCACTTAGCATATTGTTTGTAAGGGTCTACCATGTTGTAGCGTGTCAGTACTTCACTCCTTTTTATGGATGAACAATAGAGACACCACATTTTGTATATCCATCCTTCTTTAGTTGATAGACTTTGGGTTGTGTCCACTTTTTGGCTGTTACAGATAATGCTCCCATGAACATTCACGCACAAGATTTTGTATAAACATGTGTTTTCAATTTTCTCGTATATATACTTAGAAGTAGAATTACTAGGTCATATGGTAAGTCTATGTTTAATTTTGAGGAACTGTCAAACTGTTTACAAAGTGACCGTGCCATTTTAAATTCCCTTCAGCAATATAGGAGGGTTCTAATTTTTCCACATCCTTGTCAACACTTACTGTGTTCTCTCTTTGATCATAGTCATTCTAGTATGTATGAAGTGGTATCTCACTGTGGTTTTGATCTGCATTTCCCTAATGACAAATGATGCTGAGCATCTTTTCATGTGCGTATTGGCCATTTGTTTATCTTCTTTGAAGATGTATCGATTCAAATCCTTTTGGAGCCTTTCTTTTAATAGCTACAACAGTCTGACAAAAAATTTTGTAGTGATATTATAATCAAATAATAACCTAGGAATGAAGTTCTTTTAACATGAAATTAGTAGGTGCTTAATATGAAACAAACATTTAAAAATCCTGTGGAATGGTCCTGGCCTTGGTTATAGAATTAATGGGCCTGATAATAGGAAGGCATTCAAAGTGTTATTATTTACCAGCAATGCTCGGAACCTGCTGAGTATAGGTATAGCTGAGATGTACAAAAATACCTTCCTGTTCAGCTAACACTAGCAAAATTGAGAAGTTAGCAAAGTTTCATTTCCATATCTCTAGCTTCTTAACTTCTGTGAAAGAGGAAAGCATCTGATATCATGCTTAGAGGTGTGCTTAGAGCTGTGCTTAGAGGTTAGTTACATTTCCTTTAGTGGGCATTAGCCCTTCAAAACATTTATTTCTAATTGTAAAATGAAAGGTGTTAAGCCTCCACTCCCCATTAAGGCAGAAGAAAAATATCTTTGCTTTGAGGAAGAGGGGCTTATAGTATACTATCCATAAGAATGAGCTATGTGAGTTCCTCTCATTCTCTCTCTGAAATAGCCCTCTTCTCCTGGGCAAGATACCACTGGCATCTTCACTAGTCAGCACTACTGCAAACCTATTTTATGAATAACTATAAATCGAGGAGAGTTTCCCTCATTCTTTTATTCTTTCAAATTGAGAACCTGGGCAATATTCCCTGCCATGCCTGTTCTCTTTTCTTCCAGGTATTTGTTATCTCCTTTCTACCTCTCTTAAGGGGTTGTATCTAACCTTATTCCTTTTTTCTCTACTTCAAATTTTATATTTCCTAGGATATTTATTATTTAAAAACTTAAAAATTACACCTCTTCTGATTACAAAATGATTTAAAGGTATAGTTAATATTTAACATCTTCAGACTATAATTTTCCTTTTCTGACATTCTTATGTTTATTATATTATTTTTACTCTGGTAGTACTATTTTGATAGACATATAATATGAATATAATTCATATATATTCATACATACATGAATATAAATACACTCTCTATTAAAAAGAAGTACCACTGCAGGGTGATCCTACTTTTGACTTTAACTCTACACAGATGGTCAGTAAAGAGAAGAAAAGTTGGATATAGAATCGTTAAGTAGCAGAGGATAGAACTTAGTGTCCAGGAATGCAAATGCAATGAGGAATACAAAAATTAAAATGGTATTGCACCTTGGATGCTATAAATTCAAATTGATTATTTCACGCCTAAAACTAGATTCTTAGGCTCATCAAAGGTCACTATGCCACAATAAAGTATTTTGTAAATGTAGACTTGTCATCTGAACTGACGGTGTCAAACACTTGGAAGGACAACTAATATACAATGCAGCATTTGTGAGCTATGACAGGCCACAGAAAAAAATATCGCTTATTAGTTTCTTATGCCAGACTTGAAGGTACAAAAGAAAGCAGTGATGTCTGCAGGGAAGACATGGGACTAAAATGGGTTCCAAATATACTAACAAATCATTTGGACAAATAGCTCTCAACCCTGGGTACGTATTAGAATCACCTGGGAAGGTTTTTTAAAAATACAGAATACTGGGTTCTAGTCTAGAGATTTTGATTTAACCGGTTTGAGGTAGAGCCCAGGCATTATTAGTCTTGTATGTGTGTTTGTTTTGGGGGACGTTCCTTAGGTAATATTTAGGTATAGCCAGAGTTGAAAACCACTGAAAACCATTATTGGTATAATACCAATAATCAAATATGATTATTGTCAAAACCAGTGGTATTTGATCTTTACCAAGTGGTTATGAAACTTTGTCTCTTTGTTTAAGTTGGAAAAACAAAAATCTTATTGAGGATCTTATTGCTCTCATTGAGGATTCTATTCAAAACAGAGACCAATACCCAACTGAGCCTCACATCTCAATACTTAAGAAAGGGTGTAATATTTCTTTTTACATAAAAATTTAACTTAGTCTACATTTATTCTTCCAAAGCTTTACCTCTTCTAAAAACTATGCAAAATTTTCATCTTTTGACAGTCTTTTCTATCTACTATATATCTGATTGGGAATGCTCAGGTGTCACTGTGACAGGAACGAGAAGGGTTACAAAGGAATAGTCAGCTACTGCCTTAGTTCAACTATGCTTTCTGGTTGTCTTGGCATATATTTTAGTGCCTGAATTCTTTCAGAGCCAAGCTCAAAGCTAATACAAACGAAGCAGCTGCGACTGCATTGTGTTACATTTACATGGAAGGCCAACTCAGACCATTGTGTTATGGAAATGAGAACACTAAGCCAAGCACCTGGCCCGGAACACAAGCAGCTTTCTTTTAGCCAAAGCCAAATTAATGGCATCGTCTAAGGAGAAGTGATATAAAAATCATAAATATCAATAGTCACTTTATAAATAGAACATTAAAGAAAGAAGCATGTTTCAAAAACTCAGGCAATGTGAACGAAATATATACAATTACAAGGCGTGATCATTTTCCCTTTCTGAATTAAATTTAAGTACCTGGATAACTTTCATTAGTTTACTCATTCCTTCCTAATCACCCCCATAATATCATTTGAATCTAGTTTTAACAATGTATAAGACATATAATGGATGTTTTAATTAGAGGAAAACACAAATATGACAAATGTAAAAGGTCTAGCAAGATACTAAAAAAAAAAAAAGAAAGAAAAATAGCATCTTTAAAAAGAGGCTAAAACTATTCAAATGACTAAAATGGTTCTTGAAGAAGCTAATAGTCAAAACTCAAATCTGCAAAAACATTGTGAACTTATACATTTGTATGGCACCTAAAAGACTCAAAGAAATATCCACAGAAACAAATCATTAAATAAAAAATTCTATCTAGTTTCACTTCACAATGTAAGTAGCGACAGCATATATATACTATATACATAAAATACCATAGCCCCGAATTCCAAATACATATTAAAATCTCTAGGCTGAAGAAAAAATGTAACTTTTCTGCACAGGTACACTCATTTACTCCAAATGATTGCCTAGTGATTATTAAATGGTTTAGTAATCCACTAGAGTGAGATACCATCAGTAATACCAAGAGAGTAAATGCGAGATACTCACTTCATTCTGGTCATTCAATAATTCATGCATATCTTATCCATTTAACAATTTTTTGTTGAGTGCTTACTGTGTGCAAAGTACTGTGTTGGGCACTGAAGTAGTTAACAAAGACAAGATACTTACATAATGTCTAATGAGGGACACAACCCACAAAGAGTTGCAACTGGAATTAAGGTAAAGAAATATGGAATCAATACAAGAAACAGAAAAACTACCCTGCAGATCTCTCTGCTTTTCCTTACAGCTATGAATAGACAAAAGTACAAATATACTGAGACATCCCTAAAAACCAGGACCTTGCCTTACCTATATGTTGGGCCATGTAAGTTCCCTCTTATGTTTATCTTTATTTTTAAATGTATTGACTCTGCTGTTTACCACTGATGTAAAGGTGGCTTAGACTAAGAAATATATGTGAATATAATGTTGTACTGGTTATCCACTTGAAGTTTTTAAAAATATACATTTTGGGAGTTGAGAAAGATATACAAAGGTTTTGGGCTTCCCTGATTTGGGTTCACTGCTATAGTTACTCCTTGGCTCCTTCCTGCCATATCCAGCAGCAGCCAGCGGGATACAAGCGACTCTTACATGCCTGCTTCTCCTGGATCTCCCTCAAGCTAACCACTACTCTAGAACTAGTGGGTGGGTGCTGGGATGGCCCTCTATTGAATGGCAGGCAGTCCTTGACCTATAGCCCTGAGTTGCAATATTGATAGCAAGAGGAAAAAGTGACTTAGGGAAAAGCCAAGTTAACTTACCAATACTAGTATTTATACAAATGGAGGTGAGAAGAAGGCCCTTTTGGAGAATCCATGAGACTAGCTCTTTTTTGGTTTAGTTTTTGAGCCAAGATAAATATTTCAAAAAACAAACCTCTAACACTTGCCAAATTTAGTTAAGCTAGGCAAAAAACATTCACAGTCTTGCCCCAACCTACCTCCCCATCCTTCTCTCTTGCTATTTTTGCCTACATGCTTTTTGGCTTGTGCCTCACTGAACCCTTTCTACATTCCCCGGACGCCTCAGTCACTTTGTGAAGTGTGTCTTTCTAAAATGCTATTGCCTCAGCCTGGAATACTCTTCTGCCTGTCAATTATTTTCATTCAGCCTTTGGAACAGCTCAAATACTGGCTCCCCGGCAAAGCCTTAGCTTATACAATGCATTGTTAAAAACCAGTGTCACCACGCTTATCTACCTCCTTGTGAATCTGGTTGTTTTTCTGTCTCTTGCTACTAGACTAGAAATGCTCTGGGAATGGAAAATTCTGTTGTGTTCATTTCTGTTTCCCCAGAACCTGGTGCCAAGAAAGTTTCAATAATTGGTGAATCACTAATACTTGGCCCAAAGTAAGCATTCAGTAAGTGTGTTACTGTCAATAATTTCAGTCGAGGCTTGCTAAAAACTTCTTTATCTGCTCTTCAGTATTTGCCCGAAAATGGAGCTGGGAAGAACAAGCCCTTTGGAGAGTCTACTTGATAAGTAGTGAACTTGTGGTTCACCACAGTAAAGACCCCTGAATCCTAGAACCACAAGAACTTGTCCTTAAAAGTCACTTCTGCTCCTTCATAAAGTTAACACGGATCATTTCTATGGAAACAATCATGTTAATAACATAAAACACTATATAATTTAGTTAAGTATCTCAAAGTTTGGTTCCTTTTTGTTCTGCTTTTCCATATTCAGAGACTCTGTTGTGATATCAACCACAAAAATATTTTGTGTTGATCTGAAAACTAGACATAATTCTTATTGGCATTACATTTAAGTAAATCACATTAACTATCGGTATTCTATGGAAATTTAAAACATACTGTGTACTTTCACAGATATATGAGGTACTGCAGTACCTCATCTAGCCAGCATATTTTGGTTTCTTGTAAAAGAATATAAATTATTTATACAGCATTATCATGGAATAAGGTATTCACAAACCAGATTTTTCTGGATAACAAGTTTTATAAGCATCACATATTTTCAAGATTTAAAATATTCTCAGTGGATATATATCATACAATATTACACAGTTACACTTTAAAGAGAAGCTCAGCACAATATAATTCCACTTCTTAATGATTCAGGATCATTATTATCAATGTCAATTACTGTACTATATACCATCCATCCTGTAATACAACAGTATTCTTAAGGACTACTGATAAATATTGGGCTATTTGCCTTTATCCTGAGTGACTTGGATTGTTTTTTGACTCCTTTCTTGACTCACTGTCATCTTTTGAAAAATTACAACCAGTGTGTTCTGATAGTTATTTTTCAAATAACTGTGTAGATAAGGACTGGTTAAACTCTCCTACACAGCTAGGTGCATGGGCTTTGTCACTGTAGGCTGCCAGTCAGTGGCCCCTCTTTCCTTCAATATTTCTAAAT
This sequence comes from Canis lupus dingo, assembly GCF_003254725.2. NCBI lineage: Eukaryota > Metazoa > Chordata > Mammalia > Carnivora > Canidae > Canis > Canis lupus. Next base: position 21,043,171 of record NC_064249.1, read on the forward strand.
CCATGAGGTGGCTGAGATTGTCAGAAAAATGACAACTAAGTACATGGTTTGTAAGCAGTGCTAGTGGTCATGTATATGCATCATTGGTTTATTACTTTTACTCAAGAATAACTAGTTTTATTAGGAAGGTAAACCTTAAATCAGCTATCAACTGTTTAAATATAAATGAAAATTGTTGTTCCTAATTAATTTAAATTTTAAAATTCCAGCCATGAACTTAAGATTCAATATAAGTACCTGAATGTTTTATATTATAGAGGTATCTCTTTCTTCAGTTATTGACTTTAAAAATATGTATAAATTTATTCTAGCATGATGGTATCAATATTTCAAATTCTAACTCAATTCTTTTCACCAAACACTGTATATGTATGGTCAGTTTTACTATATTTGATTTGTTTCATCAGGAAAACAAGAAGGGGAGGAAGGAGGAAAAACAATGCCTTTTTTCATTCATTAAAAAACAAACAAACAAACAACAAACAACCCAACATTTAAGTGAGAAGCCATGCCTATGGAACAAAGAATTCAGGAAAAGAGATGAAGTCTGATATTTTATAATTCCTGTCACAATTTGGTTAGAATATTAATACAATCTTGCTTCTGATCTTTAAAAATGAGAGAATTGGTAACATTCGAAAGGTGTCATAGTAACAGATAGATATCCATGAACTCTATAGATCATTGAAATACAATAAGGGGAAATATCTTGTTCTCAGCGTTAATAAACATAAACATAAAACATTCACTTTGGTTAATTTACAAATGAATGCCAACTTATATATCTCAAAATATCAGTTCAACTTAAAAAAGTCACCCAAACTTAAAAAAATGTATTGGAATACATAAATAAAGAATACAACATATTAACTTACAGAATTAAAAGAAAATAAGTCTTTTTTTTTCTCCAATAGAAAAGTCTACTTCTACTCTATACTGATTTCCTCTGTACCTACAATAATGACCAACCTCATGGCAGTAATTCTTTTCAAGTTTAAAAACAATACATTTTAATAAAACGATACACTTAGTCTCTTTCTTAAGTCAATAAACATAGAAAATGGATGAATCAAAATCTGGGTTACTCAGACTTATATCAAAAAGGTCCAAACTAGGACTGCAACTGGTGATTAGCTGACCTGATCACTTAGAGCCTCCTGATTTCAGCATTTAAGATTTAATACTGATTTCTTAGTACTGCCTCATCAGTTTAAGGAATATTTTAAACTGGGCTATTTCTTCCAGGGCATTTCTTAAGCACTTAGATGGTTATCTAAAAGATGGCTTAAGCAAAGCACAGGCCAGGTCTCAGGATTAGAACTCACAATTGTCTCTGATAATCTGCCATGCAACTTTATGAGTCCCACCATTTACTGTTTATATGAGTCCCATCATTCACTGATTATACTCTAGCCCAAGAAAAATAACACAAAATCCCAAAAAACTCCTCCCACTTGTTAAGAAAAAAAAATCTAACAGCATCTTTATGGAACGGTGACAGGTTTTCTTTAGTAACTTGATAAAAGGGCATCCTGCAAAGATTTGCACTCTATAGTTCAGAAGACTTTGAATTTAACATATTTTTTAATACATTTTAGAAATCTCCCATAAGTAAAAATAATTATTCGCTAAAATCTAATAAACCTGCTACTGAAAGTAGTGGAGGTTAACCACAGTTAATCTATGTAAGTTGATAACTCTGTCCTTTTAACTTCAGTATTATAAAGAAATTCTTGAGCAAAATGTTTTGATTCCTTAGTAACTGTCTCTAACTCCAAGAAGAAAGGAGAGAAAAATAAAATATCTTTCGGAGAAGAGGAGTACTTACTGGTACTTTGAAGGGTGAGGTATTTACAGTGTCCATGGAGTTGGGTTTCTCTGATGTACTGGTCCCTGAGATACTCCGTCTGCGTGGGGACCTTTCTGCCGGCACCTCTGCAAAAGAAGAAAAAAAAATGTCATAAAGACACCAAAATTTAGGATCTTTGACTAAACTGTAAATTAGTGGGATTCCCCCCCCCCCCACCACAAAAATAATCAGTTTGGTTTAAAGGTACATCACGTTCTATCTCCACATGATCAAGGGACAAGGGAGACCCGGTCACACTTAAGAAATCTGCTTTAGCATGACAGATTATAATTCTATCTGGGCACATAGAGAAAGTAAATTTTCTGGGCTATACTTAATATCTATAAATTCACTTACTATCTGCATCTCACAATGTATGGACCTACTTCTCAGTTTGTCAGCAATATAGGAGTTAATAGAATCCAAAGAAATTTTTGATATTCTTGTGAACAGCATACAGTCTAGTGTTGCACATGATTTGCTGGTGTCTGCACGAAGGTCAAAGTTCAGTTCCGTGCAGATAAGATGATTCACCAGACTGCAACCAAAGGGCCACGAGACAACCGAAAGCGGCTAGGATAAAATAACATATATGCCTATGCAGATATAAAAATAGATCAGCTTCTCCTTGTGCTGGCAAGATGACCTTACTAAGATCTTACTCTGGAATCCTAAACCTGTTCAAACTGACCTAACAAGCTTCGGATTCTGCAGATGAGGTGGTATTTTCTAATTTAGTTACTATACACTACATTAAGGTTACATTTAGACAATTTTTTCATAGTGATATAAATATATGCATATATATATATGCACATACACACGCACACACAGATGATAGATATACACATATTATACCTTTATCACAACTGCTTCCCATCTCCACTTCAACTGACAGACATATAGGAATCCAGCTTCTCAGATAACATTAGATAATCTCAACATGGACAAGGAAAAAAACACATCCTAAAAAAAGTACTCTGTATTATCTTCCAGATCTTAAAAAATAAGGAGTAAATCGTGACTCCGGAGACTGACATTTTGATTCCTGCTGCTCTCCCTTTAAAAGATAGATGCAGTTTAAACTTCCATTTCTGGCCTCCTGGCCCCTGGGATCCGTGCTACTTCCACTTAACAGAAAGCGTTTTTTCTCTCGCTCCCTCCCTGTGTCTTGCTCTTCCCCCTCCCTCTCTACAGCTTGCAGAGAGCAAGCGAGAAAGAAACACACAGGACTGCAGCTATTCAATCAATCGTTCCGACTGCACATCCTCATTAGTTACTTTCAGGCTATTAGCAGACGCCCAACCACTGCCTCCCCTCAGTTACAGAAAATTTCACTGTAGTGCACTAATCTGCAGCAAGAAAAAACATTTACTGAAATTTATATTCAGCTAGTGCCAAAAGGACACCATTTTACACAGACCTAGGAATGAACACAAATCAATCCCTCCTATGAAAATCCGATTGGAAGTGCTTACCCTATTACTACCTTTGCACGCTGGACACTGATTTTCTTTCCATGACTAAACAGATCCTCTGTGTGACATCTTGACCCGTAAAACATAAGCCAAATTGCAACATTCCTAATGACTGAGAGGTTGCCAACATAGCGTCTTATACGCCTGCAGTACAAGGAAGTCCCACGCTATCACTTTTAAAAATTACAACCAATAACTGTCTCTCAACTTCTCTCTAACCATCAGTGGTTAAATGAGCCTTAATGTACAAAGCCATTTTCTGAAGTAGGCACACACGACTTCTAAAAAAATGGCAGTATAATTAGTTAAAATTCAAGGCAATGGCACAAAGCCCCAATTTTAAACAAGTCAGCTTTGCAAAGCACACTGAACAACAAGACCTTCAGACTTTTTTGGAAGGTGACTTTAAAGAGTGATTATCCAAGTTAGGCATTTCTACTATATGGGGGGCAGGCTGGTAGGGAGATGGGCTGGTGAAGATAGATGAAAATCTCATCCTTCTTCTGATAATGACCTATAATTAGAAGATACATGAGATCGAATATTACAGTATAACATAGTTTAATCTCTGAATAATTGATGGAGAAACCAAACTAGGAGAAAATAAGTTCCATTAGCAAGAATAAAATGATCCAGTAAACAGTTTTCCTTAATTTGCAATGTTCTGGATAAGGAAAAAAATGGAAACTTATTTCCTCATTTTCTTTCAAATATCTAATTTTAGTTTTCAGGCATATGAACTCACTAAATAAATACACTTCCAGGCTTTTAACAATGTAAAATTATATTGGCTAAAATGAGCAGCCATATTTTAAACTCTAACAAATATGTTATTTGTTGTACTTCTTCCTCTTTTAGATTCTCTTTCTGCATCATGAAAAAAAAATCACAACTCTGGTATAGCTTAAAGAATACCACTGGGTTCAAAAAGAAGAAATTAAATTTTTCTTGAACTGCCACTAAGAGGGGAAAGAGGGAATAAGCTAAATCAACAAATGATGAGAGGTCTACACTTCTTTCTCAGCTCCCACAACAATGTAACTTATCTGCTGATGCACAAAAGGCCCTCTAATACCCAAGTTCTCTCATTTTCAGAAGATTCAGAACCATTTCAAAGCTGAGAGGATATATACCCCAAGCACCAATTGCCACGTACAACCAGGTAGCAGCATCAGCAAGGACCGAATTAACAGCTCGTTGGATTAGTCACAGGCAAGCCTGCATATTAAACTGGTCCAGCTACCTTTAACTTTAAATCTCCAGGCTGAAAGGAAAGCTGCTACTATGCTCTTAAAGCCACATTTCTGCTGAGTTAGAAAGAAAATCTATACTGGTTCCAGTAGACCAAAATTAGACAGCTCTCTTCCCTGCTCCCACTCATGCTACATATACCGCATTATTTTCACCCGCTGTAAAAATTGTTCCTTTCATAGTTATAATATTTAATTACAGTCATTTTAAAATATGCTAGCCCTCTAAGACTGAGATAGAGACTTATAATATTGTTTCAGTAAAGGTCTGAAACTGTCCTGTTCACTTTCTCATCCTCTAAAAATATTTTTCATCTTCAGATAGAAAGGCAAAAAAAGTTTTAAAATATAAAGAAATGATTAAGTTTTAAATTTATTTCATTTCCTTTACCATTGGATATGCACCAAGATGAGGTGACCACTTCTCTTAATAAAAGATAACCGGCAATACAGCTCCATGTGGAACATATACTGAACAAAGAGAACATCTGGGTGCTTTTCTTAGCATCTCTATCAACTATCTCTGTGATCTTGTGTAAGCCATCTCACCTTTTCTGCTCTGGTCTTCATTAATAAACTGGGATGTTCAGACCAACCAGAGATGAAGGCAAGATGAATGAATTTATATGCTTTGATGTAAAATTAGCTTTTTGGAAGAAAGGGGCTCTCTAAATCCAAAGTCTGGTATCATAACGTCATTTATTCTATGTAATACATATTTTTCTCTCCATTGATGTGCCTTCTTTGGAAAGTGTGGCAAAGAAATTGGCAGCTGGAGGTATAGGGACAAAAACACTTTTGGTGGAGGATGTGCTTGTCTTCTTCAACAGATAGAAGTCAACCTATGCCTTTAGAACCTTATAGTTGTATTGTTCATGGCCTTAATTCACTTATCAGGAAGCAAATGTCAAAAGATATTTCAAGGAGGACAAAAAAATAGGACAGTGTAAAAGAGATGAAGAGTTGTAGTAATTCCACTATGGTAATCATAGTGAATGGGTAGTTGCTTGAGAAGATGAGCTGTGGAAGTCATCCTCGTATTTATTAGGGAAGAACGCTACAGGCAGAGGGAAGCCAATATGAAGCTTCTAGGGTCAGGTGCAGCATGGAGGCCAGTACAACTGGTGTGAGTAGAACAAAGAGTAGCAGAAAGTCCGAGACTGGGGTAAGTGTGCTCAGGCCACATAAGCTCTGTAGACCTATGCGTCAAGACTTGAGCTTTTCACTCTGACGTGAAAAACTACCTGGTCAAACATACTTCACCAAAAGGTACAAATCACACAGAAACCTTATGGGAATATACTGTCACTTTCTTAATTATTTTCTTTTCAGGATTTTGAATAATGACTGTGACTAAAATAATTCTGGAATATTATTATGTTTGGAAAGAGAGTAAAGGTTAATATACTTATCATATTAACTGAGGGTTAGGTTCCAAAAACCTCTGAAAATATCTTAAATGAGAAAGGTATCTGTTATGCCTGTTATCATTATGGCCAAATATTGATAAGCATCAAGTGCATTTATTTTTGTTCAAGCACATTTAGCTGAAGTTTATATACCATCATGTCATATATGCATGCTTAACATGCTTAACATAAATAACAGGACTCAAATGTCATTAATTCTGATAAGGTCTGCCACTCTTAGGATGAGTTACCATCATTAAGGAATGATACAAAATACTTTCTCTAGAGATAAAAAAAAAAGATGTACTATAAAAGTTATTTAGGCACTACTTTGAGGCAGAAGTATTTTTATGATAATTTTAGTGATTACTGAGTCTTTGCTTTGTGCTAAGTGTTGGATGTGGAATTTATCTTTCTTAATCCTTGGGGCAGCCCTTTAGGTAGTAACAATTATTAATTTCTTGGATGAATGTGGGGGCCAAGTTTCAAAGAAAAAAATACTACTTACCAATGTGAAAGTAATTTCAGAAATTCAATACAAAAGAACAAAATGTAGAAAGACAAAGTTTTAAATTGGAGGACAATGATGTAAAGAACCAAAATATCCTTCTTATAGCAAAATTTTCTAGTTACGACAGATCAGAAAACCATTATATGCTCATGAGTGCAGTGTGGCATATATAGTATGCCTGAATACTTCCCATGAATGGCAACCCAAGCCAATTCCTAGTAATTCTGTGTACAGAATTATAAAACATGAATGAACGTGAATGCTCTGCCAATTGCAATTATTCAGAAGCCCCTTTAATATTTTTGTATTATATTTAGGAAACAAGTGTTCTAATATTCTTAAAAGGGGAATTCTTCAGTTCACTTCAAAAACCTTTTTAAAAATCAATAACATTCCAACAAAGCATGACAGAAAATTGAATACACACCAAACTGTGTTCATGCACCCATTCATGTCAGTGAAATCTCAGGGTGCTGCTGTGAATCAGCCTGCTTCACTCTCATCTGTTTGCCTTTACATTGTGTAAATGATGACAATAAATAAGACAGGATATCAGTGGCTCAAGTTATTAATGAATAAAATAAGCAAATAACTTAACTCTTTATGCTATAAATTCTAAATTAGGAGAATTCCTTTTCCACAGGAGCAGAGAAGACATTTAAGGAACTGAATGGGAAGAAAGAGCAGTATTAGGCAATAGATGTGTACGGATTCAGTAAAAAAGGACCTCAAAAACAAATGGCAAAAGGTGAAAGAGAAAAGGCTTCATGAAAATGGGATTGTATGTTTTGCTGTTGGACTCCTCAAGGCAATGGGATCTTAAAGATCTGGGTAGAGAACCATTTTGTAAAGGAAAAGTGACAAGAATGAAGAGAAGAAAATTACTGACTGCATTTATATAGTTGCCAATACCATAGTGCCTGGGCGTTTTATGGACTTCATCTACCTGCTTTCCAGTAGGACATTTTCTGCTGTCTCTTGTTTTTACAGCTTGAAAGCTTATGTACTGACAGTCACTACCATTTAGCTGCTCTGAAATACAAATCCCCAGAGTCACTTTAATATATCCAATTGGTATCACTGAGACTGTAGTACCTCACTCAAACAAGCAGACCTTTCAAGTTGGCATGCCCTCAACACTTACTTCAATCTGAACAAATTGGTGCTAAGTACACAAATGTGGTGAATTTTCAGAAAGTAAAGCCATTCAGTCTCCCCACCTTTTCCTTACTTCAGCAAATTTATTCTCTATTATTTTAAGATTTTCTTCTTACTATTATAATAGGAAAATGGATTTCTCTCTGTTCAAGGAGTCTGGACACCCACAAGTATTCCATTTCTTCATATGATGACATTGGATGGGATAGCAGAGAACAGGTTTTGTACAAATAGCAGTCTCGACCAGAAAGGCTAAAAAAACAGCTCAGGGATGTTTACATGGTAACTTAAGTTTCTAATACAAAGTGTATCTCTGGTTCTTAGTGATAACCACCAGGAATCTTAATAATAATGATAAAAACATAATAACGAGGATACCTGCAACACCAAACTACCATTTATGATTATTACATGCTAAGTGTTTTATAGGAGTTATCTCTTCCATTGTCACATCAATTCTCTGGAACAGGGACTATCACCTTTATTTATAGATAAGGAAAGAAAAAGAGGTTCTATTACTCTGTCCATGTTTGCACAGCTGGTAAAGGGCAGAATCAGGACTGGAACTCACACGGTCTGGTTCTAGAGTCTGTACTTTTAATTATCATGCATGCTATCCTGTTCTCCTACTGTTTTATATAATGGGCTGTAATGGAAAAGAAATAAATAATCATGGAGACTCCTATTTTCTTCTTCCTAAAAAAACCCTCAAAGAACTTTAACAATATGCACACTTCGTATTTTAAAGAGAATTAAATCACTTAGCATTATATTATTGTGCTGAGCACTGAGTAATGCATAGAATCGCTGAAGCTAATATGACAATGTACGTTAATTATCCTTAAATTAAAAAAAATGTGTTATCACATTGCAGTCCACTTAACCAGTGATTTGCCAACCTGGCTATGAATTGAAATCAGCTGTGGAGCTTTTAATCAAACACAGGTGCCTGTGTTTGAATCACAACCTCTGAGGGAGGGGAGGGGATAGCCTACTCATAAGCATTAAAAAAAAAAACCTCTCTAGGTAAATCTAATAAGTTTTTTTTTACTTAAAAAAAAAAATTTTTTTTTAACTTGGTTCCAGGAGTGCCTGGGTGGCTCAGTCTGTTTAGTGTCTGACTCTTGATTTCGGCTCAGGTCCTGGGATCAGGCCTGGAGTCCAGCTCCGTGTTTAACACACAGAGTCTGAGGTTCTCTCTCCCTCTGCCCCTCACCTCACTCATACACACTTTCCCTCTCTCAAATCAGTCAATCAATAAATAAAATCTTAAAAAACAACAACAAAAAACACTAGGCTCCATGCCCAATGTGGGACTGGAACTTACAACCCTGGGATCAAGTGTCAGATGCACTACCAACTGAGACATCCAGGTGCCCTTGAAATTCTTTTTTTAAATTGAGGGGTAACTGACATACAGATGATACTGATTTCAGATGTACAACATAATAACTCAGTATTCGTATACACTGTGAAATGATCACTACACTAACTCTAGTTAACATTTCTCATCATGCATGTACAATTTAAAAAAAAGAAATCACACTCTTTAAGGGATAATTTGTTGCAAAAAAAGCCCATCAAAGATTGCATTTCCTGAAACAGGAAACAACCTATAAAAAATAACTACTACTGATTCCTTAAATTAAAAATTAAAAGCCCTCCAAAAAATAACCTACCTTTGTGGGGGGGTGGAGTAGATGGAGCACAGATGATTTTTAAAAACCAGTTTTTTGTAAGTTAAACCAGTTATTTGTAAGTAACTTTTTTTTTTTTTTTTTTTTTTTTTAATGATAGTCACAGAGAGAGGGGGGGGGAGGGGGCAGAGACATAGGCAGAGGGAGAAGCAGGCTCCATGCACCGGGAGCCCAATGTGGGATTCGATCCTGGGTCTCCAGGATCACACCCTGGGCCAAAGGCAGGCGCCAAACTGCTGCGCCACCCAGGGATCCCTGTAAGTAACTTTTAAGGCAGTGAACAATCTCTGTATGATACTGTAGTGATGGATGCATGTCATTAGACATTTGTCCAAGGATGTTACAATATCAAAAATGAACCCTGGGGCATCTGGGTGGCTCAGTGGTTGAGCATCTGCCTTTGGCTCAGGGGTCCTGGGATGGAGCCCTGCATCGGGCTCCCTGTGGGGAGCCTGCTTCTCCTTCTGCTGTCTCTGCCTCTCTGGGTCTCTCATGAATAAATAAATATTTTTTAAAAATAAACCCTAATGTAAACTATGGACTTTGGGTGATTATAATGTGTCAATGCAGATTCATCAACTGTAACCAATGTACTATTCTGGTTGAGGATATTGGAATGGGGGAGGGCGTGTATGTGTGGGGATAAGGATATATGAGAAGTCTTTTAATTTTGCTATGAACCTAAAACTGCCCTAAAAGAATAAAGTATTAAAAAATAAATAAAACAAAATCCTGTCTTTCTATCCTCCTAAAGTAATCTTCAGTACACGAGAGATAACTACTTAGGCCAATTCTATGAGACAAAGATAGATAAATAGCATTAAGATCTTAGGTTTTACAAAGAATAATCTTTAAATATGAAAACATTGTTCAGCATTAAATGACGTTTTTGAGCATTTCAAACCAGTTATTTGTAAAACTTTCTTAATCTCACAGCTTCATTTTGATGAAAAATATTTTATGTTCAACTCTGGAAGGTACTATATCTTCTAACTTTACAGAGTTGTAAGAACTTTAAGCTTTTCTATAACCAATGTAACATGTTCTCATTATTGGTACATTTCATATATAATTGTAGGTATAATCTTTGATTTATTCATACTGTGATTTCAGTATTCATTTTTAAAATCTTAAAAAAATATATTTGGTCCTTGATTACACCAGGGTCTTTTAAGAGTGGTTTGTGATATTTAAGAAACAAAACAGAGGATTATAGGGGCAGGGAGGGAAAAATTAAACAAAATGAAATCAGAGAGGGAGACAAACCATAAGAGACTCTTAACCATAGGAAACAAACTGAGGATGCTGGAGGGGAGGTGGGTGAGGAGGATAGATAACCAGGGGATGGGCATTAAGGAGGGCATGTGATGTAATAAGCCGTGGGTGTTATATGCAACTGATGAACCATTGAACTCTAACCTCTGAAACTAATAATACACTATATGTTAATTCACTGAATTTAAATTAATTTTTTAAAAAAGACTAGTTCTCAATACTTTCAGTATTGAGAAGTATTGAAAGCACAAATATTTGGCCTCTAATATAAGGACAAGAACTTACTCATACTGAGGACCAAGTATACATACAGCACTGTACAAAAACAAAAAGTGTTTACATTGGACATCGCTTCTTAGTGAAAGTATCAGAAAAAGCAGAAGCCTGTGATGTTGATTTGTACTCATTAGGCCACCAACACTGCTAAGTCTCTTTTCAAAATGTCTGTTGGCTTTATTTAGTCCCCTTTATCCATCACCCTAGTCCCGGACTTTATCTTCTCATGCAGATCATGGCAAGGTTGTCCTAACTGATCTCTCTGACTTCTTTCTCTGCTGAAAGCTATCCTGCTCTCCATTAACAGATTAGTCTCCCTAAAACATTACTTTCTTGGTGTAATTACCTTCCTAGAGATCTTTAGACAGTCAGGCATGGGGAAAAAAACCACCTGGCCCCACCTTTCACAGTCACTCTTCTGTCAACACTCTCCAACAAATTGCCTTAGACAGATGATCTTTGATCTCAAACTGGCCATATTCATTCCCCTGCATGTTTGCTAATGGTTTCCATCTATCTGCCAGATCTTAGATGACCTTCAATAGCAATGTTAGTTCATCTACTTCCATAAAACCAGTTCTCATTATTGACATTTTTTTGATTTCCAATTAATACATTCGTAGAAGTTGAAATTACTTGATTATATGTTCTTCAGTTTCAGGTAACAAACTGCATTCCTGCTCAGTACAGTGTTCTGCAACTGCTGTCTTTGAATAAAGTTTGAATAATGCAAGATTTCAATAATAGTGATCTCTGCCTCAATTTTTAAATAAAACAAATTTTAGTAAATAGAATTCTCTCCATTTTAAATTTGTCTCCTACAATGTTCTCATAAACCATCTGCACCAATTCTTGCTTGTTTGCAGGGAGTATTAAAACAGAATAAAAGATAATGATTACAAATTTTAACACCTAAAAAATAGTTCAGCATAGTCTGAACACCTTTTTTATCCTCCTTTAATAAACACACTGGCTCATAGAGAATTACCATTTTTTGTTATGTTTAAGTGGTGAAGTATTTTGTATACAATTTCACATGGTTGAATTTAATATGTAGTAAAATTATTAATAAATGTTCTAGTTATTTCTAAATAACATATGGAATTAAAGTGAACCCATTAAGTTAAGCTTAAGAATAACTTTTTTTATGTTTATTAATTTGAATCTTCAGATATAATTGAAATTTTTATAAAGAAGCTTCATGATAGCTTAGGTTTAAAAGTTTCGAGGTTTTATGGGATCCCTGAGTGGCTCAGTGGTTTAGCGCCTGCCTTCAGCCCAGGGTGTGATCCTGGAGACCTAGGATCAAGTCCCACGTCGGGATCCCTGCATGGAGCCTGCTTCTCCCTCTGCCTGTGTTTCTGCCTCTCTCTCTCACTCTCTGTGTCTCTCATGAATAAGTAAATAAAAATTTTTTTAAAAAGTTTTGAGGTTTTTCCTTCCATGCAACATCCTTTTTGAGATCTCACAAATTTCCAGGTTCTTAAGAAGCACATGTAAATGTAATAAGGTTTAAGTCTTCATATCTTCTTATTCATTTCCATTTTCCGTAGATATCTGTTCAGCTTGGTTTTCTTAAATTTTTTATTTGCACATACCTTTTAGGAAAATTTTATTTTATGGGGGGGCGGGGGGAGAAGGAGTGGGAGAGAAAGAATCTTAATCTTAAAAGAAAAGAATCTTAGCAGGCTCCTTGCCCAGCACAGAGCTCCATACAGGCTCACAACTCTGGCATCATGACCTGAGCCAAAATCAAGAGTTGGACACTAAACAGACTGAGCCACCCAGTTTCCCTAAGAAGATGGATATTTTACAGAAAGATGTAATTTATTAAATTGACTATGGAAGAATATAAGCAGGCTTGTAACTTATAACCATGAAAGAAATTGAATCAGTATCTTAAAATCAACCACTTATTATGGTTTGATTTCTTATGTAGCTTGACTTCTGAAAAAGAATAAATGTTGGATTACACTTGCATTAGTGTTTCTAATCAGTGACAATTCGGTTTTTCATCAGAAATGAATAAATTGACATCCTGATATCTAAATTAAAAAAGCAGCAAAAAAATCCTAAGAGTCATGCTAACCCCTAAGCATGGCAGTTGAATTCCTATTGAGTCTAACAGGTGGGAACATTGGTATTTAAAGTCTTACATCCTTTATTTAGAGGATTTCCTTAGAAAAAGAGAAAAAAAAAAGTTCTTTCAAAAATTTTCCTGAAAGGAATGTCTTCTCAAATTTTTGTGGATAGGGGATCCCTGGGTGGTGCAGCGGTTTAGCGCCTGCCTTTGGCCCAGGGCATGATCCTGGAGACCTGGGATCGAATCCCACATCGGGTTCCCAGTGCATGGAGCCTGCTTCTCCCTCTGCCTGTGTCTCTGCCTCTCTCTCTCTCTCTCTCTCTCTCTCTCTCTCTGTGACTATCACAAAAAAAAAAAAAATTTTTTTGTGGATAGGATTTATCAGTTTCTCCTTATATTTCTGTCCATTTTTGCCTTATAAATTTTGAGACTGTTACTGGATACAATGTAAGATTGTTGTATCTTTCTAGCAATTTCTACATTTTATCTTTATGTAGTGACCTCCTTTATTCCTACTAATGGTTTTTGACATAAAGCTCCATTTTATCTTGTTTTCATGGAGATGCTAGCTTTTATTTGCCAAAGATATCTTTTCCTAAACTTTTTACTTTTAATCCTTCTGGGTCTGTCTTTATGTCTTTTTCATTTGCAACATTAGTAAAGAAATGGAGTCTGGCTATCTTTACCTTTTAACATTTTCAATATTGTGTTTTCTGATATAGTTAGATTTTATTTCTATTATCTTACTATGTTTTTCTATTCACATTTTAAAATGCTTTTTTCCTGATTTTCTGTCTGCTCAGATTGATCAAGTTTTAAAAATTCATTTTCTTCTCTACTGCTTTTGAAATCATGCACTCTATTTTCATTCTTTTAATAGCTGTCCTTACCATTTTAACACATATATTTAAAGCCTAATGCTAATCTTGATTTCTATCCTTCTCTTGAATAATTCAATGATCTTAAAAAACTTCAGTTCCAATTATCCCCTTCCTATCTAACATCAATATTGTTGTACACAATTTTACTTTTACCTTATCAGAACTGTGGTTATAAATTCCCAGGGATTTTTACCCTCTTCCCTCCCTGACCAGTAGTCCAGTCTAAGATAAGTAAGATTCGTGAATGAGCAGATTCTTTTCTTATTTTCAGTCATCAAGAGATCTAGTTGTATAAGGAACAATGGGATGAGGATTTTGGTTCTTTTTTTTTTTTTTTTTTTTTTTTAAGTTTTATTTATTTAAGCAATATCCACACCCAGTGTGGGGCTCAAACTCAGGACCCAGAGATAAAGACTTGCATGCTTCTCCGACTGAGCTAGCTAGGTGCCCTGAGACTTTCCATTCTAATTTTTCACTTTGGCCCCTAGGCTCATGTCCTATCTTGTGGCTATTAAAACTTAACATTCTGGGGATCCCTGGGTGGCGCAGCGGTTTGGCGCCTGCCTTTGGCCCAGGGCACGATCCTGGAGACTCGGGATCGAATCCCACGTCGGGCTCCCGGTGCATGGAGCCTGTTTCTCTCTCTGCCTGTGTCTCTGCCTCTCTCTCTCTCTGTGTGTGACTATCATAAGTAAAAAAAAAAAAAAAAAAAAAAAATTAAAAAAAATAAAATAAAATAAAACTTAACATTCTGGAATTCTAAGATTGGCAAATACCCCCAGGACAATTTACTACCTGGATATTTATTTTTTCTCTTCCAGGGGATTTCCTTTCTTTCCTAAGAAGAGGTCAACTAGGCAGTCTAAAAATATTTGTTTCATTAATATGACATTTCTAGTTGTTTCTGTGTTTTCAGGATATCTGCCATTTTTCCAGAGATGAGAGTTTTAAATTTTGAATATGCTTTCCCCTTGAGGTTAGGTGTGATTTTAGGAATCAGGTAATAGCTACCAATACCAAATAATTAACTGTAGTAAGTAGGGTCATTTAGAAGCTTAAAAATATTTAGGTTTTACCAAAATTATAATCTTCTTTTATAGAATGATTATATCACTTAAATAACTTCACTTAATGAAAAAATCACTTAAATTTAGTTTAGAAAATGCAAAGTAGTACAAAATATTTGAGTATTTTCCTGCTTATTCTAGAATTTGGAAAACACAATTACAACCTACTGAAATCATTGCAAATGCTACCAACGTCCCTTAAATGGTACTTGCAGATCTGAGAATAGAGAACAGTGTAGAAAAAGGGTAGCTCTGACAGAGTAATTTGGGTAATTGTGAAAATGGCTGAATCTCAAACTTTTGAGTATCTGAATAACATTTATTCATTCAAAAAAATTTATTTACTAAGTACCTCTTCAGTGTTATTCTAGAAGATGCCAAATTATTAAGGGAAAATCCCTACCTTTCAGAAACAGGGGAGTGCTAGGTGGGTACACAATTAACTAACTGCAATGCAAGACTGGGTGAGTTAAATGCCATAAGATTAATACCATAGCAGTTATCTCCTTCATCTTCCCTATTTTCCACTGCTAAATCCCTACAAGCAACTTTGATTCCTGTATGAGTTTCTCCTTTCAAAAGGTTAACTCTGTGCTCTTAAATGCCACACTCACTTTCAAACTCATAAACGATTTTGTGCCCTTAGTTATTTTAATATATTTTAATAGGTTCAATATCTTGCTCTCTACCAAAAATACGTACAAGTCTCCCCAATTTTTAAAAAAGGCACTTTTCCTTTTTATTAGTCACAGATTTCTCCAGGTAAGAGATGTAGCCTGTAGCTTTCACTGTCTCATCATCTGCTGTCTTTCTCAATATTATAAAATCTAACTTCTCTTCCTTCAACTCTAATGAATGAAATAGAACTGATAATTTCACAAGTTACCAAAAGTCTCCTAATTAAAAAAAAAAAGTCTCCTAATTACCAAATCCAGTGGTCATTTCTGACTTCTTTTTGTCTTTTATAACCACTGACATTGCTGGCCTTTTTCTACCTTAGCACTTGTACCACACACCATATCATCCTGGCTTTCCACCTACCTTTATGATCATTCCCTCTGGATCTCCTCTTCCTCTCTACCCCACCCCCACCCCACTCTCCCAACTAGTGTTCTTCAAGGTTCAGTTCCTGACCTCGGTTTTTTTCTTGACAGTTTCTCAATAGTAGGTCACTCACAGATGCTAAGCTTGAACTATCTTTCTTCTCTAGATGGTTCCCAAATGTCGCTCTCTACCTGTGACTTCATGTCCAATAATTAGAACTATATTTCTATCTGAATATGTACTAGCCACCTCAAACTCAATAGATCTAAACAGAACTCATCTTCTTCCCTCAAAAACTGACTCCCTTTCCCAACTTTTCAATTTCTGTTAATAGCACCACCATCTTCCCAAATTCAAAATAGTCTTTATTTTCTCTCCCATTCTGCCAATCTGTCAGCAATTCTGTTGATACAGTCTTTGAAATCTCGCCATCTTTTCATCTCAGTTTTTGATATTCGGTACATAAATATTCCTCTCCACCTGGAGTGTACTGGGTGCTGAAAAGACAGAGGACTGGGCCCCTGTTTTGAAGGCATTCACAATCTAGTTTTAATAACAAATAAGGAAACCACTAATAATACCATAGGGAGTTAAGTGTTAAAATAGAAGCACTTAGTCCATATCTGGACTTCTCTCTAATAGCTTTCAAAAAGGTTTAACTGCTTCGGGTCTTGTCCCCCTGTTTAGACATTTTCACATATGTCTTCCTAAGAAATTATTTTAGTCACATTTTTTTCTTACTCAATAATCTTTAATTCTTTCCAACTGCTTTCCAGATAAAGCTGTTACTCAATAGATTGTCATGAAAGGTCCTACCCAGCCAGCCACCAAACATCCTTCACATATTGTCTCTTATCACTACTTTACATGAACTTCCCATTCCTTTCAAATCAGTTTTTTTCATTAGACATGAACATAATTTAATATTCCTCATGACACTCCTTCCATACAGAAAACTACATTTCTATAAAAATCTACTCTATCTTTTAAGATTCAGATTAAATCCTATCTGTAAAGCAATTTTCAGTGTTCCTAATTGAAAATGATACCTCCCTTCTTCAAATTTCCAAGGCAATTTTTGCCTAGATAAATCATTTCACAATCAAGTACTACTTTATTTTCTCCGTTGTTGTCTTGAATTATTGTTAAGTCTGTCTCACTTAACTGTACACAGTTCGTGTTTTTCTCCCCAACCAAATTCTACATTTCTCACAAACAGCTTTATCTTATACCTCTTTGTATCTAGCCATAGTACCTAGCACAATATTTTGTTCATGAGCAAGATCCAAAATAGGGGCAAGGTTACGAAAGTTCAATTTGGATGAAGGCACACTGCTGACAGAAGAAATAACGTGTGCGAAGGTAGCAAAGGGCAATGTTTGTGTGTAAGATATAGAAAGTTAATCCATTTGGTGGAGGGAAGGGCTTCTTTGCCCCTCCCTCAAAAGAATATTGGAATGTCAAACAGAAGGGCCAGAATAAGTTCCGCATAAGATGTCTTGACTTCATCTGATAGGTGAGAAGGGAGCCATGGAAGGTTTTTGAGTAGAATAATGTACAGCACAGTTTTATGAAGTTGCATCAAACCAGCATTGCACTAAATCAACGGGAAGGCCTGAACATTAGTTAAGTGGCTATTGTTCAAAAGTGAAGTAGTAAAGCCCAACCAACACAAAGTACTTTCCTTTCGTCTCCTCTTTGAGAGAAACCTTTCCTTAGGAAAAGAAAGCATAGTTTAATAGGTTCTCTGACATGACTCTTTTGGTTCCATTCATCCTAGATTCACCATAAAGTAGATTCAGGTTTCTTATTTTTCTTTTGGCATCTTCACTGGGAAAAGCATGTTGTAATTAATGGTAATTATATTAGCAAATGACATAAAAGCTTTGCTTAATCCTCAAGCTATTATAAGCTATATCTAGGATAGTTTTCCTCCTAGTTCCTCTGGAAGAACTTAGTAAATTCCTGTTTATCCACAGACAGAAGTGTTTGCTACCCATGGTCTGGAAACCTCCCAAATAAGAGCAGGAGTTACATAGCTGTCTACTCTCTCAGCAACTAAACTTATTGTGGCCCTTGAGCAGCATCATGACTGACTTCCCTGTGTTTTATCTATTACAAATGCTAAGGTTTCCTTCTATTAGTTGGATAATTTATAGGAATTCGCATTTTTCTTCTAAGCATGTTCTAACATCGTGTGTCTTTATCACCTCCATTTGTGAATAAAGAGGAATTCATTAACTCTCCTAAACAGAGGATGGGAGTGGGGATAGGGCATAAATTGTAGTCACCTTTTATTTGCCCAACTCTATGTATTTGACTGATTTCTTTTTAGACATAATGGAGGTAAATAGCCAAAAAAAGAAGTAAATTAATCTTAAGGCTAGATAATTAGAATACAGAAAAATATCATGCAAGAGCAAGGGAAAGATGTTTAGTGATGACTCTACCTTCCTTTCCCATGATGCAATAGGGTTTAAGTGGTTGGTTTTACTTAGGGATATTTGTATTTGCTTTTCTTCACTGATGTTTCTCGGTGTATGTGGAGGGGAGAGGAATGGGAAGCAAGTAGAATAGGATAGGCTTTAGAGAAATGAGGATAAGAGGTACACATATTTCTTAAAGTCACCCAAATACCCAAGGTAAGTGAGGCTATGATAAACAAATTAACAGCAGCATTGATATCAAAATATATATACCTGAGTCTTTACAGAATTAGAAAAGATCTGATTAGGATGACCCTTTATACCTAAACTGCATGAAAAAAAGAAATCATTTATAGAACGTTTAGATTGACAACATAATTGAATTAAATAAAACAAAACAAAGTCATGCTAAATATAATTTAAAAAATTTTAAAGATAGATGCCCTTTAGAATGGTAGAAGATTATTCTTAGGTTATAGGTAATACTCATGAAGAATAAATTAGAAGACCATAAATTGTGCCCACTTATAATAAAGGTATATCTGTATTTAGTGAAATATAAGACAAATCAAATTTATAAAAAATAATTTCAAGGCAATTATTAATCTAACAAAAGTGTTCACAAATAGGATTTGTGTATCAAGCTCTCCTATTGCACTGATGACACAAATGGATTTATAACCTAACTTTCTTATGAATTTATTATATCAATAATTCCATGATCAATAGTTGCTTTCTTCAGAAATCTATTAGAAAACATCCATAAATGGGAAGTTTAAATGACAGCTGGTCTATGTGTCCTATTTTATATACTCAGTAGAAATCTTCTATATGAACATTACAAATATTTCACACCTTGCAGAAAAGCTACTTCTCAATCCATATGTTGGCTTTTCTTGCACACAAAGCCTATTGCCACTCTTACAAGGCAAGCCTTATTATCATTGTACTAAGAGGTATAGTAAAACAATAATATATTTTGGCTGGTAGAAGTTGTCTGAATACCATGAACAGCTGACCGGATGACATAGTAAGCTTTGCCCAGAGCTAGAACTCTTTGTTAAAGCAAAGCAAACTGTCTCTTATTTCTCACAGGCAATGTTGGTGACCCTCTTTCTCTATACATAAACAAACCTTGAAAAGCAAACAACTTAAACATATCCTCTTAATTCCTCTACCCCGTTTTAAAAATACAAAAGTGGATTTTAGAGAATTTGGGGGTCTTACTCCCCCAAAGTAAGAGAAGTTCAGACAAGAAACGGTTAAAAGAACAAGCGGAGCCCTACCGTACCCAGAAATGACAGAAGGCTCTTCTCCTCTTCCGTGCTACTATCCAGCCACTCGGCCACATCACCGGGGGAAAGGAGACTCATTCTCCAGCCAGAAAACTTTTCCATACAGAACACAATTACTGAATGATGGAATGGGAAAAGAAAGATACAAAGACTAAATTCTTGGGGGTCCAACACTTAAATTGCTGGCTAGGCTGTAATGATGAAAGAGCAAATGTGATCCTCCCTCCACTCTGAATTCTGTCTCTGTGACATCAATCTAACACAACGGGGGGGAGGGGGAAGGAAACAGAGGGTTAAAAGAGGGTGACAGAAGAGGAGGGAAGGGAGATTTGTCCTTCTGTCTCTTAGTGTTAAGCTTCAGCCTGAAAGAGAAGCCAGGATAAAATTGAATAATGATTTGTGTTTAATGACAGGAGAAAGCAAAGGAAAATAAAGAACGATACTCAAAGAAAAAGAAACAGGTTCCTACACTGAAGCAGCTTAGATAACCAGACAGCACAATAGCTAATCAGTTAAGTAAAGCATATCATCAAACAAAAACAAAGGCAAAAGAACAAATTCAGCATTTTGTTTTGTTCCGAGAAGAAAGGTTTTCAAATTTCCTTTCAGTCACCCAGAGAGAACTGCAGCCCCCTAGCCCCTTCCTGCTTTAGCTATTTCAACAGCATCTCAGCCCCCTTTGCGAAGATTTCCTGCAAGCAAAGGCAGGTTGATAAATCTGTGAATAGGAAGCTCTCATCCCTCCTTTCTTCTCCTCCTCCTCCATTCCTCCCCCCACCTCGCATGGCGACGGCATTGATCGACAATAATGGAATCTGTAACTGACTGCCAACAGCAACATTAAGGATATTACAAGTCCACTTCATAAGAATTCGAGCTGGTGGTCGGAACTTGGGGGCAACTCTGGGCTTCTAGTCAATAGCTGTCTTTCTTAGCGAGAAAGAAAAGGGGCGGGAGGAGGGATGGGGGTAGAAGAGGGAGAGAGGGAGAATAGGACAGAAGGCTGAAATCTGAAAGAAGTCAGAGAAGTGAGCTAGTTGGGCTGAAGGTTCAAAGATCCACCAATGAAGGTAATGACTGTCCTTCAACTCCTGTCACTTACACTGTCAATTGTGAAGGAGTCCGAAACAGATGGATTTTTAAACATGAATTATATTATATATTACATGCTTGGATTTAAGATTATTTCACAGGCTTACACCTCATTAATAGGTAGAGAGAAATCAAACTGTAGAGGTATTTTCAGAGACCCATAAATCACTAATATCCCTGTTCTCTGGAGATTGATTAGGTTTGCTATGAGAAAACAACACTCTTAAAAAGCTGAATTTTCCCCTGCATTAGCACCACATTAGCTGTGTTCCCAATGATCTACTTTCTTTTGATTCTAGCAGTCTGCCTTTAGTGAGAGAATTCTCACTGCTTAAGAGTTATAAACTCAAAATATCCTGAATCCAGACACTCCTATCCATGTTGACTTCATTGTTCTTCATATGGACTCCAGTTAACTCTAAGTTTCGTGAGGACACAGACCATGGCTAGAACAGTATCTGGCACTTAGAAGGTCTTCATTTAATATTTACTGAAGTTTTGTTTAGCTACTGTAAAAGTTTTAATAGCTTCAGGAAATATCAGGCTCAATATTTTATGATCTTTTTTTTAAATTTGTCATTTTGACACACAGCAACTTAAAAGTAATTCTAGAAATATTATCAATTGAGAAGACAGAAAATGTAAAAAATAAAAAGGTATTTTGAATTCATCATGTTTAAATAAATCCATAATTTATTATTCAAAATAATTACATAAAACTGAAAGGTAGTGACGTATATAAAAAACATTTTGTCAAAATCCACAGTCTACACTTGCTTAGTATCTAAACATGAATTGATAATCCCTTTGTAAGAACCTTATGATACACCAGTATCTCTGGAGCTCCCAGGTTGAAACCATTGCCCTAGAGCATCAAACTGAAACTTCTTAGTGTGATGTGGCTCCTGCTTCTTTCCTGATAGAAGCTCCCCCAGACTCTCCTTGGCTTAGCTATACTATCCACCTCACTTCCAATGCCTTTGCTTGTTCTACAACAAAGTAATCTACACAATTCATCTATTTTGTTCATTGGTCTATCCCCACTGTCTACAGTATTATCTGGCACACAGTAGATGGTCAAAAATTTTGTTGATTGACTAGTGAGGTATCATTATTTCTACCATGTATATTTGACAATATTAAACTGATTCACTGAGATTCGGCTCCAATATTACTCTCCAAGTTTTCCTTGACACCTTAAGGCAGAGTTAATAGCTTTCTTATCCATACTTTCATTGCTATTGCTCCTATTACCTTATTGAAATTATTCGTTTACATACTGATTTCTTCTACTATACCTTATGTATTTTAAAGGCAAAACTGTGCTCTACTAATCTAAAAAAAATGTTTTAATGCCTAGCACACAGTAGATGATTAATAAATGTTTATTAAATGATTAGTGAAAGTGAGACTGTGATTCTATATACCAAAGAGAAATACTAAAGAATTCCATATATTCTTGATGGGGATCCATACCATTAGTCTCCAAATCAACAACAAAAAAATGAAACCTGGTAAATGAAAAATATAAATCTTTCACTTTATTGATTTTACTAAAGAAAAGGCAGTATAGGCATAAAGATATCCTCAGAATAATCCAGTACTAGAACACTGGTTTCTCTAAACAGAGAGTTACCCAACGAGGCACCCCAAGACTGGATTGAAATTTTGTCATAAAAGGCATCACACAATTTTTCCTTACTTATAACCAGAACATAGCATGAATTAATCCTCCTTATGTAAAATTTTCCTTAAAAAGCAATAAAACTTACGTGAAGACGTAAACATTCTATATAGTAGGTTATACATTTTGCCAAGATATGAGTCAAGGGCACCACAATACTGTGAATAGGACGTTAGGAATAATGCTTGACTATGATCTTCTCAACAAATGACCAAATCCCATACATTCTGGTGGTAACTATGTTCCTCATGTGTAGTAAGTATTTATTATTGACATTTGTTGATTTTATTTTTATTCATTATTTTCCTAAAATAGTGCTAAGTATCTGGAAAATGCTTGGTGACTGAGGGCATTTACATTTCTTGTGTATATGTGTATGTGTAATATATTTGTGTGTACATGACATTTATTGGGCTGCAACTTACTGTTTTTTAGGTACTTCACTAAGTGCTTTACATACAACATCTCATTTAAAATTCTTAAACAACCACCAAGTGGGATAGGTACTATCTTCCTTTTACAGATGAGAAAATCAAAGACCAGAAAACTTGTCTAAGGTAACATGTAGTAAGGCAAATAAAATTTGAATGTCTGAATGTTTGACCAAATTCTCTCCTCTACTGTGCTGTATCCTACAAGGGCTGATAAGCAGAGGTCAGCAACTTTTCTATAAGAGGGTCAGTAAATATTTTAGGCTTTGTGGGCCATATAGTTGCTGCCACAACTTATTTTTTTTTAAGATTTTATTTATTTATTCATGAGAGATAGAGCAGGAGGCAGATATATAGGCAGAGGGAGAAGCAGGCTCCCCAGGGGGGGCCTGATGTGGGACTTGATCCCTGGACCTCGGGATCATGACCTGAGCCAAAGGCAGACACTCAACCATTGAGCCACCCAGGTGTCCCTGTCACAACTATTTTAACTCTACCACGGTAGCATGAAAATAGTCGTAGACAGCATGTAAATAAATGGGTATGGCTATATTCCAATACAACCTTATTGTTTGAATGAATGAATGAATGCTGTGGGCCATAGTTTACTAACCCCTGATTTAGGCCCACCACTGTCAAATCAGTCAACATTTTCTGAGTACTTAATTTGTGGATCTCTGCCAGACCTTCATGAGAAATAAACAATTATTTGCCTGGAACAAATAAAGTTTTCTTTTTATTTTAAGAACTGTGTGATTGTCTTTATTATTTTACTTTTAAATAAAGTGTAAAAGCCCAATTATTTCTTTCCTCCCACTTCCTTAATCTCATAGTCCTAGAGAAAACTTAAATTTCAGTTGAAAAAAGGGTATAAAAAAATGTAGCCCCCTCTTCAGTTACTTATATTTCTGATTTTTGTTCATTCATTCAATAACATTAGTGACAGTATGTGCCAAGCACTGTTCTAAGCCCTGGGATGCAGTTGTGAATAAAAGAGACAAAATCTCTGCCCTGGTGGAACTTACATTTTGAGGGAAGAGAAAATAATACATGAAATTAAAAAGTAAAATATATATTGTGTTAGGATGAATAGTGCCAAAGATAAGAATAAAGCAAGGAAGGGGTGTGGGTAATGTTGAAGAGCTTTACAATTTTAGAGGTTGGCTAGGGAAGGCATCTCTGGGTGATTGACTTTTGAGTCAAGGGTAGCTGGGTTTGGGGGAAGAGGGGAAAAAAAAAGCTAAAAAGGCCTGGAAGCAGCAATAGTCAGATCACTGCCGCTAAATTGTATTGACTTGGGGGGCCAAAAGGGATGAGATCGGTGAAGCAACAAGAAGCCAGATCATGGGGATCCCTGGGTGGCTCAGCGGTTTTGTGCCTGCCTTCAGCCCGGGGTGTGATCCTGGAGTCCCGGGATTGAGTCCCGCATTGAGCTCCTTGAGTGGAGCCTGCTTCTCTCTCTGCCTGTGTCTCTGCCTCTTTCTTTCTCTGTCTCTCATTAATAAATAAAAATCCTAAAAAAAAAAAAAAAAAAGCCAGATCATGCAAAGCTGGAAGGTCTTTGGCTCTTTTCCTTAATTAGACAGGAAGACTTTGAGGAAGAAGTGCTTTGTTAGACTTACATATATTTTTTTACATGGCCTTTATTGAAATAGAACTCCCATACCATAAAATTCATCCTTTTAAAGTAGTTTAAAATATATTCACAAAGTTATATGAACATCACTATAATTTAAATCCAGAATATCAGAATATTTTCATCACCTCAGAAAGAAACCTTGCACCCATGAGCACTCGTTCTCCCTTCCTCCCATCTGCTGAGTTCATAGCAACTGCTAATCTAAGTTTTATCTTTATGAATTTTCCTGTTCTAGACATTTCATATACATGAAATCATATAATATGTGGCCTTTTGTACCTGATTTAACTTAGTTTTATCCATGTTATACTTCATTCTTTTTAATGGCCAACTAGTATTCCACTGAAGGACATTTGGGTTATCTACACTTTGCAATATTACAAATACAGGCATACCTGAGATACATTGTGGATTTGGCTCTAGACCACTGCAATAAAGTGAGTATTCCAATAAAGCAAGTCACATTAATGTTTTAGTTTCCCACTGCATATAAAAGTTATATTTAAAGTATACTATAATCTATTAAGGGTGCAATGGCATTACATCTTAAAAAACAATGTATATTCCTTAATTAAAAAATACTTTATTGCTAAATAAGGCAAGGCATCATCTGAACTTTTAGTGAATTGTAAGCTTTTGTTAGAGGAGGGTCTTTCCTCAACAGTTTTGGCTGCTGACTGATCAGGGCGGTGGCTGCTGAAGGTTAGGGTGGCTGTGGCAATTTCTTAAATAAGACAACAGTAAAACTTGCTGCATCAATAGGCTCTTTCATGTCAATTTCTCTGTACTATGCAATGTTACTTGATAGCATTTTACCAAAATAGAACTTCTTTGAAAATTGGAGTCAATCCTCTCAAATCCTGCCACTGCTATTTCAACAAGTTTATGTAATATTCTAAATCCTTTGTTGTCATTTCAACAATCTTCACAGCATCTTCAGTGGGAGAGTGAGGGCCTTGCTCTGGGTAAGTCTTTTGCTTAGGCGAAAGCTGTGGCTGTTTGATCTTCAATACCGACCCCTAAAACTTTCTCCATATTTGCAATAAGGCTGTTTCACTGTCTTATCATTTGTGTGCTCACTGGAATAGCACTTTTAATTTCCTTCAAGAACTTTTCCTTTGTATTCACAACGTGGCTAACTTTGGTGCGAGAACCTTAGCTTTTGGCCTATATTGGCTTTCAACATGCCCTTCTCACTAGGCTTAATAATTTCTGGCTTTTGATTGATTTTATTTTTTTCAAGATTTTATTTATTTATTCATGAGAGACAGAGAGAGAGAGAGAAAGAGAGAGAGCGAGAGAGAGCAGTAGAAGGAGAAGCAGGCTCCATGGAAGGAGCCCTATGCGGGACTCGATCCTGGAACTGCAGGATCACACCCTGGGCTGAAGGCAGGCACTAAACTGCTGAGCCACCCAGGGATCCCCCTGGCTTTTGATTTAAAGTGAGAGGCAGGTAATTCTTCCTCTCACTTGAACACTTAGAGGTCATGAAGGGGTATTAATTGGCCTAATTTCGAAGTTGCTTTGTCTCAGAGAATAGGGAGGCCCAGGGAAAAGACAAAAGGGAAGGAATGGTGGGTCGGTGGTACAGTCATAACACACAAAACATTTATTAAGTTTGCCATATTATACGGGTGCAATATGTGGTGCCCCAAAACAATGACTATAGTAACATCAAAGATCATGGATTATAGGTCAGTAAAACAAACATAATAACAATGAAAAAGCCTGAAATATTCCAAGAATTACCAGAATGTGACAAGAGGCGCAAAGTAAGCAAATGCTATTGGAAAATGACACCAACAAACGTGCTTAAGGCAGGGATTGCCACAGCCCCTCAATTTGTTAAAATGCACAGTATCTGCAAATTATAACAAAGTGAAGAGCAATACGACAAGGTATCCTTGTGATGCTGCTATAAACATTCTTGCACAAGTTTTTGCATACAAGTTTTATACTTTAAAAGGATATCCAAATAAGATGTATTGTATAATTTGCTTCTTCTATACTGAGAATTTTAAAATGCTACAGCAGAACAGAGTTATTTTCCAATTTTACAAGCACCGGTTTTCATCCTAATTCATCTGGGATTTCTATCCTTCTTTAAGAAACCAAAACTACTGACTCAGTCTCTTTACTCTTGCTATATTATTCTTACACACAAGAAAAGATTAATACTAGATACTCAGGAATGAACAACAGCAGGTAACATATGACAATAAATCTTTTCCTAATTTGATAACTAAAACTGGTAAAGTCGATGGATTTTTGGGGGTAATTTTATATTTTGATATGGTTTCACATTCATAAAAATGGGGGAAGAAAAGAGTACAAGAAATGCCTATATATCTTTTATCCAGATTCTCAGCTCTTTTCATTTTGCTACGTTTGCTTAGTCATTTCCTGTGTGTGTGTGTGTGTATGTATATATGTATATGTGTGTGTATATATATATATATATATAAAATATGCATTTCCCCAAACCATTTGAGAAAGTTGGAGACATTATGCCCTTTCCTGACAATATCTTCAGTCTGTATTTTCCAAAACAAAGTACATTCTCTTATATAACCCAAAACAATTATCAAAATCAGGAAATTTACCACTGATATTGGTTGATATTTTAAGAATAAAATTAAATATTCCTCTAAGTACAAAATCTACTATATGAATCCTATTTCAGTATCATATGAAGTCCTTTATTTGAAAACAAATTGCCTTCAAGGAACAGTCACTAAGATATCACAAGTAGTGATTAGAAGTATAATTCAAAGGAATAGTCTATCATATTAAAATAATGTCTATCAAATTTTTGAAGGATTACTACTAAACTTATTAGGATTCAATATACTATTGTGATAAAGGACTGAAAGTAAGAATAACCAGTTTTCAAGAGGGGTAATTAAAGGGCAAGTAAAGTGGTCGACTGCATTTCCATCTTGATATTCCTTTGGATATATCCAAACTTTGGGCTCAAAAAAGCTTAAAGTAAATGCCAAACTATGCTTTGCCTTTATATTTTAGTGAGGAGAATATTTTACTGAAATATAAAAAGAGTTAAATCCTATGAAAATTACAGTTTAACACTTTAAATAGTACCATATATATGTATATGACATGTTATAATTTTTGTAATATATATTTTTATAATACATAAAAAATTTATGTATTATAAAAATTTTTATCTATTTTATAATACATTAAAATATGTATTTTTATAATATATAATTTTTGAGCTATATATATTATATATAATATATATACATATTACCTTTATATATAAATGCACTCATACATTGTTTTCACTTGCCATGTTAAGTTACATGATTAGGGGTGAAAAAACTAATAAAGCTAAGGTAAATTTTCTTTCATTCTGATTTAGGAAGCAATACTTCTGATATGTGAAGCCATTGAGTAAGAAGGTTATTATTATTAGAAGCATTCCTGTTAATATGACTATTTAAAATATATAACAGAAGGTACTTTGATGTCCTCTGCTGAAAAGAGGTATCAAAATGTAAAGTAGTTAGGGGGAAAAAAAAGGTAAAGTAGTAACACTATTATAAAACAGATGCTCAAAAGTAATGTGCCAATCAAAGACTAATGGCAATTCTGTTTAGGGAAGTTAATGACCATCTAGAATTAAAGATAATCAGATTCCTTAACACTAAAGCTATTCTTTCAAGGAAAAAAAAATGTAAATAAATGACTATTGTAGTTAATGAATAGGTAATTCCTTCTCAAAAAGATCCAGAAAAGTGGCTAATGTATAATTATTCTTTTTTTAAAAAGATTATTTATTTGAGAGAGAGAGTGAGAGAGAGAAACACAAGGCGGGGGGTGGGGTGGGGGGGCAGAGGGAGAAGCAGACTCCCCATTGACAGGGAGCCTGAAGCCTGGTTCAATCTCAGGATGCTGGGATCATGACCTGAGCTGAAGGCAGCTGCTTTACCAACTGAGCCACCCAGGCACCCCAATGTATAATAATTCTTAAAAGAATTATTTTTCTTAAAGTTGAACTTTACAACTAATGTGACTCAAAGTATATGCAATTCTTGGAATCTATTAATTTAGCATCTTATACAATATCAAGCAACTGAAGTTACTGAATATTTATTGAGTAGTGGGCAGACAGATGCATACACTTACACGTGTAAGATTTTAACTACTGTGTAAGTACACTAAAAGCCATTAGAATAATATCTCCTCTAATCTGTCCCTACAACCAGCAATAATTTGAACATTTGTATCAAGAAAAATAAAAGATCAAATGTATTGTGCATGTACAATGTACTAGGTAATAAATGAAGTGCTTTACATGTTTAATCCTGTTTACTACATAGAACAACCCTGTGAGGTAGTAGTAACGTTTTTCCTATTTTACATCTGGGAAAACTAAGGTTTAGAGAAGCCACAAAGTCATACAGCCAGTAAGAGGTTGGGAGTCGAGAATTAGGACATAGATACTTCTACTCTAGAGCTGACATTCTTAACTACATTCTATATTAGAGTTTCTTTCTATAAAATTTTTAGGTATTATAAAAGAGGTTAGAAGGGTGAAAGTGAACAGTCATTAAGTGGAAAGTAAAATTCTTTTATTTGCTCAATGATCTAAGATACTGCAACAGGGTTAAACAAATTGTGCACAAATCCAAAGATCCGTACAGAAACAGGAGGACAGACCCCCACAGTCTCTAATGTGAAGGGATGAAAAGATCAGCTTGAATTTGTTTCATTCCTTTCTACCAATAAATGATTCTGATAGCTTGACTGTTTTATATATATATATATTTTAAAATATTTTATTTATTTATTCATGAGAGACACACAGAGAGAGGCAGAGACATAGGCAGAGAGAGAAGCAGGTTGTCTATGGGGAGGCTGATGTGGGACTTGACCCCAGGACCCTAGGATCATGGCTTGAACCAAAGGCAGACACTCAACCACTGAGCCACCAGGGTCCCCTTGATTGCTTTTTATAAATATCTCTTAACAAAAGGATTTCACTGAACATTAATTAGTGTAATGCTTGGCAAACAGCAAGTGCTCATTATTTGTTAAATGAATGAATAAATAAAAATATTTTCTCATGCCTGCTCAGGATATTTGACCTAGTTGTTTGACCCAATGGGCATTTTTTCCCCCCAATGGGCATTTTAATGAGACTGCTTGATACTGTACTTGACTAATTTACTACTGCCAATTTTACAATGGAAACTGTCAATTTTTATCTGTTAAGTAAATGTCTTTTAAGTTACAGAATGTAACACATTTGTGGAAGAAAATAAGTTGGTTTTAAGAGAAAACTTAACTTTGGACATGTGGTACCTGACAGAAGTTAATGAGTACTGGTAACTATGGAGAATGTATATGGTAGTACAGAAATGTTTTCAGCAACTCAAAAGAAAAAAAAATCAAGTGGTTTCACACCTATTTTTTTTCTATTAAAAACCATAACCAAAAAAAAAAAAAAAAAAAAAACCATAACCAAGTACCAAAAACTTTCAATACATTTACTTTTACCTAGGTTGTTAGAACACTATTTGTAAATGTGCCCAGAAAAACATCTCTGATTGAAAAAACAAACACTATCAACTCTTTAATTTCCTTTTGGTTAGTACTTTATTTATTTGGGGGCGGGGAGAGAGAGAGAGAAAATAGGGGGAGGAGCAGAGGGAGAGAGAATCCTAAAGCAGACTCCCTGCTGAGTGGGGAGGCCCCTGAGGGTTCAGGCCCAAGACCCAGAGATCATGACCTGAGCCAAAATCAAGAGCTGGCTCCCCAGTGACTGAGTCACCCAGGTGCCCCGTTAG
This sequence comes from Canis lupus dingo, assembly GCF_003254725.2. Taxonomy (NCBI): domain Eukaryota; kingdom Metazoa; phylum Chordata; class Mammalia; order Carnivora; family Canidae; genus Canis; species Canis lupus. The sequence continues at coordinate 21,073,529 of NC_064249.1, forward strand.
TATTTGAATATATTGCAAACTGAGCTTTAGCATAAGAATAAATTGGAACAAAACAGTCGAATCAACAGATAAATAAAATATGCTCCAGTTGATCTTAAATGAGTTTAAATGACAGAACTGCTATAATGTTATCTACCTGGGAAGTTTATTCACACAAAAATGGAACATATAAAATATGTGAAATATAAAGATGAATCAGAAAAAAGACTTATTCTCAAGAAGCTCGTGGTCTATACTTCTCTGATAGTTTACCTTTATCAGTAAAAAAATGTAATTTCACATGTCTAATATATGTACATTTATTCGTAAGTTATGTGCGTGATCTCCAACCATGTAGTAAATACAAATGAAGTGCAGTTTTTCTTATTTTTGGATAAAAAAGTAAAGGACTCAAAGCTCTTATATTTTCTTCTCACCCACAATGGACTGTCTTCTGCATTATGCTGGGATGTACGCACTCTGGAGAGAGAGCAAATATGGGGCTTAAGTGGCCTTAGTAAATATCCTGGGATGATGACCACATTCTTCCTTCAGAACTGAAGTAAGGCTTTAAGAATTCTGTCAGTTACTATTGAGCTATCAGAGTCAGCATACAAATTAAAACAGATTTGCATCTTTAGTCCGTATCAATTTAACACTTAACAGAGGGACACCTGGGTGGCTCGGTGGTTGAGCGTCTGCCTTTGGCTCAGGGTATGATCCTAGAGTCCTGGGATCGAGTCCCACATTGGGTTCCCCTTAAGGAGCCTGCTTCTCCCTCTGCCTATGTCTCTGCCTCTCTCTCTGTATCTCTCTTGAATAAATAAATAAAATCTTTAAAAAAAAAAAAAAAACAGAAGATACCAGTATTTTATTAACCAGAATTAACCACTATTTAATTCACATTCACAGAAGCATTTAAGTATACTGGACTTATTTTGTGGATACCTATTTATTGACAAAGCCATTTAAAAATGCTCTATTTACTGAGGGATGTCCTCAGCCCTATCAACAATTGTCAGATTTGAATACCTATCCAGATTTAAGGAGACAAAGTATCCCTAAGGTCTTTCTCATTTAAACTAAGCTGATCCCTAGTCAAGAGTACATTAAAAGAAAAAAGTACAGGCACAATGTAAAAGGGTAATGGAATACTCCATTACCTGAAGCAATTTTATGTTATAGTTGTCTGGACAATCTACTCACTGCAGTAGATTTGTACACAGGCTGATATGATTCTTCCTCTCCCTTTCTTCCAAAAAGAATCGAACAAGATATTTATTGCCCCTAAATTTTAAATAAACTCAAAGTGGATTAGGTATCCTTACATTTCAAGGAAGGTGGAAAACAACCGGCACCAGATTCCTCCTCAGGGCTTACTAGTAGAAGCCTCTTGCTGCTACCTGGAGTTTTCAGTCTTTGTTAGCAAGGAAAGGAGGATTCGAAGATTACCTTCTAAAAAAGTTAGCGCTGTTCTGGAAAGGAGTGCTTTTCCCACCTATCCTTCCTCCACCACCTAATAAGGAAGCACCAAAGATCACTGACAAAGACTGGGGATGTCTGACTAGAAATTCATTTGACGTTAGAAAGCCGAGGCAGTGCATTAACTGGAGAAAGGCAAGAGACAGGAGGACAAGAATGATGGTGAATTGTGTCTCCCCAAAATTCACATGCTAAAGGGCTTCTCCTTAGGACCTCAGAATGTGACATTATTTGGACACGGGGCATTACAGTTGTCACTGGTTAAGAAGAGGTAATTGAGTGAATCCCAATCCAGTATTATTGGTATCCTTAGAAAATCAGGAAGTTTCAATGCAGAAGCACTCAAACAGGGAGAATACTGTGTGAAGATAAAGGCAGAGATCAGGGTGATGCTTCCACAAGTGAAAGAATGTTAAAGATGGCCAGCAAATCACCGGAAGCTATGCCAGAGGCCCGGTACTGATTCTCTTCTCACAGCCCTCAGGAGGAAGGACACTGTGGAAACCTTAATCTTGGACGCCCAGGCTCCAGAACTGTGAGACAACGAATTTCTGTTGTTAAAGACACTTGGTTTAGTACTTCGTACAGCAACCTTAGCAGAATAATACACTGACCATGATACAGCAGAGGAGCAGCCTGGAGCCTTGTGGTCTTATGTTCAACTAAGTAAAAACCTGTGTCCCTTTTGTCTGGTCCACTTTCCCAGCCAGCTCCAACACCAGAGGAATCAGACTCAGAAAAGGAAGGGAAGGGGCGCCTGGGTGGCTCAGTGGTTGAGCATCTGCCTTCGGCTTGGGTCATGATCCTGGGATCCTGGGATCAAGTCCTGAATCAGGCTCCTTGCATGGAGCCTGCTTCTCCCTCTGCCTGTGTCTCTGCCTCTCTGTCTCCCATGAATAAATAAATAAATAAATAAATAAATAAATAAATAAATAAATAAATAAATAAATAAAATCTTGAAAGAAAGAAGAAGAAAGAAAGAAAGAAAGAAAGAAAGAAAGAAAGAAAGAAAGAAAGAAAGAAAGGAAGGAAGAAAGAAAAGGAAGGGAAAGGGAAAGAACCAGCTGGGCATCTCCCACTCTAAGTTGGGGTAGTGGTAGGGGAGTTAATTTGGATAAGAGATAGAATTTTAAACTGAACTAGACTCAATGGGCTGTTTCATTACTGAAAGTAACCAAAAATAACCATTGGCTCCCCATGGTATTATTAGAGAGCAGCTTTCTAGCAGTGATAGAGCACAGTTGGGGGTAAGGACTTGGGAAAACAAAACCACCCTGCTTCCCCTCCTCTTGGCTTATACTCAGAGAAGATTTCAGGGGTTGTAGGACCTGAAGCCTGTTCAATCTGTGGGGCTATCTTTAAGAAAAGTAACACAAATTACAAACACAAATCTCTCTTTTTTCAGTTTCTTTCCCTCATTATAATCCCATGTGCTGCTAAGATCTGGTGGCCCAGGACAGCAGAGGCTGCCATTAAGACAGAGAAGTTACTTCAACAATGGTAAGGGAGTCAAAGGTTTATCAAAGACCTAGTGCCATTTATAAAAGTCATTCACAGTTCACCTAAGGACATAATTTTTTGGCAATGGTCTAGAACCTATGGTGATAAGTCACCGTCTTGCTTTTCTTAAATGTATCCACTGTTTCAGCAGTGGTGCATTTAGTCAGCATGGAGAGAAACTCTGGATTTTTCTGCAGATAATAAATAAAGAACTTTAAATTTCAGGAAATTTAATAGTGATGTTTTGTAAAATATCATTGGATAGGCAGAGTAAAATGATAAGCATAAAGTCAGTATGCTGGATAACAAAACACTTAAATATTCTAAGGGTTTTAGAGATTACTAGAAAGAATAATGTTTGTATTACCAATGACTGCTGGATTTAAGTTTCTTGACTTTACATCTGGCACTTGGGGGAAGTGAATACATATCTTTTTAATTTTTTTAAAAGATTTTAATTACTTGTGTGGGTGTGAGAAAGAGAGAAGGGGAGAGAGAGAGAACATAAGTGGAGGGAGGGCAGAAGGAGAGGGAGAAGCAGACTCCCCATGCAGCAGGGAGACAGATACGGGACTTGATTCCAGGACCCTGAGATGATGAACTAAGCCATAGGCAGACCATTAACCGAATGAGCCACCCAAGCGACCTTGAAAAAACATCTTTAATACAATATTATTATGATAGTTGAAAGATAAAAACCCAATGATCATAGCAAGAGATCCTGAAAAGGCAAATGATAATGTCCAGTACCCCTTCTGATAAGTAATCTTAGAATATTTTAAATAGATGGAAACTTTTTTTAAAGATTTTATTTATTTACTCATGAGAGAGAGAGAGAGAGAGAGAGGCAGAAACACAGGCAGAGGGACAAGCAGGCTCCATGCAGGGAGCCTGGCGTGGGACTCGATCCCAGGTCTCCAGGATCAGGCCCTGGGCTGAAGACAGGCGCTAAATTGCTGAGCCACCCGGGCTGCCCAGATTGAAACTTTCTTAACTTAATAAAGGATATAGACCAGAAAGCAACAGCCATGTTATATACAAATTTAAAACAATAAAAGTGCTTTTATTAATGGTAGGAACAACATAAAGACTCTGATTTTTCAACAGGATGTAGGTTCACCAAGGACTGTTATATATGTAAAATGTTCTAGTCAATGTGGTTAGATAAAACAAGCAATATATAGATATGTGATACAGGGATATCTGAAAAAGAGGAGATAGATATCTGAAAGAAAAAAACAAATGATAAATATTTGCAGAAAATAAGATACATTCCTAGGTGAGGATGGCAACAGGGGACAAGAGAATCAATTAAAAAACAACAGGATTTAGTAAGATAATTAAAATAAAGATAAATGTACAGAAATTAGTTTCCCTATATACCAGCAATTACCAATTTAAAAAATTAATGAGAAAAAAGAGCCATTAAAAAAAGCAATGAAACTATAGACTATAAGTTTAATAAGAAAAATTTAAGACAAATGCAGAAAAAAATATGAAACCTTATATATGACTGGGTGCTGTAAGATCCATGGGGAAAAAGAAGGGTTGTTCAATACATATAGCAAGAAAAGGTTATCAACATATGAAAAAAGCCTAAAAGTATAAAAATCAGTTCCTGGTGGATTAAGGACTTAAATGTCAAGAAGAAAAAATTTTAAACTCCTAATAAAAAAATAAAAAATAAAAAATAAAATAAAAAAAAGAAATATCTTAAGACACTGGTGTAGGAAATGATTTTGTAAATAAAAACCAAGAAATATTGACTATAAAATATTGATAGTTTTATCTATATAAAATTATAAACCTCTACTCATCCAATCACCTTTAAAAAGGAAAGTTAAAAACTAGTTACAAATTGAGAATATAGATGCACTTGGCTGGTTCAGCTGGAAGAGCATGCGACTCTTCATCTCATGGTTGTGAGTTCAAGCTCCACTTTGGGTGTAGAGATTACTAAAAATTAATAAACTTTTAAAAAATTGATAATATATTCATAATACAACTGCTCAGGGGTTACTATCAAAAAAATATGAAGAATGTACTGTGAAGAAAACTAAAAATCATAAAGCCTATATTTTTGGTCAAGATCATCCATTAATTTGGAGACTTTGCCTCAATTAAATCATCTGGTGTCTATGTTTTATGGTTCTTTTATAAAAGGAAAAATTTTAAATAAACATCTTTACGATGCCAAGAAACATAAAAAGAACTCGTATATATTAACAGAAACAGCACAAATCAATAGAAGAATGGGCAAGAGATAAAAATAATTTCACAAGAGTATTAACACATATAGCCTTAGACTTATGAAAAAAATGTTCAGTATCACTGGTAATCTGGTTATGCAAGTCAACAGTTTTCATTACATAACAAAAATGTAAAATTCTGACAATACCAAATATTGGGCAGAATGTGGATTCCTCAGGGTTTCATATACATTATTGGTAGGAAAATAGTTTGGCATTATTTGCTAAAATTGACCATATACAACCTTCTAAGGCCCAGAAATTCCACTCCTTAGCAAAGAGGAACTCCCATAAATGGATAAAAGAAAATATATACAAGAATGTTCACAGCAGCATTGATACCAATAGTAATATTCTGTTAACAAACCAAATACCATTCAATGATTGACTAAATCCCAATATCAAACTCAATCTAAACTTTAAATTTTTTTGGTATGTTCACACAATGTAAAAATTATACAGTATTCAAATAAATGAACTATAGCAACAATATGAAAAGATGTTAGTAATATTTAAGGGGAAAAAAAGTCCTGAAAGAATATATATATAATATTTGCTCCTCATATAAAGTTAAAAACAACTAAAACTTAGAAATGTATATGAAAGCTAATTCTCCTACAAATAATCTACATGTTTACTGTAATTACATTTGAAATGCCAATACACATTTTTCTTTTTTTTGGCTGTAAGTGGGGGGACAGCCTGATTCTATAGTTCACATGGAAAACTAAATGCATGAGATAAAAAGAAGAAACACATTTTGAAAGAAAGAACTAGTTAAAGGGAATTTGCGATATCACTAAGAGAAACACATTAAAACCCACAGTCATTAAAACATTGTAATACTGATGTAGGAATTGAAAAACAGATCTCTGGAACAGAAAAATAATCCAGAGAAAGACATGTAGACATTTAGCTCATAATAAAGAAGATCTTTCAAATCAGTGTAGAAAGAATATTCAGTATAAGGTGCTGAGACAACTAACTATACAGTTGAAAAAAATCTCATTTCACAAAACCAAAAAAAAATTCCAGATAAAGAACCTAATCCTAAATTGTGAAAGGCCTTTCTAAGCATCTCGCAAGAGCCAAAAACTACAATGGAAAAGAAAGACAAACTGAAAAAAATCATAAAAATCAAAAGCTTCAAATAGCAAAAAAAGACATCCTGAACAAATTTGTAAGGCTATTTAACAGTGTCTATCAAAATATGAAATGCAAACTACCTTTGATACTGTTTCTAAGAACCAATCTTATTAAGGACAACCCTGAGACCTCTGCTCATGACCTGAGCAGAAACTAAGAGTCTGCTTAACCAAATGCGCCACCCAGTAGCCACTGTATCACTTAAAAAAAGGGAGGGGGATCTATTGACTTTTTTCCCCCAGATTGTATCCAGTTTGAGGCTATTACAGAAATCTGTTTATTCTTGTATATGTATCACCATGTACATAAGCATGTATTCATGTTGAGTTAGCATTATTTTCAGTTCTACTAGATAATGCCAAATTGTTTTCTAAAAAAACTTCTGTATAAATTTTCACTCCCCCTAACAACCTATGAGTTACCATTGCTCTAAATCCTTGACAACTTTGGTTTCATCAGATTTTAAATTTCAGCCAACCTAGAGGTTGTTTGGTGGGTGTTCTGTCATAGTTTTAACCTGAGTTCCTTTGATTATTAATCAGGCTGTGCACCTCTTCAAATGTATATGGCCATTTGGTCATCTTCTTTTGTGTGAAGTGCCTAACCAAGCGTTTTGCCCATTTTTCTACTGGGCTTTTTCTTATTAATTTGTAAGAGTGCTTAATTTATTCTGCTACAATTTCTTTGCTGGTTTATGTAACTTGACTTTTTGTTCTCTCAGTAGGGTCTTTTGATGAATACAGTCCTTAATATACTAAAATGTATTACTTTTTTCTTCTTTATATTTAGTGCTTTTTTCGATTTAAAAATTATTTCTCTATTTAAAAATTATTTCTCTATTCTAAAGCTATAAAGATATTATAATACAATTAAGTGTTACTTTTTTTTTTACATTTAGGTCTATAATCTACATGGAATTGTTTTTTGTGTAAGATGTAAAGATGGGATCTATTTCATTTCTTTTTCCATACAGATATCTAGTTGATCCAGTACCATTTACTGAAAAGACCATGATTTCCCCACTACAGTTCTAATTTTATCATAAATAATATTTACATATATGCACAGATCTGTTTCTGAATTCTATTCTGTTCCATTGGTCTATTTCTAACACCTATCCCACTTTGTTTCAACTGTTATTGTTATAGCTTTCTAAAAGTCTTGATAGCTGACACAGCAAGTCCTCCCAACTTTATTTCTTTTAAAGCTTTTAGTTACCCTTAGGCCTTTGCATAGCCATATAAATTTTATAATCCATTTGTAAAATTAAAAACCTCTTCTGAAATTTTTACCAGAACTTCATTGAATGCATAAAGGAATGTGCCAGGAAACTTATATGCTACAAACCAGTATTTTTATTGCAGAAACATGGTACAGCCTCCCTTTGATGGTTCTTTAATTTTTTAAAATAAAGATACACACTTGAACTTTTAGATGTTTTGCACATCTTTTGTAAATTTACTCCTAGGTAATGTCATTTTATGTCACTGTAAATAGTATCTTTTTTGTTTTTAATTCACTTTCCATTTGTTGCTAGTATATAGAGATACAATTGATCTTTGTGGGTCTTGTAACCAGCAATCTTGCTAAACTCAGTCTTTTTTGTTTTCCTAAACAGTTACATTATCAGCAACCTTATAAATATTTTGTGCCTTCCCAAGCCTGATATATTTTCTTGCCTTACTATACTAACTGGGATATCCAGTATATGTGAAATAGCAGTGGCAATAGTGGGCATCCTGGCCTTGATATTCAACTTGAAGGCTTTTAACCACTAAGTTATGATGTTTGTTGACTGGTGTTGTAGCTATCCTTTATCAGGGTTGTGAAATTCTTTTTCTATTCCCGTTCTGTTATGAGATCTTATGAATGATTGCTAAGTTTTATCAAATGTGGTTTTTGCATCAGTTGAGAGGATTTAAAGGTTTTTCCTTCTTTGGTCTGTTAATAGTAAACTACTTTTTAAATATTAAATGAACTTGGCATTGGTATTATAAACCCAAATTTATCACAAGGTATTATTCCATTTGCCAATATTTTGATTAGGATTTTGTCATTTACACTAATGAATAAGACTGTCCTTTTATGTAATGTTGTTGCCAGGTGGCATAAAAGTGATGCAAATCTTATAAAATTAGATGATGTTTATAGTCTTGTTTTTTAGAAAGAATCTGTGTACTTTGAAATTATATCTTTCTTAAATGTTTGCTAGACTACTTAGGCAGTCTTCTGGGCTTAGATTATTTTTTTTGTGGATAAGATCTTATCACAGATTCAATTTCTGTAATAGTTATAGGAGTATTAGGGTATTCTATTCTTGTGTCAGTTTCAGTAAGTTGTATTTTCCTACAAGTTTTACTATTTTAACTGAATTTGAAATTCATTTTCATAAAGTTGTTCATAATGCCTTATAAATATTTTTATTGTATATAAGATCAATAGCAATGTACCCTCTTCCATTCCTGATAATAATTATGTTTTTCTTGATCAGTTTTGCCAGGTTTGTCAATTTTAGGTCTTTTCAATGAACTACTGATTTTCTCTACTGCATGTTTGATTTAATTCCTATTCTTATCCCTCTTTCCTACCTTCTGTTTTCTTTACTATGGTGCTATTTTTCTAACTTATCATACAAGTTTCAATATGTAATATTTCTATCATCATTCTGTTGAAAATATTTTCTAACTTCCATCACGATTTCTTTGATCTTTGTGTTATTTAGAAGTGTCTTTTTGATGCTTTTAAGAAGATAGATTTAAAATATAGATGTTTATCCTACTTAGTTGCTTTCAGTGGATTATTCAGAAAACCTTGCCCACCCTTACCAGAAACAAAGAGTCTACAGTATGTTCTAGAGTGAAAAATGCAAATCAAACTACAACATGTGTTGTTTGATTCCACTGAAAATAAAAAACAGAAAAAAGTATCTGTACTCAGGTGTTATTCTCTCTCACACACGTACACATACACAAAGAATTTAGAAGGATAAATACTAATTGTTAATTGCAGTTACATGTGCAGAAAATAACAGAATTCCTGGAGTGGAACAGAAGGAAGAGATTTTATATCTAGGCTTGTTTTAAATTTTTTACAAGCAGCAGCCACTATTATTATATATTTTTTAAATTAAGATTTTATTTGAAATAGACCCAAATGATACGTTTTATTATTTTAATAGATTATAAAATTATATATAATCAGGGTAGCAATGAACTTGAACCTTTATCTAATTAATTTCTTTGGTCTTCAAATATGATTAGTTTGACCTCAGGAAACATACGAATTCATTTTACATATGATGTCCCACAAAGAAGATCTTAAGACTCTTAGGTTTATTTATTTTTTATTTTTTTTAAAATTCTTTTTTTTAATTTTTTTTTAAATTTTTATTTATTTATGATAGTCACAGAGAGAGAGAGAGGCGCAGAGACACAGGCAGAGGGAGAAGCAGGCTCCATGCACCGGGAGCCCGATGTGGGATTCGATCCTGGGTCTACCAGGATTGCGCCCTGGGCCAAAGGCAGGCGCCAAACCGCTGCGCCACCCAGGGATCCCAAGACTCTTAGTTTTAGAGTCAAAAACCTATATATGTCTTTTTTCTATGTCACTCAGATTCCACATACTATCACATTCTCTGGAGAAGACTGCTTATAAATGAATCCAGAAATAGAGCTAAAAACGTGCATTTTAACAGTATAGAACTGGAAGGATAGGATAGAGGGAAGCATCTTATCTGACAAGAGAAGAAACACGTGTTCAGGAGTTCCTGGTGTTTGTCTTTTTGCAAAAAAAAAAAAAAGAAATTAACATTTATTACTAAGTAAATTCCATTTATTGTGTTGGATACTTCTACATTTCACAATGATTAAAAAACTGTTTTAAAGTATTTTATTTCCAGGGTGTCTGTGTGGTTCAGTCAGTTAAGCGTCTGTCTTCAGCTCAGGTCATGATCCCAGGATCCTGTGATCAAGCCCCATGTTGGGTTCCCTGCTCAGTGGGGAGTCTGCTTCTCCCTCGCCTCTCCCCCTACATGTGCCCTCTCTCATTCTAATAAATAAAATTTTTTTAAAAAATAGTTTTACTTTTCTTCTAATATAAAAAGTAATCATGTATCCTTTAAAAAGATATTTTATATTTATATTTAGATTTAGATTTAGATTTATATCCTTTAAAAAGATATTTTAAATGGTACTAAAGACTGGAAAACTTGTTAAATCTGTTTCATAAACTCATTAGCAACTATACATAAAATTAATGTAATTGGCATGAGTACACATATATATTTATAATACAGTAATATAAAACATGTTACTATAAGAAATTTTATAATTTATTTTTATTTATTTATTTCTAAATATTTTATTTATTTATTCGAGAGAGAGAGAGAGAGAGAGAGAGAGGCAGAGACACGGGCAGAGGGAGAAGCAGACTCCATGCAGGGAGCCCGACATGGGACTTGATCCCAGGTCCCCAGAATCATGCCCTGGGCCGAAGGCAGCGCTAAACCGCTGAGCCACCCGGGCTGCCCTATAATTTATTTTTAACTTAAGTATAGTTGACATACAATTTTATATTTTCAGATGTACAACATAGTGATTTGACAATTCTATGCATTATAAGATGCTCAACCACGGTAGGTGCAGTTACTACCTGTCACCACACAATGCGATCATATTGACTATATTCCCTATGCTGTACTTTTCATCATCATGACTTATTTATTTTATGACTGGAAGTTTGTACCTCCTAAGCCCTTCCACCTATTTTGCCTTCACCCCAACTCTCCCCTCTGATAACCAACAAATAGTTTGGTTCTTGTATTTGTGAGGTCTTTTTCTGTTTTGTCCTTTATTTTCCTTTATAAATTATGCATACAAGTGAAATCATACTTTATTTTTCTCTCCATTTGACTTACTTCACTTAGCATAATACCCCCTAAGTGAATGGCAAGATTTCATTCTTTCTTATGGAGTCATATTCCCATATATATACCACATCTTCTTTATCCATGCATGCATGGATGGACACTTAAACTGCTTCCCTATCTTGGCAACTGTAAATAATGCTGCAATAAACATAGGGGCGTATATACCCTTTTATTCTTTTTAAAAGATTTTATTTACTCATGAGAAACACACACACACAGAGGCAGAGACACAGGCAGAGGGAGAAGCAGGCTCCATGCAGGGAGCCCTACGTGGGACTCAATCCCGGGTCTCCAGGATTAGGCCCTGGGCCGAAGGTGGTGCTAAACCGCTGAGCTACCTGGGCTGCCCGTAAATACCCTTTTAAATTAGTGTTTTCACTTTTTTGGCGTAAATATGCAGAGGTAGAATTGCTGGATAGTATATGTCTATTTTTATTTATTTAAGGAAACTCTATACTTACTGTATTTCCATAGCAGCTGCACCAATTTATATTCCCACTGACAGTCACGTGGGTTCCCTTTTCTCCACATTCCTGCCAAAACATTATTTCTTTGTTTTTGATACCAGCCATTCTAACTGGTGTGAAGTATTATCTCACTGTGGTTATGATTTGCATTCCTCTGATCAGTCTTTCTGGGCATCTTTTCATGTGCCTATTTTCTTTGAAAAAATGTCTCTTCGGGTCTTCTATTCATTTTTAAATTAGATTATTTGATTTTTATGGGGGGGAGTTGTGTAAATTCTTTACAAATTTTGAATATTAACCCCTTATCAATGTTTCATTTGTAAGTAACTTCTCTCACCCAGTTAGATGTCCTTTTTGTATCTTTTCAAAGATTTTTTTTTTTTAAGTGATCTCTATACTCAATGTGGGACTCAAACTTACAATCCCGAGATCAAGAGTTCCATGTTCTACTGACTGAACCAGCCAAGTGCCCCTCTTTTCAGTATTGTTGATGATTTCCTTTGCTGTGTAAAAGGTTTTTCAGTTTGATGTAGTCCCAACTATATATCTTTGCTTTTGTTTCCCTTGCTTGAAGAGACAGATCTGCAAAAGTATTAAGACTGCCGTCCAAGAGTTTACTGCTTGTGTTTTCTTCTAGGATTTTTATGGCTTCAGGTCTTACATTTAGATTTTAGATCCACTTTGACTTCATTTTTGTAAATGGTGTAAGAAAATGGCCCAGTGTCATGCTTTGACATGTAGCTTTTGCATGGAGTTTCCCCAACACCATTTACCAAAGAGACTGTGTTTTCCCCATGGGTGTTCTTGACTCCTTTGTCATAGATTAACTGACCATTAAGTGTGGGTTTATTTCTGGGCTCCCTATCCTGTTCCAATGATCTACATGTCACATGTCTACTTTTTATGCCAGTACCATACTGTTTTGATTACTATAGCTTTGTAGTATAATTTGAAATCTGGGAGTATGATACTTTCACCTTTGTTTTTCTTTCTCCAGATTGCTTTGGCTATTCAAGGATTGTTTGTTTTTGTTCTATGAACAATACTATTGGTATTCTGATGGGGATTGCAGTGAATCTATAGATTGGTTTGGGCAGTACAGACATTTTTATACTGTTAATTCTTCCAATCTACAAACATGGACTATCCTTCCATTTGTTTCTGACATTTCAATTTCTTTCATCAAAGTCTGATAGTTTTCAGAGTACAGGTCTTGCAACTACATGGTTAAATTTATTCCTGGGTCTTTTATTCTTAATGATGCAATTTTAAGTAGAATTGTCTCCCTAATTTCTCTTTCAAGTAGTCCATTAGTATATAGAAATTCAACAGATTTAAAAAAAAAAAAAAAAAAAAAAGAAATTCAACAGATTTCTGTCCATAAATTTTGTACCCTGCAACTTTACTGAATTCATTTATTAATGCCAATAGTTTTTTGGGGTGCAGTCTTCAGGGTTTGCTGTAGCATCATATCATCTACAAATAGTGGCAGTTTTACTTCTTTCTTATCAGTTTGGCTGTCTTTTATTTCTGTTTCTTGTTTGCTTTTTGTGGGTAGGACTTCCAGTATCTACAACATAAAGAAGAGATAATGGACATTCTTGTCTTGTACCTGATCTCAGAGTAAAAACTTCCAGCTTTTCACTAAGTATAATGCCAACTGTGGGTTTGTCATATACGGCCTTTATTATGTTGAAGTATGTTTCCTCTAAACCCACTTTGGGGTTCATGATAAAAACCCACAGTTTTTATCATGAATATATGTTGAATTTTGTCAAATGTGTTTTCTGTGTCTATGGAGATGATCCTATTATTTTTATCTTTGTTTTTGTTAATGTAGAATATCATGTAGATTGACCTGTGGATACTGAATGATCCTTGAATCTCTGGAATGAATCCCACTTGATCCTAGTGAATGATCCCCCCCCCTTTTTTTTTCTAAAGATTTTATTTATTTATTCATGAGAGACACAGAGGGAGAGAGAAAGAGGCAGAGACCTAAGAAGAGGGAGAAGCAGGCTTCATGCAGGGAGCCCGATGTGGGACTCGATCCCGGTCTCCAGGATCATACCCCGGGCTGAAAGCAGCGCTAAACCCCTGAGCCACCTGGGGCTGCCCGTGGATGATCCTTTTAATGTATTGCTGAATTCGGCTTGCTAATATTTTGTTGAAGATTTTTGCACCAGAGATACTGGCCCTAAAATTTTTTTTTTTTTTTTTTTTTTTTTTTTGGTCAATGCCTGGTGTGGGTATCTGGATAATGCTGGCCTTGTGAATGAATCTGGAAGCCTGCCTTCATCTTCTATTTTTTGTAATAGTTTGAGAAGGATAAATATTAACTCTTCTTTAAATGTTTTGTAGAATTCACCTGTGAAGCCATCTGGTCCTGGACTTTTGTTTGTTGGAAATTTTTTGATTACTGATTCAATTTTGTTATTAGTAATCTATCTGCAGATTTTCTATTTCTTCCTGACTCACTCTGGGGAGATTGTATGTTTCGAGATATTTATCCATTTCTTCTTGGTTGTCCTGTTTGTTGGCATGTAATTTTTCACAGTAGTCTCTTCTAATCATTTGTCTTTGTGTGGTGTCAGTTCTAATTTGTCCTCTTTCATCTGTGATTTTATTTATTTGATTCAGCTCCTTTTTCTTGATGATTCTGACTAAAGGTTTATCAATTTTGTTTTTAAAGAATCAGCTCGGGCAGCCCAGGTGGCTCAGCGGTTTAGCACAGCTTTCAGCCCAGGGCAAGATCCTGGAGACCCGGGATCGAGTCCCACGTCAGGCTCCCTGCATGGAGCCTGCTTCTCCCTCTGCCTGTGTCTCTGCCTCTCTCTCTCTGTCTCTCATGAATAGATAAATAAAATCTTTATAAAAAAAAATAAAGAATCAGCTCTTAGTTTCATTAGTCTTTTCTAATTGTTTCAGTCTCTATTTCATTTATTTCTGAACTTTATTATTTCCTTCCTTCTACTAACTTGAGCCTTGTTCTTTTTCTAGTTTCTTTAGGTATAAGGTTAGATTGTTTGAGATCTATTTTCTTGAGGTAGACTATCAACTTCCCTCTTAGAACTTTCTTTCTGGGCAGCCCGGGTGGCTCAGCAGTTTAGCACCGCCTTCAGCACAGGGTGTGATCCTGGAGACCCAGGATCGATTCCCACGTCCAGCTCCCTGCCTGGAGCCTGCTTCTCCCTCTGCCTGTGTCTCTGCCTCTCTCTCTCTCTCTCTCTCTGTCTCTCATGAATAAATAAATAAAATCTTAAAAAAAAAATTTAAAAAAAACTTCCTTTCCTACATTCCAAATTTTTTGAACTGTTATGTTTCATTTTCATTTGTCTCCAGTCAACAATTCAGATAATAAGCCAGTAACAAATGGAGCCAACACAGCTTTATTAGAAATCCAAACCTCAGTTATTTATTTTTTAAAATTTCTGCTTTGACTTCCTTGTTGGCCAACTAGTTGTTTAGCCTCCATATATCTGTGGGGTTTTCCCAATTTTTTTCTTCTGATTTCTAGTTTCATACCATCATGTTTACAGAAAAGGCTTAACATTATTTCAATCTTCTTAAATATATTGAGACATGTTTTGTGGCCTAACATGTGATCCATCCTGGAAAATGTTCTATGTGCACTTGAGCATTTGTACTCTATTATTTTTGGATGAAATGATTTGTATGTATCTGTTAAGTCCGTCTAGTCTAATGTGTTGTTCAAAACCACTATTCCCTTATTGATTTTCTGTCTCAATGATCTATTCATTGATGTAAGTGGGGTGAAGTCCCCTACTGTTACTGTATTACTCTCAATTTCCCCCTATAGAGTATATGTTAATATTTGCTTCACATATTTATGTGCTCCAATGTTAAGTGCATATTTATAACTGCTACATCCTCTTTTTGGATTGATCCCTTTACCATTACATAATATAGTACTTCTCTGTTCCTGTCTTCTCTTGCCCTCTCCTCTTGTGATTGTATGACTTTATTTAGTATTATGTTTAGATTCTATTCTTTTTGTTTTTTTGCATATCATTATAGGCTTTTGATTTGTGGTTACCATGAGGTTCATATGTAACATTCTATGTATATATACAGCAGTCTATGTTAAGTTGATGGTTGCTTAAGTTTGAACACATTCTAGAAGTACCACATTTTTATTCCTCCCCTCCATGTTTTATGCACGCTATATCATACATTTCTTGTTTTGCATTCCCTTAACTAATTTTAGTAGATATAATTGATGTTAGTACTTTTGTCATTTAACATTTTAACTTTCATATTAGCTTTATAAGTCTGGTCTACTTATTACCTTTACTGTAGCTGAAATCTGCTTTGATAATTTTCTTATTTCTAGTTATGGCCATTTCTTTTTTGCTTAAAGAAGTCTCTTTTGCATTTCTTGTAAGGCCAGTTTAGTGGTGATGAACTTCTTTAACTTTTGTTTGTCTGGGAAATTCTTTCTCTCTCCTTTAATTCTGAACGATACCCTGGCTGGGGGCATATTCCTGGTTGGCAGCTATGTGCTTCTGGCCTAGAAAGTTTCTGTTGAAAAATCGGGTGATAGTCTTACAGACTTGTGAGTAACTATTTGCTTTTCTCTTGTTGCTTTTAAGATTCTCTTGTACATAACAATTTGCTTTTATCTTGCTGCTTTTAAGATTCTCTCTTTAATTTTCAACACTTTCATCATTATTTATATTAGCTTGAACCTCCTTGGGTTCATCTTGTTTGGGATTCTTTGTGCTTCTTGGACCTGGATGTCTCTTTTCTTCCAGGTTAGGGAAGTTGTCAGTTACTATTTCTTCAGATAAGTTTTCTGTTTTTCTCCTTCTGGGAACCCTACAAGGCAAATGTTTTTATGTTTGATTCTGTCTCCCAGTGGTCCTTTAACCGATCCTCATTTTTTAAATTCTTTTTTTGTTGTTGTTGTTCAGCTTCAGTGATCTCCACTACTCTGACTTCCAGATTGCCAATCTGTTTTTTTTTTTTGCATCCTCTAATCTGCTGCAGATTCCCTCAAGTTTATTTTTCATTTCAGTTATTTTATTCCTCAGCTCTGATTAGTTATTTTTAAACATTTTTTTCTCTCTTTGATGAAGTTCTCACTGAGTTCATCCACTCTTCTCTCAATTTCAGTAAGAATCTTTACTTTGAACCCATTATTAGATAGATTGCTGACCTCAGTTTTATTTACTTATTTTTCTGAGGTGTTGTCTTTTTCTTTCCTTTGGAACATATTCCTCTGTCTTTTTATTTTAGCTGATTCTGTTTGATTCTATGTATTAGGTAGACCAGCTATGTCTGGATGTCATAGCTATGTCAGGAGCTATGTCTCCTGGTCTTAAAACTAGTGGCCTTATATAGAAAGCATCCTACTCCCTGATCATCAGAACCAGGAATTCCAGGGGTGTCCCATGTGTGGGCTGTATGAGCCCTCTTGTTGTGATTGGGCCAGGACAGCTGTGGGTGTGTTGGTGTGCAGGCCTCTCAGCCAGCTGTACATGTTTCAAGTGTGCTGGTGGGTGGGGTTAGCCTCCACCCCCCTTGGTAGGAGTAATAGTGGAGGAATATCAGTTCTGGCTGAAGCTGCCCACTGGGTATGGTAGAAAGGCAGTCACTTTGGGTGGACACTGGTCCTAAGTGAGGCAGCCTGCTAGGTGTGGCAGAGTTGGAGTCACTTTGGAGGGGCATCTGCCAGGACAGGAAGGGTGGGTGGGGCGGGTTCACAGGAAATGTCAGAGAAGGTCAAGTGGTACTAACAAAGAAGATGAAGAGTGTCAAAAGTGACTCCTACTACCATCCAGCCAACTAGGCTAAATGGGGACAAGATAAACAGTGCTTACCAGCATTCCTATTCTTGGAGAAAGTTCCTATAGATCCCTTACCTCCAGCACATGCCCTAAAATCAGTCAATAAATCTTCATGTATAACCTAGGTGCTATTCCAACTGCCATCTCTGTGCTGGGTCTTGAACCATGTAATACAATTTGCTGGCCCTCTAAGAGCAGAGTCTCAGTTTCCTATAGCCTTCTGGCTCTTCTGGAGTTAAGGTTCACTAATTTTCAAAGGCAAACACTGTGGGAGCTCATCTTCCTGTTGCAGATTCTCAGGGTTGGGGGTGCCTGATATGGGGCTTAATCCCATCACTTCTCAAGGAAGACATTCTATGTCTGTGATATGGCCTCAACTTGTAGGTCACTGTGCCAGGGATTTGGTTCCTGACTGTGTTTCCACCCCTCCTCCAAACACAACATGGCTTCTCTTTATTCTATAGCTGTGGAAAAGCTATTCTGCTAGTGTTCAGGTCCTTTTCAGAGTGAGTTACGTTATATAAACTCACGATCCTCCTACTCCACTATCCTCCTCTTTTATTATAAAATATTTTTAAAACTGAGGTATGACATATGAAAATTAGCATTTTATATGGTGCACTCAGAGCCTGAAAAAAACCTATGATTTGCATAATGCAAATTTATTTTGAAGATCTACATGCAAGCTTGGTCTCTCAGATGCCTTCCCCATCTAATCCTTTAATGACCCAAATGTAAAGTCCTTTACTGCACACATAGACCAGACAACTTTCAATATGAAAACAAGCATGGCATCATTCTTCATCCCCTTCATAAATAAAAAGGACATTCAAAGAATATTAGCATCTTAGAAGTTTGTTTAGTTTTTTTTGTTTTGTTTTTGGATTTTTTTTTTTTTCAAATCAAAATGGAGAAATTACAGAAATATCTTAAACCCTTTGCTGAAGTAGAAGATACACTCAGAAAAGTATATAAATAATGAGTATACAGGTTAATAAATTTTCTTAAATGGAACTCATCCCAATAACCAGCATCGGGATTAAGCAAAGACAGAACAGAACATTGCCAGCAGCCAAATGCTTCCTTTATATACTCTTTCCAGTCATTACCCCATACAGATAATCACCATCCTGACTTCTATCACCTTCTGATGAGTTTGAACTTTATATAAATAGAATCACACAGTGTATATATTCTTTTGAGACTAACTTTTCATGCTCTACATACATTTGTGAGATTTATTCTGTTGCATGAAGCAGTAGTTTGTTCTTTGTCAATGCTGTAGAGAATTCCATTGTGTAAGCAAACCATTCTATCCATTCTACTGCTGATGAACATTTGGGCAGTTTCTGATTTTTAGCTGTTTCAAAGGGTGCTATTATGAACATTTTTGTACAGGTTTTTTGGTGAGCCTATTTATGCATTCTATTGGCACGTAAATAAGTGTGGAACTGCTGAGTCATGGAGCATTGTTCGACTCTACTAGATATTGTCAAATAGTGCTCCAAAGTAGTTATATAAATTTATACTTCCATCAGCAGTATAAAAATTCCTTTTGTTTTAGATTCTTGTCAACATTTGGCATTTTCTATTTTTCTCATTTTAGACATTCTGAGGGGTATATAATTCCATTTTGGTTTAAATTTGCATTTCCCTGATAATAATAAAACCAAGTACCTTTCCATATACTGAATGGCTATCTGGATTGCTTCTTTTTGTAAATTAGGCATTCAAGTCTTACCTTTCTCTCACTGATGTGTAGGAGTTTGTTATATAGAATAACTGGATAATAAAATTTTTAAATTTCTCATTTCAAACAAAACAAATGAATAAACAAATGAAAAGCAGAATCATATCTATAAATCCAGGGGACAAACGGATGGTTACCAGAGCAGAGGGGAGAAGGGAGTATGGGCAAAATGGGTGAATGAAGGGGAGTGGGAGATGCAGGCTTCCAGTTAGTGAATGAATAAGTCTCACAGAAGAAATAAAAGGCACAGGATAGGAAATAGAGTCAATGATACTGTAATAGCTTGTGTGGTGAGAGAAGATAGTTACACTTGTGGGGAGCATAGTATAATACATAGAGAAGTTGAATCACTATGTTGTATACCTGAATCTAATGTAATATTGTATGTCAACTCTTCTCAAAAAAATGAAATGAAATAAAAACTTCTCTTTTCAGACTGTCAGAGGAAAACATAAGCAACATCTGGATTAAATCTGAAGAGTCTTAATACAGTTTCTATTCTCCTGTAACATGGGTTTGACAGGGGAAAAGTGAAATAAAAAGTCTGTCTTTAAATATTTAATTCAAGAACTAAGCAAAATGAAAATGGATTTATAATTTCTGACACTGGGAGAAACCTAGTGGGAAACTGTCATAAATTACTACCCTTTGTAGCAATAAAATAGTCATATCCTTGAAGCTCACTATTTCTTGTTAATTAAAATTTCATTGTCAAATACATTTTGCAGTTTGCTCACAAGAATATATGTTTCTGGGGGAGAAAAACAACAATTGGTAAATAATTGGCTGGATTTTCCTTTTAAAAGACCAGACAAAAAAAAAAAAAAAAAAAAGACCAGACAAAGCCAGGGTTCTGGTTTTAAATATCCTTCCATTTAGAAACAAAACAAGGGTGCCTGGGTGGCTCACTCATTAAGCTTCCAACTCTTGATTTCAGCTCAGGTCATGATCTCAAGATTGTGGAGTTTGCTTAGGATTCTCTCCCTCTGGCCCTCCCCCTGCTTGTACTCTCTCTTTAAAATAAATAAAATCTTTAAAAAAATAAAAGCAAAACAAACACCCAGCTCTCCCTTTGCTCCCCCAAAAACAACCCTGAAATAAAGTGGTGTCATCGGGGGTTGACCTACACAATTTTACTGAGGCACAAAGGACAAACAAATTTAGTTCCACTAGACTGCTGCCTTTGTCATTACAATAAATTCCTTCTGCATAATACCTTTTGGGTTTGTATAAGCTAAAAATGTTTCTAAGGGAGGCTGGTTTTCATTCTTATAATGACAGCAGTAATTCCTAGGATTTTTTTCTTTACATCATGTTTTTGGTTTTCTTAATAAAAATGGTTGACACCAGACACCAGGTCCAATTGAAAAAAATAAACTACTTTTTTGAAAATTTACCTTTAAAGGTTGACCATCAATCAAATATAAATACTGAGTGCTGGGACGCCTGGGTGGCTCAACAGATGAGCATCTGCCTTCAGCTCAGGGAGTGATCCCAGGATCTGGGATCGAGTCCCACATCGGGCTCCCTGTGAGGAACCTGCTTTTCCCTCTGCCTATGTCTCTGCCTCTCTCTCTCTCTCTCTCTCTCATGAATAAATAAATCTTAAAAAAACAAAAACAAAAAACAAACTGAGTGCTGCATTTGTATGGGAAGGAAATGACTAAAAATAAAATTACCATAAACATATTCCAAAATTTAAGCAATAGTGGCAATGTAAATATTTACAATTAAAATGATAGCACTGGTAAAATAGAGTGACATTTATTGTTTCAGGAAACCACTGTGCTTTTTCACTGAACTTTGTTCAAGTGGAGGCAAAATCCTTCAAGGAAAATCTCATGGTGTATATAAGCAAATTCTATAGAATATAAAATAAAGATTTTTAATCCACTAAAAACCTTCTTAAATTTCAACCATGTAATGGAGACTCACAAAAATCAGACCAAATACTATGTGATGTCATTACTTTAACCACATAAATAGAAATTAATCTATTACCTTTTCTTTGAATGATTATTTCTCAGACTTTGAGAAAATGCTAGTAAGATATACTATATAACCATGCTGAGCCAACTCTTACAAATAGGCTCTTTACAACAAGCTCTTGGTACACAAAATATGATTATCATTCCCTGTAAGAGACTTATCACACCTTGTCCTCTTCTTTGAATGGACAAACCCATTTCTTTCTATACAGTCACACAGGCTAGATTTTTTTGCGGCTCTTCTTACACTCACTTTGACACATCATTCTTTTTCTTAAAAAATAAAAAAGGGAAATAAATTATTTTATATGCTACGTGTTTC
The DNA here is from genome assembly GCF_003254725.2 of Canis lupus dingo. Classification (NCBI taxonomy): domain Eukaryota; kingdom Metazoa; phylum Chordata; class Mammalia; order Carnivora; family Canidae; genus Canis; species Canis lupus. The sequence continues at coordinate 21,095,149 of NC_064249.1, forward strand.
TGGCAAAAGGAGGTACTGAAGTGAGACTCAAACATCTTTCTTTCTCCTATCTGACTCAACAGGTAAGAAATCAAATCAGGTATACACTGTCCATTTGAAGTATAATTTAACAAAAAAGTTATGAACCAGAATATTAAAAGAGTGGAAGAGGGATCCCTGGGTGGCGCAGCGGTTTGGCGCCTGCCTTTGGCCCAGGGCGCGATCCTGGAGACCCAGGATCGAATCCCACGTCAGGCTCCCGGTGCATGGAGCCTGCTTCTCCCTCTGCCTGTGTCTCTGCCTCTCTCTCTCTCTCTCTCTCTGTGACTATCATAAATAAATAAAATTTAAAAAAAAAAAAAAAAAAAAAAGAGTGGAAGAATATCCAGTTTCTCTAGTCTTCATATTAACTAAAGTTACTATCTATGAATAGTTAACTATGCAACAGTACTGTTAAAAAATTTTCAAACATACTCCACAGTCTTAGAATTAGATGCAAGACTTCAGAGTTAGCAACTCGTCCAACAGGTTAGCTGTCCTATGTGACACCTGATCCTGAATGACACTTACTTGATCCTGGCAGCTTAAGTTGCTTACTTTAGAAAACCTGACATAAGAGCAAGAAAAAAAAAAAGAAGAAAGAAAAAAGAAAAGAAAAGAAAAGAAAAGAAAAGAAAAGAAAAGAAAAGAAAAGAAAAGAAAAGAAAAGAAAAGAAAAGAGCAAGAAGACCAGGTAGCTTTTTCTTCCTCAAATAATAGGACTGCACTAACTTAAAAGAACTTTTCAAGTTGCTGCTTCAGTAATTCACTTACTCCTAAAATACAGTAAACCTGAGAATGACAAAAATATGGAGTCTCTACAGAGTCAGATTATTGATAACTCCTCACTGGCTCCCTCTCTGGTTTTTAACTTCATAGTACTCCTAATTCAACTGAATGGTAAAGTCTGAGTAGGGGCAAGGAGGACACCAGAAGATAAAGACCATCCGAATTTTAATGACTGATTCAGTAAATCTCTCCTACTTGTCAAGTACATACAAAGAAGGTATTCTCACTGGCAATGCTTAAGGCTTCTAAACACAAGCTGAGATCATACCCATAATTAAATGTGGAATCTGGTAGACTGAATCCCAATCAGCACTTAAAAAGAGAGAGAGAGAGAGAGAGAGAGAAGAAAGAAAGAAAGAAAAAGAAAGAAGAAAGAAAGAAAGAAAGAAAGAAAGAAAGAAAGAAAGGAAGGAAGGAAGGAAGGAAGGAAGGAAGGAAGGAAGGAAGGAAGGAAGGAAGGAAGGAAGGGAGAGACAGCCATAAGGAGTCATATTGCTAAGTCATGACTCATTTTTTTTGAATCGTTGTTCATGAGTAAACAACAGAACACAATCATTTTTTCCCCTTCTCTGTGCTAAGAACTAGATATTTTAAGGAAGTTTATGCAACTCAAGTATAAGAATCTGGTGAACTTTATTTCACAATAATCACCTGCTCCTTTACTAAAACTGATTTACTGGAAATTAAGAACAAGAACCGCCACAAACAACCACTAGAGAGCATGAAAGAACAGAAGAGAACAGAAGGAACAAAGGCAGACTGTAACACTTTTTCTCTCTAGAGGCCAGTGAAGGTCAAGAATGAAGCAGAAGGGGGAAATACATCCGTCTTATGTACATAAAAAGATTCCCAGAGTTTTGAGTGAATAATCAGGTAACTTTTACAAGTAAGGAATTAATTTGACAACTCAGAGCATTTTAGATGTCTAGCTTCAAGTTCTTGCTCTTGGTCTGTTTTTTGTCTTCACTTTTGTTTGAAAAGATGTTATTCTTACGGTTTTAACTGGGATACAAAACATAAAATTATATTCAAGAAACTGCAGTGAGAAAGCAGAAGTAGCAATTCCTGCGAAAGAGATAAGTTTTAATCAACTACAGCCAACCTTTTGTTAGACAAATATCATAGCTATATTGCAGAGCTCTGTACTTTCTTTGAAATTTTAGTATAAAAACTGTATTTCTATATAGAGAGAAATGTATATATATATTTCATGAAAAGACATTTGAAAGAAATTAATATCAATGAAAAACCAGGAAGAGAGAAAAGGGGTCTGGCTCCAGAAAACACTGGTCAAAGAAGAATGATTTCATTCCCATAGGGGAGTTTTTATATCACTCATTTCACTCAACCCCTTCTATTCCCATTTAAATATTGTCTTTAGTCACAAAATTGCTTATTATTGCTTTTCTCTAACACAGAAAGTATAAACCTGTATAATCTTATAACTGTATTCAGGAGAAGAAAAGGAGTGTTTCCTTCTAATATTTTCTCTAAGGTACGGTAATGAGTTTTATAAAGGTTAGTTTGGTTAATAAAATAGCTTCTTTTAAGTTAGTTTAGTAAAATACCAGCACTAGATTAATGACCTCTGGCTGTTTCTGATATAGAGAAATATACTCAGGCCAAATGCCCATCCTAATAATTACCCATTTATCCATCCATCCATCCATCCATCCATCAATCAATCATACACACATAACATAATGTGTGCACACACACATATGGCAGTCCCTTCACACATTCCATGAAGGATAAAAGACAAGAGAAAAACCCAAGCCATGTGTAATACACATGAACACTGTTAATTGGATAGAGCATTATGCCCTCATTCTCACAGTCATCAAGTCCTCTTGTAAACAGTGTGCTTAAATAATGGATTCTGCACTAAGACAAACAGTCTCTTGTTTCCTACTGGGTGGAGAATGCACTTTGTAATTTGGTTTCTGATAGCCAAGAGCAGTAATGAAACTATTCCTTACAACTTACTGCTCATCCCACACAGACTTGTAAATCAGTACACAGGCCCAGTTGAAAACTGGAATGAGCAGGTCAAGCTTTAACACAAAAGGGCCACATCCCTTCACTGTGCTTATAAGCCACATCGAGCTAACTTGTTCCCAGGAGCTGTAAAGAGCCATGACAGATCCTTTTGACAGCGGCTATCTCTACTATTTAGCTCACTAGAATAGTGTGGCCTCTCTCAACCCCACAATGGTCTGCACAAAAACGAAAAGGGCAGCAACCTTTTTTAGAGACTAAATGAAAATGTATGAAGACAGATGTCCACTGTCTGTGGTGGCTCTTGAGCTCTTCCAGTTAAGTTCTCCTCTAACACATAATTCATGAGAAGGAGTAACAGAGGACCCTTACAAATGTAGAGAAAAAAGAGCTGGAGCTTGGATAAGTAAGCAAGTGGTCCAAATGGTTGGATAATTTAAAAACGTTATCTCATATAAATAAAAAATAAACATAGAGAAGGCAGTGAATACAGAACAATTTTTTGCTTCCCATAAATAGATACAAGTAATGAAATTAGATACAAGATTTACTGAAAGTATATAGAAAATTGCTAAGTCCTAAAATCTTTAGGAGAAATTAAAATCAATTTAAAAGAATTTTAATTTCATATACAAATACTCAGAATATGCCACAGCTATGTAATTGTTTATATAAAAGTAGCAAGCTATAGCCATTCTCCTTAATTGAACACCATTTTTTTCTTCTGATACTTTGTTATATATTTTCGGTTTTGATTGAGAATGTAGTATTAATACTGATTTGATGATATCCAGCCCTCAGTATCTCCTTCCCATAAGATTTTAATCTAGGTTTATAATGCATTTGATCTATTTATGCAATAATTCATGGTATTTGAGGCCAACAGATATAGTATAGATAAAATATAAAGCCTGAATATAACTGGTACCATGAAAACAACAGTAAACTGAAAATCAGGAGATCTAGATTTTCATTTCAATTCTGTTTCTGTGTGATCTAGTCCTCAATGTTCTCATTGAAAATGGAGAGACTCAGGCACTTAGGTGGCTCAAAGGTTGATCATCTGCTTTGGCTCAGGTCATGATCCTGGGGTCCTGGGATTGAGTTCCACATTGAGCTCCCCACAGGGAGCCTGCTTCTCTCTCTGCCTATATCTCTGTCTCTCTCTGTATCTCATGAATAAATAAATAAAATCTTAAAAAAAAAAAAGAAAAAATGGGAGAGACTGGCTTATAAATGATCCCTAAAATATCTTTCAGATGCAATTTTCAATGAGCTAATTGGTTAAAGTCTCTAAGCTGTCATCTGTTGGCAAAGGTTATTAAAAGTCTACCTCAGGCAGAAAGAACAAGCAAAGTTCTCATCCAAATGCTCTACTGTTGTGTACAGATCCAACCTGTTGAACTTTCTGAATGACATGGATTTATTTATGTGTTTCTGAGACTCAAGCAAGGCTATTAAATTCTTATTGATGGTCAATATATTTTGTCTCCCTCAAAGAGAAATGAGCAACATCCATTCCCGGTCATCTTAATATTTCATAAAGAATTTTGGAATTCTTATCTTCAGAATAAGAATCTACTTCAAATTATTAAAAGAACAAGTAAATGCTGCATTGTTAATATTTTGCTATGATTGCTTCCCTTTTAATTTATCTGAGTTTCTCAAATGGCTCTTCTTGTGCTGGGTTTTGTACTGGAATGCCGATAGCCTCCACACAATATTCCTGTGAACTGACAGGAATGAAAACCAACCTACTTCTTTAAAGCCAATAATCACAAAGGTTAGCAGTCATTGCATTTGTATAATAAAAATAAACTGCCACATTCCCTTTAAATATGTACAAGCTTAAATTCAGACTCAGGCAGATTCAAGGATCGCTTACCTGGGGTCTGCATTCTGCGAAGTTTCTGGGTGTTGCTAACATGATCCTTCCGGCATGCCAGTCAGAAACTCAAAACACTTGTATACCGTCCTCGCCCATGCTTGCTCTGGCTGGCGCTCTGCTCTCTTTTTGCTCTCGCTCTGTGCCTCAGACAGTTTGGAATGCAGAAAAGCCAGAGCCAACGCCAGTCAAACTCAAGCCTTTTTTTTCTTTTTCCCAGTTCTTTTGCTACAGAGCACTCAACAATAGCCACCCTTCCTTACTCACTGCACGTTTTTTGCATAGCACTGGGTGCAGACAATCTACTTCAGGAGAAGCAATGGATTTACAAAGCTAGAAAATTCATTTTTTTCTGTCCCAAGAGGAAGTAGGAGGGATGCATGCATCTCCGCATTTTAAGAAGGGACTTTTTTTTTTAAAGTGGTCTGTTTTAAAATCTGTCATATTTTAGGGAAATGAAAAATACACATTTCAGAGATTCTTATTTTGAATATTATGCTGAATTAAAACAAACTTTTCAAAGTACAAAAAGTAGGTAAATATCTTACAACTAATGTGGTGTATATAGAAGTATATATCTGCTAATACACATATTAATATATTAATAAATTCACTCTATAAATTACTTTCTTACAGCAGAAATATTTCAAATTTGGAAAAGGAAAATTGTATATCCCTAAAATCCTTCATTCAGCTCTTAAGCTAGAACTTCATTTTAAAAATAAAGAAAAATTTAATTTTATAAACTGAGTGGCTCTTGACTCATTAAGTCAACTACATGTGATGAAATTATAGATAACATCATTGTTCTTAGCTATCATTTCAACTTGTTTTAAAACCAAACATATTTCTAAGGGTTTTTTTCTCCCTATGTTCCAAAAATGGAAGATAGGTCAATGATGTAATCTTCATTATTGGTATGATGACCTAACACATTATGCAGCTGCTCAGTTGCTGAGGTTAGCAGGTCACAAATGATCAATTAAAAAATTCACAGTTTGAATCCTTGAGCAGATCCCACCTGCCACTGCAGACAGAGGGAACAGGACAGACATGAAAAGAACACAGTATCAATATTATCTACCACTTATCAAACAGCTCAAGGAAAGACATACGCTCCATCTAACTATATGTCTGTATATATTCTATATGTGATACATCTCTTACACTATTTAGATACACATATATACACACAGGTATGCATACATACATATGTGTTTGTGAATATATGTATATTCTTTTTCCTTCCTACCTCCCCACCCAAGTCTCAAAGATTTAAATTTAAAGTTTCCTTTAACACCATCTAATTTGGTTTTGGTTATTTAGTCTCATCTTCCTCGAAAAATCATTTACGTTCTAACATTATTGCATTTTCTTCTGCCTTTACTTCTGGTTTCCTATTTCTACTTCAAACCCTAGTGCTACGCAGGTAAGAAGCACAGAGAGAGAAAGGCATAAACAAAAGTTATACAGAAAGGAACAAACTATGAGTCTGACTAGGAGGACTTTCAGACCACAGATCCCACCTTGCCCTATATGAAACAACACACCAACAACACCTACGCTCTTCCTCCAGGGGTAATACAGCTTTATCAAGTATATCATTTATAATCCCTTAAAATTGTGCAAAGCACACTGAGATTATTTTTCCTTGTTATGAATAATTTTAAGAAATAGATCATGATTTCCATAATTCTACCCAAGAGTTAGAACTAAGGACAAGTTAGTCTAGTTACAGGGAAGAGAGATTTCAGGTCAAGAAAGGTAAGTCAGGGATCCCTGGGTGGCGCAGCGGTTTGGTGCCTGCCTTTGGCCCAGGGCGCGATCCTGGAGACCCGGGATCGAATCCCACGTCGGGCTCCCAGTGCATGGAGCCTGCTTCTCCCTCTGCCTATGTCTCTGCCTCTCTCTCTCTGTGACTATCATAAATAATAAATAAAAATTAAAAAAAAAAAAAGAAAGGTAAGTCAGAGATCCTGGAAACAGCTTTCTGCAAGGGCTCCCTGCTATAAGAGACAGTGACTCTCTAACTCTTCCCACACAGGTGAATATCCATTTGCTGAATATACTGTAGGGCTGTAGTTCTCAAACTATGCTACTGAACAATGCTAAAGTTCTGATGAGAAAACAAGGTAACAGCAACCTTTTCCCAAATGACAGAAAAGGTTCACATATACAATTTTCTCAAGTGTGAGTTTTTCTTCTTAAATATATTCTAAAATGTTAGAATCTATTACTGTTAACTAACATTAAAGAAGCCTAGAATAGTTCCAAATTCAGATCATAATGACATTGTCAGATATATGCAGGTTAATTATAACAATGGTTTATTATGTTCTGCAAAAAGCACTTTTACTACCTGGAGTTCTAATACCTGCTTAAATCTGAGAACCACTGTTGAACCAGAAACAACTTTTCTTAAACCCATATGTTATTTCATTATTCAACACACCTCAAAGAGGCCTACACACCATACTTTATTCATTTTTACACTAAATCTTTTTTGCAATCTTTTCTGCGCTATTTTTAACTCCTTGTCTTATGCCTTGGTATTGCTGCTTCTGTCTGAAGTCCCCTGGTCCTCTCTTATTTATCCTGCAAAACCCAGACTTAAAATTATTTTATTTCCTACCCAAAGTTGATTACATTCTCCTCTGCATTTTTTTTTAATACCCTGTACTAATTTTTCTCTTCAGAGCCCTCACCATTACCTAACATTCTATTAGGTGCTGATGTTTAATGCCCTTTTTCCCATCAGAATGTGAAGGAGATGAAGGGACAGTGGGGAAACACGGGCGGGGGTGGGGGGGGAGGCTCTGTCTTATTTTCAGCTTGTCCACACACTCAGAACGATGTCTGGCAGTAGCAGGTACTTAATAAATGATGGACAAAAATGGATAGATGGATAAAAAATATATTTCACTTATCAAACCTTTCATGAGTATCTAGAGTCAAGAGTACTTTGGAATATCTTGAGGACAGGGATCACAGCACACCTGTTTTCTGATGCCAGAGCCTAGCCCTGTATATGTCATGTGGTGAAACAAGAACATAAAGGAATAAGTCTCAGGCTTGTATGGTTTCAAACAGCTAACTGAAGGCTAAAGAATTATATAACAAGGGAAGGCAGTCATTTCATTATTTACCCATTTAGGACCTACTTGGACCAGGTGGAATCCTGATATGTGAAAGTTGATTCTGGGGCGTCATTTTTCCCTTCTATGAACCCACAGCTGCGTGTTGTGCTACTAGGGAAGGGAAACACAGCTTCTATGGCAAAGACTGAAGAGACTGATAAAATCTTAATCTACAACACTAGGGAGTTCTCCAAGAAGCTAGAGAAGCATGAGTAAATGTTTCATCCTTTAGCCATCCACTCAGTTTAGACAGTGGCTAAAATTCATGTCCACGAAGAAGCTCTGAACTGGTATCAACTCTCAGAACTAGAATACTCAACTCAGTATCCAGCATGTTCATTATGAATATGTCAGGTCACTTAAACCATTTTATTTCTGCAAATAATCACTATGTTGTGATTATTTAGTTTCAAATTCCTTGTCTGTAGAGAGTTGGGTAGGGTTGTCTTGACTAATCCATCTTATGTAGCCATGATCCAACATCATATTTAATAAATAGTGTATTAAGTTGAACTACATGAAAATGCCATTTTTGTTGGCCAATAATGGTCAAATATCAGCAATGATTAAATGAATATTTAAAAAGATGCAAAGACTGAATGAAGGGTGAGACTAGGTAATTTTCAAGATCTTTTCCAGTTCTGGAATTCCATGATATTATAATTCAAACATAAATGAGAGAATCATTCATTTTCAATGCTTGGTCACCTTGACAGACTATGGTCCTCCTGTTACACACTAACATAGCACTCTGTTCTTGTCCTTTTTGAAACTTAACACAACTACAATTTAGTTATTCATGTACTGGATGTCTATCTGCTCCTCATCCTGGTGCATACAAACTCCATGGTGGGAGGGACTATACCTGCTTTGTTCACTGATGTATCAGTGCAGAGTATAGGATCTGCCACAGAATAAGTACTTAATAAATATTTGTTGAATAAACAAATAAGTGGACTCTTGAAGGTTATATGTATGTGAATTTCCAAATTCAGTATCAACAATTTTTTTTCTAAAAAGGCTAGGATAATATTTTTCCAGTTATGAATCAACTAAGTAGTACACTTTATGAAATTTTTAAAAAGATTTTTATTTATTTATTTATGAGAGATACACAGAGAGAGAGGCAGAGACACAGGCAGAGGGAGAAGCAGGTTCTGTGCAGGGACCCCGATGCAAGACTTGATCCTGGGACCCCAGGACCACACCCTGAGCCAAAGGCAGATAGATGCTCAACAGGTGAGCCACCCAGGCATCCCCACTTCATGACTTTTAATGGATAGAGACAGCATATGTTCCCCCTACCCTTTACAAAAGTAATTATGAAATTCTGACTTTTGTACAGGTATAGAAGTCAATGTGACAACCATTTAGACATCCTAACTGCACAATTTTCCACAAATGCCTAATTTTCTGAAAATCAAAGAACACAAAAAATAAGCTAACTGCATATAATTAAAAATGACTTGCACATCAGTTTTATTCCTTGCCAAAAATAAATTTAAAAAAAACAAAAACACTCTTAATACCTACTTCTCCTCTTTCAAGCACAAACACATTTCAGCAGCAGACAAGCTGAGGTATACACCAGGCTGTCTGTGTGCTTCCTCTTTTGAACAGCAGGTGATCAGAAACAGCTGCTTCTAACCATAAACACAATTTCTTTTTTTTTTTTTTTATTTTTTTTTATTTTTTATTTTTTTTTATTTATTTATTTTTTTTTATTTTTTTTCATAAACACAATTTCTATTAAGGTCTCCCCATAAACCAGAGTGGCATTCTGATACTGTGGTCTTCCCACATTCTTTTCAGAGTTCATATTAGAAAAAGACATCATTGTCTATAATTGGAATAACAAACACTAAAGTCACCCACTTTTTCAGAAATGCTTCTGAAATTCTAATTTTTATTTAAGTTTATTTATATATGATGGGACCAAAATGAGCACACATACATACACACTTTTCTTTTGATAAAAAAGTATTATAAAGACTTGAAGGGGATCCCTGGGTGGCTCAGCAGTTTGGCACCTGCCTTCAGCCAAGGGCATGATCCTGGAGTCCCAGGATCAAGCCCCACATCAGGCTCCCTGCATGGAACCTGCTTCTCCCTCTGCCTGTGTCTCTGCCTGCCTCTCTCTCTCTGCCCCCGCCCCCCGTCTCTCATAAATAAACAAATAAAATCTTAAAAAGAAAAAAAAAAAAAAAGACCTGAAGATCTGTTAGTTGTAGGGTCTAGCAAAGTACTTCTAAGTGTTTAGAAAACGCGCATTCCAAGAAGTGACAATTATGCTAGCCATTGTAATATTTCCCAAACTCTGGCTAAGCAGTAGAGCTTTACCTTGCTTTTCCAGCTACGACAATTTAGTACACTGCATTTCCTTGTCTGAAATGGCAACTAGCATAATAGGGAGTGAGCAAAATCAAAGATCAGTCAACTTCTTAATACTGAGGTGATCATATGAATAGGACCATATTTCAAAGAAAAATAAGCTAAAACTTAAGTGGAAAAATACAAACAAATCTTTTTCTAATTCTCTTTCATCATGTGAGTAAGAATATGCTACAAGCACAAAAGCAATACTTCTATTTCTATGGAAAAAATTCATTAAGAAACAACAAAAAGCAACTGAAAGCATTTGGGGATAGAATAGGATATTAATGGATAATATCTCTGAATGTGCTCAGAGAGCCAAAGACAAGCCTGTGATATTGTCTCTCCTCATTTAAAAAGCAAGCATAGATTGTACTTTAATAAAGCCTTCAGAAAGTTATTTTCTTTAGTGGCTTCAAAATATATACACAATTATCTGTGAGGCTTGTTGATTTCCTATGAAGCTAATCCACTGACATGTCAATATGAATTAAAGCACTACCTTTCTCATATACTGCATTATCTTGTTTCTATAAAAAAGTCATTATGCATTTGTTTTTGGTCTTAAAGAAAATTCACAACTGTGGGCTACCGTTTCCATAAAATCCACTTGGAAAAAGCATAGATGTTATGGTACAGTCATCTTTAGCATACCACTAACACAACAACTTATACACACACTACACAATTCAAAATACTACTGCATACCAGGTTCATTCAATTTCACTCAATTTCCATTATTCCCTTAACTAACTAAACCAAGTTAAAAATCTAGTAGAACACTAAGAGATAAGTCATGAAGTATCAAAAAAAGAAAAGGAAAAAATTAGAAAATTCTAACATCAGTTTCCTAGGAAGAAGAGTTCTAAAGAAGACAACCTAAAAAGTAAATGCTGTTTTGTCCATGTTACATATGAGCAAATGGAGACACAGATAGGTCTGAGTGAGTAACATGCCCAAGGTCACAAAGTGGTAGAGCCAGAATCCATACTTCAGTTAGCTCTGGAGTGCCTTCTCTTAACCACAATGGTATACTAAACTAAACTATTTCTCCAAATTTATCTTAAGTGGCATTTGGGCTTATTATTTTCCTTCTTCCAGCTTTCTGTATTTTTCTAAATTTTCTATAATATTATTAATTTTATAAAAGAGTTTGTATATTGCTCTGGATTAGGTTTATCATCAGCTATGACTCTTTTCTTCAGTGTGTATAAATCCAGATATCATGAAACATATGTCTATTAGAACAATATACTGAATTTCATTCCACTTGTGTTTTTTCATTTATTTCAGCAATTGGACACAGCTCTATTACTTGCAACCTGAGACGAGCTCCTGACTTGAGAATGATAATTTCAAGCGATAATGTGTGAATGTTTTCTGAACATCTGGGTCCTAGGATATGGGAGATAGAAGACAGAAGAGAATAGTGAGGAAAGGAGGAGATACTCTCAGTCACTTGGTCCCAGATTGTGTGTTCTCAGGAAAAATCCAATCAATCTTAAAATCCAATTCAAGAGAATAAGGGACCACTTTTCTCAGTTCTATGGCTATTCTTTTTCTCTTGTGTACATATATATACATACAGACACACATATATATAAATATATATATACATATATATACACATATACACACACACATATATGTATAAGTTCTATACTATAAGAAATGAATTAAATATTCTTCCAGAAAAGGCATAATCAAATAGTATAAAAGGTGCTAGAATTATAGCATGAAACATGTAATCAATTCCTGACCAATTCCAAAACAGTGATCCTACAAAAAAAATCCACAGTGCAGTTCAGCAACACAAACACCACATGCAAAGATTTACCATTTGCTTTGAAACAAGCCAATTTTTTCTATCACAAGGGATAACATATTTTCTCTTGGCAATAAAATAGGATATCTAAATTTATTACTGTTGAAGCTAAAGACAAAAAAATTTCACTACCAATAAAAAATTTGAAAATCCTCTGAGAGATTTGTTTCAGTGACAGTAGCAATGAATTCCAATAAAAACAAAGAACTTAGTTTTCAGCATATTCAAGAGTTATGATTATATGGCCATACCATTCTTTAACCTACTTTCGATAGTGGTTACTATTAACAGATAAATCTGCCCCAGGATACAGTAAATTTAGAGAGCAAATGGCTTTGGTTTTTGAACTGATTTAAAATGAAATAATGTATTTAACACGCTGGTCTTCAAATTTCATATTGTCACGCTACAACAATAAGTGAAAAAATAGCTATGTTTTAGGGAAGCCTAATATTTGAGCGATAGTTTATGAGTGACAGAAAATGAAAGATAAAAAAGAGATTAATGAATTGGCTAAGGAAAGAATCATTGGTGACTAAAGGCAGAATCACATTCTCTATTACACCTCTCAGGAGGCCATCCAGAGAAATAAGAACAGGGATATCTACGCATGGGAATTGGAGATATCACGTCAGGAAATAAATACAATGGTTTCCATGTAATTGGCAAGAGAAATCAGGCCACAACACTGATTTTAAAAATATGGTATTATCCTTATAGAAGTTCTAGGCTTGAATTTACAAAATGTGATTAGTATAGACCACCCTTTATTCTGTAACATCAGTTGTTGCATAATTATCCTCTATAAACCTTCAAAATCTCTTACTTTTATGATACACATTTTAAATCCTACATTATACCCAGACATGTAAACATGAAATTTAAAATATGATGAATCGGAAAAGACTGAAAATACACTGTGCTTTCTTGTTCAATGTTTAATTGTACTTCATATTTTTTGAGTGGTATTAGTGCCACACATGCTTGTTTGTTTTTTGTTAAGTTCTCTAAATGATACATGAAGTTTAACAGAATTTCATTCATCAATGGCTGCTCCCTCAGCTAGCACATGACTGTCACCCTGAGACCTCCCTTCACCAATATTCTGGGGATTCTCTTTGTCTTCTCATCCTTCTCGATTCACCCCTTCTATTACTTGACAGATACTTGAGCTTGGAATACAATTTCAGTTTAGAAATCATTGCACTTGGAATGTTATAGGATTAATACCCTTCTATAGAGAGACCCCAGAGAGCACCCATGCCCTCTTTCTGCCATGTGAGGTACAAGAAGTCAGCAGTCTGCAACCCAAAAGAGAGCCCTCAGTAGACACACCTTGGACTTGCCAGCCTCTAGAACTGTGAGAAATAAATGCTTGCTGTTTAAGCCACGCAGTCTATGGTATTCTGCTACAGCAGCCTGAACCAAGACAAGTCCTATACCTGAATGTGTTATGTGGGCATAAATACAAGAGAGCAGTTAAATTTATTGCTAACCCTTGTAAGCCTTGGAAAAGATTACAAAAATAAAAGTGTATTCTAATTTTAACCAAAGTAACACATTTAGTTGTAAAAGCTCATCTTTCCTATGCTGTATCACTGATGTCAAACCTTATTAGAAGAGGCCAAGTTTCTTCCTCACTCCCATTGTGCCTGCAGTTTCTTTTTTGGAAGGCTTACCTAGAACTTTCTAGCTTGCAGTGGCTACTCCAAGGCTATTTTTATCTAATTGTTAGGTGCACTGCCGATGATATTCTGTTATTTTAAATGTATTTTTCTGTCTCCACTTCTTTTCAGTCACAGTCAATGAAATATTTCCCTGGCTTTCTCTCCAGCTCATCTGGCTCCCAAAATGTACATCTTAATAGTTCTCTACAATTCCTACTTTTGAAAATTAATTACAGAAGATTTGTTTAAATATGTTTTTGACTCTGATGGCACTACGCTGATTAAAGTGAGAGGGGAAAAATGGAAAGGCCTTTAAGTGAAAAAATGAACTGAGATAAAATAATAATATTTTTTTATTACTGGCTCTCTATCTTTCTACTTCGATCTTTTACTTCCTTCCTACCTTAGGAATTCATGTTCTTTTTCCTCTTCTCTACCTTGAATTTTTCCTGTTATTCTCTACTCTCTAGAGTTAGAAAGGACAGGCAAAACACGGACAAAATACAAATTATTTTATAAGCAGACAGAAAAAATGAATGAGATGGGAATTTCCTGTTGTGCTATATTAAATATTAAAATGGGGGGAAAAGTTAACATTCAAATTTCTGAATATAAAAGGAAAGAAAATAGGCTGTAAATTTCATAGAAAAGTAAGTAATCAAAACAATCTAGTAAACACAACACCTTACTAAGAAACTCGGGAGTTTCTCTTCTTCAGTATTGCTACTGTAGAAATCAGATGACAGCTGGGTGTTGAGGTCTTAACAAAACATCCTTCATCCCTGGAGGCAGCTCTAGTCTGTTTTGGACACAAACCCAATGAGATTTTCCACCAATCTGATTCATAAATCCTTCTGTTTGAAACATAAACTAAAAAGGCTTTGGTAAACAGCTTAGCCAATCCTGGACTACCAAAAAATGGGGGTGGTGCAGGGAGAGAGAGCACAAGTGAAGACCAACTGAAGTAAGCAATGTTTAGTTAATTTTGCTCAAAGTATTTGAATCAGATATTTTCCTTTTGGAAAAGGCTCCATGGCAGCCAAGGGCCTAGATGAAGTCTCAAAAATAAGTCTCAAGATGCATTATAAACAACTCCATATCCCCATCTTTCTATCTCTATTATATAACAGAATGGTGAATTATGATTATACTTTTAGAAGAAAGGAATTTGCCAAATTGTGCAAGTTAAAAAAGAAACAAGGCAAGTCATGAGACAGTTACAGAGGCAGGATGTTTCCTAACATGTCACACCTCAAATTTCTTTATTGGGTTGACTTAAACCCATCCAAGCAAACTGAGAAATACAATACCTACTCTATTATCTCACTGGTTCCATGATTTTATAAGAATCAGAGAGAACTGAAGTTTGTCTCAAATCAAAATTTATGTTGTTAGTCCTGCAGGACTCTTTCAAATCATAATAAAAATCCCATCTGATAGGGAAGCTGAGGCTTAGAGTTAATGATGAGAAGAGATGGAATCTGACTCCATGTTAGGGCAACTTCCAAGCTTGTGCCATTTCTACTGCCCCACATGTGCCTCTGATACAGGCAGTCCTTCCAGAAAGTACAGAGTGCTCTAGTCGGGGCGTGAATTTTCTTTCTTAAAGTAATAAACCCTCTGTCTGTGAATTAGCTGCTAAGTCCACTCGTGTGATTTTAATATGCTAATTAATCATTTAATAACCAAACTCCAACAATACCACACGTTTATGCTACCAAGCTCAAATGCAGCATAAAAAGGTCATTTTCTTTCATTAAAGGAATTGATTTTCTATTACTGTTCTGTATAGAAACAAGGTATCGACTACAAGCTATTTACTACTAATAATCTTAAAAATAAGCACAGATACCTTGCTCACTAATACAACCATGATGTCACAAGCAGCATGGTGTAAGAGTTCACAACGGACACTAGCAAACAGACACACCCTACACTGAGACAAGCTAATGGCAGTTACCAACTTCATACTTATCAGAACCAAGTTGCCGCTGTAACTGTTGTGAGTTCTTGTGGCTGCACAATGATATTTAGTACGTCTAATTGCATTCAGAAAATATTTCTCTGAAGTGGATGCGGTTTTCCCCACAGGAAAGAAAAGTACTTCCCACATCTAAGATGATTTTTCACTTTGAAGTGTTTCATCTGAAAAAACTCAAGCAAGGCTTTTACTAATGCGTCTCACTTATTCACTCAACACACATACCCCAAGCCTATAAGAAAGCACAAAACAACTTACTGGTGGCTGCGGGGATAATTGATATGAACAAGAAGCAGTCTTGACATCTAAGATGTTCCAACCTAGTAAAGAAGATATCTACCAACAACTTGCTGAAAACATTAACAACATACATTCAGTATTAGAAGGACAAAAAGAGCCGTTTATCGTATGTAAATGCTAGTGAATTCTGATTACTAGAATGAAGAAAAAGAATGCCAAGTCCAGGATAAATGGGATTATCACACAAACCCCCAATACTGAGGACATACTAAAACGTAATTTTCCCAATATTTAGAAGGGGAAAAAAGAAAGAAAGCCTCTGCACATGAGGCTAACAATAGAACATCAGAAAGAAGTCCGGATTCAGAAAATGGTGGTTTGAAATGCAATAGTAGTCCAATAACCCTACTTCATATTTTATTTATTTAGTTTTTATGGAGGTAGTGACCTACAAATCTGTAATCTGAAGTGGGAAGTTAGAACCAGGTTAAGAGCTAGAAGATGATTATTTTGTTAGGCTCATCAGTAATACTACGGAAAACTATGAAAAGAAAAACAATAAAATTACTCACAAGCAATTTTTCTTACTAACGGTCTCTGAATTTTCATTAGCAGATGTTACAAGAAACATAATAAAAATATTCCTAACTAAGGTAGAAAAACTATGTTTTCCAACCTTCTCATATGAATTTTCATTAGCTGATGTTACAAGAAACATAATGAAAATATTCCTAACTAAGGTAGAAAAACTACGTTCTCAACCTTCTCATATGAGGAAAGGATCTCTACAGGTGATCTATGTAGAACAAATTCTTCTGTATTTGACTATCATGGTCTTTGAGTTTTGAATTTGTCCAAAGAAATATAAACAAAAACTATACATTAAATCATAGGCACAGCATTTCTGATCCACAGAAAACTTGTTCCCCAGCATGATTTCAGGTGTCTTATTAACAAAGAGGTAAAAAGAAGAAAATATCCTTTTTAATATTCCTGAAAAATCTAGTAGAGATACCTTTATAACCCATTATATTATAATCACCTAACATAAAAATGATAGGGTTTCTAGTCTTTTTTAGTCAGAGTCAATTTCTCTTCTTTCTCTTCTCTTCTTTCCTGCAGATAAATAAAAACTAAGCTGTTTTAATGGTCAACTTAATGTCCTGCTACAAATTCATGACTGGAGAGTGAGATGAAACCCAGCTAATTTTAAAGCAGTGTATTTTAGTAATGTGAAATTCCTTTGTTGACATCAAAATAACATTCCCGGGCAGCCCCGGTGGCGCAGCGGTTTAGCGCCGCCTGCAGCCCAGGGTGTGATCCTGGAGACACAGGATCGAGTCCCACATTGGGCTCCTTGCATGGAGCCTGCTTCTCCCTCTGCCTGTGTCTCTGCCTCTCTCTGTGTGTGTGTCTCTCATGAATAAATAAATAAAATCTTAAAAAAAAAAATAACATTCCCTTCCACTTAATTGTCTAAGATTTGAATTTACTGTTTTCCCTGTTTGAAATTCAACATAAACAACTGAAATGTCCCTGTAGAACAGGTACGTTTCTTCTTTCCTTCTATCTTTATTAAAGTTGAAAGTATTCCTGCCATTATTACTATTTAAGAATACTAGCCCATTCATTGGATAAAAAGTTAAAAGGTTAAAAAAGGGTGAGATGATGACGAATTCATCTCCCTACCTCCCAGTAGGTCCCCAGTTTTCTCCTCCGAAGCGACCACTGCCAAAGGCTTCTTCTATATGGTTCTAAAGTTACATACACACACAAATGTGCACTCACACACACATATATGCATTTGGCATTTTTTACACAAATCATAGTGTGATATACACACACATCTGCACTTGTTCCCTGCTCCCAACTCCTTAACAATGTGTCTTGTAAACTGTTTCAAATTACTTACACACTGAGCTTCTTTCTTCTCCATAGGTGCATACATAGTAGTTCGTTATGCAGATTTAACGTAATTCATTTAAATAATCTGTGGAGGGACTCCTGGGTGGCTCAGTGGGGGACTCCTGGGTGGCTCAGTGGTTGAGGGACGGCCTTTGCCTCAGGGTGTGAACCTGGAGTCCCAGGATCAAGTCCCACATCAGGCTCCCTGCATAGAGCCTGCTTCTCCCTCTGCCTGTGTTGTGTCTCTGCCCCTCTCTCTCTGTATCTCTCATGAGTAAATAAATAAAAATCTAAAAAAAGAAAGAAAGACTTTCTTAAAAAAATAAAAATAAAAATAAATAAATAATCTATGGATGGATATTTCAGTTGGGTCTGCTCTTGTATTATTATAAACAATGCAATGACTATATGAGTAGGTGTACATTAGAGGTTAGACTGCTTCTAGAGTAAAAAGGATGGTTATCTTTCGCAAAATGCATCCTGCAGAGGCTGCCCTCTACAGAAACAATTTGGCATTAGTGGACAAGAATGCTTGTTTCCTCCTATCCTTCCAAAACAAATACTTTTATATTTGCTAATCTCTTAGGTAAAAATTGGCAGCTCCTTGTAGTTTCAACAAAAGCATATTGACTATATTCAATATAATTGAGGTATAGCATCTTTTCCTTCTGTTTAAATGACATATTACTTTCCTTTCATTAAACTGTATGCCTTTCCCTGTTTTTTAAGTTTTTGTGTTAATAAGACAGCATATACACATAGTTCAGAGTCTACTCATTTTACAAGACTTGTTAATACAAATGACAACCCCCCGACCTCCTCTTCTAATACTGTTCCTTCTCCAGGAACAACAACTTTGATCTATCTTAGCCAATTCTTTTGGTAGTTACCATCAAATCTTAAATAATACAGTTTTACTTACAATTTTTCCCATTTTTAGACATTATCTTTTGACTTCCCACTCATTTTAGACATTGTCTTTTGGCCTTTCCACTTTTCCAATCAAAATGAAAATTTGATTCTTTTCCCCTCCATGACTACCCTAGAAGGTATAAAGACACTTCCTACTCCCTCACAGTCCCTATTTAGTCTTATAGTAATTTTGGTAAGGATAAACAATATTTTGACTACGTACGCTATGTAGAGTGCAGCCCCAAAGTGAATTCTATGTATAATACAGCACCATGGTCAAGAAGAGAGATTCTGCAGGTAGACTGCCTGGGTTCAAATCCTATCTTTGCCATTTATTAGCTGCCTAGGTATTTAGACAAGTTACTCAACCTCGCTATGTCTCAGCTTCCTTATATTTAAATCAGTACCTTGTAGATTTACAAAGATTAAAAAGTTAATATATACAAAGTGCCTAATATGTAGAAGGTGCTATACAACCATTCTCTATGTCCTGAACTACATTTTGTTTTTTCCTGTAGTTGTTGCCTGATTATTCATTTAAATTTCTGTGCGCTTGTTGTTAATTCAACCCAAATTTGCTTCAATCCTAAATTCGTTGTTTAAGTTCATTCCATTATATTAATTTTGTCTTCTTAGAGAAGACTTCTGAACTGCAATCTGCTGCAATCTGAACTGGCTGTCCTCATTTAAATCTGGTATACAGTTGTTTAACTCCATTCTCTCTATAGTGTTCTCCTGAGGTGTCCCTTTGTCTTCTCCCCTGTGTTGGATCTCCTATCCTATAATCCACATCCTACTTCTCTCTTGGTGAAGAATATATTTCATTCGCTTTAGGAGAAATGATGTGTAGGAGATAATATTTTTGTTTAAATCTTGCATGTTGGGGATCCCTGGGTGGCTCAGCGGTTCAGCGCCTGCCTTTGGCCCAGGGCGTGATCCTGGAGACCCGGGATCAAGTCCCGCATCGGGCTCCCGGCATGGAGCCTGCTTCTCCCTCTGCCTGTGTCTCTGCCTCTCTCTCTCTCTTTCTGTCATGAATAAATAAATAAAATCTTTTAAAAAAAATCTTGCATGTCTGAAAATGTCTATTTTATTCTCATGTGTGATTAATGGCTTATAGATAAACAGAATTTTAAATTTGAAGTAACTTTCCTTCAGGAGTTTGAAAAAAAGGAGTTTGAGGGCACTTCTCATTGTTTTCTAGCTTTTGATATTGCTGATATGAAGTCTCATGCTATTCTGGTTTCTGATCCTTAGAATATAATGTTTATTCTTTCTTTGGAATTTTGTAAGACTGTCTCCATGTCACCAAAGACAAATTAAAATTCAAATTTCCCAAAACTATGTCTTGCCATAGGCATTCAGTAAGCTCTTTCAATCTGGAAACTCCTATCTTTACTTATGGGAAATTTTCTTGAATTATTTTGCTAATGATTTCCTTCCCTTGTTTTTCTTTTTCTGGAACTCATTGTTTTGATGTTGGACTTCCTAGATCGGCCTCCTACTTTTTTTCCTCTATGTTCTGGGATATTTTCTCATTTTCATCTTCTAACCCTTCTATTGAGTTTTATTTGTTACAAATTTTTTAAAAAATATATAGCAGTTCTTTGGTTTTATATAACATTCAGTTTTGGTCTCATGTATATAATATTTTATCTGTCTGATAGCAATGCTTTTAAGTTTTCTGTTCCCTGTCTCTGTTCCTCCAAGTTTCTTTTCTCTTTTTGTTTGTTTTGGTTTTTCTCTCTGGTTGGAGGCTTTTCTTCAGCTGTCTACTAGTCTTGGGAATGTCAGTATCTTGAGATCTTTCCTCTTGGGCTGGTTAAATACCCCAAATAGTACTCTTCTGATCTCCTGCCTGAAGGGTAAAGACAAGTGAGGAAAGACAGGTGGAAGGGTTTCATTATTCCATCTGTAGGCATTCACTTGATTTCCTTGTATATGGTGAAGTGCTCCGAGCTCTCAGTTTTGCCTGGTATGCTCCAATCTAGAGACTCTTAGATCCCCCACATCCTTTGGATCCCCCACACCCACCCCTCAAACCCAGGAATTAGCCTGCAGTTTTATATTAGGATAGAAGCAAGGGTAGGAAGAGCAATTGTTCAGTGAAATGGGGAATAGGGGAAGACCTAGGGATCTACTACCATTTGATCTGATACTAGCAATTCCTGAGCTATTTAAAGATTCTATAGTAAAAATCAGGTTTGTTTCTTAGCTTTCTTAATTGCCAGACTAAGACTTGGCTTTCTCAAGTCAGCTAGGTTATTTACCACATTCCGTCTGCTTTTCAGCTTTCGATGTTTTATTGTTATTATTTTGTCTGGTTGCTCTCTTCCTTCCCATTCTTCTTATCCTTCAAGGACCATGTCTTTAAAAGAAAATCTCTTCACTCTAGAGTTATAGTCCGATTTCTGGAAGGAATATAATTAGATGCTTATGTTCAAACCACCTTTTTTCTCCCCAGAAGTCTAAGAATCTAAAAACCATTCCAGATTGCTTCTGTGACTCAGTCCTCCTTCCTACTCAATTCTCCAAACACCACAGTGGTGTGCTATGATTGATATTGCATTAGGATTAGTCTAAAGAGGCTCCTCACTTGGGCATCACATTTTAGAGGATCCGACTCTCGAGCTCTTGGGCACAGATCTCCGCAGAGCTTGAAGGTACAGGCTGGGCTGTACCGAGCTGCATGTTTGAGAGGCTTCTTGTGATATGGAACCAAATTTGAAAATTCTAGCCTGGAATTCCAGATTACCACAAAATATATAGTCAAGACTGAAGCACAGAACATACTTATATTTAGTGTGTTAAGAAAAAAAACTTCGTTAGAGACTAACTTAAATATTAAGACAGAGGATACAATTTTGAATTTTGTAATAAACCTAGCAAGCAGCTGGTGCACTGCTCAATGTTGACTGCCTTCACGGATTCTCCTTCCCCTAGTCTTCTGGCTTTATAACCACCCTGACAATAGCCTAATACAAAGGATCTATACAAATCAGAAAAGGAATCCTTCATTTAGGAACTTTACTGCCATCTGCTGGAAATTTTATGAAATTACTACATATCAATGACTTGCGCCCACCCAGAGTTGTTAGGCAATTTCAATTAGCACTGCCCTGGAAACCACCTTCACAGAAATGAACAAATCTCTGCTCTGTGGGGATGAGGATGTGGAGGAAGATAAAAGAACAAATCAGGAACCCAAACTTGCATTTACAAGTTGGAAGGAACTGTGATCTGTCACCTTGACTTAAAACTGAGAACTGATTTCCTCAGAGAAAAAAACTGTCCTGCTGACCTAAATCTAGCTCATTAGGAGTAAAATAAAAATTGGCTTTAGTAAGTTAGATTGAGAACTTAACTATTAGTTTTTATTTTATTCGTACTAGTTTTGAGTTCTAAATAACTTCCAAAAAATTTAGGATTGTGTTCAAAAGTAATTGATATTTTGGAATTCAGTTGGCTAACAAATACAAGCTACTTCTTTCCAATGGACAAACCTGATTAAATCGGGTTGGGAGGCAAGCCAGTTCTGTTATAATGCTTTTGAAAATATGAACATTACACACCACAACAGACAAAACAGGGCACAATCTGTAATTCTGTGAATTTTTTGTTTGTTTATGCATGATTTCCTCTGTGAACAACACAGGTGAATGAAGAACACCACACCCAGTGGAAGCAAGCCATGAATGAATACACAACAAAAATGCTCACATACATACTTCAACCATCTACCAGCTACCTCACTTGACCACATGTGCTACAGGCCACGCTCATCCACATCTTGTATAACAGCATTCTATTCAATTTCCAAAAAACTTTCTTTCCATCACTTCATAGTCAACTTCCAAACTACTCTGATTCTCACTACCACAAGTAAATTTCCCAGATTTTTTTCAAGTGAAAGTACTATATTTATTATAGTATTCATGTATTTTGCAACCATTTAACACATGTAAAAATGTGCTACCATTTTTATTTTGTTCCTATTCTTTCTAATGTGTCATCGACCAAGTTTTTTAGTACAGTACCTCTGATCCCCTTTTCCCCTAAGACCTGTGATTTTTATTGTGCAGTTTTGCATGGTGATGTGATTTTTAGAATCACATATGCCACATTATAGAAATGACT
This sequence comes from Canis lupus dingo, assembly GCF_003254725.2. Lineage (NCBI taxonomy): Eukaryota > Metazoa > Chordata > Mammalia > Carnivora > Canidae > Canis > Canis lupus. Next base: position 21,118,016 of record NC_064249.1, read on the forward strand.
GTACATGGTTATTTTAACCTAGAGTCAAGTCCATTCTTCTAGAATATTATCATCAGCATTACCTGTGTATCTTACAGAGTCTTATAGACTTCAAAGAAATAATATATACAGGCTCATAATTTTTAAGAAAACTCAAAACTACCCAACCAAAAGCTTCAAGGGACATTATTCAAGGGTCTTCCATCTTAATTACCCATAGTATTTTTTATAATTCTTGAGCTCATTTGACCTTTTTTTTTTGACCTTTCTTCAAATAACTTACGTATCACTGAGATCTAGAAATTAAAGAATTCAAGCATAAAGGCTAGATATTATGCAGCTATCTTAGCATGAGCTTACTTACTAGATATTGGTGATATAGTCTTAGTTTATTAGGCTATTTCAAAAACAAAAAACAAACAAGAGCTGCCATTATCCATTGAGCTCTAACTTCCTGAGCTAAAACTATCAGGCTACTGATTCTTTTTCATAACTGTTTTGATCACTTAAATATGTATTACCCTGAAGTACAAGCTCTGCCTCTATTGGTTTTATATACATATAAATATGTATTATAAATTCATTATATTATGTCATAATATTATATATTATATACATATAATATATATAAAACTTAGTATTAGCCTATTTATATTACCCTAAAGCACAAGACTTGCTTCTATTGGTTTTATATATATACATATTATATAATAAATATTATGCATTATATTTTGCATATATGCTTAATATTAGCCAATCTAAATATTGAGTACTATATCATACACAGGAACTATTTACCGACATTTTTAATTCTATTACTTTGAAAAGTGGAAGAATAGGTTTTTTATAATATTAAATCTTCGTTATTCACATGTCCCCTATTTTCAATATTATTATTACTACTCTATATATTCATCGAAGATTCTAGCACCTTGAAAATCCCTCATAAATTATCTAGGTACTCCTAATAATGTTTTGGGAGTAAAAAGAGACTCATCATTAGTTTATACATAAAGTTAGAACTGAGGCTACTTTAATAAAGAAAGAAGGTCAGGGTTAAGGCTAAGGTTTGAATAATCAGTATCCTCTACTTATTTTGATTAAAAGAGTTAACTTTTCTTTTTGAGATTTTATTTATTCAGGAGAGACACACAGAGAGAGGCAGAGACATAGGCAGAGAGAGAAGTAGGCTCCCTGTGGGAGCCTGATGTGGGACTTGATCCCAGGACCCCAGGATCACAACTTGAGCTGAAGGCAGATGCTCAACCAGGCGCCCAAAAGAGTTAACTTTTATAATAATTTTATAAATGCCTTGGAGAGGATATCCTGCTTTAATAATAATTTTCTTCAAAGTTGGATAGTTGGCATTTTCTAATTAATTAGAAAGATAATTTTGGTTACGTTTATGTTATGTTTATCATGTTTATGATGATATCTACAAACAAGTACTCTTATTACTCATTTCAGGCTCCAATTTTGCTTTGCCCATCCGAGCATGTGACCATGAACCTTCCTGACAGGTCAGAGTAATGCAACAAACAGAATAGACAAGAGTTCCTGATTCTCCTGTGTGCTATCCACCAGCCAGGCATAAACAAGATGCAGTAGTAGATACAGTTTCTTCTGTAAATGCACACTTCACGAAAATGCTGTCCACTGTTCAGCTTCCCCCTTTCTCCCTATTTCACAGTGTTCTTGGAAGGTATTTGATGACTTTTTTTTTTTTTTTAAGATTCTATGTATGTATGTATGTATTTGAGAGAGAGAAAGAGTGCACGAGCAGGAGGAGGAGCAAGGGGAGAGGGACAAGTAGACCAGCAGACTCCACCCTGAGCGTAAAGCCCGATGTGGGGCTCAATCCCATGACCCTGAGATCATGACCTCAAGCTGAAATCAAGGTGGATACCGAACCAATTGAGCCACCCAGGCTTTTTTTTTCTTTAGGCTGAATCCACGTAGGTTATATCTCCATTGAAAATTAATCTTTACTAGTTCTAGTCCATGCGGTCAATTTATACACTGCCCAATATTGTTAGTATGCAAATAAAGTAATATCTGAAGAACTATTTTCCTTTTGAATATTCGAGCAAATCATGCTTGCATGGTTTGAATTTGGAAAGTCTTTCATGAATAAATTAAAATCTGGATACTGTCACCAAGGGTAGGTAGTTTTTTCTAGGTTTACTAAATCTGGAGATGGGTGCTCTAGAGATGAGGTTCATATGCCTTAAGAAAACATCTCGTTTTCAGTAGAAAAGAATTTGGTGTCTCAAAATCTATGTCAAATGCCACCGTATGCATAATAATAATGGGTAATCTTAAACTGCTAAATGCAAGAGTCTGAGAAGGACTGAGCAAGAAGTACATTCTATGCTTAACTAATACCCACTCTGCTGCGTCATACCTCATACATACTTCCTTTCCCTAAGTTTCTGACATTTATTAGGTTCTCATCAGTGTAAATTTGCTCATGTTAAACAATGTGTTGAGGCACAAATATACACCTTCCCATCTTCTTACGTGCCAAGGCTCTTTAACCAGTTCAAAATCTCTGAGGTACAGTTAAATTGGCAACCACTATAAAAGTTCTTCACGTATCCTTTACAGTCACAGAGCTCCTTTCTGTTATAAATTCTCTTAAGTACAGTAAAAGGGGCATGTTTTTCATGAGTGGGCATTTCTCTGTAGGTGACTGCCTCACCTGAAATCAAAGTGTATACTATGATTTTTACCTCTGCAAAGACTGATCAGTGTTTGGGGTTCCTCTACTGGAGAACAAAGAGAATCCAGAGCTCGAAGTACAACAACTGTGCAAGATCAGAAAGGGTTGCCCCATACACACTTGACTCATCTGTCTTATTTGGAAACAAAATTATGGATTTTTATTCTTCTTCTCTTTGCCAATGCTTCATTATTTTCCTAACCTCTAAATGTTGTTCCAGTGCTTCATCTTCTACCTACACACATTTCCCTGGGGGTTTCATTTAACTTCATGGCTTTGAATACCATCTATTTGCTAAAGGCCTCCAATTTCTTTCTTTTTTTTTTTTTAAGATTTTTATTTTATTTATTTATTCATGAGAGACAGAGAGAGAGAGAGAGAGAGAGGCAGAGACACAGGCAGAGAGAGAAGCAGGCTCCATGCAGGGAGCCTGATGTGGAACTCGATCCCGGAACTCCAGGATCATGCCCTGAGCCTAAGGCAGGTGCTAAACCGCTGAGCAACCCAGGCATCCCTGAGGCCTCCAATTTCTATCTCCAGTCTGTACTTTTCTCTTGATTTCCATACTTGCATATTCCTACTTGGGTGTCTTATTAAAGATCTTCAAACTCTGTATGTCCAAAATTAAGCTCCTGGTCAATTCCACTTTCAAATGTGCTTCTCCCAGTCTTTTCCATGAACTTAATTCCCCTAGCTGCTCTAACCAAAAGACCTCATTCTTCTGTTTCTTACACCCCATATCCAAGCCAATAAGCAAATTCTGTTGGCTCTACCTTCAAATCCAGAATCTGGTCACTTCTCAGCCCTTCCGCTACTACCACTGTGGCCCAAGTCCTAGCATCTCCCATCTAGATTATTGCAATAGCATCCAAACTGGTCTCTGAACTCTCATTCTTGCATCCCTACTTTTACCAGAGAAGTCAGTGGCTCCCCATCTCACAAAGCAGAAACCAAAGCCCTTATGATGACCTATAACACCATCTTGATCTGCTTGCCAAAGAGCTCAATGATGCTCTCCCCCTTGTTCATTCCATGCCAGCCTCACTGGCATGTATGCTGTTCTTAGAACACCCCAAGCATATTTCCACATTTATACTAACTGTTCCTTTGATTGGAATACCTCAACCTCAAGTATCCACATGCCTTACGGTCATTATTTTATCAGATCTTTACTCAAATGTCACTTAACAAGAGGCATGCCGTGGTTACCTTAGCTAAAATTACACTTCCTTGACACGTCCTATCTCCATTCCCTACTTTATTTTTTCTTTGTACTTATCACCATTAGCACAGTATATATTTCACTTCTTACTCTTGCTTATTGTCTGTTACTCTCAATAGAATGTAAGCTCTACAAAGGGACAGATTTTTGTTTATTTTTTTTTCACTGTTATATCTTGAGTGCCTAGAATAGCAACTGGCACATAGTTGTCACTCAATAACTATTTGTTACATAAGTGAAAGGTTTTTAAAAAATTAAAAATAAAAGCCACACAACATAATATACCACAGTAATAACACATACTATAATTAGTCATCAATAAGCTATCTATCTTCCTAACTACATAAGAATCTTCCAAAGGCAGAAATCTAATCTTATATCCTTTTTCATTCTTAGGTATTGAGATAGAATGTTACATATACAGCAATTACTCAATTAAATATTTGACAATAGAAAATTTTGCCTAAAGACAAACCACTAGGAGACAAAAAAAAAAAAAAAAAAAAAAAAAAAACAGAATAATTATCTAATTCAACATTAGACTGTCATGTAAGGAAGAATGGCTCTAAAAGCAGTCTTTTTCCCTCTGGTACTTATGAATGACAGCTTCCAGTGCTAATTTAAGACAACCACTCCAAAAATGGTCATGGACCCCATGAATCTAGATGGCTACCATACTTGTAGTCAAAGACAGGGGCAGAAGGTTGGCTCTGGACTAGATAACATGGCCACTCATCTTAGTTTATCTTTGGGACCAGTACCTGGAATGGTGGAGATTTTTAAAGAATTACTATGTAGTTCTCTCTTCTATAAAATGGCAATAATTCTTCCAGACTATGATTACATATCCTCAAAATTAAGTGACTTTTGTGGGTCAAAAGTTCCTGGAGAAGTGGCAAAGAGAGTCATCAACATAACATTACAAATAATGACAGCAAAAGAGGTGAAAGAAGGTGACTCTGGGCCAGTCCAAGCCACAAAGAACTTCTATGTGAAATATATAAATAGGCTAAAATGGTTACACCCAGACAGGTTTGCAACATAATTTAGGCTCACCTAAACTGGTTTGAACACATGCTAAAGAAGTACAGTGGGGGGGGGGGGAACCTGGGTGGCTCAGTGGTTGAGTGTCTGCCTTTGGCTCAGGTCACGATCTTGGGGTCCTGGAATTGAGTCCCACATTGGGCTCCTCGCATGGAGCCTGCCCCTCTGCCTACGTCTCTGCCTCTCTCTCTGTGTCTCTCATGAATATATAAATAAAATCTTAAAAAAAAATAAAATAAAATCTTTTTAAAAAAATAAAGAAGTACAGTGGAAATAAGATGAGAGGAAATCTTGATTTTCTCCAAGTATGACTCCTTGGAGAAAAATGTTTGTCCAATTTCTAGAAATTAGCAACAATTGTTACAGGATAAAAAATAATAATAATAAATAAAGAATCCAGATTCTGACCACGAGTTCTGAGTTCCATTTAGAAAATGAAATGAAGAAATGGGGGGGACCCCCCCCAAAAAAACCAAACCCTGATTTTCAAAAATACAACCAAAAGTACAGAAAGATCCATATTAAACAATACAGAGACTATAAATGATTTCCTATTATTTACCTATCAAATGTCTATGATTTAATGACTAGGTTCACTAAGCAAATATTAATACAACAATGAAAATACCAAAGCACTCCCTACTTTTCAAATTATTTATTTAATCTTAATTATGTTTCTTTAAAATTACCTGACCTGTCTAATAACCTAAATATCCACTGGTAAGCACACAAAACATCAAATGGAACAGACTTGGTAGCAAACGGGGAGAGTTGTTTTGATATTGACATTAATTCCTATGGTGTATAACTCGAATGGGTTTTTTTTTTTTTTTCCCATTTCTCCCTTCTGTCACCCACTCCAACCAGGAATATAACTTATGTGGGACATGCAAAATTAGCTCATCCAAATTAGCCTGATCCAACATTACATAAGGCAACATCAGTAGCTGTGTGAACAGGACACAAACTATTCAATACCAAGTTTCTACACAATACTGGCTCCCCCACAAATCTTAGTGCTTCAACAAGATCACTTAAAGCTCTTTCAAAATTTAAAGCCAAGGAATAAACTCAGAAACAACACATGACTTAGGACTGTATAGCAAAGGTACTAGCACTCAGATAAATTTTCTTTCTGCAAAATAACTTTGTGGCCACTTGATTGTAAAGAACAGAACTTTCTATGACTACTAACTCTATGTTAACATATAATATTTCAATGCACTTACTTAACAGGAAAAGCAGGATGTTTTGTGTTATTCTAACACACAATAACAAGCCCATAAATTACCAGATAAAAGTTAGGAATTTTTTCCTTTTATTAGCATACCCAGTTTGGTGGCGCCCTCTGGTGGGTACTCAGGAAACTGGCCCTCGGAAGGGACACTGACGGTTCTCCTCAGGCATCGCCCTTTGGTGGAATCTGTCTGCTGCTCCTGTCCTCCCTCCACAGGTATCTAGTGAACCAAAAGAAAAAGGAGATGAAACTTAATAGTGAACTTGCCATAACTACCTTCTGACTGAATAATATTTTTAGTTAATAAAGACAGGAGTTTGTAATCATTAGAGCAAAGTAGATGAAACATAGAAATCAGGTATTTACAATGGTAAGATATTACCAACCCCTTGTCAGGAAGTTTTTCTTTAAAAAGAAACCTGTAAAATCAAGAAAGGTGAGCATATAAATTAGCTTACCTGCAGTACAGACAAGTCATATCCAGGTGTGTGCCTGCTTTGGGAGCTATGAAAACCAAATAAAACACCCACACAAATAAAAGATTCTTATACACCAGTAACTAGTCCACATGCTCCAATTCTAGCCAATGCCCAATAAGGTAAATGGAAATAAAAGCCAACCAAAGAGACTTAGCCCCAAAACTCAATTTAAAGAAGGTTTTGTTAGTTAAGAGTAGTAAAATCACCCAATTTTTTTTCAATTTTACAGTTAAGCACTTAGAGATAGTTAATAAAACATATTTCAGTGGAACATAGCAAGTGTTGCTTGTATATATAGAAAAACAACTATGAATGGTACAAAAGATCTCTAACACCAATAACTATCTTAAAACTTACAAGTTATCATTGTAAAGTAATGGGATGACCCTAAGTTCCTTTTTTTTTTTTTTTTTTTTGGTAACATACTAAAAGATCAAATCATTTTAGTTTAGTGGTAAAGAGCACAGACTTTTTACAAAGATATTTTACCAGTAACCTTTTTCAGAATTAACAATAGTATGGGTAATAACTTATATAGTTTGGCAGAATTTGTCAGTAATTAAACATAGTTTCCATTCCTCTAGCTCCAGTACTGAAATTTCAACAAATTTCAATAATAATGATTAGCACTGAGTGCTGACTTTGTACAAGGCTAAGGAATTTACATGTGTGACATGATGAGCAAGCCATTACTATTCCCATCCCCTTTTTATTTTATTTTTTTTTCCCATCCCCTTTTTACAGACAAGGAATAATTTATTTCTCCAAAGATTACAGGGAACACATATGACATTAATCCAATAAAATTGGGATAGATACAGGCTTAACTGTATATGCTTCCTGCCTTGCCTCAGTAATGCAACTCCTTTGACTGGGATCAAGGGGATGATAGCAAGGGAAACTCTATGTTACAGAGAATATAAAGAGCAAAGTCCTTATGTCCTCGTACAATCTGAAAGTTTGTACACTTTTTATAGGACCAAAAAGTCCCCATTTTCTCATTACTGTAACTATGGTTACTACTAGCACATTGAGAAACTACAAGGCAGAATGAAGAAAGATAAAATTCTAAAAATTAAGGGAGATCGAATAATAGCATCAATAAAGACATGAACTCTTCCAAGAGTACTCTGTAATTTAAGATTTTACGAACAGTAAGCTAAATCATCAGAATAGAAATTATATTATCTTTACTTAAATAATTAAAAGACTAGTACCAAGAAGTTAGATAATTCCTTCCTAGTAAGAAAGGCAAAAATGTATTCTCTACCTGCCTTCAAAGTAGGATAGAATGGGGGTAAGTTTTGTAAAAAAAAATTAGTTTCAATCTTTGAACAAACAGATGAACCTAAATAAACACAACCATTTTTGTGATAGCTCTAAAAATGCCTATTATCTGATATAATGAGAGCCTACACCACACAGAAAAAAGACAGTGGTTATTTTTTATACTTTAGGAAGAGATAACCTATTATGATCTTTTCTGTGGAAATTTATACTGACCATATCCAGTAAAAAGGAAGAAATGGCTTCTATTATCATATACTTTGTGTCTAACATATCTAACGAAGATAAAAATAAAATATATCAAACTTCTTACTTGGGCCTAAAATTCACTCACACAACTATTTTGTCAAAATTTTATTTATTTAGTCAAAATATTTATTTATTCATTTATTTATTTATTTTTATTTTTTATTTATTTATTTATTTATTCATTCATGAGAGACACAGAGAAAGGCAGAGACACAGGTAGAGGGAGAAGCAGGCTCCATGCAGGGAGCCTGATGTGGGACTCAATCCCAGGACCAAAGGCAGACACACTCAACCACTGAGCCACCCAGGCGTCCCTTTGTCAAAGTTTTAATGTAGATTCTTTGTTTCCCACTCCTGAAACTTAATATATGATCAAAGGTTTTATTCAAACTATCATTTTAAAGGTTAGGGCACTGAATCTCTGACTCAAGCTATAAGGGAGAATAGTGTTGACCTTTATTCTAAACCAGCGTTTCTTAAGAATATTTTACTTTCAAAAAAAAAAAAAAAAGAATATTTTACTTTCACAACACTATTGATTGATTCTTACCTGAAATAATTTTTAAACCTACTGACCTGCTCTGAAAATTAGAGGGATCATATTCCAAGTATCTTCAAATGAACTAATTTGGAGTTCACAAATCTTAGAACATAGCCAGAGGATCAGTTTTTAGAAAGTCAATTTTAGAAAAGCAATTTTGTCCTTTCTGATTGCCTTAATTTAGTTTATTAGTTCACATTTATACTAAGTCCTTAAATATTACATATCTTCCCAGTCTTAAAACATGAGGGGAATTTTTCTTTTTCTTTTAACTTTTTTGTCCTTATACTGTGTTTCTGAGTCCTCCTTTTTCTTCAGAGGAGGGAGGAGGAGGTGTCAAATGCTTTAATTCATTCCATCTTAAATATTTATTTATTTTAGAGAGAGACTGTGTGTGAGAGAGAGAGCAGAGGGAGGGGCAGAGAGCGTGGGAGAGGGAGAGAAAAGCTGAATCAGACTCTATGCTGAGCGTGGAGCCCAACACAGGACTTGATCCCAAGATGGCGAGATCATGACCTGAGTCAAAACCAAGAGTCTGACGCTTAACCTACTGAGCCACCCAGGCGTCCCTTAATTCATTCCAGTTTAGATGTGGAAAGAACATAGTAAGTAATGGCTTCTCAGGTATCTAAAATATGTTAGTAACAAAGTCAAACTGAATCTCTGACTCCTAGTCCTCTGTTAGTTCCAAACCATCCATGACAATAAAGAGCAAAATGGCACAAATAAATCAGGTTACTTAGAAAACATTATATATATAACATATACCTCTGTATTGTCTGCAAAATCTTCTTTCATTTTATTTAGAATTACATAGAAACTCATTTCGATTTCCATCTCAGTACATACAGAAGACATGGATAGTCAAGTACAGGAAACCAAGATCACACTAAGCAAAAGAAAGCAGTCCTGGGGCACCTAGTTGGCTCAGTTGGTATGTAGAGCATGGGCTCTGATCTTGGGGGTCATGAGTTCAAGACTCATGTTGGATGTGGATCCTACTTAAAAAAAAAAAGAAAAGAAAGCAGTTCCTAAAGAATACTTTAAAAATGTTCAGGTCTACTATATCATTAGGACCTTTTAATCCTTAAAAAAAAAAAAAAAAAAAAAAAAAAAACTTCCTCCAGCTTCCTTATCTCCTTAAGTAGTGGCTCTCAAAACAAGTGGGCATCCAGGCCCCAGCATCAGCATCATCTGGAAGCTTGTTAGAAATACACATCCTCAGACCCTACCCTGAATCTACTGAATCAGAAACTCCAGGGGTGCAGCTCAGATATGCATGTTTTAACACACCTGCAATTGATTCCTATGCTTACTAGAGTTGAGAATTGCTGCCCTAAGGTGTGGTTTTTTTTTTTCCTTCCTATCCTGGCTAAGCTTCTCAAAGTGTCATCCATAACAGAAGCACTCAACCTTGGCTGTAAATTATAATCACCGAAGGGAGCTTTAAAAAACAGACACGTAGGGACCCTTGGGTGGCGCAGCGGTTTGGCGCCTGCCTTTGGCCCGGGGCGCGATCCTGGAGACCCGGTATCGAATCCCACATCGGGCTCCCAGTGCATGGAGCCTGCTTCTCCCTCTGCCTGTGTCTCTGCCTCTCTCTTTCTTTCTCTGTGTGACTATCATAAATAAATAAAAATTAAAAAAAAAAAAAAAACAGACACGTAGACCACTCCTAGACATTCTGAGTTCAGGGGCTGGAGTGCAGTCTGGGTACTGAAAACTCAAGACTTCCCGTGTCACTCTAATGTGCAAGCAAAGCTGAGAACCATTGATCTATTCTCAGTACCTCCAGCTTTAATTATTTGTTTATTAATCCCTGACCACCAGTACTAAGTGGTGTGGAGGTATGAATGCAGAGACTTAAGTAAAATCACTTAGTTTTACTAAATCTTAAACTTCTTCATTTCTGAGTCATGATCTTTCTGGTCTCTCAGCTGGATGCCTGGGGTGATAAGGCTTTAAAAAGGTCTTTCACTGGCAGAGGCAAGTCTCTCATTGTTTAGTACAATCACTAGTATCTCTATTTTGTTCTTAACATATCAGTTGCTCTCTGGAAAACCTGGGTAGACTTGCCCTGACCAAGTGTAGTCTGGCCCTTGGCCAAAGACGTGCCAGTATTCTTTCCAGCAGATTCTAGCACCTTCACTTGCAGAATTCTGCTCCCTGCCTCCTCAGTTTCGTGGGACTACTGCACTCTGCTTGGACTTCAGATGGAGGACCATATTTGGGAAATGGTATACAGCAGACAGCCAGGGCAATGGGGTTGATCACTGTCTTTAGCTGTGTATTGTCCAATGCCTGAAACCATTATATATAATATATATACTAAAATCTCTAGGGCAGCCCGGGTGGCTCAGCGGTTTAGCGCTGCCTTCAGCCCAGGGCCTGATCCTGGAGAACCGGGATCGAGTCCCACGTCAGGGTCCCTGCGTGGAGCCTGCTTCTCCCTCTGCCTGTGTCTCTGCCTCTCTCTCTGTGTCTCTCATGAATAAGTGAATAAAATCTTTAAAAAATAATAATAAAATAAAAATAAAATAAAATCTATATATATAATCTATATATATAATATATATATACTAAAATCTCTAGTTTTATGGGTTTTTTGGTTTGTTTGTTTTGCAAATGGGAGGGCTAGTCTTATACCATTTACTCCATCATAGCTGGTGCCAAAACTCTCATATTATCTCTTATCCTAACTACTAATACAGTCTCTTCATTGATGATATTCTGCCTCTTAAATCTATCCTTTATATTGTTATCAGAATATCTCCAAAATGCAAATTTGATCATGTCATCCTGAGGCTTAAAGCCCTTCAATTGTTCTCCTTCACCTCCAGCAGTGGCTTTCAAAGGACTAACCAGATGTTTGTGTATAGAAGTATCTGACAGTGAGGAGGTAGCTCTCTGCTTCAACCAGAGCATAATTCTGAGTTTATCTGTTATACAGGGCTTTTGTATAAGCTTTTCCACAAAGAAAAGGTTCTGCTACAAGAGTGTTTTAAAACTACTATCTAACAGAGTAAGTGCAAGCTCCCTAATTCAGAATATACCAGGTTTTCCACAATCTCGCTACTGTCTGAGTGTCCGGCTTCATTCAGATTTTACATTCTAGGAATACCAAATTGCTTTCATTTCCCTAAAATATTCCCTATTTTGTAGTTCAGTGCTTTGCTTATTAGTTGGTTCTAGTTGGTTCTCTCAGCCTGAAATATCTTTCCTCACTTTCTTTTCTCATCTATACCTGCCAGTAAATTGCTAATTCATCTTAAAGCTTAGGACAGGCATTACCTCTTCCAGAAATCTTCTCCTCCTACTAATCCCCTAAGGGAAGGTTACGGTATACCTTCTTGAGTTTCCTCCAATAACGGATCTTTCTCTGTCACTACACTTATTACACTGAATTATAATTATTCGTTTGTACAACTAATTCCATGTAAGTCAACAGCTTATACCTTACTAGTCAATCCCCAAACCTTAAAAAATAGACCCAATCCACAAATAAGGAATATTTGGTAGCTAGAGATGGGGGCTATGTTAGGCAAAGGAAAAAATATACCATCGGCCAAGAAGTGGTAAACACACAACTTTTGTTTTGGAACAGGGAGTAGGCCAATTTAGCTAGAGCCTCTAGAAGGGTAGTAAAACCTAAAACCCCAAAAATATATTATGATTGCATTGGGAGGGTTTTAATACCAGGTCATACATAATTCAGGAAGCACTGGGAAACTATTTCAGTTTTTAGATCAGATGAATGGTCGTCTCTTCATTAGTCTGTCTCCTTCCTATCTCTCCCTCTTCCCAGTCTACAGATTAATATTCATAACATATAGCTTTGATCAAATCCCTTCCTTTCTTAAGCTTCCTTTGGTAATGACCCATTGCCAATAGCATCTTAATGACACAGATTACGGTCCTTTAGAATAAATGAATTTCTTTCTCTACTTTAGCTATTTATCAAATGCCATTTAAAAAGTATTTGTCTTATTTCCACAACTAAGTTTGGTATGGGGGAGAGAAAGGGGAAGGAACTGTGTTTTATTCTTTGTAACTCCTAGCTAGTAAATTCACTCACAGGGGCACACTATGTATCTGCTGAAAAGCCTGAAAATGGTTCTGAATGAAATATGCCATGAGTAGTTTACCCCAGGATAAATAATAGTTGATTTTTGGCTGTTTGCACAAAGCCTAAATGCTATTTTCATCAACATATTTGAATGAGAGTAATGCTTTCCAAAAGCAATAAAAATATTCTAAGATATTTTTAAATTGCATTATTAGTACCTTGCTGCTTATATGCTACCATCCAGCTTTCAAAATTCCAACTACAGAAAGTAGAGTCTGAATGGAGAAAAATGGAGCCACGGTTATCCTTCCTAATGGGTTATTATTGCCAAGAGAAAGAAACTCACATATTTAGCTTCTTTTTTTTTTGTATTTTTATGCTGGCTGTACCTTGAAGGGTTCATGATTGTCTCTCTGCCATTTCCCTCCACTCCTAATCTCTCGTTTACTTGGTCTTATCTCTTGCGAGCAAAATGGAATTCAAATGGCCTCCTACACCCTCTTTGAACTGGGCTGGTGCCAAGCCAGCTGGGGCCTTTGCTGGCATTCGGGCGGGGAAGTATATTTCATAACACACATAAGCAATGTCTATTTGGCACAATTTGCATGAAGCAATTTACTGAACCAATGAGTCATTTCTCAAGGTGATACTCCTGGCAGACTTCTTTCAGCATTCTGCCCAGACCTACCCTTCTGTTATATTCTCAAATTGGTAAGTGGTGTATTTAACACCCTTCTCATGTATATCCCCCAAGCAGACTTGTTCCCATTTCTGACAGGAAACATGCAGAGTTAGGAGAGAGCACTAAAAGATCCCACACACTGAATACATGAGTGATACTAGGCTAATATAATCCTCCTACATTCCAGCAGTGCCTGGCTAAGGCTTCATTTAAATCCTTATAGAACCTCTTAATTATCTTTTGAAGACAGCAGTAAACAACCTGGTGATTAGTTGATTAAGGTTTAAAACAGCATTTTTAGGTAATTTTAGAAGGAAATTCCTTAAACTCCTTTCTTTCAATGAATTCTATATTTTCAATGCAAAATTCAAGAGTAAGTGTTATACTCTTCATGATAATGTGGGTGAAAGGTAGAAAAGTGACAGCATACTCTGGTCCTTCCACAAAAAAAGTGGGTTTCTAATCTTTTCCTGTAATGAAATTAACAATATATTAAGCTTATCATTTAAGAAGCAGGTACAGCAATGACTTTACAATTTCTTATCAGAGAGACTTAATCCAGTTTTTCCAACTTAACGGTAGAATATACCTGTCTCAGGGCATTAAACTGTCTCTGTATCTGCTTTGTACCCTCATCATCCCTTCATCATCCCTTACCAGGTCTACTATAGTCATCTTAACTCATGTACTTCCTTCCAATCCCTTTCACTCAATTTTCCACATGATCAACAGAGTTACTTTTCTAAGAAGCAAATCTGATGATGTTACTGCCCTGTTAAATACCTTTCCATGGTCTAAATCACATCCAGAAAAACATCCAAATTCTTTAGCATGGCCTTCAAAGGCACTTTATTATTTGGTTCTTGCCAGCTATCGGCTATATTTTTTTTCCTCTTGCAAACTTTATTCCAAGAATTCTGAACATTTTGCAGTTTGCCAAAGAGATGTTTCTCGACTTTGTATCATTATACATACTTGGAATATCCTCCCCTACTTTTCTTCCAGCTGAGCTTCTTTTTGTCCCTAAAGACATGGCTCAATCATAAATTTCTCTGTAAAATCTTTCTTGGCGTTCTTCATTTCACATCACAACCCACCCAGGCAATATGTCAGTTAATCTTCCCCTTATGGTTATATTATAATTTTTGAAAAAAAAATTATTGAGGCAAAATTCATTTAACCTAAAATTAACCATTTTAAAATGAATAATTCAGAGACATTTAGTACATTCATAATGTTATACAGTCATCACCTCTGTCAAGTTCCAAATGATTACAGCTTTTAATTTACCTCAATGTGTCCCCATAAGACTACATCTTTGCAACCACAATACTACACACATTATAGGTGTTCGATAAATAAATAAAAATGAATCAATATTCAACAATGGAAAAGCATCTATGGATTATTTTTCTCCTTTATTATCATCTAGTTTTTAGAAAATATATGGAATTAAGTCTCATATTCTGGGAAGATTTATAACATAAAACGAAAAGATAGAAAAAAAGGTTCATCTCTCAAATTTACATTAATGAAATGGATATTCAGAATCAGAGTCTATAATTTACCTTCTAAAAAAATTATTGGACAAATATTTATTGAGAATTTATTTAGGTGTTGGGAACTGTTCTAAGCACTGAGGAATATAGCATTGAACAAAATAGACAAAATCCCTGCCCTAAACCTTACATTCTCATAGGGGAAGGGAGACAATAAACATAACAAATAAATTATAAAGCATTTCAGAAGGTGGCAAACACTATGAGGGAAAAAAAAAATCAGAGCCAAGTAATTAGATCAAAGTTTGGGATAGAGATATGAGGAGAAGTTGCAATTTAACATAGGTTGGTCAGGGTGCGCTCTCTTTGCTTACAAAGAGTTGAAGGAAGTGAGAAAGTGAGTCATGCAAATATTTGAGGAAAAAGGTAAGGCTTAGGCCTTGAGGCAGGAAAGGAACATGCTGATGTGTTCAAGAGTCCTAACAATGCCAGAATGGCTGGGACAGAGTAAAGCTGGGGAAGTTTCTGGCCTTCAAAACTTGGAAGAATGGAGTTATCATTAATGGAGGTGGGGATGGCCTCTGGCAGGATTGGAAAAATTAGGGGTTCAGCGTGAGGCATGTTGGAGATGTTTATTATATATCCAAGTAGAGATGTAATGGGCAGATGGATATACAGGTCTGGAGATGAGAGAGAGGTATAGACCCGAGACATAAAACTAGGAACCACAGCATTAGAGGGTACTGAAAGTCCTAAGACTGGATGAGATTCTAAAGAAGTGAGGCCTGAGGACTGAACTCTGTGGCACTCCCCTGGTCAGATTTAAAGAGAAGAGAAACCGGGATCCCTGGGTGGCGCAGCGGTTTAGCGCCTGCCTTTGGCCCAGGGCGCGATCCTGGAGACCCGGGATCGAATCCCACGTCAGGCTCCCTGTGCATGGAGCCTGCTTCTCCCTCTGCCTGTGTCTCTGCCTCTCTCTCTCTCTCTCTCTCTCTCTGTGACTATCATAAATAAAAATTAAAAAAAAAAAAAAAAAAAAAAGAGAAGAGAAACCTGCAAAGGTGACTCAGAAGGAAGGATGACTCCAGAAAAGCAGGAGGAAAACTAAGAGTGCACGAGGTCTAAGCCAAAAGAAAGTAGTTGTAGAAGGAAGGAGCCATCGACTGTATTAAATGTTGCTAACAGATTAAGTAGGATAAGAATGGAGAACTGACCCTTGGATTTAGTGAGGTAGAGGTCAGAACAATTCTGTCAGAATGGTGTAAGAATCTGGTGGAGCGGGTTTAAGAAAGAATGAGAGGAGAAGAATTATAGACAATGGATTTAAAAGTTTTCAAGACTTTTTGCTGTTAAAGGAAGCAGAGAAAGAAATGGTAATTGTTGATAGAAGTGAGATTAATCCAGGCTTATCTCTTCATTTAAAATGGGAAAAATTATAGCATGCTGATGGGGAATGATCCAGTAGAGAGCAAAAAATTAAAGATGTAAAAGAAGCAGGGGAGAATTGCTAGTGATACATCCTTGAATAGGTGAGAAGTAATGGAATGTGCACACACGGAGGAGCTGATCACTGGATTGTAGACAGGTCAACTATAGTTAAAAGAGACAAAACAGAGTATAGGGAAACGCTTGCTTGGGGATGGGTAGACATTGTACATGGTTGGTAATGAAGTATCAGAAGTTCTCTTCTGGGTGCTTGAGTTTTCTCATTGAAATAAGCATCAAAAAACAAACAAACAAACAAACAAACAAACAAAAAAAGAAATAAGCATCAAAATAACCAGCTATACAAGAGTAATAGATAAAGGATTAGAATAGAGGAGAAGTAGAAAAAAAAGTCATTTTATAATTTTTTAAAAGATTTTATTTATTTGAAAGAGAGAGAGAGACAGAGAGAGAGTGTGTGCCCAGAGGAAGAGGGAGAGGAAGAAGCAGACTCCCCACTGAGCAGAGAGCCCAATGTGGGGCCCAATTGCAGGACCCTGAGATCATGACCTGAGCAGACTTAACTGCCTGAACCACCCAGGAGGCCTGAAAAAAAGTCATTTTGAAATCATTTTGGACTGTACCACTCAAAGTGTGGTCCAAGGACTTATGTTGTTCTGCAAATGTTATTGGCCTGCAATATATAATTTAACAGTACAGAAATTGAGAAGTATGCCTCGTGTGATCAATAGGTCTGTTTCATTGTACAGCACACTTTCCATGAACATGTACAATTTTCTTTACTTCTTCTTTTCCTATGTTATGATTATTCTGTGTATATTTATTGAATTGTAATTTCATTTTGGTTAAATCTAATTAAAAATTGGGACTTGTGTTTTTATGTCTTTTTGAAATTTCATTTTTCTTATCTATTCATTTTATCATATTTTGTTCACAGCTGGGTAGAGAAAAAAACTGGTCCTTTCCACACGTAGATTGAGAAGTACTAGTTCAGGAGAGTTGGGCAATAATCAAGCTAGGAAAATGTTTTGTGATTGCTAAGTAGCATTAGGGGCTCACATGAGGTTTACAGTCACTAGTTTAAAGACCATCAGCACGATGGAGTGATTTTCTGCAGACATATTATGCTGCATGGATGGAGGGCAGGACAGATAAGGGACAGGATTTAACTGAGCTATCACATTGCCAAGTGAGAGTGATAATGCATAAGAAGGGCAAGGAAATAGTATGCAAGGGAGTAATTAGAATGGCTGACCATGGAATTCAGGCTGAGTGAAGAGGGAAGAGAGGCTATCAGAGGTATATGGGGTAGAAAAGGTAATAGTATCAATGGACCATTGGTCTCTGAAGGATTGTTGGAACAAGGGACGAGCTAGTAAGAAGATGATGAGGAGAGTATACAATGAATGCAATTAAGAATATGAAGAAGTTGCAGCGATGAGACAGGTTAGAAGAAAAGATCTGGGAAGAAAGAGGTCAAGGACCTGAGACCCAGTGTGTTGGAAGAAGCATCTCTGCAGATCTTAGAATCATAACAAAGTAAGGCTGGGGTAGTGTTGAAACTAATGATAATGAGCCAGAAGCTCAAATCAACAGAAAATGAAGAAGAATGATTAGGGGTTGGAAGTATTTGGACTTCTAGGAAAAATGGAGGAGGGCAAGAAGCAGTCGTGAAAGAGGAAGAGCACCTTCCAAAAGCAGCATGGTATGAAGGCTGTGGAAGAAAAACAGCCATGGGGATCCCTGGGTGGCGCAGCAGTTTGGCGCCTGCCTTTGGCCCAGGGCGCGATCCTGGAGACCCGGGATCGAGTCCCACGTCGGGCTCCCGGTGCATGGAGCCTGCTTCTCCCTCTGCCTGTGTCTCTGCCTCTCTCTCTCTCTGTGATAACTATCATAAATAAATAAAAATTAAAAAAAAAAAAAGAAAAGAAAAACAGCCATGACTTGACAGGACCTCACAGAAGATGATATTCTCAGGGAAAATACAGGTTCTCTTGAAACCAAGAAGTTAAGGGATGCCTACAAAGAACAGCTGGAAGAAACAGCTGATTTTGCTGATGATAGACTGTGAATTGCAGAGGGTATAGTGATAAAGTTTTATTTTTTTTAAGATTTATTTATTTATTTATTTATTTATCTATTTATTTATGAGAAAGAGAGAGAGAGAGAGAGAGAGAGAGAGGCAGAGACACAGGCAGAGGGAGAAGCAGGCTCCTATGCCGGGAGCCCAATGCGGGACTCGATCCTGGGACTCCAGGATCGTGCCCTGGCCCAAAGGCAGGCGCCAAACCGCTGAGCCACCTAGGGATCCCCCTAATGATAGAGTTTTAAACAGTGGTAAAAGAGGAGCAGAAGATGCAGGCAGAAAAGAGGATTTACAGAGCCATATACAGAGTATGGGAAATGAGGAGCTCTCATTTGTCCAGGGCTACTCAGGATGATGGCATAAAAAGAAATAAAGCACATAAGATACTGTTTTAGAAAATTATTCCTCATGAACAGGTAATTTATGAGACAAAGTGTGTGGGGGGGGCAGGCTTGGAATCCTCAATTGATCAATAATCTTTAATCAGTGGATTTCACCTTAGTTCTAGATAAGGCATGTTTCTTGACCTTCTGCTCTCTATCCTGACACTACTTAATTTCTTACAATACTAAATTAAATAAAAAGTAAGGTCAGAAAGATAGCAAATGATCTATTCATATCACTCCTTACTAATACCTTTGATAAATGACTGCTGACAAAGCAGCTTGGTTAAAATGAACCTTTTCAATTATGTGTTTATCCAAAGTAAGATACCTAGAAATCTTCTATACTAATACTCACTCTACCAATTTTTATTATGTGTTCACTTAAGATAAACACAGGAACATGTGCTAGACTACCGCAGAAAACGCTGACCTTTATTACATTATTTTAATGAAATAAAACTTAATATTAAAATACTGGAAAAGGGTCATGGGTAGGGAGATGGTAACAAAAGTAAGGCAGATTTTCCATGGCTGGAGAAAAAGAATAAGCACCACAGAGAGCACACAAGCTGGGCCCTCGCAAGTAAGACCTGTCTATTAACAGAAACTAAAATTCTTCTGTTGTTATTACCTTGGCTTTACTATATTAAAGACTGCTGAATAAGAAGAGGGTTGGGAAAGAAAAGGGACAGAGAGAAGGAGGGAAGAGAAAAGGGAGCTAGGGATAAACAGCTCTGAGCTGAGAACTGTATTTCTGTTCACTTCTCAGGAAGGATGACTTACTACACCGATATTCTATATATAGCTTTTTAGGTATTTACTTTTGGCAATTAATGTTTGTCCTTTGTTAAACCAGATCTTTTCTTCTCCTTCCCTCCCACTATCTCTTTTCTTTGTCAAGATGATACTCACTGACTTTTGTATGTTCTGGAGGTGGGAAGTAAAACAGTGTCATGGACCTACCAAATCAGAATGATATCAAGTATCTGATACATCACCAATAAGCAAATGAGTTATTTGGATGTGGAAGGACTCTGACACCGTCATACTTGGAGTAAAGTAGTAAATAGTATATGATAAGTTCAAGGGTTTTTTCATGTAGAAGGACAAAAGTCTACCTAGAACTCGATGCCTGCACTAATTACATTCAGTCAGCCTCTCCAGATGTACTCTCTGCCTTCCTCTCCCTTGCTGTGTGTTTCAGAAAGCAAATCTCACAAAATACATTAACAGAAATCTTTTTTCCTCTGGCTTCAAGCTAAGTTTGGCTAGCAGGTAACAGCTGGCAAGACATCAGAAGGCAGGAAGAGAGCTGGAGTGTTTCTCCTCCTTTGCTTCCTCCCTGCTGGCCATCTCTGTTTGAGTAGAAGCTGTGCTCTTTTATGGGGCGTCACATCAATTGTCATACAGTCCTCTCAAGCAACCCATTCTCTGGTTTCCAGAAGTACTATTCCCTTCCTTTGCCCTGAAAGTCTAGGGGGATAATAAGCTTTCTGCTGTTACTAGTTTATAGTGCTTCACAGTCTTTGGTGGGTCCCTTCTGCTGCCCATGTCTCTGTAAATAGTCCATGCATTAAACCTCTTCAATTAATCCCTGGAGAGTGCCATTTATTACTTGCTAGCAGTTACACTGATATAACTTCCCATAACCCTTCTGGGCAATTTTTGGAGCCAGGTCTACCCAATGCAATCTGTTCTCATTCCAAATTACTCAACTCAATAATCCATGTCACATTCCTTAGTGAAAATCCAACCCTATCTTGTTGAACTCCCTCCTTCAAGACAACTGGATATCATCAGGACACGAGCAGCCCTTTAGACTTATAGGCATACCTCAGAGACATTTCAGGTTCAGTTCTAGAACACTGCAGCAAAATGAGTCAAATGAATTTTTTGGTTTCCCACTACATATGAGTTATGTTTATATTTATACTGTAATCTATTTAATGTGCATTAGCATTATATCTAAAAAAAGTACATACCTTAATTTTAAGATACTTTATTACCAAATAATGCTAGTCATCATCTGAGCTTTCAGCAAGTTATACTCTTTTTGCTGGTGGAGAGTCTTGCCTGGATGTTGATGGCTGCTGACCGATCAGGGTAATGGTTGCTGAAGGATGGAGTGGCTGTGGCAATTTCTTAAAGCAAGACAACAATGAAGTTTGCCAATATAATGGACTCTTCCTTTCTTTAACAATCTCTCTGTGGCATTTGATGCTGTTTGATAGCATTTTACCCACAGCAGAACTTCTTTTAAAATTGGGGTCAGGGATCCCTGGGTGGCGCAGCGGTTTAGCGCCTGCCTTTGGCCCAGGGCGCGATCCTGGAGACCCAGGATCGAATCCCACGTCGGGCTCCCGGTGCATGGAGCCTGCTTCTCCCTCTGCCTGTGTCTCTGCCTCTCTCTCTCTCTGTGACTAACATAAATAAAAAAAAATAAAATAAAATAAAATAAATAAAATAAAATAATATAAAATAAAATAAAATAAAATTGGGGTCAGTCCTTTCAAACTCTGCCGTTGCTTTATCAACTACGTTCAAGGAATATTCTAAATCCTTTGGAGTCATTTCAATAATCTTCATGGCATCTTTGCTAGGAGAAGATTCCATCTCGAGAAACCACCTTCTCTGCTCATCCCTAAGAAGCAGCTCCTCATCCATTCACATTTGATCATGAGATTGCAGCAATGCAGTTCCATCTTCAGGCTCCCCTTTCAAGTCTAGTTCTCTTGTTATTTCTATGACATCCACAGTTACTGCCTTCTCTGAAGTCCTGAATCCCTCAGAGTTCTCCATGAGAGTTCGAATCAACTTTGTCCTCAAGCTCTCAAGCTCCTTTTAATGTAGACATTCTGACCTGTTCCCATCCATGCATCACAAGAATTCTTAATGGCATCTAGAATGGTAAATCTCTTTCAGAAGGTTTTCAATTTACTTTGCACAGATTCATCTTTGGCAGCTATAGCCTTATGAAATGTATTTTTCCTTTTTTTTTTTTTTTTTTTTTTGAGAGAGAGAGAGAGTGAGAGAGAGCATGATCTTGCACACAGGTGGGGGAAGGGACAAAGGAAGGCGGAGAAAAATCTTAAGTAGGCTTTAATATAGAACCCAACACGGGGCTGGATCTCACAACTGTGAGATTATGACCTGGGCTAAAATCAAGAGTTGGTTGCTTAAGGACTGAGCCACTCATGAAATGCATTTCTTAAAGAATAAGACTTGAGGGACAACTGGGTGGGGCTCAGTCAGTTAAGCGTCTGCCTTTGGCTAAAGTCTTGGGATTGAGCCCCACATTGGGCTCCCTGCTCAGTGAGGTGCCTGCTTCTCCCTCTCCCTCTGCTTGTGATCTCTAATAAATAAATGAAATCTTAAAAAAAAAAAAAAAAAAAAAAAAGGAGGAGGCGGGAAGACCTGAAGATCAAAATTACCCTGTGATCCGTGGGCTGCAGAATGGACGTTGTGTTAGCAGGCATAAAAAACAACATGAATCTGGGCAGCCCGGGTGGCTCAGCAGTTTAGCGCTGCCTTCAGCCCAGGGCACAATCCTGGAGACCCAGGATCGAGTCCCATGTCAGGCTCCCTGCATGGAGTTTGCTTCTCCCTCTGCCTGTGTCTCTGCCTCTCTCTCTCTCTCTGTCTCTCATGAATAAATAAATAAAATATTTAAAGAAAAAAACAAAACAAAACATGAATCTTGTAAGTATCCTCATAAGGGCCCTTGGGGGATCAGGAGCATTGTCAACAAGCAGTCCTATTTTGAAAGGAATCTTCTTTCCTGAGCAGGAGATCTCAATAGTGGGATTAAAATATTCAGGCAACCACGTTGTAAACGGATGTGCTGTCATCCAGGCTTTGCAGTTTTGTTTCTAGAGCATAGGCAGAGTAGATTTAGCATGATTCTTATGGACCCTGAGGTTTTGAGAATGATAAATGAGCCCTGGCTGCAACTTCAAGTCACCAGCTACATCAGTGCCTGACAACAGTGAGCCTGTCCTTGGAAGCTTTGAAGCCAACTGACTTCTCCTCTCTAGCTATGAAAGCGCTAGAGGGCATCTTCATCCAATAGAAGACAATTTTGTCTACCCTGAAAATCTGTTGTGTTGCATAGCCACCTTCAGGAATGATCTTACCTAGATGTGCTGGAGAACTTGCTACAGCTTCTGCATCAGCACTTGCTGCTTCAGCTTGCTCTTTTGTGTTGATGAAGGTGGCTTCTTTCGTTCTTTAAACGTCATGAACCAACCTCTGCTGGCTTCCAGTTTTCTTCTGCAGCTTCCTCACCTCTCTCAGCCTTCATAGAATTGAAGAGAGTGAGGGCCTTGCTCTGGAATAGGCTCTGGCTGAAGAAGATGTTGTGGCTGGTTTGATCCTCTACCAGACCACTGAGACTTGCTCTGTCTCAGCAATAAGGCTGTTTCACTTCCTTATCACTCCTATGTTCACTGGGCTAACGCTTTTAGTTACCTTCGAGAACTTTTCCTTTGCATTCGTATGTTGGTTTGGTGCAAGTGTTTGGTGCAAGAGGCCTAGCTTTCAGCCTCAGTTGACATTTAACATGCTTTCCTCACTAAGCTTAATCACTTCCAGCTTTTCATTTAAAGTGAGAGATGTGAGAGTTCTCCTCTCACTTGGACATTCAGAGGCCATTGTAGGGTTATTAATTGGCCTATTTCAATATTGTTGTGTTTTAGGGACTCTCAGAGAGGCCAGAGAAGAGGGAGAGAAAAGGGAACAACCGTCAGGGGAGCAGTCAGAACATATACATTTATCAATTAAATTCACCATTTTAGATGGTTGCAGTTCATGTGCCTCAAAACGATTATAAAGTAACATCAAAGATCACTGATCATAGATGACCATAACAAATTTAATAATAATGAGGAAGTTTGAAGTGATAATTACCAAAATGTGACAGAGAGACAAAAAATGAGCATACCCTGTTGGAGAAAAGGTGCTGACAGATTTGTTTCACACAGGGTTGCCACAAACCCTCAGTTTGTTAAAACATGGTATCTGCCAAGTGTAATAAAGTGAAGCTCAATAGAAGGAGGCATAGAAGGAGGCATACCTGTACTTATAATTTATCATTGATACAGCTTCCATTTCTGTAAGTGTCACATATCAAAATGCAAATAAAAACTAGATTTCAGGAATCTGGTCAGAAAGAGAAGTAGCTTTCCTTAGTAATAGCCATCTTACCTCCTTCTCCTTGTTGAGCAACACCAACTGGCTGTCGGTGAGGATGCAATACTTCCGCTCCCATGTTGTCGTCTCTGTGTAGGGCGACTGTCCACAAGACAGACGATGGGTAGGTGGCCCCTTCACATCTGAGTGATAAACAGGAAAAACAAAAGTGAGAAACATTATCATGCTTACTTAGTAGATCGGTATTTCAAATATAAGATTGTTCAAAATAGAATTAAATAAGGAGTTTTAAACATGAACCTAAATGCTAAATTGAAAACTTCCTTTTAACAAAATAAACTGTTGTACACAGAAGGGGAAATTGGCCCTTTCGTCTGCAGAAAAGAAGGCTGATACACTAGGGAAGAACTGGTAGCCCACACCAGACACAGTCACCCCCACTTGTCCAAGTACTAAAACAATGGGAGCCTGCTTCACAGCTAAACTAACATTCCAAATAAAGAGGTGAGGATGACTCAGAAACAAGAACAAAAGATAGAGCCTCTCATCCTCAGGAAGAAGACAACGTGGCATGTACACTGAGAATACTGCTGACCCTAAACAGAGAGAATGAAGTTGTCATCAGCCAGTGTCTTCAAAATAGCTTTATTTCTAGTCACACGTAAAAATTAAAACTCTTTAAATGATAGCATGATATTACCACTAGAGGCCAGTAAGATCTTAAAAACCCCGAAAGCAATTTCCTCAAGGAGAGCTCTGAACACATTACTATCAGGTCTCTTAGAGGCAGAGGTACACAGCAGAGCTAAATGTCTAACTCTTCTCGAATGTCTCATTTCCCTCTTAAATACCAACTGGTTACTCTGACTTTGCTCCTTTGTATTTTTTTTTTTTTTTATGTGAACTGTTGACTCTTTTGGGCCGCCATACACTTTGGAACACATCTTCATCAAAACTACCCATTAGATCTACTAAATAAGGCTTTTATGACAAGCGAATATGAAAAGTTCTTTAGCCATGAAGGACTAATTCCTGTCGAAAATATCCTGAAGAGATCATTTTAAATACATTATTTATTACTATTTAGTTATTATGCTAGAGGAGCATCTCAAACTGGAGAAATTAGAACACAAACACCTATGAGGGCAGAAGGGTTGTAAATCATAAGTAAGCACATTTTATCTCTTATATGAGTGTTTTTGTTACTATTACTTTCTACAAGAGAATAGGCATTCCTGGTACTGGCTTCAAGGAAATACAAATAATGTCCTAGATATATTTTTTTAAGATTTTATTTATTTATTCGTGAGAGTCAGAGAGAGAGAGAGAGAGAGGCCAAGACACAGGCAGGAGAAGGAGAAGGCTCCATGCAGAGAGCCCAAGTCTCCAAGATCCCGCTCTGGGCCGAAGGCGGCGCTAAACCGCTGAGCAACCCGGGCTGCCCTGTCCTAGATATTTTATACTACAATCACCCAAATATGCAAAGCTATAGCTGAGGTTTCATTGGAAATAAACAAGTCAGTAACTAGGGCACCTAGGTGTAGGTCTCTTTTTGCAAAGCCTTGTGCGACCAATATTACCTTCAGTGTTCCTTCTGGCTTAACTTCCTTTGCTCTCTAAACATCTATTTAAACTTATTGCTCTGCAGATTGAGGGGATCATTCAACTACCCTCCAAATAACTCAGTCACAGAATCAGTGTTACTGGGGCTTGGCTGGACATGCTATTAATTCTTATTTCACCGCTTTTCCTTTCTCCCCCTCCTGCTCTGTGTCTGTCTCTGCGGCACTGTGCGCAGCAGTACATCTATAGCTTCTCCATTGCACAAACTCTCTTCCCCACCCCCAATTCTTCCCTGGTATTCTAAGAGAGCATCTAAAATTATTTTAAAGTTTTCTTTAGACTTTAAAATTTCCTGAAATTATCACAAAAAGCTTGAAAGGAGCTAACTTCTAATCCCTTTTGACACATATAGAAGTTTCTTGCCTGTACTTAAAAGTCATGTCAAAGCTGATTTTCTTCACATGATTTGGACAAACAAATGGGTTAGATTTTTACCACAATGCAGGCCTATTTTTAGAATCAAATACCAACTCCACTTCAACAGAGGGATGCACCTACTTTATGTGGAAATGTGGTGGTTTTGTGGCCTAGACAAGTTTTCATTCAAATGACTAACCTGCTTACGTAAGTTAGCCATGGGTGACCTAAGCTGCCCACTATAATTTCATTTGAACGGTAATCTTAGGATCTATACTAAGCAAGAAGACACTGATAGGCTCTGTCCATAAAAATTAGAATATAGGATACTATATATACTCATGTTTCCTGACCAAATAGAAATCCGTATCAGCACTGAACTTAAGAAAGCCTAAATTCCCTTCCCTGTGTCATCCTGAGTAATTCTCCTAAATTGTCAGTGTTTCATGTTCTCCCTTCCTCCAACCTGGGCTTCGTTGTGGTTTCTTCATGGTATTGTGAAACAAGACAATGTCTCACACAGCAATGCTAGGATCCCAAATTATTCCTCCCCACTGCTAAAGTAAGAATGAAGAGGTAATGCCACTGTATTAAAAAAAAATGTTCTGCCTAAATGATGAGATTAATCAGCCAATCTCATCAACTGGTTACAGTTTCACATATATTATCTAATACCCACTTTTTGATCACTTTGTAAGAATGTATACCAAGGAAGAAAATAAAACAGAAATTAAAGGGGATTCCTGGGTAGCTCAGTGGTTTAGCGCCACCTTCGGCCCAGGGCATGATCCTGGAGTCCTGGGATAGAGTCCCACATTGGGCTCCGTGCATGGAGCCTTCTTCTCCCTCTGCCTGTGTCTCTGCCTCTCTCTCTGTGTGTCTCTCATGAATAAATAAATAAAATCTTAAAAAAAAAAAAAAGAAACTAAAATAAGTTATTGGGGGGGTTCTTCTAAATACTTCTGGATTAAGATTTAAAAGGCATTTTAAATAACAAGATAAAAAAAATTCTAAAATAACCTATAGATTTAATTCATTCTATCACATCCTCATTTCCACATTTATGTGAAGATTTAACGGTAGACTTGTAAAGTCTAGTACTAAGACTATATTATATTACCACAGGACAGGCTCATCTTACCAATATTACCCATCAGTCAGTCAGTCAGTCAATCAATCGATCAATCTCTCACTCTCTTCTCCTCCCCCCTCCCTCTTGGCTCTTGTAACATACTTCAAATTTCTGATTTACAGTTATATTTAGTGTCTAAAATTCACTAGAGAAAAAGATAACATAGAATTACAAATACAAATAATAGCAAAACCAGGAAAAAAAAAATAGCTTTGCCTTGTTCCAGTCCTATAAAGCTAGTAAGGGCACTAGATGCTGTCTTTATTACAAAAATGGAATAATTTTAGAAATTTTAAAAAGCATCCAACATTACTCATTGGATCCCTTGGAAAGCCTTCTTGGGCAACCTGGGTGGCTCAGCGGTTTAGTGCCTGCCTTCAGCTCAGGGCGTAATCCTGGAGACCCGGGATCGAGCCCCACGTCAGGTTCCCTGCATGGAGCCTGCTCTCCCTCTGCCTATGTCTCTGCCTCTCGCTCTGTGTCTCGCATGAATAAATAAATAAAATATTAAAAAAAAAAAAAAAGGGAAAGCACTTCTCTAAGACTGGCTGTTATCATGCAGACTAGTAATTCTCAAATTCTTTTGATCTCAGGATCCCTTTAAATTCTTAAAATTATTGAGGGCTTCAAAGAATTTTTATTTGGGGAACCCTGGGTGGCGCAGCGGTTTAGCGCCTGCCTTTGGCCCAGGGCGCGATCCTGGAGACCCGGGATCGAATCCCACGTCGGGCTCCCGGTGCATGGAGCCTGCTTCTCCCTCTGCCTATGTCTCTGCCTCTGTGTGTGTGTGTGTGACTATCATAAATAAATTTAAAAAATTTTTTTTAAATTTAAAAAAAGAATTTTTATTTGTATGGACTATATCAATATTATAAATTAAAATAGACATTTTTAAATATTTAGTCATTTAATGATAATAATGAGAAAACTATTTCATTATTAATATATATAACATTTTTAATGAAATGTAACTATTTTCCAAAACGAACAAACAAAAATGAGAGGAGTCACACTGTTTTAAGTTTTGCAAATCTCTTTTTTAAAGTCTGGCTTCATCGAAGACTGCTGGGTCCTTATATTTGTTTCAGCATTCTATGTATTGCCTCACATTGTTTTGGTTGAAGTAGATGAAGAAACTCTAGACTCACACAGGTATGCAAGTAGAAGGGAAGAGTATTTTAACAGCATTTTTAGATAATTGTGGATCACCTTTTTTTAAATACTATACACCAAAGCCTGACAAGAGGGTACTTCTTAAAAGTAGTAAATTGTGGACTCTGACACGATAGCAATGAACTTTTCATACTCTGTTACATTAAAAAAATCATAAGTGTATCTTACCCTGTGAATGGATTTTTTTATCCATATGCATGAGTTTTTAACATCATGCATTGATTGTTTCCAAAACATTGGTTCGTTTAGTTTTGCAGATCTTCCAAATTATGGCATTTTTCATTATGTAATAACAAAAAATCACATTCATTAATCTTCAGAAAAGTCTTGACTTCTTGCAGAAGTCTTTATTAGGAAGCTATGAAGCATTTTTTGTCTTGAATTTTATCATTAGCAATAAGTACTGTTGGTTTTTTTCTCCTTAAATGAGAGGTTTATGTCTTTGTTTTCCCAGAAAATATCTGCCAAATAATCAAGACTGAAGAACTATAGTTTTTCAGTTGTTGTTTCAAGTAAAAATGGTGTTTTCTGAAAACAAGTGGCAAGTTCAGTTTGCAACTCAATTTGCACAAAATGTTTCCTGTTATGATAACCATCATACTTCAGTATGCAGCTCATGGGCGCTTCCCATATCACCAGACAGAATGTTAAGAGATGTGAATTCCAGGGTGGAGATATAATAAAAATTAAGCACTTTGACTGAGTTCTCAAGGGTTTTCTGAGAACTAGCTATTTTCCCCTACAGTATGTGGCAGAGGGCGATGCAATGACTACTGACAGTTTGGAGCCACTGCCTAGATTCCTACTACTGCCTCAGTGATTCTACTCGTAATTGATTTTCCATCATCAGTGCAAAGGTCAATAGTGTGTTGTGTTTTTTTTTAAGGACCAGTGTATCGTGAAAATACTTACAATCTGTAACAAATCAGGGGGATCCTTGGGTTCTAGGGTTCCACAGACCATACTTTAAAAACCACTGATTAGAAAATAGGAAGCCAATGGGGATTCTAAGGAAACCTGGCAACAGCTTGCTAAGGATGAAGTAAGCAGGGAAAAAAAAAACCATAGGTCTTATATAATGAATAGGAGACTAATATAGCCTTGCAAGGGATAATTAGGTTTGTAGACTGGTAACAGTGAAATAAAAAGAAAGGGGTCATGTGACCCTAATTTTGAAATAGGAATTTAGCAGGGAAGTCCACAACAAAGTTTTTCAAAACAGGAATAAAGAAAACCTAAAGGGAAGCTTTTGAATTTGAAACGAATTAGAAGGATTCAATGTAACCCATTATATCCAAATCATTTCAAAATAGCATTCAAAATACCAGATTAGTCTACTTGTCAATCTAAAAGTCAAACCTGGGCCCCCACAAGCACTAATATAAATTAAGTAACTACCTGGCAAGGAAACAACAGCGACAACAATTTACTTGTATATAACCCTTCCTCATAACCCTTCCTTGTAACCAGAGAAGGAAGCTTCATGACCTGTCACATCTCTTGACAAAGATGAACAAAATGGTACAATAGAGCTGGAAATTCTATCAAGTATATTCTATAACTAGTCTCACTGTAACTTTTCTTTTAGAGGGTAAGCAGCATCTTGTCTCTTCCAGACTTAGAAAAGAATTTCAAAAGACTTAGAGTAGGAAAGTAATAAAGGGATCCGATTGGTACAGAAATAGGGGTAGGAGAATGGAAAAGAACAAGCGCATGACCCAAATATGTAGACTGTCAAAGAAAAAATTGCTGTGGGAAATTTTACTTTTGTATGATACAATCCCTTAGAAGTTCATTTGAGTTGCTTTTGAATCACATCATTTACCAGCCACATGTTCTTGTAACATTCCAGCATTATAAACTAAATGGAATTGGTAAAATTCTAAACCTACTGTCATCCAAAGCAAGCTTTACAGAGTATTCAATAGAGAGTCTTCCAGTTAACACCCTAATCATCTTAATAACCCTTTCAATGATTCTCAGAACTAATCTAAAAAAGCAAAAACAAAACACAGCTTTGGGAAATCTATTTATACAGGTGAGATTTTAATATATTTAAAGAGAAACACATTTCTAGCATGCAGTTCTTGTAAACTGTAGAGGTCTGAACTACTTAGAAAGATCTGTATTTTCATGTGTCTGTGTTTATTTCCATGCCAGAGCCAACTCAGCTTATTAACGGCAAGTTCTTCCCACCATTTAAATTTCAACTATCAGATTCATTTTCATTCTGAATTTGGTTAGAATTAAAAGTCAAAGTATAAACATATTTTATAAAGTCTCGGAACTGGAGTGACCACTTTCTTACAGAAGCAAAAATACATCTAAATAACTTTACAACAGAGCTATGCTACTCAAACTAGCTAAGAACGTGTCAATTTCCCAAACTACACAAAGGACTATTTTTCTCATCACCAAAATGCTCAAAACAGTTTTAATAGAAGTTTAAGTTCAAATACCATTTATATTCACTGCCCAACGAACAAGCTATAGTGTTAAGAGATAGTTCTTTATTTTTCTAATAAAGAATAAAATCCTTGCCCAGTCATACAACTTTACAAATGTGGTATATTCTTGGCTATCTTCTACAGGCAATTTCTGCTGCAACGGATGATTCTTAATCATAATGTCTATAAGTATAGCATGCTGCTCAGTAACAGCCCCCTGACATTAGATATATGACCAAATAATTTTGTAAATGTGATAATGCTGTCTGCTCAAGACTTCATGTGGCTGCCATCAATTACTGCATCAATATATTTTAAGTCCCCCTCTTTAATTCTTATAGCATTGAAAGACAAAACCAACCAGGATATTAAAATAAAGTTTAATTTTCTTTATTTTATCCCCTCATAACACTTCCACCCTCCATATTCTGTTAAAATGTCAGAAAATACCTATTTGCAGAATAAGCAAACAAAAGTTTTCTTAAAATAACTACCCAAACACTAAAATTACTAGTTATGAACTCTGCTTTGTTCTGACATGCAATGAACCCTTGGGTTGGCAAATTACATTACAGTGCATAGAAATTGATGGCCCTAGTAGATTTAAAAATGGTCACACTCACCTTGATGAGTAATAAAGATACTAAGTAATAAATGATTCAACATATTTTAAGGTATAAAATCATTACTAGGTCAGGAATGTTTGCCTTTATTGAAATACATTTTAGTCTTTATCATAAATTCACTATGAGACCATAACTATTTACTGAAATGAATTTATAACATGTCTTTTATCCTTAGCTAACCATTTTAGTTTCCTTCCCAACTATGGAAGCTTAGTTACCATGCTACTTGATCACTGGTATCTAGTCAGAAAATCCCCCTGCTTCCCGTCACCCTTTTTAAGAGAAAAGGAAGGCAAGTAGGAGATATCGTGTGACAGTTCTTTCTGGTGAGTAGTTTCCTTTAGACTGAGATTTGCAGAGGGTCCATTTGCTTCCTGCCTCTCAATCTCAGCAGCACCAGGGCCTAAACCCAAGGCCTCTACCTCTGCTCTACTGCAGGGCAATTACCTGATAACAATGTAATAAGTTCCTTGAAGGCATAACCTTTATAGTAGACAAGAGATGTTTGATAAAGGTAACACTTCTTTTTTTAGAAGAACTAATTTTAATTGGATGCTATTACCTAAGTTTTTTTTTTTTTTAAGATTTCATTTATTTATTCATGAGAGAGAGAGAGAGAGACAGAGAGGGGCAGAGACAGGCAGAGGAAGAAGCAGGCTCCTTGCAAGGGAACCCGATGTAGGTCTTGATCCCTGGACCCAAGATCACGCACTGAGCCACCAGGCAGTCCTATTACCTAAGTATTTTAAAGAAGATAACCAGGATGGGAAGGAATTCCTATGATGGTTCCCTCTTGCTTTTCCCTTCCACATCACTGCATCTGATCACATGTGCCATGCAAGAGCAGCAGAGCAGATGACATGGTTTTTCTTCTGCTTTTCAGACACGCATTAGAAGGAGTAAGTCTCATAACTCCCACACGGGGCCAAGTACTGCTTAAGCAACTCTGGCTTGGGTAACTGAATGGAATATTGTGAATGAGACCACATTCAGATGACAGATGGCAATCAATCACAGCTTGTACTTCAACCGCAACAGGACCACTTACATCTATAGTTCATACTCTCATCTAAACAGAAAATATAAAATACCCCAAATAATTCACATATATATTAATCCTTAGAAGGAAAAAAAAAGGTCTATGTGCAAGTTTTCCCTAAACAGTGAAATATTGTGCAAATTTAAGAAAAGTGTAAGAAAACACTAATTTGTTCCTTAAAACATAACCATGATCTTATATAAATGATCACAACTCAAGATCCTTTTTGTGTCACTTATTGTTGTTAGTGGTAGAAAAATGAACTATGCTAAGAAAATCTCAAACACCATGAAATACTCATTTCCTTCTATTATATTTAGTATCTTTTCCTATATTAGTGCACCCCTATGCTTGCCTCTTTTTTAATTGAATCTCATCACTTTACTTTAGGGGCAGCTGCTGTGGGGAAAGAATTAGAGCCTTAAAAGGAATGTGATTCTTAGCAGAGAAGGAAAAAAAGAGTAATAAATAGTTTAAAACTATTGAGAGATCAGTTTCTGAGGTTTCAGCAATTGGTTGTTGAGCCAATACTGTAACAGTATCTCTCTATCTAAGGGAGTAAAAGAAGGCAGACTGCATTAAAATAAAATCTATCAAGAGTTTGGCAGCATTAAAAAATTTTTAATAGCTCTACCTCTCTCCACAGTATCAACTGAAATAGAATTCCA
Organism: Canis lupus dingo; assembly: GCF_003254725.2. Lineage (NCBI taxonomy): Eukaryota > Metazoa > Chordata > Mammalia > Carnivora > Canidae > Canis > Canis lupus. The sequence goes on from NC_064249.1 coordinate 21,151,154, forward strand.
GAACTAAATATGCATCTCTTCTGAATTGTGACCCATTTGAGTCACAAATCACTGAGTATACAGTGAAAACTATCAAGGAGATAATACAGGCTTCTCTACAGAATCCTATCAGTCATTCTCTGCTAAGTCTACAACCCAATTCAGTCAGTTCAGCCCTGATGCAACTTAGCTGACTTACATAAGAAGTGAAAAACCTTTCTTTTTATCAAAAACCACTGACCTCAAATCAGTAGGAGGGAACAAATACCTACAGTATGAGACTATGAAGCAGTACAAGGAAGCATTTAGCATTTTTTCTCCAATACATCCAATACAAACAGAACTGACATGCCTCTTATCTAAATTTAATCCATGCCTGCAAACGTGTTGGATGGCAAATTTACATGTAACAGGACACTATTCTGATTTTAGGTAAAAAAAAGAATAATTTCGTTCAAGCTCATCTAAAACTTGCAATTAATTTCTCCAAATATTACTAAGTATTCTTAATATTTCATATATACAATATTACAATAGTATACACCTATAAGCAATCCACCAAAAACTTCTAAATTAAAAATAAATTAGCAAATTAATTAATATTTGGTGAACTTGTTAGTGGGTATGTTTATGCACAATATACAGTATCAGATACAAATTACATTTTGCTCATATACTGCAAATATGTACTGTAGGTAAACAAACAATCTGTTAAAATGCATAGGGAATGCAAATACAACAACAAAATAAAATTAACAAAGCTTTCTAAAACTAACACCACTTTCATAATTTTATTGTTTCTCACAAACAGGTAAGAATCACATGTATATGCACAGTACATGAAGACATATGCACAGCAAAGCTTATGTCATGTCTATCTTTTGTCTCTCATTAGGCTTTATCATCTCCATCATTTCTCCTACTGTAAGAGGTTTACTAATCCTCCTTGCTCACCTACTTTTCACAGGTTTTTCCATTATCTTAAAAGATATTTTGATTGCATGAAACCTTTAAACAACGTGATCACAAAATACAATCCTGTTGGGAAAACAACTGATATAGGATGGTAGTCTACTCTACATTCTCTTACCCGGATTCACGTGCAACCTAATGTTTTTGGCCAGAATGCACGTGCAAGTTTCTTTCAATGATACTTCAGTTTGGATGGTCTATTTCAGGTTAAAAATTTCCAAGTCATTGTAGCAAATATTTGAACCATGAGAGTTCACATCAAGAAATACATATATAGTACAGACAGTAAAAAGAAAAGAATGAATAGAGGGAAGCAATTGATGATAAGTGTCAAATAGAAATTAAAAAAAAAAAAGGTCAACACAAAAAGAAATGCACAGAAGAGGGAAGTCCTTTGGGAAACAAATTAGAGTTGAAAAATGTTAAAGACTAGTAAACCACACTTCAAGAAAATTACTTGCTCAAAGTGATGCACCTAGCAAAATTATCTTATAATTTAGGTCTTCTGATAAGTAATCTAGAATTTTTTCTAGCATATCAGTAAAGTTCCTTGTTGTCTTTTGTTTTTAATTCATTGAGTGTTTATTTATTGTGTATACAGCACTGAACTTCACCTGGGAAAATAACAGTGAGCAGGACAGACCTAGTTACTGAACTCAAAGAGCTTTAATTTAGTAGTCAAAAACTGTACAATTAGAATACGGTTAACTTAAACGATTATGATAAACACTAAAAGAAGCAGTAGAGGGTGTTGTAAGAGCATATAATAAGAGCAATGGACTTAAGTCTGCAGCATTATGGCAGCTAGGAGGATGGTCAGTGAGCGAGGGGAATTCAAGTATTAGCATTTCAGGCGAATGAAATCACAGGCCCAAAAGTCTTTGAGGAAGAAATTGGTTCTGCTCCTGGATGCCTAAAAAGGAGGCCTCTCCAGCATACCACATAGGAGCAAAGAGTGAGGGCAGAAGCTAGGAAGCTGGTGAGACAGTCTGCACCAAGGTCACACAGATGTGAGAAGCAGGTTAAGGATGTTTGTTGGTCTGGATCCCAGGAAGCAAAAGAAGTCCCTGAAGAATTTTAAACAGAACTGATGCACATTTTTGTCAAGAGGTCAATGAGGTTTTCATTTCCTGAGATTAGGAATTCTGGAAGAAGACCAAGTTTGAAGAGTAAGCTGGTGAATTTAGCTTAGGTCCAATTAGGGGGGAAAAATTAAGTCAAAGCTAGATCTGTCTTTCCAGGTCTAAGACCTCTAACCTTGGCCTACAAAAGAACCTAGAATTGCTTCACGGAGTCTACAAATGCCTTATTCAAATTTTATTTCAAGAAATACATAGTAGCTACTAAGGTTAAAATGGAAGACTGAACATATATAATTTCATTTCTTTTCAAAACTACACTAAAACTAAAGATGAGTTTATATTTACAGGTAGAGACAGAGAGAGCTAAAACTCCACATGGATAGAAAGAAACAGAAAATTTAAATCAAATTTTAGAAGCTATAAAGAAAATGTTCCAGTGTTAATTTTTCTACCAGGCCTGAGAAAATTGAATCCTATTCTAAGAGTGAGGAAAGCTGAAAAATCAACCCAATTGACACCACAGAATCTTCAAAAAGTTTATGGATAGGCCAGTACTAGGTATCTCTCCATGGGGAGGAGGGATGATCTAAAATGAAACCTGGATAAGCTGATTTAAAAATCAGTCAGTGTTCCAAGATCTTCTGTCCAATTAATTCTATAGGCAAATGTCACTCCCCAACCACTCAGGTAAAAAGAATGGAGGTTTCCTCTCTTACAAGGTAAAATCAAGGGTGAACTAAAGGATGATTGTCACACTTGAGAAGAACATAAAATGCTAAGAAGTGCTTCCTGCAAAATTCTCTTTATGTTCCCCCTACCCCCCTCCTTCCACTGACTCACAGAAGTGGCAGACTTTTGCCCTCCAGGTGGAAATTAGAAGAGCATTCTATGGGTATCGCATCAGCTCAAGGGAAAAGTACCAAAAGGGATTCTCCCAACAAACAGCCCATATAGATCACCTTATAGAAAAGCCTTCAGTAGACAAGCTTCAACTCTACACTCAGATCTTCTAGGCACATCTCTCATATCCCATTCTTAATCTGGAGCAAACAAAGAAATCAGAGATCAGAGAAAAGTCTACCGATGAGAAAACAGAGATCAAAACAAACAGGAAAAGGCAATTTGCAGGAGATACAAATGATACCAGGAGAAAAAAATACTACCAACCATCTTTATCCTCCAAGAGGTATGAGAAGAAATGGTGCCCATTAAACAAAAACAGGATGCTCTTTATAAAAAAAAGCAGCAATTATAGAAAAAGAGCTTTTGTATGTTAAAAACATAACAGCAGAAATGAAAATAAAACCTAATAGTACAGTTAGAAGATAAAGTTCAGAAAATATCCCGGGGCGGGGGGGGGGGGGACAGAAAGAGATGGAAAAGAAAAAAGAAGAGAAACTTGAGAAACTAATGTAGGAGGTTCAACATAAAAATATTAGAAAAAACAGATGTCTACCAAAATACATCACTAAGAAAAAACAGTTTACATGCAAAAGCTCAGGAACAAGAATGAATCTAGACTTCTTAAATGCAACCCAGGAATTTAGAAGACAATGGAGTAATACTTCAAAATTCCAAAAGAAAATTATTCACAACCTAAGTATTCACAGAGCCAAACAATCAAGTGTGTGAATAAAATAAAAATGTTTTTGATTTAAAAAAAAAATGTTTTTGATATTCAAGGCCTCAAATTTTGGCGAGTGTCTTAGTCTCTATGAGCTGCCACAACAAAATGCCACAGATTAGGTGGCTTAAGCAACAGAAATTTATTTTCCCACAGGTCTGGAGGCTGAGAAATCTAAGATCAAATGCAAGCTAATTTGGTTCTTGGTAAGAACTCTCCTCTGGACTTTATGGCTGCCTTCTTGCTATGTCCTCACATGATGGAGATCAAGAGGTATATCTCTTCCTCTTCTTATAAACGCGCCACTTCTATCAGGTTAGGGTGACACCCGAATGACCCCATCTAAGCAGCAGTATATTCATGTTATTTAGAATTAAGGAGATATGTAAATTCCAGAATAAAAAATTAGAAGAGACAAAGTTCTTGCCTCAGAAAAAAGAAGATGGGGTGAGGAAAACCAATATATTCTGTTCAGAAAAAGGCAGACAATCCAGTCAAACAATGGGCAAAAGACCTGAACAGTCACTTCATAGTAAAGAATATCCAGGGCAACTGGGTGGTGCAGCCAATAAAGTGTCTGCCTTTGGCTCACATCATGACCTCAGGATCTTATGATGGAGCCCCAATTCGAGAAGCTTCTAGCCTTTCCCTGCTCCCCACTCATACTCTCTCTCATTCTCTCTCAAATAAATAAATAAAATCTTTAAAAAAAAATTCCAAATATCCATTTAACATGTAAAATGGTGCTTGACTTCATTAATCATCAGGAAAATGCAAATTAAAACCACAAAGATGGGCAGCCCCGGTGGCTTAGCGGTTTGGCACTGCCTTCGGCCCAGGGCATGATCCTGGACACCCGGGATCAAGTCCCACATTGGGCTCCCTGCATGGAGCTTGCTCTTCCCTTTGCCTGTGTCTCTGCCTCTCTTTCTCTCTGTGTCTCTCACGGATAAATAAATAAAATCTAAATGAATGAATGAATGAATGAATGAATGAATGAACAGATAAATAAATAAATGAAACCACAATGAGAAATTACTACTACATACCTACCAGAATGCCTAAAATGAAAAGATACTAGGTGTTGGTGAGGATGTAAAACAATTGCAGGGGGGAGGGCAGCCCAGGTGGCTCAGGAGTTTAGAGCCGCCTTCAGCCCAGGGCGTGATCCTAGAGAGGAGTCCCATGTCGGGCTCCCTGCATGGAGCCTGCTTCTCCCTCTGCCTGTGTCTCTGCCTCTCTCTCCGTGTGTCTCTCATGAGTAAATAAATAAAATCTTAAAAAAAAAAAAAAAAATTGCAGGTGGGAATGTGAATTGGTACGATCACTTTGGAAAATTGTTTGATAATATTTACAAAAACCAGACATATATATATCTGGCAATTCTACTCCTAGATATATACCCAACAGAAATAAGGACACATTTTCACCAAAAGACATGTGTAAGATTGCACACAGTGACATTATTCATAACAGTCAAAAGGTAGAAACGATCCGAAATGCCCACCAATAGTAGAATGGTTAATTGTGGTAATTCATAAAATGGAGTATTATCTACCAATGAAAGTGAAAGTGCTACAACTACATGGAACAATATGTATGAAGCTCGCAAATACAATATCAAACGAAGTAAGTCAGACAAAAGATGGATCATTTCTTATATAAGGCTCAAAAATAGGTAAAGCTTATCTACAATATTAAAGCCAGCAACACAATTACTCTTAGGATGCACATGACTGGGAAAGGGCATATAAGGTCGACTTCTGGGATGCTATAAACATTCTCTCTTTTCAGCAGGGTGCAAGTTACTCAAATATGTAGCCTTTGTGCAAATTTGTCATGCTATACATGAAGCTACAGGATTTGTGTACTTTGCTCTTCTGTGTACACTGTATTTCAATAGAAATTATCCTTTTTTTTTAAAGTAAGCCCTATGCCCAACATGGGACTTAACCACACAACCCCAAGATCAAGAGTCACATGCTATACCAACTGAGCCAGCCAGATGCCCCCCAAAAAATTATAAAGACTCCATTTCTACCATTTATAAGTTGTGTGGCCTTGGATAAATTACTCAACCTTAGCGAACTTTAATTTCTTCATCTTTAGAAAAGGGAAGACAAAACACCTGCTCTCAGGGATTTTTGTGAAGTTTAATGAAACAATATACATCAAATACTTAATAAAGTGCCTCACATATACTAAGCAAAAAGTTTGGCATAATGATTAACCATCTGGGCACTGAAAGGGGGAGAAAATCATGTGGTCTCATTTTGAATGAATTTGACTTACATGAAACATGACTTTAGCTGTGTAGTCAGATGACTAGATTCAAATCTGCTACTTACTATTTCCATGATTTGGGGCAAATGATTTAACCTGTGACTCCACTTTCTCAATTATGAAAGGGAATAAGATCATGGGTTTGTGTGTGTGTGTGTGTGTGTGTGTGTGTGTGTGTGTGTGCGTGTGTGTAGAAAAAAAATTTTAAATTAGATTAAAAGTGAAAGACCATTTCAAACAGAATGTTTGAAATTATATAAGCCCATCTATAGTTTCATGTGTGCATATGTGTAGGTGTGACTGTATGAGTTATTTAAAAACATGAAGATACATAGTACAGAAAACCTCTAAAGGAGTTATAAGTATTTGCCTCTATGGAACAGTAACCAGCTGAGGCATTGGTAGAGAATATAACTGCTCTTTTTCATTTCAATTCTTGTAGTACACACTTGTAATTATATGCATCTATTACGATGACTTAAGATTACATTTTTAAATGACGTTATTTACTTTAAAAATATACAGCTAAATCCTACCAAAATGAGAAAATGGTTAAAGAAGGCTCCAAACAAGCTGATCAATATCAAGCTCACACACAAAGGAAGAAACAAAGTTTAAAGCCCTTCAACACATTCATAATTCAACTTCTCTATCATGATATATAAAGTGGGTGGCATAGAAATGCTAACTTTGAGTTCACAGATGCTTAACTTCTTCTATTATTAGTTAGAGAATCACCTGTTACTAGGGAACTACCTATTTTTAACTAGTTCAAGCCTACTTAAAAACCCTAGGAATAAGAAATGTTAAGGCTTTCTGTTTGTTTTATAAATATCTAAGTAGTACTTGGAACATCAGGTTGAAACTTACACTTCTCGTATGACCCTCTAAGGTTTTAATTCCCCCCCTAAGATAAGTAATACAGTACCTGAACATGCAGGAAGGTGATACTAACTCAGGGCCCTGGTACATACTGCCCTATTTACACAGAGCTGCTTAACATAACTCCATCCTGATTTTAAGCACACACAAACTGTTTACAAAGATCTCTTAGAGGTTACCCAAGCAAAGGAATTTGGCAGAGTAAGATTCAGAGTCACGGCAGGATCCATGTCCCACGTTAGATTATTTGATTGAACTAACATACTAGAAAAAGATAAGAACAATTTCTCAATTTCTGGCACACAGGGAAGTGCTCAATAAATGTCAGCTCTCATTATTATTGTTACTGAGAGGCATCATGTTAAGAACACAAAATCTGGAGTCAGACTGCCTGAAAAGGAATGCTGCTCTATTGTTTACCAGCAGACTGTAATTAAAATACTTAACCGCTTGGGGCCCCAGCTTCCTCATCTTTAAAATGGGAGTACTATGGTCTTTACCTCACAGGGATGTGATAAGGATTACATGAGAAACATCCAAAATTTAGAACAGGGCCTAGCATATATTAAGCCTTTTTTTTATTATTATTCTTTATACTTGCCACATCTGAAATATGGGTTAGTTTCTTATTCCAGTTCAAAACTATTGATGCTAAAAATATTGTAATAAAATAGCAGAGGAAAAAAACCTGGTTTAAACTATTAATAATCTTCAGAATTGTATGATGTACATAAATAAACCATTCCTTGAAAATACTCTGGGGGAAAAAATGCACAGGCTTGCTCTAATAAAAGGAAATTTCCATTGGTAAGGGTCTGGAACACCACTGTGCCATGAATCCACACATCATTCTTGACACAAACTTGAACAAAGGAAGAGCCAATAAACAGAAACCTTTGGACCACAGAAACAAGGTAAGTGAATATAAGGGCAGAAACACATTCTTTAAACTGGTTTGGCAACTTAATGTACATCTTTTAGGTCAGTCTACTAATCGCTTCACATATTTTTTTTTAAAAGAGGGGGGAAGAAGAAGAAAAGAAGAAGAAGAAGGAGAAGGAGGAGGAGAAGAAGAAAAAATAATAAGAAAATAATCTTTGTAATGGCACTGCTTTAATCTAACCAATTAGTTCAAATACTCCCAGCTCTATAAGCCTCTTACAACTGCACAGCTGATGGCTAAACTTGAGAAAAGAAATTAATCCTCATCTATTTTTCTACAAGTTTCAATTAGTACAAAAATGTGTACACACTTCCCAAATGCAATTATAAGAATGCAAAAACAATGAGAAATTTGGGTGATATATTTTGCTTTAAAAAAAAAAAAAAGTTGAATACAAACTCAAGCAATAGAGAGAGTAAAGTCGTCCCTGCTTCTTAAAATTAAAGCCTGAGAGAAATCTCTCTCACTGTCACACACCACACACACACACACACACCCCACACACACACCCCACACACACAATTAAGCCTCAATTCCTATGGGTATTCAGGTGCTTTTCCAAAACTGTCAGAACTCCTCTGTAGGTCCCCAAACAAGAGATCCATTGTGTGGATCTGTAAATTGTATGACATCATTGAAACACAAGCACCAATTGGTATCACAAAACAGTTTGTGTCTCCAAGGATACCAGGAACTTTAAATACCCTGCAGTTGTACAAAGCCCAGGAGCGCGACCTTCTAAACAATACCAGGAGCCTGCCCACTTTCTCTCTTTTTTAGTCACTGTTTCCAACAGTGAAAGGACACTGATTTTGCCCCAATAATTCCTCCAAATAATATACTCAGGAATGTTCCTCAATCATTCAATTATTCATTTTTATATTCTCAACCTAATGACAGCAAAAAAGAGGATTAAGAATTTACATAGGCCTAATAATGGTGAGACTCTCAAAAGGCCAGGCTGGAGTCCTTTAATGAAACTTCACATTTGAGATTTTTAAAATGCAATGCACATAAACACATCTGATGAAGCCCTACAGTAATGTTCCTCTGTGTTATGGAGTACTCTTTTAGTAACACAGAATATAATTTTTTCCTCATGTGCCTTTCCTGGAAAAGTTAGTTTTCCTTACTTAATATTAGCTTTGAACTAACATAGGAGTTTAGTATGTAAACTTGTTTATGCTAGCTAGAAAAACTACAACACAGAAATACAGGCTGTGAGGTATTAAGATTAACTGTATTATTGTTAAAAGTCAAACACATTTATAATCCTTTATACAAGTCTCTTTTAAAAGGTGGTACTTATGTGCTCGCTTCGGCAGCACATATACTAAAAGGTGGTACTTAGAGTCAAGTTGCTACAAAAGGCCTGTGGCTAAGCTCTTCTCTAATATCTTTCTTTCCAGAGTTAGACCTATTTATATGATCTTTACATCAACTTTATTTGTGGAATATTTTAGATTAATTACATGTACCATTGAGATTTTAGGCAGTTCCAGAGTTTTTATTTTTCTATTTAGGAGATAAATATTTTATGCAATTATTTCTCAAAATGTAAGTTGCAAACTGACAAGGAAAATACAAAGAACTCACAGACACTGCAATCAGAGAGTCCCAAGAGCTGTCTCATGATGCTAGCAGCAGCAGGGAGCTGAGCTAAATGAATGGAAAGCCACACCTTGTGGCTTTGCTCTTTATATTACCTCACATTCAGATAGTTACAATGCCAGGATTACAGGGCAGAGAAAGAGTATCTCTATTTAGCCATTTTTATATATTTTTTGAAATACTATCTTTTATTACAAACTCCTTTGAGTAAAGACTGTGTTAGACGCTTACTTAATTCAAGTTACTAGTACTGAGTATATTTTAAGAAGTTTATACATTGCTTGATACGTTTGAAAAATACATATTATTGTTCTAACCCATAAAAATGTCAGAATCTCAGTGAAAAAGAATGACTTGCACAGTTGTGCAAATTTTTCTTTTAATAAACAGTAAGGTGAAGAATAAAATAGTGTATATAAGAGTCAATTACAAGCCCCTCAAAATATAGAAGAGAGATATAAAATGTTAAGGGTCTTTCTTGTTTCTTTTACTTTAGAAAACCAGTGTGGGCTTTATATAAGTCCTGAAAAAATTCCAAAAGTAACAAATATTGCCTTGCCATGTGAGCGTCTATATGAAACAAAATTAAGTGTGATTTATTATAAGCAAAGTATGTTTAGTTATATCTCATGATCGTGGTCTACTGGATAAAGAAACATACCTGCCCTAGCAAATTCAACTTAGTCAATTAGAAGACAGCAGTCGTGATCTGCTTCTCTAATTACTGCCACTGAGAACTATCTTTTAAACCTTCTTTTGCTTCAAAATTTTACTAGTGCTTCACTAATTTAATACTTTTCTCTACCTCATTGTCATATGGACACTTTAAAAAACACTAACAAGAAAAATTAATTCAATGGAAGCATTTCATCTTTTTATAAAAGTGCATAATTTCATCAATTAAAAACTAGTTTCATTGTAAATGACGGTGCTTTCACAATGTCAAATCTAGTCAAAAGGAAATAAAGCAAAACCAGATGGGACAAATGAAGTTTGGAGCAGATAAGAAGCTATTCAATACTACAATTCCATACTTTCCATTATATGCAAGGGGAGAGAAGGAAGGTGGGAAAAATGGACTGCAGCCTGATGTAACAGGGTAAATGGAAAAAGCCATGTGCTCTGAGGCACAGAGCAAAGAGAAATGTGGGATATTACTTGTAGAGGTTAGGGAGATTGACTCCTTCCCTATTGGACGAAGATGCCCTTTAGCGCTTTCATAGCTAGAGAGGAGAAGTCAGTCCTGGCTTCAAAGCTTCCAAGGACAGGCTCACTCTCTTGTCAGGGGCTGATGCAGCTGGTGACATGAAGTTGCAGCCAGTGCTCATTTATCATCCCCAAAACCTCAGGGCCCATAAGAATCAAGCTAAATCTACTCTGCCTGTGCTCTAAAAACAAAACAACAAAGCCTGGATGACAGCACATCCGTTTACAATACAACATGGTTGCCTGAATATTTTGATCCCACTATTGAGATCTCCTGCTCAGGAAAGAAGATTCCTTTCAAATTAGGACTGCTCATGGACAATGCACCTGATCCCCCAAGGGCCCTCATGAGGATGCTTAACAAGATTCATGTAGTTTTTATGCCGCTAACACAACGTTCATTCTGCAGCCCACAGATCACAGAGTAATTCTGAACTTAAAGTCTTATTCTTTAAAAAATGTATTTCATAAGACTGTAGCTGCTACAGATAGTGATTTCTCTAATGAATCTGTGCAAAGTAAATTGAAAACCTTCTGGAAAGGATTTACCATTCTAGATGCCATTAAGAATTCTTGTGATGCATGGGAAAAGGTAAAAATATCCATAATAACATGAATTCAGGACAAGTTGATTTGAACTCTCACAAATTTAGGACTTCAGAGGAGGCAGTAACTGTGGATGTCATAGAAATAACAAGAGAACTAGACTTGAAAGGGGCGCCTGAAGATGGGACTACACTGCTGCAATCTCATGATCAAACGTGAAAGGAGGAGGATCTGCGTCTTGGGGATGAGCAGAGAAGGTGTTTTCTCGAGATGGAATCTTCTCCTAGCAAAGATGCCATGAAGATTATTGAAATGACTCCAAAGGATTTAGAATATTCCACGAACGTAGTTGATAAAGCAACGGCAGGGTTTGAAAGGACTGACCCCAATTTTAAAAGAAGTTCTACTGTGGGTAAAATGCTGTCAAACAGCAGTCGAATGTCAAAGAGAAATTGTTAAAGAAAGGAAGTGTCCATTGATATGGCAAACTTCATTGTTGTCTTTAAATGAATATACTGTGATTAAACCATAATTAAATCACCTTAATAAAAAATAAGATGAAGAAAAAGGACTCTAAAATCATAATATCTATGATTATATTTCATCTTTCCCCAAAACTGGGGAGAAAAAAAAAAGCAAACTTTCCTATTATACCCTTTTCTAAAGAATAGTTATCTTTTATATCTTTCTTAGGTTTACTATCATATAATCTTTCATATTAAGGTTTAAATTTCTACCTGACAAATGATGTTTTCTCATGTCACTGTTAAACACAACTTGATTTCGACTAAGCAGAAGTTTTAATGAGAACTCTAAAACTAACAGAAGATTGTAGGGGAAGATAAAACTAGAAACATGTACAGACAAGACAAATGACAGCAAATGTTCTTGGATCTCTGAGTGTGCTAAAACAACTATTATCAAATTTATTTTTAAAATAATAAAAATAATAAATAATCTTTTATGATGACAAAAGAAGCCTCACAATTTAGACAATTTGTAAGATCACTAAGTCTAAAATAGAAGATATTTTTCTTTAGTAACTCAAACTGCTAAGGCTATTTAGGGCTGTACTCTATATTATAAAGCCTAAAAAGCAATATAATGGTTATAAAACAAACACTACCTGTGACATCAAAACATGTTGTAATTTACTCGGGAAGATGGACATTTCTTTTATAACAGCTTTGTTGAAATATAATTCAAACAGAATAAAATCCACCCATTTAAAGTGTACAATGCAGGCAGCCCAGGTGGCTCAGCGGTTTAGCACCGCCTTTGGGCCAGGGCGTGATCCTGGAGACCTGGGATCAAGTCCCACGTCGGGTTCCCTGCGTGGAGCCTGCTTCTCTCTCTGCCTGTGTCTCTGCCTCTCTCTCTCTTTGTGTCTCTCATGAATAAATAAAATCTTTAAAAAAATAAATAAAAATAAAGTGTACAATCCAATGGTTTATAATATATTCACAAATCTGTGCAATCATGATCTTTGTTAATTTTAGAACACTTTCATCACCTCAGAAGAGTTTAGTGATGCTTTAACTATCACTCTCAATATCATCCCCCTCAGCCCTAAGAAACAACTAATCTACATTCTACCTCCATGTATGTCCTTATTCTAAATATTTGCTATGAATGGAATCATAATCTGTAGGTTTTCAGTCTCCATAACATTTTAAAAATTCATGTTGTAGCATTAAGTACACCACTGTATGGACATACCCCTTAGGTTCCCCATGCATCAGTTAACACACACTTGAGGTGTTTCCAACCTTTCGCTCCTATGAATAATGCTGTTATAAACATCTATGTACAAGTTTTTCTTTATGTTGACCAATGTTTGGTCATACCATTTATCTTTGGTAGTTATCTAGAAATGCAACTGTTGAGTTACATGGTTATTCTATGTTTAATGAACTGCCAGGTCATTTTGCAAAAACACCTTTACCATTTTACATTTCTACTAGCAATGTATGAAGGTTCTGATTCTCTATATCCTCTTCAATAATTATTACTATCTGACTTCTTTTTTAATCTAGCCATTCTAATATGTATGAAGTGATATCTCATTGTGGAATTTTTCCCACTTTAATCAATACAACTGACAAAACTAATATATTTAAAGTGTACAACATGATAATTTGATATATGTGTCACGGTGAAAGGATTCCACCAAGTTGATTAACATATCTAACACCTCACATATTTACCTTTTTAAAATAAGAACTTTGTGAATTCTATTCTCTTAGAAACTTTCAATTATACAATATAGTATGATCAACCGAAGTTACCATGTTATACACATTAGATCCTCAGGCCTTATTTATATTATAACTGGAAGTTTATACAGTTTTATCAATCTATTTCCCTCAACTCCAAACTTTAGCAACCATAATTCTACTCTGTGATTCTGTGAGTTCAACTTTGTTTTTTTAATTAGATTCCAAATATAATAAGTGATACCATGCAGCATTTGTCTTTCTCTGTCTGGTTTATTTCATTTAACATAATTCCCTCCATGTTTATCCATATTGTAAATGGCAAATTTCCTTCTTTTATTAAAGTTGAAGAATATTCCATTATACATATTTTATAAATCAATTTTTACATATATTTTATATGTATATATACTTATACATATTAAATATATATTTATTCCTTTATCCATTCATCTGTAGCAAGTATTTATGTTGTTCCCATATCCTTGCTATTATAAATAATAGATGCAATGAACATGGGAGTACAGGTGTATGTATTTCATTGGGTTATATATCCAGAAGTGAGATTGTTGGATCATATGGTAGTTCTATTTTTAAATTCTTCAGTAACCTACATACTGTTTTCCATAGTGGCTATACAAGTTTATATTCCCATAGACAGTGTAAAAGGTCCCCTTCTAATCACATCAGCATTTGTTATCTCTTGCCTTTTTGATACTAGCCATCATAACAGGAGAGAGGTGACTATCTCATTTTATTTATTTTTTAAAGATTTATTTATTGGCGAAAGAGCACAAGTGGGAATAAGGAGCAGCGGGAGAGGGACAAGCAGATTCCATGCTGAACACGGAGTCTGATGCAGGGCTCAATCCCACAACCCTAAGATTATGACCTGAGCTGAAATCAAGAGTTGGACTCTTAACTGGCTAAGCCACCAGGAGCCCTTGATTATCTCATTTTAGTTTTGATTTACAGCTTCCTGAATATTAGTGATATTTAACACTTTTTCATACAACTCTTGGCCATTTATATGTTTTCTCTGGAAAAATGTCTATTCAAATCTTTTGACCACTTTTTTTAAATTTAATTAATTTTTTAAATTTATTTATTCATGAGAGAGAGAGAGAAAGAGAGAGAGGCAGAGACACAGGCAGAGGGAGAAGCAGGCTCCATGCCGGGAGTCCGACGTGGGACTCGATCCCGGGACTCCAGGAACGCGCCCTGGGCCAAAGGCAGGCGCTAAACAGCTGAGCCACGCAGGGATCCCCTTTTGACCACTTTTTAATGGGATTTTTTGCTACCAAATTCTATGAGTTCCTTGTATATTTTGGATAGTAATACTTTATTGGATAATTACTTGCAAGTATTTTCTCCCATTCCATAGTCTGTGTCTTCACTTTACTGATGATTTCTTTTGTGGAGCAGCATTTTAGTTTGATGTAATCCCATTTTTAAATTTTCCCGTTTGTTGCTTTTGGCGTCAAATCCAAAAAAAATCAAGACAAATGTCAAGGAGCTTCCCCTCTGTTATTCTACTAAAAGTTTTACAGTTTCAAATCTAATGTTCAAGTCTTAACCAATTTCAAGTTGATTTTTATGTATGGTGTAAGATAGGGGTTCAGTTTCATTCTTTCACATGTGAGGATCCAGTTATCCCAACAACATTTATTGAAGAGGCTATCATTTCCCCATTATTTTTCTTGGTTCCTTAGTTGAAATTTAAATGGTCATGTATGCATAAGTTTATTTCTGGGTTCTCCATTCTGCTCCATTGATCTGTCTCTGTTTTTATGCCAATACTGTATTATTTTGATTACTATAGCTTTCTAATATAGTTTGAACAGAAAGTGTGATTCTTCCAGTTTGGGCACTCTTTTTAAGATTGCTTAGGATACATGGAGTCTCTTGGACTCCATATGAATTTTAGGATTCTTTTCCTATTTATGTGAAAAATGCATTAGAATTTTGATATGGATTGTACTGAATTTGTAGTCATTTTGAGTGACTTGGACATTTTAACAATATTAATTCTTTGGATCCAGAACATAAAATAACATTCAATCTATTTGTACCTTCTTCAACTTCTATCATCAATGTCTTATATTTTTCACTATACAGATCTTCTATCTCCTTGATTAAATTTATTCCTAAGTATGTTTCTTTTTCATGCTATTGTAAATGAGATTATTTTCTTAATATCTCTATTAGTTCATTGTTATCATATAAAAATGCAGCTGATTTCTGTATATCTATTTGTATCCATTTGTATCTGGGAACATTACTGAAATTTATTGGTTCTAGCAGTTTTTTGATGATGTCTTCAAGGTTTTCTAGATATAAGATCATATCATCTGCGAGGACAATTTTACTTCTTCCTAATTTGGATACTTAATAGTTATTTTTCTTGCCTAATTGCTCTGGCTACGATTTCTAGTATTATGTTAAATAACAGTAATAAAGGTAGGCTTCCTTATCCTGCTCCCGATCTCACAGGAAGATAATTTAGCTTTTCACTATTGAGTATGTTAGCTTCAGGGCAGTTATATAGTCTTTATTATGTTGAGGCACAATGCTTCTATACCTAGGCTGTTGAGACTTTTTATGTAAGAGTACTGAATTGTCAATACATTTTCTGCATCTATTGAGATAATCATATGATTTTAATCCTTCATTTTATTAATGTGAATGAACTAACTTTACAGACTTGGGCATGCTGAACTATCCTTGTATGCCAGAAATAAATTCTACTTGATCATAATGTATGATCCTTTCAATATATTGTTAAATTTTGTTTTATGATATTTTGTTGAGGATTTTCACATCTATGTTCATCAGCCTGTAATTTTATTTTCTTTTGGCATGCTTGTCTGGTCTTGATGTCAATGTAAAACGGGTTTGGAAGAGTTCCCTCCTACTTTTTAGATGAGTTTGAGAAGGACTGGTATTAATACTTTGAATGTTTGGTAGAATTCACGAGTGAAGCCGTGTACTGGACTTCTATTTGTTGGAAGATTTTCAATCACTAATCAATCTCTTTAGTAACTGCTCTGTTCAGATTTTCTATTTCATCATGATTCAAACTTCATAGATTCTATGTTTTCTAGGAATTTATCCATTTCTTATAAGTTTTTCAATTTGTTAGGATGTATCTGAGCACATCTCTTATGATCCTTCGTATTTCTGTGGTTAACTGTAACATTCCTTTCATTTCTGAATTTGAGACTTCTCTTTGTTTCTTGATCAGTCTACGTAAAGGTTTGTCATTTTTGTTTATCTTTTCAAAGAACCAGCTCTGAGTTCCATTGGTCTCTTCAATTCTTCTTATTCTTTATTTCATTTATTTCTATTTAAATCCTTCTCATTTTCTTTCTTCTACTAACTTTGGGCTTTTTGTTCTTCTTTTTCCAGTTCCTTCAAGTATAAACTTAGGTTGTTTGTGACTTATTTTTTGAAGTAGTCATTTACTGGTTTAAACTTCCCCCTTAGAACTGCTTTTGCTGCATCTCATAAGTTTTGTTGTGTTCCCATTTTTGTTTGATTAAAGACATTTTGATCTCTTCTTTGACCCACCGATTGTTCAAGGGCATGTTTAATCCCCACATATCTGCAAATTTTCCAGTCTTTCCATTCTGATTTCTACTTTCACAAAAATGTAATAAAAAATATGCTTGATATGATTTCAACCTTAGGTTTATTAAAAATTGGTTTTTGTCAGAGATAACTGCTGGGGGTGCCTGGGTCGCTCAGTCAGTTAAGTGGCTGCCTTTGGCTCAGGTCAAGATCCCAGGGTCCTGGGATCGAGCCCCATGTCGGGCTCCCTGTTCAGTGGAGAGTCTGTTTCTCCTTATCCCTCTGCCCCTTTCCCCAACTCTTTCATCCATTTTGAAGTTATTTTTGTGTATGGTGTAAGAAAGTGGTCCAGTCTCATTCTTTTGCATGTTGCTGTCCAGTTTTCCCAATATTATTTGTTAAAGAGACCGTCTTTTTTCCACTGGATATTCTTTCCTGCTTCATCAAAGATTAATGGACTATATAGTTATGGGTCCATTTCTGGGATTTCTATTTTGTTCCGTGGATCTATGTTCTATTTTTGTGCCAGTGCCATACTGTCTTGATCACTACAGCTTTATAACTTAACTAGAAAGTTTAGGATTGTGATGCCTCTAACTTTGCTTTTCTTTTTCAAGATTGCTTTGGCTATTTGGGGTCATCTGGTTCCATACAAACTTTAGGATTGTTTGTTCTAACTCTATAAAAAAATACTACTGGTATTTTGAAAGGGATTGCATTAAATGTATAGATTGCTTTGGGTAACATAGACATTTTAATAATATTTTTGGGGGGCAGCCCCAGTGGCTCAGTGGTTTGGCACTACCTTCAGCCCAGGGCATGATCCTGGAGTCCCGGGATCGAGTTCGAGTCCCACATCGAGCTCCCTGCATGGAGCCTGCTTCTCTCTCTGACTGTGTCTGTGCCTCTCTCTCACTCTCTCTCTCTCTGTGTCTCTCATGAATAAATAAATAAAATCTTTAAAAATAATAATAATTTTTTTTTTCTTCAGGGCACCTGGGCAGCTCAGTCAGTTAAACATTTGACTCTGGATTTTGGCTCTGGTCATGATCTCCGGGTCATGAGATGGAAGCCCTATCAGCTCCAGAGTTGGCTTGAGATTGTCTTCCTCTGCCCCTCACCCCAACTTGTGTGCTCTCTCTAAATAAATAAAATCTTTTTTAAAATTAGCATGGATCTGGGATCCCTGGGTGACGCAGCTGGATTGTGTCACCAAGTAAACAGCCTAGACCAGCTCTTGAGGATTCCCCCAGAAGGAGAGGCCCACCAGAATCGTGGAGAAAAGGCTCCCTCAATATATATGGACTGGATCCAGTGGCTCAAGGAGTGACTTGTGATGAACATGGAAATGTACCCCACAGTTCTCCCTTCAGGAAAGGACCTGTTGGGGACGCCTGGGTGGCTCAGTGGTTGAGCATCTGCCCTTGGCCCAGGGCGCGATCCTGGAGACCCGGGATCGAATCCCACATCGGGCTCCGGGTGCATGGAGCCTGCTTCTCCCTCTGCCTGTGTCTCTGCATCTCTCTCTCTCTCTGTGACTATCATAAATAAATAAAAATTAAAAAAAAAAAAAGTAAAATTAGCATGGATCTGGATCCCAATGAGAAATCAATTTGGCAAATTTGAAACTTTTATGTATATGCTTTCTGATCTGACCATTTGACTCTTTGAACCTTATAAAAAAATTTAGATAAAGCTAGCTAATTTAAAATAGTCAAACTCTTGCACAAGATTTTATTTCATATACTACTTCTATTTCCAACCAACTTTGAAAAGATGAGCTATACCACGAATGATAATGAAAAAGTTATTTTTATTTTCCTATTAGACTATAAGCATCTGAGGAAAGGAACTGTCTTATTTTTTTATGCACACAACAGCCATTTGTTGATCAATATTATTTGATCAATAATTAATCGAACTAAATTCATTAAAATACAATTCTGTGGCAGCAGAAGCTAAATGTTCTCTTAACATACTTTTTAGCCCTTATTTTACTGTTATTATAATTATTCAACCATTCCTTGTCGCCACTTTCATCCTTTTTTGTTTCTTTAAAAGAGTCAAAACTATATTTTAATTAAAACCAAGTAGAAAAATAAGGAATTATTCAGTCAGTATCTATAACTTATACATACTGATTTTTACATAGTTTTCTTTTTTTTTCATAGTTTTCTATTATAATGTGGCAACAAGGATCTACTTTTTTTTTTAAGATTTTATTTATTTATTCATGAGAGACACACAGATTGAGAGAGAGAGGCAGAGACAAGCAGAGGGAGAAGCAGGCTCCATGCAGGGAGCCCGACGTGGGACTCGATCCGGAGTCCCCAGGATCACACCCCGGGCTTCAGGCAGCGCTAAACCGCTGCGCCACCGGGGCTGCCCGGATCTACACTTTTTAAATGATGAAGAAAACACAAAAGGAAATGTTCTAACAGAAATATCAACACTCCCACATTATACATATATAGTAGCTTTGAATTACTAGTTAAGCTGATTAAAAACTGTATACATAAAAAAACTGTATACATATTTAATAAGCAAGTTAATGTCAATACAGACAAATAAAGCAATCAATTCATATACAGCACCTTTCTCCCAAAGATTTCATAGCATTTTCAAAACTTTTCTTTATCATCTTCCATGAAATGAGCGGATGGCAAGACTGTTCTAGCTTTGGATGGCAAGATTTAGACACAAAAAGGTTAAGCAGTTTCCCAAAGATTCCAAGAGAATCAGGAGCAAAACAGAAAAAGAACCTCATAGTGACTCTTAATCTCATATTAAAGCTACCAGACCTCATTTTTAACCCTGGTCTTTTCTGATCCTAGAATTCTACAAATTAACATTATGAAAGCACCAACAAACATGATGCTTACAAAGTGCTAACTACTGCTGTTTGAAGGACTTCACATGCATAATCTCATTTAAGCAACATAGCAGCCCTGTGAGGTTGGTACTATCACTACTCTCATATTTTAGTAAACTGATCACAGTCAAACTGTGAGTAAAGTTACCATTTGAACCAAAGGAGTTTAACTCTATAGTCCACAATCATATGCTACATCTGAACTACTCAGAAGAGTCAAAAGACGTGATATTTCATTAAACTAGATTTTGTACTTACTGGCAATTTGGTCTAAGTAGAATGACCACTTGTCTTAGATTATACCTGCTGTCCCTAAGTAATTGTTAGTGGTACCTTTTTGATCTTCACAAGCCTATTTAGATTATAAATTACAAGGTCACTTTAATATTAGGGACATGTTTTATTTTCTCTTTATTTTACTGAAGTGTAGTTTGATTAGAGGACTTTCAATAATGTAACAACTTAAAAAGCACAAAGATATAAGTATCTAATATTTATGTAAGGTTTTTACTTACATAATATTCACTGTAGGCCTCACAGTTATAAATTTTCACATAGAAATTAAAGTTTAGGGAATCCCTGGGTGGCTCAGCAGTTTAGTGCCTGCCTTTGGCCCAGAGCGTGATCCTGGAGTCCCAGGATCGAGTCCCATGTCAGGCTTCTGCATGGAGCCTGCTTCTCCCTCTGCCTGTGTCTCTGCCTTTCTCTCTGTGTCTCTCATGAATAAATAAATAAAATCTTAAAAAAAAAATTAAAATTTATCAAACACAAAATGTTCATTAGTTAACTGACACCTTATAAAAATCAATCCCCACTTAAACACTACACATTCCTGAATTCCTGATTCCTGAATCTTTGTTGATCACTGCTGAATACTGTATGAGGGCAAAATAACTGCAGAGCTAAACTGCTACTCTTCCCAATGAGAGAGAATTTCATAAAACTACTGAGATCTATGGTGGAAAAGGGCTCAGATCCCATGTAAATTTGTGATAAGTAAGGATACAGAAGAATTATACCATTTAATCTGCAGAAAATTTATCTGGATGATGGCAAGCTAGTCTCTCTAAAGAATATATGAGTAACAAAGGATTAAGAAAGAGTTTTGGGCCAGGCCAGACAGTGCAGGCTCAATTCTTCCTACTGCTCCCTGATAAGTATCACTATAAACTTCCAAACGTCAAAAGGAAGCCACAGAACTCTGAAAATGTAAATAAGGCTGACATGCTGAGGGCCCTAGGACTGGAAGAACACAGTGGCAGGACATCTTATAACTCTTCTTTAAGAGAAGGTGACCCAGGCATTGCCCCAAACCTAGAAACAGAAAGTGGCCTACGTAGGCTCATTCCTTTGACAACACTAGGCAAGCCTAACAGCACCAGTGAGGGCATATTGATAGGAAGTACAAATTGAGCACCCAAGAAAAACACTACCCTCCCATGATGAGACATACTAGGTAGCTAAGTAGGGCACTAGAAAAGTATCCCACCACAACATGGGCCCAGCCTGGGAACCATTCTCCATCTCCCACAGGCAGGAGAATCCTACCATAGCAGCCCAGCCTAGAAACCCCCTTTGTCCCTAGGGCTGGAAACAACTCTCTCCCTCCTACAGATGGCTTATTCTGAGGAAGCTCATTTCAATCCCTCACCCAGCACCAGCAGGGACTGTCAGGAGACCCAGATAAACCAAGGAGACTCAACAGCATTGCAATAGATTTTAAACAAATTGTCAGTGGAACCATATCATTTAACAGAAAGCCTGTAGCTACATGCTAACCTAAATAGGGTGACTACCTGCTAAAACAAGATATTTTAAATTTTGTCTAATAAAATAAATAAAAACTTAAATAGGACCCAGATTTTCCTAACAGCTAAATGTTCAATATTCAATTAAAAAAAATCTTCCATATCATACTAAAAACAGGAATATTACAATTTAAATGTGACAATCAACTGACATGAATCAGATGTTTAAATTGTCTGAAAAGGAATTTAAAGCAGCCATCATAAAGGGCTTCACAATCAATTGGAAATTCTCATGGAACAAATGAGGAAAACAGAAGAATACAGCAAAGAAATAGAAGTTATAATAAAGAATTACAGGTAAATTATAGAACTGAAAAATAAAATAACTAATAAAAAGCTCACTGGAACAACACAGTAGAATAGAGATGAAAGAAGACAGATTCAGCAAACCTGAGCACAGAGCAACAGAATGTACTAAAAATGTACTCAAAAATGAGCTACAGAGATAAAACAGCCTGAAAAAATAAATTTCAAAAGAACAAATATCTGCAGGACAATATTAAAAGATCAACGTTCATATCACTGGAGTCCCAGTAGAGGAGAAACAGAACAGGATAGGGAGTACCTGGGTGGTTCAGTTGGTTAAGCATCTGCCTTGGCTCAGGTCATGATCCCAGGGTTCTGGTATCTAGCTCCACATCGAGGTCTCTGCTCAGCGGGGATCCTGCTTCTCCCTCTCCCCACTCATGGTCTAGCTCTCTCTCTCAAATAAATAAATAAAATCTTTAAAAAAACAAAAACCAGGGATAAAAGAATATCTGAAAAAATCATGGCTGAAGTCCTCCCAGAAGGGTCAGTAAAAGACCCTAGCCTTTGTGAAGCTGAGTGAACCCAAATAGGACAGACCCAAAGAAATCCATGATAAGACATATCATAATTAAACTTCTGAGAACTAGACAAAGAATAAATCTCAAAAGCAATCAGAGAGATACTACCTACTGAGGAACACCAACTCAAATGTCAGTGGATTTCTTATCTGAAACCACTGAAGCCCTGACGGAATTGAAACATTTTTCAAGTGCTAAAAGGAAAAAAACTGTCAACTGCAAATTCTATACCTGGTAAAACTAGTCTTCAGAAATTAAGAGGAAATAAAAACATTCTTAGTTGAAGAAAAACTAAAATGATTTTTCGGAACACCTGGGTGGCTCAGCAGTTGAGCGGCTGCCTTGGCTCAGGTCATGATCCCCGGATTGAGTCCCACATCGGGCTCCCCACATGGAGCCTGCTTCTCCCTCTGCCTGTGTCTCTGCCTCTCTCTCACTCTGTGTGTGTGTGTGTGTGTGTGTGTGTGTGTGTGTATCTCTCATGAATAAATAAATAAAATCTTTTAAAAAAATAAAATAAAACGATTTTTCACTAACAGATGTACCCTTAATAACAAAGGGGAGTTCTTCTAACAGAAAATGACAAAAGAATTTTAGAGAATCAGGAAGGAAGAAAAAATGGAAAAGCAGAATATGAGGACATATAATAATCTATTCTCCTCGTAAGCTTTATAAATATTTTTTGATTGAAGTAAAAATTACAATACCATCTGATACTTAAGACAATGATATTTTAAAGTGGGAAGGGTAGAGGGACCTAAATGGAAGAAAAGATTTCTATACTTCACTCACTCAAAATGGTAAAATATGACACCAGTAATGTGTGATGTCACATATGAATACTGTAATAGCAATCACTAAGGAAACTATACAAAGTAATATACTCAAAAATACTGTGAGCAAATCAAGAAACAAAGCTGTGGTTCAAATAAGCCAGTTCTCAATCCTGATGCTCTGGATAGTGCTCCCTGAGTGACTGACTGATCAGCTGAATTGAGGAGAGAGCTCAAATAAACAACATAGAAAGAGAACACAGAAACTCCATTTATTTGGAAAGAACTTTACAGACTAAGCAGTCCAACTACAGCCTCTACAGTACTTCTCTGCATATACATATGTGTTTGGGGAGGGAAGTAAAATTCATCTGTACCATTATCGTCTGCATTTAACAGTTAGCCAAGGGATGCCTGGGTAGCTCAGCAGTTAAGCATCTGCCTTCGGCCCAGGGCGTGGTCCTGCAGTCCCAGGATCCAGTCCCACATCGGGCTCCCTGCATGGAGCCTGCTTCTCCCTCTATGTCTCTCGGTCTCTCTCTGTGTCTCTCATGAATAAATAAATAAAATCTTAAAAAAAAAAAAAAATAACAGCCAATGAAGAGTAAGTAAAGTCATCCAAGATAGTAAAGTCATCCAAGATAGTGCACTAATATTGGTAGGTTGTTTGCCACCCTCTGCTCACTTATCCCATTGTAATCCTCTGGCAGAAGAAGGGGAGGTATTCAGTAAAAGTTACTGAATCTTACCATGATCAAGGCTCAACTTATTCTAGTTAAAGATTGAAGAATAGAGATAGTAAATTACTAGAAGATTCAGGTCTAACTCTCAGGATCTCCCATCTCTCACTTCTAAATTCAAAGCTGCATTAAAAGGGGGAAAGAGCTTCCTTCAAAAAACATATTTATCCCCACATACAAAGTGTTTCTTCCCATATGTAAAATAAACTTATTACTTTCTCCACAATGTACTTATTATCAAATACCACATGTGAAAGGGTCTAGTAACTACAAAGAACCCCCAAAATATGCAGTACTTTTATTGCTTTTATTGCTTATTTTATAACATAGCTCAGAGTTTTGGTATCTATAGACAGAAAGCATTTCATTCTTTAATATAGTTAACTCAGCACTCTGTATTTTACTCCAAGTGTAGACACAATTTACACTAATAATTCATTTAGGATATATACATACTAAAAAAATAGCACTCCACAACGAAGCATATTATCAAAATTGAAATATTCAGATATATTCATAAATTCATCCTATTTTATTTATGAATTGTAAACTATTTTTTCTTTCCCCAGAATTCTACCTTGTGCTTTATGTCTTACACTTTTATTTTAAAACTGTTGCTTCAAAAAAAAAAAAAAAACTGTTGCTAAGTTAAAACAACGCAGTAACGGGATATAACAGAAGGGCCTGGTTTCCAAATATACTGAAATAGGTATAAATTTTATTTTATTTTTATTTATTTATTTATGATAGTCACACAGAGAGACAGAGAGAGAGAAAGAGAGAGAGAGGCAGAGACATAGGTAGAGGGAGAAGCAGGCTTCACGCACTGGGAGCCCGACGTGGGATTCGATCCCGGGTCTTCAGGATCGCGCCCTGGGCCAAAGGCAGGCACTAAATCGCTGCGCCACCCAGGGATCCCTAGGTATAAATTTTAAAAAGGAGCCTTGAAAAAACTAATAGAGTCTTCTAATGATTTTGTTATATATACACACACTCACACACATATCTATAATAATAAAATAATTGCACAGAGAAAATAAAATGTGAAAAAAGATGTCATTCCACAATTGCACAATTTCGTTCAGAAAAAAATATTCCAAACAAAATTTCACTTCTAGTTCTGGGTTTATTTTAATAATTAGTGTAGAGTTACAATTGCAATTATAACCCAAATTATGTTTTAAATAAAAAATTTCCATAAATTCTTACTCCATACTTTTTCAAGATCAATTCTCAATCATTGACTACCTCCTCTCCTCCCACCCCCCCCCCACACACATATATATTATTTAGTATGAAATTCTGGCAACTGTTTTAAATTATTTACTTTAAGTGGTATTTTTCCAATACTATTTACTCTTGGATCAAAGGTTCCTTTGTGTCTAATATTTGAAGTAATCTAATACTGACAAAGAAAATGGACTAAAAATAACAAAAATGGTCCTAATGGTCCTATTAATAGTTTAAATGAAGATTTCTCATTGTTTTAAAAAAATGTAATGAACACTAGGCTGAAGAAAATATTAAGTTCCCTTTGGCTGAATAAAATGATACTTTTAGAATTCAATAGAGGACAGGAACAAGAATGCATTATTCAAAGGCATACAATCTCAAATTAGAGACTAACAGCAATATCTGAAGCATAAAGGTCGTTCCAGTAAATTGTAATAAAGACTAGAAAGGATTAATAAATCAGTTACAATCATAATATCTACTAGCAACCAACCCCTGTTCACTGTGGACAACAGTTATTCATAAAACATTGTTTGAAAAGCCATGCCTTATATGTTGTGATGAGCCTGAGTGGTGTATATTAGTGGTGAATCACTGAATGCTACACATGAAACTGGCATTATACTGTATGTTAACTGGAATTTGAAAAAAGAACTTAGAAGAAGAAGAAAAAGAAAAAAGAAAAGCTATGCCCTAAAGTTAATTCATTGGCAAAAAAAGCAACTCAACAAGTTACTATTAAATATAAAATAATCAAATCTATAAATCTGAATTACTTTATATTTTATTATAGACTAAGCCAGGTATCAAAATGTTAAGAAATATTTTTAAATTTTTAAGTTGAAAACGACTTTTAAATGCCATCCATCTGTTTTTAATTAACTAGAAAGGGACCTTTATTACCTTATTTCAAAAGCAGAACACCTCCATCCAACTCAAGGACCAGTAATATTACAAAAAGGCTTATTGATTAAAACTCCTGGTTTAGGATGCTGTCGAGAGGATGGAGGTAAATAAAACATTAATACTAAAACATCAATGCCTAATCTTCATACATTAGAATCATCACACAATCTTAAAAATGTTCCTTACTCTAAGATTCTTGCAAGTTCTACTGTGAAATTGGTGAGTTGCATTAGGTAGAGTTTTCAGTAGTCCCTTGGATAGAGAACAATGTCTAAATACTTTGAATAAAAAATGTTCATTATAAGTTGCTTAAAATTCCATCACTACTACTTGGGAATGTTAATCATCCTTTTCTCAAAGAAAGCTTAAAAATGGAATCACTAAATACCCACAGACCTGTAATCACTATTTTACATTTACTGTCAGTAATTTGTTGTATATATTCTGCCAATAGAATAAAATAAAATCATCACTAGTATTTACTGTAGATCTATAGTATATAAAACACTGTACTAAACATATACCAGGCATGAGCTCTCTCTTCTAAAAAAGCTTAGATCTGGGAATAAACCCACAAATGCTGACAGCAACTCATATGTTCTAACCACAAGATACCACTTTTCTTCAGAACAACAAACCACACACATAGCATTCAAAATACTCTTTATTTTGGCCAAGGTTATGGTTATATACTGTGCTAAGTTATAATTGAATTGGTATCCCTTAAAGCCTCAAACTATTTTGATATTTTGGTGACAATATCCAAAAAAAAAAAAAAAAGGGATAGAATACAGGATTTCTGTTTTGTAAAAGCATATAAATAAACAATCATCATCAAATCCATATATTGGAAACTAAGACACAAACTAAGGATATCTCAATAAGAAAATTCACATGAGATGGCAGGAAAAAATGCCTGTGGTTTACTGACTCAAGCTCAGTCACTAAGAACCTGTATACTCATATGGATAAGGTTTCATAATCATAGATTCAGAGTTATTACTCATCTTACTCTTCTCTTTGCTCCTCTCAAAGATATACCAGTCTTGAGCGTGAGAAATTGAGTAAAAACTTCCTCGGACAAATAAAACTATGATAATCATCCTGGCAATGAAGACAAATCGCCATGTTCATTAATCAAACAACCAGCAGGAAACACTAGATCACACTAAACTAACAGCACAGATGTAGGAAATTGTTAATTACTGAAAGTATTCAAATTAAGACTGAAATCTTATAAATACCTTAAAGAAACATTAAATGAACAGATATAAAACATGAATCAAATAGCAAGACTGCAACGTTTAGATAATCAATGGCAAATTGCATGTCTCAGAACACCATATCCTTATTTTAG
Organism: Canis lupus dingo; assembly: GCF_003254725.2. NCBI lineage: Eukaryota > Metazoa > Chordata > Mammalia > Carnivora > Canidae > Canis > Canis lupus. The sequence continues at coordinate 21,178,584 of NC_064249.1, forward strand.
ATGAAGGACAGATCCTTTACAAAATACAAAGGTAGATACCCAAGAGAAATGAAACACGGGTCCATGTAAAAACCCGTTCGTGAATGTTCATAGAAGTCTAATTCATTATAGCCAAAAAGTAAAACAAGCCAATGTCTACCAACTGATGAATATATAAACGAAATGTGTTATGTCCATAGACTATTATTTGGCCATAAAAGGAAATGAAGTACTGACAGATGCTATAACACGGATGAACCTGGAAAACAATGTACTAATAGGAGGCCACATATAAAAGACCACATGTTACAGGATTCCATTACATGAACTCTACAGACACATCTGTAGAGGCAGAAAGCACAATAGTGGTTCCTATGGTTGGGGCAGGGCCATGGGTGACTGAAAAGTGACTACTAATAAACACAGTTTTTTTCTCATGTTATAAAATTTATTGCAGTGTGGTTACACAACTCTTTGTATATACTAAAAACAATTAAATTGTACAAAAGTGAAAACACTGTGATTCCACATCCATGATATATCTCAAGTAGTCAAATTCTTATAGACAGGAAGTACACTAGTTACTAGGGGCTGGGGAGAAGGAAGAATGGGGAGTTACATTATATTACAACCTTGTAATGGGCACAGAGTTTCAGTTTGGGAAGATGAAATACTCCGAGATGGATGGCAGTGATGGTTGTACAGAATGTGAATGTACTTAATTCTACTGAAACTCTACACTTTAAAAAGATTAAAATGGTAAATTTTAAGGTATATATATGTTACCACAATTTAAAAGTTCAGTTGAGTGCAGCCTGGGTGGCTCAGTGGTTTAGCGCCACCTTCAGTCCAGGGCATGATCCTGGGGACCCAGGATCAAGTCCCATGTCGGAGGGATCCCTGGATGGCGCAGCGGTTTAGCGCCTGCCTTTGGCCCAGGGCGCGATCCTGGAGACCCGGGATTGAGTCCCACGTCGGGCTCCCGGTGCATGGAACCTGCTTCTCCCTCTGCCTATGTCTCTGCCTCTCTCTCTCTCTCTCTCTCTCTCTCTCTCTCTCTCTCTCTCTCTGTGACTATTATAAATAAATAAAAATAAAAATAAAAAGTCCTATGTCCGGCTCCCTGCATGGAGACTGCTCTCCCTCTGCCTGTGTATCTGCCTCTCTGTGTCTCTCATGAATAAATAAATAAAATCGTAAAAAAATAAAAAATAAAAGTTCAGTTGAGCAGTATACTTCAAGTGAATAAACTTTATGGTATGTAAATTATATCTCAATAAAGCCACTAAATAAAAATAACTAAGGTGTGTGTGTGCATAAAAAAAGAATTGTAAGCCTGCTACCACAATGGGTAAACTCCTCATCATAAACATTGAGCAGCTCTGCTAAGAGACTCTGGTTAGCCTCAACTAAGATGGCCAGATGTGCCAAGGTCAGAGTGCTAGCCTGGACACTCTCACGACCCTCACAGCCCCTGCCTTAAGTGATCTCACCCACTCCTGTGGCTTCAGCATCCCTGTGCTTCTGATTCCCAAATGTAAATCTTCATATGGAAACTGATCTTTGCTCTTGAACTGCTGCCCCATTTCTCAGTGCTCAATGGACAGATGCTCCCAGGTTCTTGAAAACTTCTGAGGCATCATTTTCTCAAAGAGGGTCACAAAATGGAGAGGTAAGAACAGGGGCTTGAAGTCAGAGACCTGGGACCTACCACTTACTAGCTATGTAGTCTTAGAGAAGTAACTGAACCTTTCTGATTCTCTAATTCCTTACTTTCAAAAGGAGAATCATTCCAACTACCCTCATAGGATTATTCAGAAAAGTAAACCAGATAAATGCATATTAAATACTCAGAGGTTGTGAAACCAAGCATATACAAATTACTAACTACGTGTTCACCGCCTTCCCCTTTGATCTTGCTCTACCTTCTTTATTCTCAAAATCAGGTAAGGATATCACCATTTTCCAAATTATTAACCTTATTATTCTGGATCCCTATTTGCCTTCTGCAATATTCTAGAAATTCTACCCATCTACCTCAGAAATGCCTTCTTACTGTAATTTCTACCTTCATTTACTGTTGACACTTCTTTAATTCAAGCTTCTATTATGTATCACTTAAACTGACACAATTTAATTGTATCTCTTCATCATCAGTCCACCATCCATGCTAACATAAATTGTCCTCCAAAAAATAAAACTTATCTCCTACATTAAATCTGTTACTTTTGAAATTCAAAAGCCTTAACTTAGTACTCAGCATAGAACTCTTCAAACACTAACTCATTTTCCTTTGTAGTCACATCTACTCACGTTCCCATCTATGTTTTTCACTTTGTGAACTTCTCACCATTCCCTAGGTGTACTCCTAACACTTACCATTGTTCCCTGTGTAAAATACCCCTAATGCCTTTCCTTACCTTGGGAGACTTTTATTAATCCAAACCTATCCCAAATGACATGTTGTCAGGGATTATTTGTGTTATGTATTTGCTTACATATTTGCTTCCTCACCATGTTGTAAACTGAGTAGTAAAAAAAAATGACCTAGTTGCAACATACATCAAAAAATATTACTTGGACAACAAGGCAAGTTTTAGAAACTGAGAATTCTACTGGTTTTTAGCCTAGACCCTAACATTAGAATCTCTCATTTTAGAAACGAAGATTAATAGCAAATTCTAACACGGAGAGATAGTTAAATATTTATGGCATCATGCCCCTAAGTGAACCACCAGATTACTGACCTATGAAGAAATAAATTCCATCCTAGGTTAGAGATGGCTCAGCACTCAAGACTTTAGGCATAGTCTAGAAAAACTACTCTTTGATGTCACCATTAATTACCATTGACCACACTAGGCTGGATCCTTTGCACTTAACATCTCAACAAAGAACATCTTCTGATTATCTCAGGGTTTGGTAATAAAAAGCTCAACAACTCAAATTTCAAGAAATCTAGCATGAAAAAAGATACTGGCAGCCAGAACATGGGATAACAGTTAATAATCTTTTTTAGGAAATCGACATTTCAGGATATTTCAGATAAATAAACTGGCTAAGAAATTTTTAATACTTAGGATACTGGCTCTCATATGTTTTACTTCTCAACTTAATGACTTGGTGAATATAAGTAAATATCTTTGTTTTAGCTAAAGAAGTCAAGCTAGCCAGTTATTTATTAAGGAAAGTCTTCGCACATAAGCACATATTTTTTTCATTTTATTTGTCAGATTGCTCAGAAATTGCAAAACCACATGGAAAGAGTGAAATCTGATCATTGAAGCATGAGACAAAAAACAAGAAAATTTTACTTTCAAGAATAGCTTCATTGGAACCTTTGGTGCAAATTCAATGAGGTAAAGTAACCTAAAAAATTTTTTTAAATCAATTATACCTAATAATTAGTTTGAATTTTTATGTTCATTGGATTACTAGTTTCATTAACACTGGAGGTAACAAAATTACTTAGCACATATTAATAAACTAAAAATCCAGGTTAAAATAATTTTTAAAACATAAAGTACCAAAATGAAACAAGCAGAAAAAGTTATCAATAATAGTGAATGCAAAAATTTTAATCAATTCAAAGTAAAATTACTAAATAATAAAAGTACCATGAATGAATTCACTAGACATAATTATTTTTATCTTTTAGTAGTCTTCAAGCCAAGGATAAAGCTCAGCATGGAGCCCGAACTCACTACCTAAGATCAAGACCTGAGCTAAGACCAAGAGCCAAATGTTCAACTGACTGAATAACCCAGGTGTCCCCACTAGAGTTTATTTCTAAAGCATGATTTATATTCTAAAATTTAGAAAAGGATTATATTTTATTCAATGGGCTAAAAAAAAGCAATATACAGTTTTTATCTCAAAATCACTTGATAGTAGGATCCAAAAATATTACTCTGTAATCTGAGAAGTAGGATTATAGTCACAGATGATTTAAACCAAAACAAAACAAAAAATGATTTTAACAAAAACTGCTAGCATATTTCAGCAAAAAACACCTTAAAATAATTGTCCACCATACATAGATTATCCCATATATCTCAATGCTAGTAGAATAATAGAAAAAAGTGATTAAAAAAAAAAAAAAAAGATCTTTAGCACCTGGGTGGCTCAGCCAGTTAAGCATCTGACTTTGGCACAGGTTATGATCTCAGGGTCCTGAGATCGACCCCAACATTGGACTCCCTGCTCTGCAAGGAGCCTGCTTCTCCCTCTCCCTCTGCCTGTGCTCTCTCTCATTCTATCAAATAAATAAATAAAATCTTTAAAAAAAATACATCTCAATAGATCTCAATTTGATACAACTCAGTATTCAACTTTAATACTCTAAAACATTAAATATAAAATTTCTTAATGTGATAAATATATTTAAACCTAGAGTCAAAATCATATTTTTTCTAATACTGGTTAACTCTAAAATTTTAAATAATAATGTTACCAGTGGTATGTTGCTAAAACTTTAATAGCTACCACTTCTGAAACGCTGCCACCCACCACCATCACCAGCTTTTGATTTGCAATGTTTCTGAGGTATTAATAGTCCCACCATGGTTAATTTGAGGGTATCAATGTAATGTCACTACATGGCAATTGAGAATAGATACACATTAACAGACTGGCGTCTGCAAGCTGGCTCTAGTTACATCACTGGGCGTTAACTTTCACTGAGCTCTTACCACTTGACAAGCACTGTGCTATGGACTTTACACAGCCCATTTCATTTAAACCTCAGGACAACCTACGAAGTATGTATATTTCTTCATTATAAATGAGAAAACTAGGCTCAGAGAGAGAAAATATTTTGCCCAAGGTCACATCACTAATGACATCACTAATCTTGCACAGCCAGATTTTAAAAATATTTTTAATTATTTTAATTATCATTCTTCATTCTGACCCATTGTTATTAATGGGTCATACATGGTCTAATTTTTAAATTAACTAACTCATGCGTTTGCCTTATTTGTAATACTACAATAAGCATCAATATTTTTTTGATAAGAAAAATCAAATCATGACATGAACCAATATTGTTATACTGAAATTTGCTGTAATACTATTATTGATGACATACAGAGTTTGGAAACAGGTCTTCATGTCCCCAAAGAATGATCTTCTTTGCTCTAAAATATTCTGCTTCTAAAATAAGGGATGCTGATTTTAAATATCAGATAAATAATCAGTAATAAACTAGAGCTCAGTATAAAAACCAACATACTTTATTATCTTTAAAAAAAATTGTTAAGATTTTATTTATTTATTCATGAGAGACACATAGAGAGAGGCAGAGACATAGGCAGAGGGAGAAGCAGGCAACATGCAGGGAGCCAGATGAAGGACTTCATCTCGGGGACTCCAGGATCATGCCCTGAGCCAAAAGCAGATACCCAACTGCTGAGCCACCCAGGCCGGCCATCATCTTTAAAATTAACTGTAAAGTATGCAATAAAAACAGAGATCAATCACAAGTATAAAACATGTGACAGTTAATTTTTCTTAAAAACATTTTCAAAATCCTGATGAAAAAATTAAAGAAGTCATAAACAAATGGAAGTGTACATACACACATAGCTCTTGGTTGGGAAGTCTACATATTATTAAAAAAAAAATTGCAATGGTTCTTCTACTAACTAAGCAGTTAGTAAATAAGAAGCTAAAATGAAGTACTCCCAGAATTTGAGAACACATTTAGAAAGTACCACTTAGACAAAACTGTTATCTTAAGAAATGATTTATAGGGGTGCCTGGCTGGCTCAGTCAGTGGAGCATGCAACTCTTGACCCTGTGATTTTGAGTTTGAGTCCCATACTGGGTATAGAGATTACTTTAAGATAAAATCTTAAAAAACAAAACAAAAGAAATGAAATGATTGGGGCACTTGGTGGCTCAGTTGGTTAAGCATCTGACTGGATTTTGGCTGGCGTCATGATCTCAGAGTCATAAGATCAAGCCCCACATCAGGCTCCATGCTCAGCGCAGAGTCTGCTTGAGATTTCTCTCTCTCCCTTTCCCTGTTGTTCTAAAATGAATAAATAAATCTTTAAAAAGAGAAATGATTTATAAATGTATAATTAAGATTGTAGGGACGCTTGGGTGGTTCAGTGGTTAGTGTCATGCTCAGGGCATGATCCCAGAGTCTCAGGATCGAGTCCCTAAGTCCCCCATGGATTGCCTCTCCATGGGTAGCCTGTAGACTTAGTCCCTAAGTCCCCCAAGTCTCTCCATGGGTAGCCTGCTTCTCCCTCTGCCTATGTCTCTGCCTCTCTCTGTGTTTCTCATGAATAAATAAATAAAATCTTAAAAAAAAAAAAAAGATTATAACATTTCTTGGGCCTACTCCAAGAAAATTCCAAGATGTATTCTCATGAACAGATAGCTTTATTTTTATTTTAAAAATGCTATTTTTAAAAAAGATTTTATTTATTTATTTATTTGAGAGAGACAGAGAGAGCATGAGTGGGGGGGGGAGGACTGAGGGAGAGGGATGAGCAGACTCCCTGCTGAGCATGGAGCCCAAGGTGGGGTTCAATCTCAGGTCCCTGAGATCATGACCTGAGTCAGTCAAGTGCTTAAGCGACTGAACCATCCAAGTGCCCCTAAAGCTACTAGTAATTGAGCTCTCACTATAAGTTAGGCAAAGCAATTGGCACAGGCTATCTCATTTAATCCTTGTTACAACTACAGCATCTATATTACAGCTCTATATTTTTATTGTGTTAAATTTTTATTCTAGTATAGTTAACATACAATGTTGTTAGTTTCAGCTAGAAAATATAATGATTCAACAATTCTATACATTACTCAGTGCTCATCATGATATAGTACACTCTTTAATTCCTATCACCTATTTCACCTATTCCCACCAGCCACCTCTCTTCTGGTAACCACCAGTTCATTCTCTATAAGAGTCTGTTTCTTGGTTTGTCTCTCTCTCCCTTTTTCCCCCTTTGCTCATTTGTTTTGTTTTTTAAATTCCACATAAGTGGGATCCCTGGGTGGCGCAGCGGTTTGGCGCCTGCCTTTGGCCCAGGGCGCGATCCTGGAGACCCAGGATCGAATCCCACGTCGGGCTCCCGGTGCATGGAGCCTGCTTCTCCCTCTGCCTGTGTCTCTGCCTCTCTCTCTCTGTGACTATCATAAATAAATAAATAAATAAATAAATAAATAAATAAATAAATAAATAAATAAATAAATTCCACATAAGTGATTGTCTTTCTCTGGTTGAATTATTTTGCTTAACATTATACTTTCGAGCTCCACCTATGTTGCTGCACAAGGCAAGATTTCGTTTAATGGTCCAGTGTAAAGATATATATTACATTTTCTTTATCCATTCATCTATTGATGGACAATATTATTTTCTTATAAAGAAAACAGAATTAGGTAGTTATATCTACTTCACAGCTAAAAAGAGAGCCAGAATTTAATCTCAGATATAACACCAACATAAAGACTAAGCAGTATATTACATTAACTATCATCTACCTGTTTGGTACCTGAAAATAAATTTAGAAATTTTAATTACAATTAAGATTAAAATCCTTAGTTTGCTACTAAGGATTATAATTCATTTTAATGGTCTTCCTTACATTTTTCTCTTAAAAATTTATGCAATGATTTTTTTACTTCTATGATTGGAGAAAAGTTTATTTCATTTTGCAGGGTGAAAAAAAAAAACTTATTGCTTACAGAAATAGAAAAATCTGTGAAATAAGAGAAATTCCAGGAAACACTTTTAAGCATAGAGACACTCAGAATATTTTTTTAAAAGATTTTATTTATTCATGAGAGACACACAGAGACAGAGAGATAGAGAGACAGAGAGATAAAGAGGCAGAGACACAGGCAGAGGGAGAAGCAGGCTCCACAAAGGGAACCTGACGTGGGACTCGATCCCGGGTCTCCAGGATCACGCCCTGGGCTGAAGGCAGCGCTAAACTGCTGAGCCACCAGGGCTGCCCTGAATATTTTAAACCTATGCTGAAGTCATGTGAAAAAAATAATTTGGTACATATTAATATGTAATGTGCAAATATTAATCCTGCAACTATAAATAGCTAATTAATAACTAATATCCTAGCTAGGTAGGTGTTACACTCAATCACAGAAATGCAGTGACCCTTAGGAAAAACGGTATAAAGGGAACATATTTTTCTGTATTTTGCAGACATCTTTTTTAATGACAATGTAGAAAAAGAGAAGGTCCAATTATAGAGAAGATCTGAGGCATTATATAAGTTCTTATACTAATTAATCCTCATCAATATTTATTAGATGTACATCTTAGGAACTTAAAGTACTTTTTTTTTTCTAAATTGGTTAATGATTTCCTAGAATAAGTGAGGAAGCTGCTAGTTACTTAATAAAATAATGTGCTTATTCCCAGCACTAAGAACTGCGTCTTAGGAATTCAACAAACTCTTGTTGAATTAATGTATGAGGCCCTTTCCAATAGGATTTTTCATAAAAAATTTTGCTTAAAAATTGAATGAGCATGCTAAAAGAAAACTATGTAGGAAAAAAAAATTGTCTTCTAATTCCCAAGCTAGAGGTCTTTAAAAACTAACACTGGGGAGAGAATATTCTTACCACTATGATATTATAATGTCATTTTAAGCAGACATAAACTGTAACCAGAAAGTGAGCTACAGGGGATCCCTGGGTGGCTCAGTGGTTTGGCGCCTGCCTTTGGCCCAGGGCATGATCCAGGAGTCCCGAAATCAAGTCCCGCGTCAGGCTCCCGGCATGGAGCCTGCTTCTCCCTCTGCCTGTGTCTCTGCCTCTCTTTCTCTCTATGTCTATCGTAAATAAATAAATAAAATATTTTTTTAAAAAAGTGAGCTACATAGGGTATATTTAATTTTCTTCCCTACTATCTTTTCTTTTTTTTTTTTCCTTTTTTCTTTGTTAAGCCTACCTGAGGAAGAATGATAATTTAGGAATCAAATTGCCTCCCAGTAACATAGAGTTTACACCCCATGTATGTTTACCATTACATAATGTTTTTTCTAAGTTTCGGGATGACTGGGTAGTTCAGCAGTTGAGCATCTGCTTTGGGCTCAGGGTGTGATCCCAAGATCCAGGATCGAGTTCCGCATCGGGCTTCTTGCGGAAGCCTGCTTCTCCCTCTGCCTGTGTCTCTCATGAATAAATTAACAAAATCTTTAAAAATATATATATATTTTTCTAAGTTTCACATAGCTAGTGAGTGGCAACTAATAGGCCCTATGACATTTTGTTGATTTGATATGCTGTGATAGGTTTGTTACTCCTCATTTATCAGGTGTTTCAATTTACTTCCACTATTGCAAACATGTTGACTCAGTGCTTAGACATGGGCCCCACAGCAGCTGGAATTACTTTTAGCTATAAAAAGTATATCATATTTTTTATATCATGTCATTTGACCTATATATTATCTGACCTACATCAGATAAATGAATATCTCCACAACTGGAATAGTAGTGAAGCCTTTGAGTTTTTCCCTCTTAAATTGTTTAGGGACCCTGAGCATGATATATTTCACTGCTTTAAGCATGAGGGTAATTATGGTCAGCTGTGACACAAGAAACTTGTTTATGCTCAGAACATACACACGCTCAGAACAAATGAGGGTACACAGAATTTAAGAACATTGCAATTTACTTATATTTGTTAATTACAACACTCAACAATCAGGTATCTCCTTTTCCTTCCTAGTTTAAAAAAAAAAAAAGGTCTCTATCAATTTAAGTTCGTTTTCCTAACAGAAACAAGATCTAATATATATTGAACAAATGCCATTTGCCAAACATTGTTTTATATGCTTTAAATGCATACTACATTACTTAATGCCTCTTGTATCTTGCAGTCATACTGAGAAAGAAAAGTAACAAACACTAGTGGGCTTCAAATTAAGAAATATATTAATTTTCTTAACACAGTCTTAAAGACACCTATGGATTAATATTCCATATCTTGCTACAATAGTATAGTAGCAACTCTGATAAGAACACTTTTTATTCACATGGCACCTATGAATAAATGTTATGTAAACTATAATGTACATAGCATTTTCAAATTTCATTTATCACTTGTGAAGAAGGAATTATTATTCTATAAAGTGTAAAGAGAGATTCAGAGATGAAACTTCACAGATGATAAGTGGCACAGATGGAAGTAGAATTCAGGTGTTCTGAGCCAATTGTATTCCTTCTATTGTGGGGAATGGAAATGCAAGAAAGTTTACACCTCCAGAAGGTTTGAAAAGTACAGACATGGACTCTGCTGGGCATGTGCTACTGCTCACAGAGAAAATATCTCCAGACAAGAATGAGCTCCAATCTTTGTATTAAACAGTATTTCAGTTTTAAGAGCTTGAATCTTCACTGGTGAAGCACTTAGGGGAGGATCACAGGATTTAATAAAAATTGCTGATTTGACTGGAAAGAATAATGTGTACTATTCTTTAATTACTGGACTTGAAATCCCTTCTCATAGCACCTTAAACTGTTTATGCTTCCAAATATATAGTTATTATATGCTTATAAGCAATAAAGAATATTAGGAAATATATTAGGAATACAGTAAATATAGACTATTTTGTATCTTCTTAAGTAAACCATAAATGTGTAAAAAGTAGGGACAGTCTTTGAGCACATCATTCATACTAGGCAGCCAATAGCTTGGCAAATATGCAAATATACTAGAAACTGAAAGTTAAGTACAAAAGCCCAAAAACTTTATGAACACAAACATTTTTTTTAAAAAAACCCAAACCCCCAAAACCCTATAGCTTTCTTTTATCAAATGCACACATATTAACTATTGAGAGGCACTGATCTTAAGAATTTATTTCAAACTCTTAATTTCCTTGGAAATTACTACTCCTTTACATCATCCTGTCATCATCTGATAAGGAAGCACACACACTGGCATCCAAGGAAATCCAACAACATCATCTTCCAGAAATTTCAACAGAATGTTAATGCAGGCATATTAAAAAGATTTTGCTCTTGGTAATTATTTATAAGTCAAGGGTAAGAAGAAAATAGATACACTTAATAGTATCATTAAAACTCACTGAGCAAAGGAAAATCTAGGGAGGATAAAGTTTAAAAGGAATGCCGAATTACTGGCACACATATATTTGGAAAACTATTTAATTTTTCACTGATAGGTCAGCCTTTGCATTCTCCATCTTCATTTTAAAAGAAATTAAACTGTACTCCAACAGCATAATTCTTCAACAACTCCCATAATTTTCTGAAGAGTTTAAACTTTTCCTGATGTGGTCAACCTTACAGTAAAGATAAGCTGAAATATTCTAATAGTAAGAGCTTGCTCAAAAATGACCTCAACTGGATGGAGATATTATCAGTTTTAGTGCTGAAGTTTCCAAAAATAACAAACAAACAAACATGGTCGTAACACATAACTGAAATAGTTTAGCAGATAAGGTCAATCATTTCCAAGGCAATCACATAAAACTTTAAGAGTTCTTTTTTTGTATTTAACAGTGCTACCATCAATATAAAAGATTTTTAAGTTTAAATAAGTCCCACATGAGGTTTAAAAAAAAAATGAATCAAACATAAGCTTCTATTTTATCATCTGAACACATTCAAGATTTGTATCAAAAAAAAAGATTTGTATCTCTTGCTTTCATCTTCAAATTGTGTAGTTTTATGACACAAGCAAATGAAAATTCTAACCAATTTAAAGCTCTCAATACAATTCTGCTCTAAATAGTTCTAATAATATTTATTTTTATGAGAATATAATAATTCTATTTTCTAATTCTCAACTTTCTCATGAGGAAATTATTTGATTATATCTCCTCTAAATCTCATTTAACTTGCAAAAGTATATCAGTGGAGATAAGGGTTAAAAAACAAAATGAAACAAAATGATACAAAACACTTTTACATAGGCTCCAAAGTAGAATTCAAGAATATAACATAAAGGGGAAAAATTCCTTAATTTAAACAATGTATTCTTTACTATTATTTACTATCATTCATTGAAAAAGGATTTCTGAAGCAGTGTTTATCACTTTAAAAACTGTACAAAGTGGGATCCCTGGGTGGCGCAGCGGTTTAGCGCCTGCCTTTGGCCCAGGGCACGATCCTGGAGACCCGGGATCGAATCCCACATCAGGCTCCCGGCGCATGGAGCCTGCTTCTCCCTCTGCCTGTGTCTCTGCCTCTCTCTCCTCTCTCTCTCTCTCTCTGTGACTATCATAAAAAAAAAATAAAAATTTAAAAAAATAAAAAATAAAAAAATAAAAACTGTACAAATTCATTTTATAATGATCAAATAGAATGGTTTATCTTATTATAAAACAGAAATAATTAAAATTCCAATAGTAACTAAAATTGAGCCATCCCTTCTTTATCCCCTTATTCATCACAATATACCTTCTCTTACTGGCTCATTGGTTGATTCTCCTTTCAGACTCAGCATCCTGGAGAAGCCATTGGAAAGAGTAGAGAAAATGCCACGGATGAAATATCCCTGCTGTTCAGACTCCTCTGACCTTCCTGTAGTCGGCCATGATCTAACAAATCTGATACTGCAGCGAGGTTCTGGCTCTGAAATAGATCTGGTGAATGGAACCCGAAGTGACCGGGTGTTGACCAGGTTCAGCTTCTCTGTTGGTGCTCCAAGGACCTCAATAGCAGAGGAAGAAGCATTACTACCAACCATCTCTGGCAGGACCTTTTGTTGCCGTTCATCCAAGTCTCTTTTATTAGTCTGTAACCTCTCCCTTTTGCCCCCTTTCCACCTACAGCTGGGATGTGTTTGCCACCGATAAGCACCCAGTGGCTTTCCTAGACTGGAAACAGCATGTTCATTTTTCTTCCTCTTGATTTTCACTGGACCACGCCATGGATAACTCTTTAAGCTTATTCCTATCTCTGATTTTGCATAAGCAGGTTCTGACAAAGATCTTCGATAGCTTGGAGGACAAGGTGATGTCTGTCTCTTAAAGATGCTCATCTTCCACGACTCCATTTTTTACCAACTTCTCTTAACTTTAAGTTTCCTCTACTCTGCAGTCTTTGCAGTTGAACCACACTTGTCCGTGCAGTCCAAAATATTCAACTGCTTAAGCAGCTTTCTTTGTGTGGCTTTGAACCACAGCAGATGTTGCTGCTTAAGAGCTGGTGTCATGTTATTACCCCATTTTCCCAGATCTCCGAAATTTTAGCAGCACCCAAAACTCTCTTGCCTGCAGCAAAGAATCTTCAGAGTGCAACAAAAGCAAAGATTTCCAGAAGATCATCTCGCTTCCTGCTGTAGGTTACATTTCTGTGCTAAGTTTTCAGGAAATGATTTTAAAGAAAATAAGAAGTGAAATAAAAACGGCAAAAAAAACCCACAAACACCTTTGTAGACCAATAGCAGTTAAGTGTTCACCATGCAAATGATAGTGGGTTAAAAACAGATTGTGAAAGTAGTCAGGCTGACATCCACATTTTACGGAAGAAGAAAGAAAACTTGCCTAAGCCTGCCCTTGAAGTGACAACTCTTCAGAATAGTTTCTAAAAATATGTAGTTTAGAAATTTAATTTCAAGAAAATCATTGCTATTTACACCACCACTTCACTCAAAATTAATACTGTTTTTCAACCAATAGGTAAAGTCATACACTGTTTTACTCAAGCAGACAGTGCAAGGACAAGTCAAGATGGCCAAAAAAATGCCAAAATTTAAAGCCATCTTAAATGTAGATAAATATAGTAGGGAGAATTTTAAAAGCATAAATGGACAGAAAAGAAAACGGGGACAGAGGATATTTACTATGAACTGCAGCAAAGGAAAAGCAAAGTCTTGAGGCAATATCTTGTGGGAACCAGAACACAGGAACATATATACTAAATGACTTCTAAAAGGGAAAGTTTCCTTTGTAAATCTAATTGGGATAAGCTGTCTGGAAATACATTCCCTATCTGTTTAAACAAAGAAATTCCTTGCCTCTTCTTTGTGCTGCTTACAATTTAAAAAAAAAAAAAAAAGAGCTGACTATTTAAAATCTTCTTAAAGCAAAGTACCTTATAGTGAAACAAGATCATGAATGCCAAGTTGCCAGCTGGTTAATTTTTTTCTTCAAATGTCTGCTCATAAAACCCTAAAAACAGGGGTTTCAAATGGAAAGCCTGACAGACTTTAGGCCACCAATAAAAGAGATACAACATGATAATCAAATCACTTTACAAGTTTTAGAAAAAATAATTTCATCTGGAAAAGTAAAAACATAGTTGTAGAACACGTACAATGAAAAACCATTCTCACAGTCTCGTTACTACTATAGAAATAGGAAATTTATAGTACCTTATCTATTCTTTTAAACATATTAAAGTGTTTTAGTTATTTCCATTATCATAAGGAAATAATCCCATTTTTGTTTGTTTTTATAGGCTCCAAATTTATACATGTCTATATTAAAGAAATGCTGAAGTATTTGGCTTTCCCAAAAGCAATACACATCAAAGTAGAGTGTCTTACAATCACAAAATTTTCTCTTTAAAAAAAGCAAAAAGAAAAAAACCCCAGAAATCTGACTCTGCACAGACAAAAACAATAAACATTAAGTTCTAATCTCTATTAATGGCACATCGCACCATCTACAAAATTTATCTGTGATGAAAATAAACCTAAATGTAAAATATAAAACTATAATGCTTAGAAAATAAACCATAGACTATGTTTGTGAACTGAGGGTAGAAGATTTCTTAGAATACAAAAATGCAATAACCATGATAGGAAAATATAAACAAATAAAACTGCACAGGGCGGGGGGTGGGAGTGAATGGGTGACGGGCACTGGGGGTTATTCTGTATGTTAGTAAATTGAACACCAATAAAAAATAAATTAAAAATAAATAAATAAATAAATAAATAAATAAATAAATAAATAAATAAAACTGCACAAAAACCAAAAGTGTCTGTTCAGTAGAAGACATTATAAAATCAATAAGTCACAAAATGGGAGAAAATATTCACAATTCAATTATCTTCTGCTTTGTACTACAATATATAAAGAACTACAATTAGTAAAAAGAAAAAAAGAAAGAAACCTAATATTTAAAAAATAGGCAAAAAAAGTTGGACAAACCCTTCACAAAGAAATCTATATGAATGGTCAATAAGCATATGAAAAAATAATCAACCTCATTAGTAATTAGAGAAATACAAGTTAAATGTATAATGAAATATCAATCACATCCAATAGCATGGCTAACATTTAAAGACCTAACAAACAGTACAGGTGTTGGTGAGGAAGTGGAGCAACCAGAAAACTCATAATTGGTAATGGGAACATAAAATGGTTCAACTACTATGAAACAAATTTAACATTTTCCTTATAAACTGACATCTTAGGGACACCTTGGTGGCTCAGCGGTTGAGCATCTGCCTTCAGCTCAAGGCGTGATCCCAGTGTCCTGGGATCGAGTCCCACATCAGGCTCACTGCATGGAGCCTGCTTCTCCCTCTGCCTGTGTCTCTGCCTTTCTCTCTCTCTCTCTCTCTCTCTCTCTCTCTCTCTCTCTCTTTCTGTGTCTCTCATGAATAAATAAAATAAAATCTTAAAAAAAAAAAACAAAAAAACCTACATCTACCCAAGACCCTGCAGTTCCACTTCACTCACAGGCATATTTACTCAAGAGAAATTAAAATACACATACTTATACTTCAATGTTCACAGCAGCTTTATTTAGAACAGACAAAAACTGGAAACAACCCAAATGCCCATCACAGTAGAATGAATAAACTAAATTGTGGTATTTTCATACAATGATGTACTACTCAGCCAGAAAAAGAATGAACTATTAACAACAACAACTAAAAAAAAAATGTGTATGAATATCCCAGATACTATGCCAACAAAAGGAACTGGACATAGAAGAGTACATACTGTATGATTCCATTTCTACAGAATTTTAAAACCAGATAAACTAATCTATGATGGGGAAAAATTTCAGAAAAACAGTTGTCAGTGGTAGAGGACGCTATTAACAGGAAAGAGGCACCAGGAAGCTTTCTGGGGTGATGAAAACTTTCTAAGTCTTGATAGAGATAGGAATATGGGTTTATGTATTTATAAAAAGCTATCCACGTACTTAAGATTTATGCATTTTGAGGGGCACCATGGTAGCTCAGTTAGGCAACTGACTTGATTTTGGCTCAGGTCAGGATCTCAGAATTGTGAGATCTTCCCCAGTACTGGCTCAGCACGGAGTGGGCTTGAGATTCTCTCCCTTCCTCTGCCTCTGCCCCTCCTCCTGCTTCTGTGCATACATGAGCTCACTCTCTCAAAATAAACTCGTAAAAAAAAAAAAAAAAAAGATTTATGCATTTTCCCATAATTAAATTTTACCTTAAAAAATCGTAAGCAATACTGAACTTTTAGTTAGTAGTTTGCTTAGCCAGTGTTACAGGTTGGTGATTCTGAAACTACTTTCTGTGTATTTTATGCGTGAGGAAAGGATAAAAAACACATGGAAGAGAATAAATGGATGGATGAATGAATGAATACATACATACATACATATATACTAATACTGGAACTAACTTTATGTACCTCCTAATATTGAACTGTGAAAGATACATACTTGTGTATTATTCTAAAAATACATAACCTAAATCTAATCTAATCACAAGAAATATCAGAAAACCTCAAATCACAGATCTATAAAATAACTGTCCTTGCTTCAAAAATGTCAAGGTCAAGAAAATCAAAGAAAAGCTATGAAACTGTTGTAATTCAAAGGAGACTACAGAGAAACCATTAAAAGCAATGCATGATTGTGGATGGGAGCCTAAACTGGGAAAAGAAAAAAAAAACAGCTATAAAGAACATTATTGGAACTGACAAAATAGAATATGGATTATGGATAATAGAATCATATCAACATTAAATTTCCTGATTTTAGATAATTTTACGATTACAAAAGAGAATGTTCTTATTCTTAGGAAATTCATACAGAAGTATTTAGGGACATAGGAGCATGATGTTTCCAACTTACTCTTAAATGATTCAAGAAAAAACTATGCATAGAAAAGTAGATAAATATGATAAAGCAAATGGGGCAAAATACATAATTATTAAATGTAGGTAAAGGATATATAAGCATTCTTTGCACTTCAGCAAATTTTCTATAGGCTTGAAATTACACTGAAATAAAATATTAAACAATTTTTTTTAATTTTGCAATTATTTCCTTTGGGTCTATAATACAAAGACCACTTCAGAGTATCTTGTAACCAATATAAAAAAAATCTAGTTCCACAGGTTTTTTAAGATTTTATTTATTTATTCATGAGAATAAATCTCCAGGATCACGCCCTGGGCAAAAGGCAGACGCTTAACTGCTGAGCTACCCAGGCATCCCTAGATCCACAGGTTTTATGGGAGAGGGGAGTTAATCAAGATCATCTCCTATTGAGATACCTCAATGGAAAATTAAACTAAGACTATAATTTTGAGGGGCCACCTGGGTGGCTCAGTCAGTTAAGCGTCTGTCTTCAGCTCAAGACATAATCCTGGGGTCCTGGGATTGAGCCTCATGCAGGGTCAGGCTCCCTGTTCAGTGGAGAATCAGTTTCTCCCCCTCCCCCAGTCATGTGTTCTCTCTCTCTCACTCTCTCAAATAAATAAATAAAATCTTTTTTTTAAAGCTATAATAAAGTTGCACAGTAGAACTTGAGCCCTGTAATCAACACTGAAACTCAGAGACTCAATGTTAAATGAGAAAATTCTTTTATATACTAAATAGGTAAGGTAAAAATAATTATCACATTTTCTAAATCATCAGCTCAATTCTTTTGAGGAAGTACCACAAACCTTCTTACGAAAAACTTCCCTATTTAAGGAACATGGAACTGGAAAATAATAAATACAGAAAAAGACCCAAGAGAAATCAGAAAGCAAAATAGCTACAGACTGAGGAAGTGACAGTCTCTAAGAAGGATAGTTAAAGAAATAAAGGAAAAGACTCATCTCTCTCATGGCTGCTAAAGCTTGAGTCAAATGCTTCAAATAACTTTTATCATTACGAAAGCCTAATGTTATGCCTAATAAATAACTTATGTTATTTATTTTTCCAGTTTTATCTTTCATCTGAATTTAAGACAATAACCTGCCACTCTACATTTTCGAATTTTCTCAAAATATAATGACGAATTCATGAATTTTTAAGATAATATTTACAGGATTTATAGTTTCTTAAAATTAGAAACAATGACACTAGTACCACTGAACTACTACATTCATTATAAATCCTACTATAACAATTGGCTGCTGATTGAAGTGTCAGTACAATAACATTTCTGCCACCTCAAATTTCAATGAACTACTTTAAAATTTTCACAATAATAATATGAAATATTTAAAGCACAGCTTTAAGAACGCTTCTGGTTTCTAAGTCAAAAGCAACATGAATTCTCTAAATAAATATACAAGTACTTATAGCTGTATAGAATAGTATTTTAAATTGTAATTGAGCATCTACCATGTATCAGTCACTGTATCAGACTACAGGAAAAAAAAAAAAAGAACAGGACAGACACTCATCCCTATCCTCTTGGAACTGCCAGTTGATCAGGAAATGCTTACATTAAAAAGGGAAAAGTATACAAGGTGTTAGAGGAGTATGTAGTAAGAGGATTTTTAACAAGTCTAAGGCTTAAAGATAAAACTAACTTCTGAGATTCTCTTGATCTCGAGATTCTATTATTATAGTCAATTCTACTATAATGTGACATGCATTCCTAAAAATCCCCACACTATACAAAATTGCACAATAGAACTACAGGGCTCATGGGGAAGATGGGGTTGGGGAGCCACACACAGAAACTGCAACAATGACACATAAGAAGGAAAGGAAACTAAAACTATAGGCCATTTTATACATGCTAACTCGTTAAGAAACACCTAAATTCTAAAATAAATCTGCCAGGTTACTTTGAAAAAAAAACTTTGTTTGCCTATGGAAGTGGGCGTCAAAAGGGTTGCAGCTTCTGCTTTCTCTGAAGTAGTGGAAGGAGGGTTATCTGAAATCTGAAAGAGAGCCGCAGTACCCTGGGTGGATGGATGTGGCTCATAAACCCAGTAGAGAAATGGAGGTAGCTTCTAGCGGGTTGAAATGTATGCTTTCTGAGTATTTCCTATATGTTATAGTTTAACTAAATATACTTTTCCGTGTTTATAGAGTGTCTCTCAGACGAATGGGACATAAGCAAACACAAAATTTACTCAATACTCAAATTGTTCCTTAATACCAAGCACATGGTACAAGTTCTGGTTTTGAAAACGAGCATGCTAACAGAACCGACTGTATTTCCTCTCCCCTTTCATATACAGTTGACCACAGGTCCACTTTTACATAGGGTTTTTTTAATATACATACAGTACTGCAAATGCATTTTCCCTTCCTTGTGATTTTCTTAATAACGTTTTCTTTTCCGTAGCTTATTTTTATTGTAAAAAAGTATTGTATTGAATTATACTGTACACAGTATACAACACATATACCAAATAGGTTATCGGTAAAGTTTCTGGGTCAACAGTAGGATATCACTAGTTAAGCTTTGGGATAGTCAAAAATTATATGTGGATTTTTGACTACACAGGGGTCATTGCCCCTAGCCCCTGCATTGTTCAAGAGTCAACTGTAAAAAGAAGGTTAAAAAATCTACAGGAGACATTACCACTGGAAAGCAGATTAGCAGCAGAGGAGAAGTGGCTCTTTTTTATTTTTAATTGAAGTGTAATTAACAGTGTTATATTAGTTTTAGGTGTGCAATAACTCAACAATTCTATGCATTATTCAGTGCTCATCAAGTAAGTATACTCTTAATCTCCTTTATCTATTTTATGAATCCCCCCAACCCTCTCCACTCTGGCAACCACTAGTCTGTTCTACATATTGGAGAGTCTGGTTTTTTTGTCTTTCTTTCTGTTCACTTGTTTCTTAAATTATACACATAAGTGAAATCATAAAGTATTTATCTTTCTCTACTTTTTTAACTTGGTGTGATAACTCTAGGTCCATCCATGTTGTTGCATGTGACAATCTCTCATTCTTTTTTATGACTAATATTCCTTTTTATACACACACACTTACACACACACACACACACCATTTCTTCTTTATCCATTCATCTATCAGTGGATACTTGTGTTGCTTCCAAATCTTGGCTATTATAAATAATGCTGTAATAAACATAGAAGTGCATATATTTTTTCAAATTGGTATTTTTATTTTCTTTATGTAGATACTCAGTAGTAGAATTACTGGATCATATGGTATTTCTATTTTTAACTTTTTGAGGACCTCCATACTGTTTTCCACATTGGCTGCCCCAATTTGCATTCCCACTATGCATAAGAGTTCTTTTTTCTCCACATATTTGCCAACACTCATTATTTCTTATGTTTTTGAGTATAACCATTCTGACAGGTGGAAGGTGCTATCTCACTGTGGTTTTGATTTGCATTTCCCTGATGACTGGTGTTGTTGAGCATCTTTTCATGTGCTGTTGATCAGCTGCATTTCTTCTTCGGAAAAATGTCTCTTCAGGTCCTATGCCCATTTATAACGGGATTATTTGTGGGTTAAAAAAAAGGATTATTTGTGGGTTGGGGGCTGAGTCGTATAAGTTCTTTGTACATTTTGGATATTAATCCCTTATTGGATATATCATTTGCAAATATCTTCTCCCATTCAGTAGGCTGTCTTGTTATTTTGTTAGTGGTTTTTTTGCTGTGCAAAAGCTTTTTATTTTGGAGTAATCTCAATCGTTTATTTTTGCTTTTGTTTATCTTGCCTGAGAAGATGTATTTAGAAAGATGTTGCTAAGGTCAATGCCCAACAGATTAGTGCTTATGTTTTTATTTTTTTTCCTAGGAGTTTTATGGCTTCAGCCATCATATTTAGGTCTTTAATCCATTTTGAGTTTATTTTTGTGTATGGTGTAAGAAAGTGGTCCAGTTTCATTCTTTTGCATTTAGCTGTCCAGTTTTCCCCAGCACCATTTATGAAGAGACTGTCTTTTCCCCATCATATATTCTTGTCTCCTTTATTTCTATTTTCTTTCAGTCATTTTCTTTTTTAACAATAAAATCTATTGTTATTTTTGTTATTACCAGAGATTTTCATTTTTATACTAATTTCTGTAATAATAAACTTTACAATGAGAATGTGTATTTTGCTCCTTTTGAAAGTATATATATATACATATAAAACTTTATACAACATATATATAGAACTTTATACAAATATATATACATATACATAAAACCTACAAGCAGCAAAAATGAAAACCTTAACATTAATCCACAGATTCTGAATTAGAGAACAGGGAATTAGAAAAGTCATCACAGATCAACTTAACTAACTCTTTGACATAATCAGAAAAGGTCAGAGTGAAGAGATTTGTCAATAATTACTTAGTTAACAGCAAAACAAACAACAAACAAACAAACCCATGTGTATCCCAATCCCAGTTCAGGATTCTATAACTTCCTTAAATTAGCATTTTCCAAATTATCATTCCCAAGAACACAGTTGAAAACGTTAAAGAGCATAAGTGTGACATTAAGACCAGTTATTGCAGTGTTATTTAAATGCTAAAAGTCTTTGTTTTTTTAAAGTTTAAAATATGCTATCATTTTCTCATTAAAATGTCCTTTTAGATTTACCTCAACTAAGGGAAGTAAAGATGAAAAGGAAGAACTTGAGCTTTCTCAGTTTACAAATAGTCTTCCATCACTTCCTATCTTAAGACATACCTTTTCTATACTGAAATCCTATTCTATATATCCCATATGCTTTAGAAGACATGACATATGCTCAATTAAAGAGTTCTGGAGTCCTGATACTGAACAAGAGAGTACATTCCTTCTTAGATCGATTCATGAAATGCTTTAAGAATAGGAGCCACTTCTACCAACTAGAAGAAGACATCTTTCAAAAATACAACGTCTTTGTTTATACAGAGCTAAGTAATTAATAACAAAACATCCCTTTCCCATCTCCTATCACTGGAGCACATCTGCTTCCTGATGAAACACTTCCTGTGGCAAAAACTACCTCCCTTCTAAGTAGTAGAAGTAAAAGACACACCTGACATACACATATCCACTTCTTGTTGAAGAGATAAAAATATGTCTAGAAAGGTCAAATGATTATTTTTAACAGACAATATTGGAATCAACCATCCTTTAAAATAAGAAGGCATTTTAAAATAAAAAACACTGATCGCTAATGCCATCATTAAAGTCTTTTTTAAAATAAAAACTCTGGGGATCCCTGGGTGGCACAGCGGTTTGGCGCCTGCCTTTGGCCCAGGGCGTGATCCTGGAGACTCGGGATCGAATCCCACATCGGGCTCCCGGTGCTTGGAGCCTGCTTGTGTCTCTGCCTCTCTCTCTCTCCGTGTGACTATCATGAATAAATAAATTTAAAAAAATAAATAAATAAATAAATAAATAAATAAATAAATAAATAAATAAAATAAAATAAAATAAAATAAAATAAAATAAAATAAAAACTCTGGTTTCCTCTAACCTCTCTGATCATACCTTCGCTATCTAGTCTAAATGTTGGGAGTTTTTCAAAGCTGGGTCCTTAGCATCCTCTCCCCATATTCTCACCACGCACCTCATCATTCCCTGTTACCATATCAACTTATACCTCCAGTCCAGACCTTGTTTCCACTGAGCAACATACTCATATAGTCAATTTGACATTTTGTGATCTCAGTTTCAAAATGTATAAAACCTAACCCATGGTCTTTTCTTTAAAATTTGTTCTCATTCCAGTGTTCCTTATCTTAATAAAGGGCACTACATCCATTTAGTTATACAAGTCCCAAACCTCATTCATCTTCCTCCTTTACCGCACAATATACAATTTGTAAGTCTTCTTGATTTTTTTCTCCTAAGTATTATTTAATCTATCTACTTCTTGCCATTTCCCCTAAATTAACCTACTATTTATTACTTCTCACCTGGATTACAACAGCCTCCCAAATTCATCTACCTACCTCTACGATGGCCCTATGTAAACCATTATTCTTACTATAGTCAGAAGAATCTTCTTGAAATACAAATTTATGGCATACTGTTTAAAACCTTTCAGGAATGCCTAGATGGCTTAGAGGTTGAGTATCTGCCTTTGGCTCAGGTCCTGATCCTGGGATCTGGGATCGAGTCCCACATCAGGCTCCTTGAGGGGAACTGCTTCTCTATCTGCCTGTGTCTCTGTCTCTCATGAATAAATAAATAAAATATTTTTTTTTAAATCTCTTCTTGGGGATCCCTGGGTGGCACAGCGGTTTAGCGCCTGCCTTTGGCCCAGGCATGATCCTGGAGACCCGGGATCGTCAGGCTCCCGGTGCACGGAGCCTGCTTCTCCCTCTGCCTGTGTCTCTGCCTCTCTCTCTCTCTCTCTCTCTCTCTGTGACTATCATAAATAAATAAAAAAATTATTTTAAAAAACAATGTAAATAAATAAATAAATAAATAAATAAATAAATAAATAAATAAAACCTTTCAATGGTTTCCCACTACTCTTATAAAAGGCAACACAAAACCAGCCATAATTCCTTGACATACCCTGGGGTCCCATACCCCACCCCTTCAGCTTCCCTCTTAAAGACAAACTTAAATCCTTTCATCAGTCCTTCATATTAGCCACTTTCCTACCCACCACAGGGTTCTTATTCACATTGCTCCCACTTTCTAGAAGGATCTTCCTCCCCTTATCACCTGCCTACTCAAGCTTCTGATTGCAGTTCAAGTATAACCTCCTGGAGGAAGCCTGTCCTGACTCCTGACTCCCCTATTACAGGCCTTCACAGACTCATGCATCTCTCTATTACAATTACACTTGTATTTGGACATTTCCTTGTGAGACTATTAATCAATACCTGTTTTACCCATAAGGCTATAACCTCCATGCCTGTTTCTATTATCCATAGTGATCCCACTGCTTGACAAGGAGGGGCACTTAATAAATACTTGTTAAATTAATTAATAAAATCTGAGAAAGATCTAGAATAAAAGTACCTAACCTCAGACTAATAGCACCTGCTTAACATTATCTCTGATACCATGGAAATCACATCAAAACATACACTGTAGGGAAAGGAGGGCAGAGCAGGGAGAGAAAACAGTCATATAATTCACTGCAGGCAGTTGTTTTCCTTGAACCTAGTAGTTACTTATTTCCTCAAGTATATGGATTGAGAGAAGTATTAAAGAAGGGAAAACAAGAATAATGTAAAATGGGAAAAGGACAAGAAAGAAGCATGAAATACTGTTTTAGTTGTTAACAAGTTTTTTTTTCTAGAAATACAAATTTAGTTGATGCAGAAACTATTAAGACACATGCATGTTTGAGGCAATATAGGTCGTTAGTTATAAGGAAAGAGAGTAGATCCCTCTCAGAAAGGCCACGTCAATCTAAGTAGAGAAATGGTATATCAAATACCTCTGTTAGCTACTGAGAGAGAAGAAAAACTTTAAAGAAACAAAGCGAGTTAAAGAATTTCCAAATAGAATTAAGTTTTATGAAGCATAATGTCATAAAATCATGTCCTCTGCTTTTCAGGACAGTACTGATTAATTAATTTTCATTCTTTTCAATATAGAGGACTCATAAAATTATAAACAAAAGTAATTTATTTTACTGTTGTAAGATTTTTCCAGCAAATGAACTTTTTATCAGAAAAAAAGACAGAAAAGATTTGTGGCATTTACTGTGGTCTTAACATTCGCTTAATACATGACCTGTGTTTATCCTATTAACCATATATAAAGGGTATAATATAGAGCTGTCAGGTCGAGTTAAAATGCAATGAAGGATTATCAGTCAATGTTTGTGAAGGAGAACCAATAACAGTAATTCCAAGATGAATCTACACTGATTTATGTCATGGCAGAGCAATCTGAAATTGTTGGAACAGATTCCCTCAAAAGTGATCCAGATTTAAATATATTTTTTCACTGCTTCCTGTTCAGATACAGAAATTTGATCCTACTAAGAGCCTTTATTCCTTTAAAAAATAATTTCCCTGATTCTCAAGTTGTGACTCAGTCTCACTGTGTCTATTTGCCTTCTGCCAGGGATCAGCTTCTCTGTGGGAACTGGAAATGTGTGCATACCCAAGAAGTGATGCAAGATCTGAACTTTCCCCAAGGGCAGTGCCAGCATCCTAGGACTTCAGACTTCTGTACTTCTTCCTCTCCTAAACCAGTCTCTAGGAGATGGAATGCAAAAGAAATAGCTGTGCAGCCTCAGAGAGGCAAGTACTGAAAATTACACATCCATTTGCCTACTTAGTCACTGCAGGCCTCTAAATTCCTTCCCATTTTCATTATTAGCTTTGGAAGTTAAATTTGTCACTTATTGATTGGTTGCTTAAGCTAGGTAAATATAATCTATATCTATCCATCTATCTCTGAAGTATTGGTTTTATTATTTAAAGAAAATACTAAATCCACTTCATTACAGAATGAATGGATATATGTTATTTCATAACAGCTGTCCTAAACTTATCTCATACTGACTTGGAAGAGACATAAAAATATGAAAGCATTCTGTAGGGGCCCCTGGGTGGCTCAGTCGGTTAAGAGTCTGCCCTAGGCTCAGGTCATGATCCCAAGTTCCTAGGATAGAGCCCCACATCCCGCTCGCTTAGCAGGGTGTCTGCTTCTCCTTCCTCTGCCTCACCCCTCTGCTTATGTTCTGTCTCTCACTTTCTCTTTCTCTCAAATAAATAAAATCGAAAAAGAAAGAAAGAAAGAAAGAAAGAAAGAAAGAAAGAAAGAAAGAAAGAAAGAGAGAGAGAGAGAGAGAAAGAAAGAAGGAAGGAAGGAAGGAAGGAAGGAAGGAAGGAAGGAGGAAGGAAGGAAGGAAGGAAGGAGAAAAAGAAAGAAAAGAAAGAAAGAAGAAAGAAAGAAGAAAGAAAGAAAGAAAGAAAGAAAGAAAGAAAGAAAGAGAAAGAAAGAAAGAAAGAAGAAAGAAAGAAAGAATAAGAAGAAGAAAGAAGAAAGAAGAAAGAAAGAAAGAAAGAAAGAAAGAAAGAAAGAAAGAAGAAGAAGAAAGAAAGAAAGAAAAAGAAAGAAAGAAAGAAAGAAAGAAAGAAGAAAGAAGAAAAAGAAAGAAAGAAAGAAGAAAGAAAGAAAGAAAGAAAGAAAGAAGAAAGAAAGAAAGAAGAAAAGAAAGAAAGAAAGAAAGAAAGAAAGAAAGAAAGAAAGAAAGAAAGAGAAAGATGCTATAAACACTTTTAATTGCAATTTATATGTTTTTAAATTTTCTTCTTCCTTCATCCTTCTATTGCACTAATGCATTTTCCTTTGTATTTTAGTTAGTTTTATGTATTGTTCCCTATTTTAAGCTTCTTTTTGGATCTGCTGGGAACTCTGAGAGGCTTATCCCCTGACTTTAAGAAGAACTTCATGTATCAATTAGATGATCTATTTTAATTAAAGGATCTAGCTAACAATTCAGCTATGCTGACCAAAGTTCTTAAACATTTCAGTAGAGGGAGGAGCAGCTGGTTCACATTCTTTGGCACATTATCAAAAGTAGAAGCTGGTGATAGAATATTGTTCTACTTAATTTTTCTAATACTTGAAGTCATTAATCCTTGTCACTTTTGTGAAGTAGACTTTTGTACTTCTTTGGAATTATCTTTATTTAAAGCATACAAGTACATATAGAAATAAGACATGTTTGATTCAGATTTAAACTCAAATAAGAGCAGGTCTTCACTATCTAAAAACATATGCTCTAACATGGAAAATTCACAGTGAATGCTTATTCCTGATTTAAATAGGGTTCCCCACCACCACCACCACCACCACCCCCCCCCCCCGCCTCCCCAGGGTTGAAACCCAAACAAATTTGAATATGCATAGGATCTTGTACCAAAGACACATAAACTCAGAAATAAAAACTCAAGTTCAATCTTTCTCCAAAATCATTAGATCATATAGTCTCTCTACTTTGCAAAACAGTTCATTCTAGCTGATGATGGATTCTTTTCTACCAATAATCAATCTTATCAGTAGCTGCTTTCTTTTTAGATTACAGTCAGTCAGGATACCAATTTAACTAACTTATAAAATATCAAAAGGTTTGGTAGGACACAAATACATAGGTAGAACTTAATAAACATATTTAGGTAATCTCAGAAGTATGAAGTCATACACATATTTAAGATACTACTATGCAGGGTTTCATATATTTTGTTACCTCTTTTCCTCTAATTATTCAAAATATATTTTGGCTTTACAAAATTCTGGATGTTCATAAGCACCTCCAATTCTTTTGGTACCTATTCTTGAATTATTAGAAAATATAGATACACACACAGGAAAACCAAGTAGTCTATAGTGAGATGAAAAATAAAAGAAACAGAAGCTAGACTTACTTCTTTGCTTTCTGTCTAACAAAGAATAGGAAATACAGTCTGTGTAGCAAGGTTTCTCAAATTCATTTTAGATGTGATTTTTTGAGCTTCTTAGGATATGTTCTGGGGAGAAGTGTCCTGTGACCTGAATGACAATTACCAGTATCCCTGGCCTCTATCCACTAGGTATGAGAAGCATACCTTCACCTCCCTAGTCATGACCATCAAAAATGCTTCTAGATACTGCCCCCAGTTGAGAACTCTGGTCAACAATATAGAATAATAGTTTCACACATTTTTTTCCTAACACATACCATCAGTAAAAAAAATCCAGAGCATACATCTCTATCTAGGTATATTTATTTACAAGGTATATTCATAGACTATTGTACTAATGTGATATACATTATAAGATATAAATTCATTTAAAAATTAAAATAATGAAATAAAAATATATTTATATATTTTGTGCTAGAAATATTTTAATAGAAGGGAATAAAAATATATTAATAGAAGTGCAAATAATATATTAGCACATTTATAACTTGAACCCCAGAGGATTATCTTATGTATATACCACACTTGAGACAAATGGTATAGATTATACTCACAGATAGAATTGTTTCTTTTATTGGCTTCATTACTGATTATTACATATTCATGCCATTTATAAACTAAATATAACTTATAGTACAACAGATATTTTGATCTTTGTTGAAAAGTGAAAATACTAAAGTTTCTATGAAAATACATTAATTAAATTCTTGATATTGTTAAGAAGTATGACCTTGAGACCAAGAACTCAGGATAAATTCTCTGGTTGACTATGATCTTTACTTCTTTCTGACTCAAAAAGTGACAGACATATGCCAATATTCATACCACAAAGTTCCCACAAAGTTCCACAATCCTTATTTTCAAACTAACTCCACTACTGGACCAGCAATTAGTTATTTTATCCTCACATAACAATTTTTATTAAAAATATTTTGGGTATATATACCAAGGAATGTAAGAACTATAATTATGGCTATTGCTGAACGTCCCCTGACGTATGCCATAATACTGTAGCCATACAACAGTGGTTTTGGAGATTATTATGAATGTTTGCTTAGAGTAACTCATGGTTGACAATGATGTAGTTGGTATCTGTTTAACTGCTCCAGATATTACAAAGGTAATATAAATCAATATTTGAGGAGTGCCTGGATGGCTCACTCAGTCTGTTGAGCAACCAACTTTTGATTTCGCCTCAGGTCATGATCTCAGGGTCTTGGGATGGAGCCCTGTATAGGGCTAGATGATGATAATTGCCATGGTTACTTGTCTTTATCTTAGATGCTTCTAAATGCCGTATGGGTCTTAATTTTATAATGGGTGTCTAATGAATGAGGCACCACATTATTAAGCAAACTTAATGTTCTCAACTAGGAATCACTGAATCAAAATAAAAGAAACATCTAAGGGACAGCACTCAACTTTGAGGGTTATAAATATGAGAAATTAGGTACTTTTCATGGCATCTGTAATTGTTCATCCAAGAACAATATAATTTAGTTCAAAATTGGGCTAATATACATATATTCATAAACACAAAGTATAATTTACCTCCTATTAAATGGTAATAATCTATAAACGTTTGTTGAATTAAAAACAGAATCAGAAAGTTGTTAGAGGATTTTACTATTCCTAGGTTTTATTTAAAAATGCTTTGTGGTAGGAAATATTTTAAACAATGTGTGAATTCAAATTATTTTAGTGGCAGACTTTTTGGTAACATAATTAATATTCTCCTAAAAAATGAAACTATAGTCATTCATTTCCTGCCATGACCAAGTAACTGATACTGAGCTTACTATTCTGCTGTAAACAAGAAAACCAGACAAAACATTTGACACAAGTTTTTCAGATATCAGAAAACAGGAAGCACAGGACTGCAATCCCTAGTAGAAGGAAAACATAACAGATAAACCTTACGATAATCCTGGATTTTAAGCTAGAGATACTTTCTAATTATTGGCACATGGAGAGGAACACAAGCAGAACACAATGGTCTCACTGAATATGAGAAGACAGAAGTGGAAGTTCAAGGGAACTGAGGCTGATGGAATTTGCAGGGTAAAGTACTAGAGAAAAGGAAATTACACAAAGAGATCCAGAAATCTGCATGGGGATCTGTTAGAGTTACTGGTTGCATAATTAAGTTGTATATCCATAGGATTAAATTTCACAACTACTAGCAAGAAAGCTGCTAAAGAGCTATAAGCTGGGGATCCCTGGGTGGCGCAGCGGTTTGGCGCCTGCCTTTGACCCAGGGCGCGATCCTGGAGACCCGGGATCGAATCCCACATCGGGCTCCCGGTGCATGGAGCCTGCTTCTCCCTCTGCCTGTGTCTCTGCCTCTCTCTCTCTCACTGTGTGCCTATCATAAATAAATTAAAAAAATAAAAAAAATAAAAAAATAAAAAAAAAAAAAGAGCTATAAGCTGGAAAATCTTCACAGCTCACTCAGGACTAGAGGATATTTGAAATCCCTCAAACAAAAGAAGAAACCTTGTTTAATACCTAAAGCATTTGTACATATCTTCAAAAAGTAATACACTGGTAGAATTTAGTTAGACCAAGAAAAAAGGCTATTTTAGACCCACCCATATACAACTTTAAATCAAGCCTCAAAATTAACAGCTGATTCTCAAGAAATGTAATCTCAATCATAATTAAAGACAACAAAAGCAAAAAATCAACAACGTAAAGATCACAATGTCCAATATCCAATCAAAAAAGGCTACCCATAATATGAAGTAGGAAAATGTGAAGCAAAACAGTAGGGAAATTAATCAGTAGATAATATGCCAGAAATGATAAGAGGAGGTAAACTGAGGAGCCAAGACAATATAAAGTTATTGTAAATGTTTAAGGACTTAAAGAAAGAGATGATAACAAAGAAAGAAATGGAAGATATGTTTTAAAGAACCAAATGAAATTTATGGAACTGGAAAAAACAGTATCTGAAATGAAAACTTTATGTAATAGAAGAGCAGATAACATTTCATTAAAAAAATATCAGTGAACATGAAGACACAGCAACTCAAAACATACAAATTAAAAAACAGAAGTTAAAAAAAATAAAAATAAAAAAAAAATAAAAAACAGAAGTTGAAGATAATGACCAGTAGTCTGTGGAACCATATCAAGCAATTCCTGAAGGAAAGAATAAAAAGAGAGAGAACAGAAATAAAGTTGAAGAAATAGACTGAAATTTTTTAAATTTTTTACTAAAATCCATAAAACCAACAAGAAACCCAAAGCAGGATAAATCCAAACACACACACACACACACACACACACACACACCAAGACATATAATAATTTAACTGCTAAAAAACACTTATGAGGAGAAAAATAATAAAGTTAGCCAGAGAGTTTGGGGACATAACAGGAAGAAGAACAAATATGAGAATGACTACTGATTACTCATCAGAAAAAATCAAGCTTCAAGATGATGGAACAACATTTTTATGCACAGAAGAAAAAACTGTTATATTAAATTCTATGTTTAGCAAAAAACCTATTAAAAATGAAGGCCCAAAAAAAGGACATTTGTGGGGAAAAAAAAAAAAACAAAAACAAAACAAATGCTGAGTGAATTCACTGTCACTAGACCTTATGAAGGCCTAAAAGAAGCAAAGAAAAATAAAAATAGAACAGAAATCAATGGAATTGAGAACAGGAGAAAAATGGGGGTGAAAATCAACAAAACCAAAAACTAGTCCTTTGAAAGCAACAAAAGCAATAAATCTCTATTCAGGATAACCAAAAATGAGACAAAACACAGAGATTATTAATATCAGGAAAAAAAGAGAGAAGTCGTAACTGCTGATCACATGAATAATAAATATTACAAACAACTCTTTGCCCACAAAAATGGTAACATATAAAACATTTCTTGAAAGACATAACTTACCAAAACTCACACAAAACACAATAGATAATCTTAATAGCCTTATGATATAAAGGAAATTGAATAAATAATTAAGAATCTTCCAAAAACAGAAAATCAGGCCCAGATGGTTTTAATGTTGAATTTTACCACACATACAAGGAACAAGTAACACTAATTCTCCATAATCTCTTTAGTAAAACAAAAGCAAAGGAACTTTTAACTGATTCTATAAAGCCAGCATTACATCAATTCCAAAATCAGACATTACCAGAATGAAAAAACAATCTCTCTCATAAACATAGACATAAAAATCTTCAACATAATATTAGCAAGTCAAATCCAACAATGTATAAAAACAACTGTACACCATAAACAAATGGGATTCCAGACATGCAAAATTAGTTCAGCATCTAAAAATTATTTAATGAAACCTACCATATAAACAGGATGAGAAGAAAAATTATACAATCAGATCATCCAAGGACAAAAAGAAAAGAAAGATTTGAAAAAATATCCAATACTCATACATGAATTAAAAAACAAACTCTCAAAAAAAAAAAAAAAAAAAAAAACAAACTCTCAGGCAGCCTGGTTGGCTCAGTGGTTTAGTGCTACCTTCAGCCCAGGGCATGATCCTGGAGACCCAGGATTGAGTCCTGCATGAGGCTCCCTGCATGGAGCCTGCTTCTCCCTCTGCCTGCGTCTCTGCCTCTCTCTCTCTCTCATGAATACATAAAATCTTTTAAATAAATAAATAATAAAAAACAAACTCTCAGCAAACTTATTCAACTTCAGAAAGAACATCTACAAAAAAACTTATAGCTAACATCCTATCTAATGTGAAAAACTGAGACTTTTGCCTTAAGATGGGAAATAACGCAAGGATGAGCTTTCTCACTATTCCTACTCAACATCCTACTGTAAGTTTTAACTAGTGTAAAGATAGAAATAAAACTGCCTTTGTTTACAAATGACATGAATGTGAAGAAAAATGTAGAATTCACAAAAAAATTCAAACCAATAAGCAGGTATACCAAGGTCACAGGATACAAAGTTAATAAACAAAAGCTGATTATTTCCCCTTCTATCATCAATGATCAACTGAAATTGGAAATTTCTTTAAAAATACTATTTACAATAGCATCTCCCCTCCACCTAAAAAATAGGTATAAATCTAACAAAATATGTACAGAATCTGTATGCAAAAACTGCAATACCAATGAAAGAAATCAAAGATCTAAATAAAAGGAAAGTTATTCCATGCTAATGAACTGGAAGATTCATTATTAGAAGAGTGTTTATTCTCCAAACTTGATTTACATATTCAATCCAATTCCAGTAAAATTCTTAGCAAATTACTTTGTGGATACCAACAAACTATTTCTAAAGTTTGTATGTAATATAAAAAGGATTAAGAATATCCAACATAATACTGAAAAAAGAACAAACATATAGGAACATATACTGCCAGGTCTTAAGACTTATTATAAAGCTACAGAAATCAAGACAGCATCTTACTGGCAAAAGAATAGACAAACATATCAACAAAACACAATAGAGAGCCTGGAAACAGACCCACACATATATAATTAACCAATCTTTAATAAAAGCTAAAAAGACAATTCAAGGGAGGACAGTTTTTCAACAAACGATGCTGGAACACTGGATGTCTACATGTAAAACAATGAACTTAGAGGTTTAATATCTTTCACCAAAATTAACTAAAAATGCCAATGCAAAACTATAAAATTTCTATGAGCAAACGTAAGAAAAATTCTACATGACCAGGTTCGATGAAAAGAAAAAAACTGTTAAGTAGGACTTTATTAAAAACTGCTTTGCAAAAGACACTGCAAACAAAAAAGAGAACCTAGATACCTGGAAGAAATATTTATAGAGGACATATCTGATAGAAAGGCTTGTACTCAAAATACATAACAACCTTTAAAACCCAACAGTAAGAAAATAACTCAATTAAGTGGGCAAAGGATCTGAACAGACACCTCACCAAAAAAAAACATACAAATATTAAATATGCATAAGAAAAAATGACCAACATCTTCAATTAAAGAAATTCAAAAGAAAACAGTAAGATATCACTACACACCTATTAGAATAATTAAAATCCAAAAAACTGATGATACCAATTGCTGGTGAGGATGCAGAGCAACAAGAACTCTCACTCACTGCTGGTAAGAATGCAAAATTGTACAAATGCTTTGAAATAAACCTTGGCAATATCTTACAAAACTAAACATAATTTTACATAGTCACACAACCCAGCAATCATGTCCCTAGGTCTTTACAAAATTATTTAAAAACTTATGTCCATACAAAACCTGCACATGGATGTTCAAAGCAGCCTTATGTGTAATCACCAAAAACTAGAAACCACCAGAAGTCTTTCAACAGTGGCTATTCAACAAAAGAAAGGGATGAGCAATCAAGCCACACACAGACATGAATTTTATATGTACATTAAGTGAACAAAACCACTTTGAGAATTCTACATAATCTATTATTTCAATTGTATGATATTCTGGAAAACAAAAGTATAGTGATGCTTAACAGATCAATAGTTGCCTGAAAATTGAGGCAACGGGGATGTTGAGCAGCTAAAGTACAGGAAATTTAAGCAGAACTCTTCTGCATAATACTGTAAAGGTCAATACATGACACTACATTTGTCAAAACCTGCATCAGTAAACAGTGTAAGTGAGTGCATCTTAAAGGATACATATCAAAAATAAACCACTTAGGCAGTTGGGGGATCCCAGGATTAAATGCAGAATGTGACAAAAACAATCTATCTCTAATATGAATGTGTGAAACAATCTCACTGAAGTTGGAGAGGAGACAGATGTTACCCTAAGTAACTTTGGAAATTAGTGAAGTCTGTAACACTAAAAGAAATTACACCATACTTTAGCAGATAAAGTTGCTTCCCATAAGGATCTAGATTAACAATTCTGAGATCTCTATACATGTATATTGGAACTGAACGAGTGGTCATCAGATTGTGGGAGCAAGGTTTCTCATGGTTGGAGTCAGAGTTTACAGATAAGCCATAGAAGGAGAGTGATTTATGAGGTAAAAAGGGAGTTGGAGACATCAGCATGAACTCATGTTTCTTATAAGTGTATATAGATACACATGGTCACATTTAAAATATTTATTAATGTGCATATACACAGGTTAGTATATATGTATCTATTTCCTTGCTCTATCCACTAAGAGGGCCTCGAAGCAACAGCGTCCCAATATAAATAAACACACACAGTGCTCAAATCTTGAGTTCTAATACCATTCTCCAATAAAAGAAATGGGGCTCTTTGGGGAAATGGCTAATTTTAGGACAGGGGTAGGAAATATATTAGATGGGTCTGGAGCATCTTGTAGTGCCAGAAAGTAAAGTGTTCAGACAGAAGCACAATGATGAGGTATGTCAAAAGGACAAGAAGCTAATTGAAAGAGCTCTCTATGGCCAAAGTTAGAAAAAATGTGGAGAACAAATTATATAAAGTATTACTGAATTATAACCCAAGAATGAATAAATATCCATGAATTTATAGTGATAAATAAATGAGGGGGAGGGGTGATGAACAAGTAGGAAATAACAAATCTCCTATGCACAAAAATTTCAAATAATTTATGTAGCTATTCCATCTTCAAGGAGATAGAACATAACTCATCATTCCTTAAGTGTAATGACCACTGGACTTCCTTTAACAGTACAGAACAGTATAAAAAATAAAGGAAAAAAGTAATTATGAAGGAGAAACTTAAAAAAACACTACCTCAGTCAGGTAACCAAGGTCAGCACCAAAAATGTTACATCATTTTCTTTCCTAAGACTTGAAATAGTAACAGTACCAGATGAAAACAGCAAAAGAACTTCTTGACCCATTGGTCAGTGTAATGAATTTGGGGATATGACATCAAAAGCATAGGCAACAAAACCAAAAATACTGATCAACTGGATTATAGCATATTAAAAAGCTTTCACACACCAAAGAAACAACAGAGTGAAAAGGCAGCCTATACATGGGAGAAAATATTTGCTAACTAAATCTGCTAAGGTGTTAATATCCAAAATGCATAAGGAACACCAACTTCAAATAACCTAATATAAAAAAATGGGCAAAGGGGGATCCCTGGGTGGCTCATTGGTTTGGCGCCTGAATTGGCCCAGGGCGTGATCCTGGAGTCTCCGGATCGAGTCCCACGTTGGGCATCCTGCATGGAGCCTGCTTCTCCCTCTGCCTGTGTCTCTGCCCCTCTCTCTCTCTCTCTCTCTCTCTCTCTGTCTCTCATGAATAAATAAAAATTTAAAAAATAAAAAAATAAAAAATGGGCAAAGACCCTGAATACACATTTCTCAAAAGAAGACACAGAAAAGGCCAAAAGATATATAAAAGGGTGTTCAACATCACTAATCATCAGGGAAATACAAATCAAAACCACAATGGTATCCCAGACTTCACCTACCCCTGTTAAAAAGGCTATTATCAAAAAAAAAAAAAAAAAACAAAAACAAAAACCAAGAGATGACAAGCATTGGTAAGGATGTAGAAAAAAGGGAATCCTTGTGCACAGATGGTGGGCATGTAAATTGGTACAACCATATGGAATACAGACTGAAGGTTCCTCAAAAAAATGAAAAATAGAACTACCATATGATCCAGCAATCTCACCTTTGGGTATGTATCAAAAGGAAATGAAATCTGGATCATGAAGAGATATCTGCACCCCCATGTTCAATGCAGCATTATTCACAATAGCCAAGATATAGAATCAACCTAAATGTCAATGATAAATGGATAAAGAAAATGTGAGACACATATACAGTGGAATATTATCCAACCTTAAAAGAGAACGAAATCTTGCAATATGGACAAACCTAGAAGACATTATGTAAAAAAACAAACAACAACAACAACAACAAAACAGTGGGATGCCTAGTTGGCTCAGTGGTTGAGTGTCTGCCAGGTTATGATCCTGGTCCCAGGATCGAGTACCACATCAGGCTCCCTGCATGAAGCCTGCTTCTCCTTCTAACTGTGTCTCTGCCTCTCTCTGTGTGTCTCTCATGAATAAAAAAAAAAAAAGACTCAGAAAGTCAAATATTGAATGATCTCTCATATATGAAATCTGAAATAGTCAAATTCATAGAAACACAGAGTAGAATGGTGGTTGCCAAGGATCAAGGATTGGGGGAAATGAGATACTAGTCAACAAGTACAAAGGTTCAATTATACAAGATGAATTAGTTCTGGAGATCAAAAATACAGTATAGTTACTATGGTTAATAATACTGTTCTCGGGGGCACCTGGCTGGCTCAGTTAGAAAAGCATGCTACTTTTGATGTCAGAGTTGTGGGCTCAAGCCCCACACTGGATAGAGTACTAAAAAGAAATAAAGGTTAAAAAAAACAAAAAACTGTTTTGTATACTTGAAATTTGCTAAGAAGGTAGATCTCGTATGTTCTCAACACACACACACAAAGATAACTGCACGGTGGTGGATATGTTAGTTTGGTTTTACAATGTATACTCTATCTAAACATCAAGTTGTTTCCGGCTGGGTGGAGCACCATGCCCCCACACACCATTCCACCGTGGCCCACTAAAGCTGGCTGGCCCATCCCACCCAAACAAAGGATATCCCTTGAATGCCTGGCTCCAGTGGCAAATGCAAATTTAGTTTCTGGGCTCTACTGGTGTGAAAAAATGAGAGAGAGAGTTTTTGGCAGGCTACAATCCCCAGGCACTACAGACAGTACTTAAACACAAACTTAGCATTCCTGTACAAAAGGCCTATTTACTTAACCTGGAGCTTCAGCCTGAAGCAGGCTGAAGGTATACCTGGGCAGGCTTAAGGTATAGCACTACCCAGTATACCTAGGTATACTAGCAGATCTCATGGAAAACAGGCCAGGGGATATTATCTTTGATTTCTCACATGGCCTCACTACAGTTCATTGGTACCTCACAGACAGAAGCTCATGCATTTGTCTAGAGCCTCAAATTTCTCAAATGTCACTAAGAAGATACCTCCAGATTGTCTAGAGGCCAGCAGGGCCTATGACTGCAGTCCCACAGGGCTATATGTATTGCATACTTCAAAAGCTGCTGCCTAGAGGTCTAGTTTCCAATCAGCCTGAAACTAGGTGCTGAGATCCTTCCCTCTGGAACAAGTCTTGACACACCCTCAACAACTGAGACCATCAAGAAAAAAAATCAGACTGTTTATACAATCACAAAGGCTCAAGAGACAACTAGGAGTTAGGACAAGATTAAATGATATGGTTCATTTCTACTTAAGGCCACTCATGCAAGACTGGGAGATAACTTTTTTGCCTACCACATAGAAACAAACATAGAGATTCAAGTAAAATGAGGAGACAGAGAAATATGTCCCAAATGATAGAACAAGATAAAATCTCAGGGCCGGGGGGGGCGGGGGGGCCTTAAAAAACGAAAATAAGTAATTTACCTGATAAAGAGTTATAAGTAACAAAGATGCTCAATGAACTTAGGAGAAAACTGAATGAACACAGCAAGAGCCTCAACAAAGAAACAGAAAACAGGAAGTACCAAACAGAAGTCTCAGAACTGAAGAACAAAATATACACTGAAGAGGTTCAACAGCAGATTAAATGAAGCAGAAGACAGAATCAGTGAACTAGAAGACAGGGTAGTGGAACCCACCCAAAAAGAGCAGATGAGAAAGAAGACAGTTCAACAAACCTATAGGATAACATTAAGTGGAACATCATTTGTATTATGGGGGTCCCAGAAAAGGAAGAGAAAGAGGCAGAAAACTTATTTGAAGTAATAATGACTGAAAAGTTCCCTAACTTGGGAAAGGAAACTGATATCAAGATCCTCAAGTCCTTGGGGCACCTGGGCAGCTCAGTCAGTTAAGCATCTGCCTTTGGCTCAGGTCATGATCCCAAGGTACTGGGATCAGAGCCCCATGTCAGGCTCCCCCCTCAGCAGGGAGTCTGTCTCTCCATCTCCATCTGCTGCTACCCCAGCTCATGCTCTCTCTTGCTCTTTCTTGTACTCTCACATAAAGAAATAAAATCTTAAAAAAAAAAAAATCCTCAAAGCCCAGAAAGTTCCGAAAAAGATAAACCCAAAGAGACTCACACAAAGAAATACTGTAATAAAAATGTCAAAAGGTAAGGATAAAAAGAGAATCTTAAATGTAGCAAGAGAAAAATAACTTGTTTCATATTAAAAAAATTTCCATAAGACTACCAGCAGATTTCTCAGCAAAATTTACAAGCCAAAAGAGAGGGACATCTTTCAAAGTGCTAAAAGGAAAAAAAAAATATCTCACCAAGAATGCTTTAACTGGCAAAGTATCGTTCAGAAATGAAGGAAAGATAGCTTTCCAAGCAAACAAAAGCTAAAGGAGTTCATCACCACTAAACCAGACATACAACAAAACAGACTGCTTTCAGTGGAAAAGACACTAAAAGACAAGTCCCACTGATAAAAGTAAATATATAGCAAAGAGACTAATCGCTTATAAAACTATTATGAAGGTTAAAAAAGCAAAGTAGTGGGCAGCCCGGGTGACTCAGCGGTTTGGCGCTGCCTTCAGCCCAGGGCGTGATCCTAGACCCGGGATC
Source organism: Canis lupus dingo (assembly GCF_003254725.2). NCBI lineage: Eukaryota > Metazoa > Chordata > Mammalia > Carnivora > Canidae > Canis > Canis lupus. The sequence goes on from NC_064249.1 coordinate 21,217,572, forward strand.
TAGTCCCATGACGGGCTCCCTGCATGGAGCCTGCTTCTCCCTCGGCTTGTGTCTCTACCTCTCTCTCTCTCTGTTGCTCATGAATAAATAAATAAAATATTTTTTAGGAAAGCAAAGTAGCAAAAATAATTATAGCTACAATAATTACTAAGGGAATACCCAAAATAAAATATAAAATGTGATAATCAAGAACATAAAATGTGTGAGTAGGTAAGGAGTAAAATGTAGATTTTTAGAATGCCTTCAAACTTAACCTGCTATCAACATAAAGTACATTGTTACACAGTTACATTTGAAGAACAGAGGTTTGAACTGCATGGATTCACCTATGAGTACATTTTTTTCTGATAAATACAGTGCAGTATTTTAAATGTATTTCCTCTTCCTTATGATTTTCTCAAAACCATGTTAATTTCTCTAGATTACTTTATTGTACAAATACAGTACATAATACATGTAATATATAAAATATGTGTTAATCAATTGTTTACTTTAGTGGTAAGGCTTCCAGCCAAAAGTATGCTATTAACAGTTAAGATTGAGGGGAGTCAAAAGTTATATATGCCCCTCAAGGGTTCTGCACTTTTAAGCCCTGTATTGTTCAAGGATTGACCATATATATATACTGTATAAACCATATATAAGCTGTTATATATGAACGTCACGGTAATCACAAGGCAAAAACAAATGGTAGATACACAAAAGATAATAAAAGTCAAACCTAAGCATAACACTACATAAGTCATCAAACCACAAAGGAAGAAACTAAGAAAAGAAAGAAACAGCAAGAAACCACTAAAGAGACAAGAAAAACAATTAAAATGGCAATAAGTACATATCTATGCATAATTACTTTTTTTTTGCATAATTACTTTAAATGTAAATGGACTAAGGCAGCCTGGGTGGCTCAGTGGTTTAGCACCACCTTCAGCCCGGGGCCTGATCCTGGAGACCCAGGCTCCCTGCATGGAGCCTGCTTCTCCCTCTGCCTGTGTCTCTGCCTCTCTCTCTCTCTCTCTCTGTATCTCTCATTAATAAATGAACAAAATCTTAAAAAATAAAAATAAAAATAAAAAAATAAATGTAAATGGGCTAAATTCTCTAATTCAAACACAGAATGACTGAATGGATAAAAACAAGACTCATCTACAATACAAGAGACTTAAAACAGGTACAATGATATACACAGACTGAAAGTGAAGGAATAAGAGAAGATGGTGCATGCAAATGGAAACTGAAAGAAATCAGGATTACTATACTAGCTATACTCATATCAGACAAAGTAGACTTTAAAACAATGATTGTAATAAAAAAACAAAGATGGGTATTATATAATGATAAAAGGGTCAATCCAACAAAGATATAACATTTGTAGATATTTATGCACCAAACACAGAAGCACATAAATATATAAAGCAAATACTAGCAGACCTAAAGGGAGAAATTGACAATACAATAATAGCAAGAATTTTAGTCCCCACATCTATCAATAGATAGATCATCCACAAGTAAATTAAAATGGAAATATAAACCAGATTAATTAATAGATATATAAATATACATTATTCTCAATCCTCCAGGACAGATCATTTGTTAGGCCACTAAACAAGTCTTAATAAATTTAAGAAGACTGAAATCATATTAAGCAACTTTTCAGACCACAATGATATGAAATCAGAAATGAACTACAAGAAAACTGGAAATATCACAAATATATGAAGTTTAAACAATATACTATGAAATGACTAATCGGTAAATGACAGAAATCAAACAAGAAACAAAAAAAATACCTTGAGACAAATGAAAATGGAAATGAAGCATACCAAAATCTCTGAGATGCAGCAAAAGAAGTTCTACAGGCAAGTTCATAGCAATGCAGACCTACCTTGAGAAATAAGAAAAATCTCAAGTAAACAATCTAACTTTAATTTAAACCTAAAGAAAGTAGAAAAAGAAGAACAAACAATGCTCAAAATTGGCAGAAGAAAGGAAATAGTAAAGATCAGAGTGGAAATAACTGAAACAAGACTGACAAAACAGTAGAAAGACCAGTGAAACTACGAAGTTGTTCTTTGAAAAGATGAACAAAATCGACAAACCTTTAATTATACTCCCTAAGAAAAAAAGAGGGCACACAAAAAAATAAAACCGTAAATGAAAAAAAAGAGAAATTACAACTAATAACAAAGAAATGCAAAGAATCACTAAACCACTATGAAAAATTATATGCCAAAAATTGGACAGCCTAAAACAAACAGATAAATTTTTAGAAATGTAATCTTCCAAAGCTGAATCCCAAGTAAATAGAAAATCTGAATAAACTGATTACTAATAAGGATATTGAATCTGTAATCAAAAAACTCCCAGTAAACAGAAGTCCAGGACTAGATAGTTTCACTGGTGAATTCTACCAAATATTCAAAGATTTAATATTTATCTTTCTAAAACTCTTCTAAAAAACTAAAGAGGAGGGGCACACCAGGGTGGTGCAGTCAGTTAAATGTCCGACTTGGTTTCAGTTCAGGTTGTGATCTCAGAGTCATGAGATTGAGTCCCATGTGGGGCTCTGTGCCCAATGTGAAGTATGTAAGAGTCTCTCTTCCTCTCTCTCATCTCTCATCACAAGATAAAAATGTTGTAAATGTGCATGGTAACAGTAAACAGGCTAAATGTAGTGATCATTTGGCAATATATATAAATGTCAAAATCATAATGTTGTACATCTGAAACTATCATTGTATTTCTATTATACTTCAATAAAAAATCAAGTGGGGCAGCCCCAGTGGCGCAGCGATTTAGCGCCGCCTGCAGCCTAGGGTGGGATCCTGGAGACGTTGGATAGAGTCCCACGTCAGACTCCCTTCATGGAGCCTGCTTCTCCCTCTGCCTGTGTCTCTGCCTCTCTCTCTCTCTCTCTCTGTGTGTCTCTATGAATAAATAAATAAAAAATCTTTAAAAAATAAATAAATAAATAAATTAAAAAATCAAGTGTATCTTAAATAAACAGTTTTTGTCAATTATGCCTCAATAAAACTTAAAAAGCTGTTACATTGATAGTATGTACCCTTGACATACTAAAATGAAAATGGCACTTTATGAATGTGTCTATCTCAAAAAAAAAAAAAAAAAAAAAAACCCTAAGCCCAGTCTAAGCATGGGAAAAACAATATATACAAATCCCAAGTGAAGCACCTGACCATTACTCCTTAAAACCCTTAGGGTCATCAAAAGCAAGGAAAGTCTGAGAAAATGTCACAGCTAAGAAGTACCTAAGGTGATACGGCAACTAAATGTAATGGTGGTATCCTGGACAGGATCCTAGAACCCTTAGAAATGGTGTATTAGGTAAAAACTAAGGAAATATGAACAAAGTATGAACTCCAGTTAATGTATCAATACTAACTGGTTCATTAATTGTCACAAATGTGCATTAGAAATGTAAGAGGTTAAGAATAGGAAAAAATGGGTATGGAATATAAGGGAACTCTGCGATATCTCTACAATTCTATAAATCTAAAACTACTGTATCAGAAGTTTATTTAAAGAAGTCATAAAAATATTGGTAATACAAAAAGCTGGTTCTTTGAAGAAATTAATAAAATTTCAATTATCTACTCAGATAATCAAGAAAAAAGATAGAGATTACTAATATCAGAAATGAAATGGGGATATCACTATAGTCTACACACTAAAAAAATAAGGAAATACTATGAATAACTCTATATTATGAAATCCAACAACTTAAAAGGGAATATGTATCTATTTCTTATCTGATATGAAAATTTGCCAGCAGAATTAAATTTCAGTGGTTTTTTTTTTTCTAGTTCCAATTGGTATCTCTTGTTATGAGTTATGGTTATTTGTAACAGAGTCAACTATACTTTCTTATGAAGTCCCTGTTCTGGATTACTTTAATATTTTTCTGTGCATAAACATTTTAGATACTTCCAGGTGTAAAACTAATTAAAATTTGTGGTTAGAGTAGCAATGGTGCCCTCCTTCCAATGTCACGTTCTTGGTACCAGATAATTTTGCAAGAGTGAGGAAAGGAAAGATTTATAAAATTAACGTGTTGTCTTTCTTGTTGAGCACTGCTGCTACTCGGCTCAACTTAGATTTTATATGCTTTATTAAAAAAAGCTATATACCATTAAGATAACTCAGACCATTTCAGTAAAATATGTGGCTTTTATGTGATTGGTTATAAACACACAGAAAAACTAAAAACAGAAAGAAAACAAAAGAAAAGAAAGAAAGGTAGAAAGGTAGGTATGGAAAAACTTTATCTGGCACCTTAAACATCTCAAAGCTACATATAAGAAGATTTTACTGTAGGCAGAGCATCCAGATTGATAAATATTTCATAATCAGTCTGAAAAATTCAAGTGAATGGACACTCATTCCAGATGAAGTTTTCTCTCTCCCTGTTATTTATAACGATAAGCAATTTTGTAAATGCTGAATGCACAACAGCATATTTGGCTTTTTTTTTTGTCCCCAAAAAAACTATGGTTATTTTCTGTATCATATGAATAAGAGATTTTTACTTATTATCCACATTAGCTACTTTGTTCGACTGTTTTTGTACCCAGTGATGTGGTCACTGGTTGAAGCTGGTGTGACTAAGAATGGCAAGAATAGATCAGTGACAGGAAGGGGGCTGTCTAAACACAATCCCACTTAAGACGTGGTAGCCATTATTATCACTTCTGTTTGCTGTGTCTTTTGAGAGTGACAAAACCCCAGAATGCCTATTTTGATAAAACAGGAGTTATCACTTTCGTAAGACTTACATGCTTCTTCCCCCAGCTCCAACATGGTTTGAATTGGTTGCTCTCAATTCTCAACCTTAAAGCTCCTTTTTCCTCCTTCCCTCACTCCTTCTTTACCTGCTCGTCCACGCTCTGTCTCTTCCAGCTTTCTGTCCTTCTCAAGATAAAAAGGCAGTACCCTTCTATTTTTTATCCAGAAAGGAAAAAGAGTATTATAAAAAGGACACATTGTTTATAAGTGAATTGATCGGAGTGAATTTTGGCTTTTTCAATGCAAAGTTTTGAAGAGTCTCAGAAAGTAGTATGCTAGAGCTGGCTCTTACTGCTGCTGGAGAGCCAACTTTCCCCCCAGTCCCCTCCACTAACTTCATCTGAAGTCAGTTGGCAGCTTTATGAGAGCATTTATATCATAGAATGATCAAATGCTACAAATTAGAAACCTTTTTTTTTTTTTAAACCAAGAAGCCAGTTGTTAAAAACATTCACCAACACATCATAAGCTCAATTTCCACATTTCTCAAACAGGAATAATAACATCAACCCTGCAAATTTGTTGTAGGAATTTCAAATAATTTAAGTAAAACTCCTAGCAAAATGCCATATACACAGAAGATACTTAGTATGTTATAGATACCAATATTGTTATGGTATTACAGATAGAGTCAGGCTATATGAAACCTCTATAAGCCATGAGATCAATAATATAAAAGCATATTAAGGCAACTGAATTTGATTTCAGTAGTTGTTGAGTCCTTTAGAATTTATACGTAGAAAAAATTAGCACAATATTCTATATAATAGTCTATATAATTGTTAATGAGAACAATTTATTTTGCAGTTTTTTCCTATCTTCCATGTTCCCTTTTAATTATGATCACCTCTGTTCAAGTTGTCAGTCACCACTAAACTTCATATAAGTGCAACTTTTTGAATAGTGACATGGAAGGATTCAGATAACCACAGATCTGTGAGGGAAGTACCATAAAGAGTAAAGTTGTAAAAAGAATCAATTTAGTAACTAAAATTAAGCATCTAAAGAACTCTTAGGTGACCACCTGTTCACCATTTCTTCTGACAGCTGAACCAATATTTTGGCTTCCATCGGAAAAAAAGGAAATTTAGATGAGGTGTGGCAAAACAATCCCAAAACTCATTCTTATGTTCAAGAGCTTTTTCTCTCTCATTGAAAGTACACGAAAAAAAAAAAAAAGAAAGAAAGAAAGAAAGAAAAAAAAAGTACATGAAAACAGGGCAGACCTAGTGGCTCAGCGGTTTAGCGCCACATTCAGCCCAGGGTGGGATCCTGGAGACCTGTCGGGTTCCCTGAATGGAGCCTGCTTCTCCCTCTGCCTGTGCCTCTGCCTCTCTCTCTCTCTGTCTCTTATGAATAAATAAATAAAATCCTTTTTTAAAAAAGTACATGAAAACAGTATGTATGTGCATGTATGTATGTATATGTATGTGTGTGTATACACACACACACACACACACACACACACACATAAATGTGACATTATCCTAAATGAGAAGGGCAAGAGAATAGGACTATAATCTCTACTTCTGGGACTTGTGTTTGAGGCTTTCACAAATTCGTTTTACTGAAGGCTTCAGAAATTTGAGCAAAATCACTTGCCTACATTTTTATGCATAATAAACTGACTTGCAAATAAGGCCTCCAAAGTGTCTTAGAGTAAAAAACGTTTATGAATCGTCTAGAAAACTGCCATTTTCCCTCCCTTTGCTAAATAATGATTTCAGTGGTATTTCATTTTAGCTTATAAAGAGATATCAGGTCTTTATTTCCCATTGCAAACATCACACAAGTGAAATAAATTATTAAAATAGTTATTTTTACATTCTTTAAGTGATTAGTACCCACTTTCCCACTTAGTCCTATATGCCCTCTGATGTTGATTTATCACCTGTATTGAAGTTAAATTTTTTATTGTAATCTAATTTCTAAATGTTTGCCCTCGTATGTTGAAAAGCCCCCAAATTCATTTCTTACCACTAACACGAGTCTTAAGATCACTAATTCTCTTAAAGCCAAAACTCAATTTAATAAGCAACACTAAACACAAAACTTGAAAACTGTAATCACAAGAAAGATAATAAAACCCTTCAATGTGAAACTCAAGTCTGACTATGAATAATTTGAAACTTTATGGAAATAGGGATCCCTGGGTGGCGCAGCGGTTTGGCGCCTGCCTTTGGCCTAGGGCGCGATCCTGGAGACCCAGGATCGAATCCCACATCGGGCTCCCGGTGCATGGAGCCTGCTTCTCCCTCTGCCTGTGTCTCTGCCTCTCTCTCTCTCTGTGACTATCATAAATAAATAAAAAAAAATTAAAAAAAAAAAAAAAGAAACTTTATGGAAATAATGAACATCAAAGCTGGACATGTTTTTCTGGTCTAAAACATAATTGTAGTATATGACATTATTATTAATTCCAGAAATTAATTAATTTAAAATTAATAATGCCCTGTGGTCGGGATCCCTGGGAGGCGCAGCGGTTTGGCGCCTGCCTTTGGCCCAGGGCGCGATCCTAGAGACCCGGGATCGAGTCCCACATCGGGCTCCCGGTGCATGGAGCCTGCTTCTCCCTCTGCCTGTGTCTCTGCCTCTCTCTCTCTCTCTCTGCCTCTCTCTCTCTCTCTCTCTCTCTCTCTGTGACTATCATAAATAAATTTTTTAAAAAAATTATTAAAAAAAAAAAAATAGGGATCCCTGGGTGGCGCAGCGGTTTGGCGCCTGCCTTTGGCCCAGGGCGCGATCCTGGAGACCCAGGATCGAATCCCACTCGGGCTCCCGGTGCATGGAGCCTGCTTCTCCCTCTGCCTGTGTCTCTGCGCCTCTCTCTCTCTCTCTCTCTATCATAAATAAATAAAAATTAAAAAATAAAATAAAATAAAATAAAAATAAAATAAAAAATAAAAAAATAATAATAATGCCCTGTGGTCATTTAAATTAGTTAAACTATAGCTGTAGGCCTGTTCCCTGCCTACCTCTCTGGAATCATTTTACACCACTCCTCCATTTACCCTCCACACCCAACGTTATTTGCTTTCTTTAGTTTTCCTAATACACTATTCTTCAATCCACAGGGCCCTTTCTCATGCTGTTCCCTCAGAATGGAATGTTGTCCCAGTGTCAAATATCCTTTTTTCAGAGAAGGCTTTCACCATCTCTCTGAGAAGGTCATGTTCCTTTCCTGGACAGCAATTACCAGTTTATATTTATACATTCATTGTCTGTGTAACTCAACTTCATGCCCCAAGAGCAGGGACCTTGTTTATTCCTGCTCACCATTATAACCTCAACATATAGTATGGTCTCTGGCACACAGTAGGTGAATGACTGAGTGAATGGTATACACAAATTACTACAAAAGGAACTTCAAGATATATGTAACATCAGATGTAATTCAAGCTCACAGCATAATTACAGAATCCCAAACAACACGGATCTGGATAAAGTATTATGAAAACTTAAGATCGTATTTAAAAAAGAAGAAATCTCAGGCAGTTTCACACCCTGTATTCATGACACTGTTCTCTCAACTACACAGATTACTGTTCCTTTAAAAACTGAAGGAAATAGTCAGATGAAGAAGATTCTGGAGATAGCAAATTTTTTTTAAAAAAAATATTTATTTATTCATGAGAGACACAGACAGAGAGAGAAAGAGAGAGAGAGAGAGAGAAGCAGAGACACAGGCAGAGGGAGAAGCAGGCTCCACGCAGGAAATCCAATGCGGGACTCAATGCAGGGACTCCAGGATCATGCCCTGGGCCAAAGGCAGGCGCCAAACCACCAAGCCACCGGGGCTGCCCCAAGATAGCAAAATTTAGATTGACTTCTCTATAAAGGTCTACACTGACAGAATCTTCTAAATACATCTTTAAAATGGCATTTAATATATATGGTTTAACCATTTTATTATATGGTTACTAACTCTGATGAGTTGGTATTGGCTATCTAAAGCACACATGAAGAAAGATCCTGAAGTTGAATCTAAGCTCAGGGAAAAGAGAGCTATGAAGGAGTATTAATGAAATATCAGCCAGGAGCGCAGAAGCCCCAGGGAGTAGTGGCATCTATGTTTTTGCCAATCCTGGTTAAATAGCATGAATATATTTATGAGAGAATTAAAAATTTTAAAGTATTTTGTGAATCATATTAAAATATGTTCATCCAAATGGATAACTGGACTAAATGCCAGTAGGGGAAAATAACATATGTGAAAGGACATCGTGCTGAAAGGTAAAAAGATGGTGTATTGAGAAACTATTAGCTACCTATATTACTGTCTAGACAAAACAATGGATTAAGAAGCAAAGAGACCACGACCACATAACTAGCTCTGACAAGTTTCTTGGACTTAGATTGTTTTTAGATATTAACAGTGTCATCTCACTTTCTATGCCATATGAAATAGAAGGTTTTAACACATTTGAACTATGTGGGGGGAAAAAAAACATTATAAAATATAATGTACTGGGGCACCTAGGTGGCTCAGTTAGTTAAGCGTCTGTTTTCACTCAGGTCACAATCCTGGGGTCCTGGGATCAAGCGCCACATCAGGCTCCCTGCTCAGCTTCTTCCTCTCCTCCTGCTCATGTTCTCTCTATCTCTCTTTCTCCCTAATAAATAAAATCTTTAAAAAAAATAAATAAAATTTAATGTGCTATCACCATCATTACGTTGTTTAAAAGTGAAAATTCAGCGCACCCCCGGTGGCGCAGCGGTTTAGTGCCGCCTGCAGCCTGGGGTCTGATCCTGGAGACTCAGGATTGAGTCCCGCGCGTCGGGTTCCCTGCATGGAGCCCGCTTCTCCCTCTGCCTGTGTCTCTGCCTCTCAGTATCTCTCTCTATCTCTCTCTGAATATAAAAAAAAAAAAAAAAAACTTTAAAAAATAAATAAAAGTGAAAATTCAGAAATGATATCACATTGCATTCCTACTGCTACAGAGAATTACGTTCTAACAAGGATCAAAGTGTAATAATGGTCTAGCAAAATAAACTGCATTAATTAAATAATTTAGTTATAATTAAACAATTATAGCTATTATTATTCACGTGTAATTTATTTCAAAAGGATGCCAATACTAATGGCACCAGGCTGGCTCAGTCGATGGAGCTTACAACTCTTGGTCTCAACGTCATGAGTTCAAGCCCCACTTGAGTATAGAGATTACTTTAAAAAAATACTTTTTTAAAGAATGCCAATACTCAATATAAATACAAAATATAATAAATACGGTAAAAATAAATATGTTTAGCTGGTAAAAAGAGGACACACACATTCATGCATTTGTGCTCATGTACACCCACAGAATATTTCTGGATGGCTACAAATGCAATAGTGATAGCTCTGGGAGACAGGCCTAAGAAACGGGAGGTCCAGAGTAGGAAGTTGGTTTCCCTGTTATCACATATCCTTGTACGTGTTAAAATGCTTTCCGGACTCATTTACGACTTTTCCTCAAAAAAAGTTAATAAAAATTTTCAAAGTTAAATGGATGGGATTAAATGGGAATAATTATTCATTTCTATAACTTAACTCGAAGAAAAAAAATACAGGTTAAAATCACAGAAGTTAAAGGGACCAAAGATCATTCTCTTCAATTTTATTAAGAAGAAAACTGAAAAATTAAAATTGTGTTCTCCCAAAGTCAAGTCAGTGACATTAGCTCTAAAATCTTGAACCTCCTTATTCTCAACAACATGCCACGTGATTCTCACGGTCTCAGTTATCTTCATTACAGAAGTGTCAAAACCTCCACAGAACAGTAAAATTTTCCTTAAAGCTTCCTGGGACTCGAGGTAAGAGCAATATACAACAATCAGGATTTGACAATAATTTTTACTGATTTGAAAACAGGCAACTCAGAAGCTGAAATCTGGCAAGGATGGTTATTTTTTTAAAGCAAGCTCAGGAAGCAGCTGAATTTAGCTCAAGAAGGAACTAGCTGCTGCCTGCAATTGTCCTTGGAAAGTAAATGCCAAAGTCAAAGGGTTCATGCATGAACTCTTTACACTGCTTAAATCTAGAGGCAAGAGCAGGAAACTAATTAGCCTCTCATTTATTATCTGTTTAGGCCTTCTTGACTGACCTAATTATAACTCGTTCCAATGCAATCTAATCATTTAGGGAATTTGGTCTAGAAACAGTTTAGCTTCATCTAACCTATGGAATTCACAACTCAGGTACCACTCTGATAAGAGAAGTCTCTATTAACTCTTCTTTCTCCATGATATTCTCACTTGAAAGCCTATATATATATGGGCATCATTCAAATTATATGTGTTAGGAAAGGATACCATTTGTCTCAGTAAAAACTGATAAATACTTTTGGATTTTTTCAGCTTCATAGAGTGGAAACCGTATTATCAGGTAAACATTAATTTTAGATGGTGAATATGAAGAATATTAGAAGAAAGAATCTTAAAACCAACTCCCAAATAGGGCATAGAAAAATAGACACAAATAAGAAACAGGAGTAGAACATACTCTATAACCTAAATTAAGCATTTAAAGAGAAGTCAAAAAAATTAAAAATAAAAATAAATAGATAGATAGATAGTCAAAGAATGTTGCTGACATTTTCCAAGAGGAGAAAAAAATATATATTCACTAATGCTTTTTTTTCATATCACCCTTGTTTATTAAGAGGCAAAGATTTTTCTTGAAATTTCCTGAAGTAACAAGCAAAAAGAAGAGGCTGAATTAACTAAGTAATATTTGTCCCAATGCACTGACTCTCTTTCTCTTAAAAGTAATTTCCATAGGCTCTGAGCTACGGTCACCCATATGGAAGTAATTGGAAGGGAAAGTTGAGAGTAAAAGAGTTGTTTTTTAAAATTTCCTTCTTTTAAATGTTTAGACTTGATCACAATATAAAATACTAAAAAAAAAAAGTTTCTTTGTCATAACCGATACCCTGGAAAGCTTTACACAATAATTAAAATTCCTCTCCTGGAATGTGGCAGGATTAAGACTCAATGACAATATGTTAGCTTTTCTTCTGAGTTTTAATGCCATAGTTTCAAGAGAGCTAAATTTTCAAAAATGGATTTCCTCAATTATAGCATTTTAATCCATACTTCTGGTCAAAAAGGAAAGAAGTAGTGGTAAGAATAAAGGTACTATACTCACGGTCAACCTCAGGGAGTTACACTGTGTCCCAAGGTTCACAGTAGTAGAATGGACTCCTTCCACGTTTGTTAGACTCTATCCTGACCTTGGGGATGACCCCAAGGATGACCTTTTTTTTTTTTTTAAGATTTTATTTATTTATTCATAAGACACACACACACACACACACACACACACACACACACACACAGAGGCGAGACACAGGCAGAGGGAGAAGCAGGCTCCATGCAGGGAGCCCGATGTGAGACTCGATCCTGGGTCTCCAGGATCAGGCCCTGGGCTGAAGGTGGCGCTAAACCAATGAGCCACCCGGACTGCCCCCCAAGGATGACCTTTAAAGATTTACTTAAAACTATGGACCATCTGCCCAAAAAGGAAATACACACAAATTGTATAATTTCGGGGAGTACACAAACTCTAGATTAGGACACTGCCTAAAAAAGAATAGCAGATTTATATACTTTCAGCCAAGGCAAATGCTATATTTCAAAGTAATGATGGACTTTTCATTTATTCTATGTAACTCATGGTAAAGATAACTATTTCCAGAAACAGGAATATCAAAAACGGACTGCAAATGCCTTACTAGAGACATATTAGATTGTTAGAATTCCTTTCCCATTGACCTTTCCCTTAGGGCAGTGGTTCAAAAAAGGGGCTATGCACCCAAAGGAGGTACTTTGGAAATCGGTAAGGGTGTTTCAGTTACCACAGTAAGGTTGCCACTGAACTTTACAGTTCTCTTCCCCCCAGTCCTGGGGAGAGAAGGATAAAGAACGAGACATATATTGTTAGACATTCTTAGAATACATGGATATTCCCATGCAGTAAAGGATGTCCTATCAGACTCCTTTTAATTCATGTGGGTTAAAACCAATTCATAATTATGTAAGCCTAAAACTTCAATCTGTTCTACGCATAAACAAAAGGTATTTTTGCAAAATTTTAACATACACTGAATTTCTAGGAATGTGATTCTCAAGTAAATAGATAAAGATTGTACTCTTTTGTTTAGAACTTCACCATGGTTGCTTACCTTTCTGAAAAATCATGTTCAATGGCAATACTACTTGTAGTATTTTAACTGCCAATGAAACACATCTTTATCAATCTGCATTTGAGAATGCTGCAATCATGATGATTCTATATACAGATGCCAAGCATCAAGTACCTTATCGTGTCTTAAGTGCAGTCACACTTGAGCATTTACATATTGAAGTACATATTATTTTACTCTAAATTATTTTCCTTATTCTTCATTTTTATTGCTTAGGGCATTATAACTACTTTTAACTTACATGTGAGATAAATCTATAAATGTATACTATATAAATATATAGATATATTTAATCACTACCTAATAGGTATATGTGTGTGTGTATAAATTTTGTCTCAAGATAAAGAGAACACCACAAAATATTCTGTAAAAGTGGACCATGTGTCTTATAGGGTTAAAAATCACTAATCTAGAAATAGTAATACTACATTTAAATGGAAAACCTGCAAAGGTTTTTTTTTTTTTTAACAGCTTTTAATAATGTTAAATGGTAGCATGTGGGATTAATCTGTAGAGTTTTTGTTGTTGTTTTTGAGCGGGATAAAGATAGCATGAGTGGGACAGGAGTGGGGGGGAGGCAGAGGGAGAGAGGGAGAGAATCTTAAGGAGGCTCCAAATCAACAAGGAGCTGAGCCCAAGGCAGGGCTTGATCTCATGATTCTGAGCTCAAAGCCCTAAATCAAGAGTCAGATGTTTAACTGACTGAGACACCCAAGCACCTCTGTAGGGTATATTTTATCTATCTCATTATGATAAAGGCTAGGGTTAGAGTCAGCTTCTCTCTCAGATCCCAACTATTTCTATAAGTTATCTAGGCCATAGTCAGATGTGGCATTCCTTTTACCTTGACCCCTGGGCATGCTCTCACCTTGGTCAATTCATAGGTATAATTGATTTTGTGAAACTGAATGGAAAAATTAAAATGGCAAAAGGACTTGCAAATACATGAAAGAGACATCTCTTTCATCTACTATCAATTTTTCATTTACAACATCTCCAAACAGGAATGGTCAATAATAGTTTAAAATTCAGTGAAGCCTTACTCAAGTTCAAGGTTTGAACAAAAGATTGTCACAAATGAATGGAAGAAAGAGAAGAATAGGAAAGAGAGGAAAAGAAAGGGAAAGGGAAAAAGAAAAAGAATGTTGCTCATGTTGGTAAGGCAAATACGTGAAATAGAATATGACTAAGAAGGATGCATGGGTGGCACAGTGGTTGAGCATCTGCCTTTGGCTCAGGACCTGATCCCAGAGTCCGGGATCCAGTCCCACATCAGGCTCCTTGCAGGGAGCCTGCTTCTTTCTCTGCCTGTGTCTCTGCCTTTCTCTCTGTGTCTCTCATGAATAAATAAATTAAAAATCTTAAAAAAAAAAAAAAAGAATATGACTAAGACCATGCAGGAACATATAAAATGTATATGCCTACTAACTTCTTATTATTCAAAACTATGAGACATAATAAATCCTTTTTAAAAGCACTGAATAATAGTATCAAGTAAGACAGCAAAATTATGGACATGGTTATTCACACTCCCTTGAAAACAGAGAGCAATTAACACTCAGGAGTGTTACTGCTCCTAGCACTTCACTCTGAAAACTCCCCCTCCCCATGAGGCCAAAACTTCATAAAGCATCTCCAAAGGGGCCATCTGATTCAAAAAGCTTATGATTTGATTAAAATAGCTTACATTAAACTGGGTAAAGAACTTTTACCACAGAAACTGTTCATAACCTATTCTCTAAGATCTCATCTACAACAAACCCGTTCATCCTAACTACACTGGTACAATATTGCGTGAGTAGACAACGCAACATTTTCAAATAGTCCTGTTTCCTTCAAACCCAGATTCAAGTCTAAATTTCCCAGGACAATATTTTAGGCAAGCTACTCAGGTATCAACTATTATTTTCATTCCGCAGAGAAAGCTGCTCAAATAATACAAGAGGTTTGCAGGTTTTATTAATGTTTCCTTAGCCTTTACTTTGTGGACAGAAAGTTAGTTACCAATTAAACTGCCTGAGTTCCATGGTAATGATGCCTCTCAACACAAAACCAGTACCAATGTGAAAGAGTGAACAGAACAATGTGCTTGCTGATAGGTTGGATTACTTTAAAAGGCCTATGTTTCATCCCTCATCTTCTCAACTCATATCTTCAGGATTAAAAATTGGATACTCCACACATATAATACCCAGATAAAAATAACCCCATACTCTCAGAAACTATTGCTGCAGAGTGGTATATAAATTTACTGACTGCTGGGGCAGCTTGGGTGGCTCGGCGGTTTGGCACTGCCTTCAGACCAGGGCCTGTTCCTGGAGACCTGGGATTGAGTCCCACGTCGGGCTCCTTGCATGGAGCCTGCTTCTCCTGCCTGTGTCTCTGCCTCTCTTTCTCTGTATGTCTCTCATGAATAAATACAATCTTAAAAAAAAATTTACTGACTGCTGATTAAGTAATAATTAATTGAACATTAACTTATTAAGGACATAAAAAACAAGTAAAATTATGCTAAACAAGAGTATGTGCCAAGAAATTCAGCCAAAATGAATCCACTACCCCAAGCAGCCAAGATAAAGTGTCATAAAAAATTAGAAACAATAAGCACTTAAATTAACAAAACTAAAAAAAGAGCTGATAATTTTAAACAGAAAAACACTCAGGCTGGTATGTATGTGCATACATACGTGCATGCATATAACTGTGTGTGTGTTTAATTGTAAACAAATGCTGATGCATGAATAACATCTGAAACCTGAAGGTCTGAAAAAGAACTAAATGTAGATCAGAATTCCTGAATAAATAAGATATATGAAAAGAGCATGAAATATGAATGACTAGTAGCATGTCTTTTTCCAAGAAAACAACCAACAAAATCAGCTTAAAACAGGAACACAGAATGACCAACTGTAAGGAAGAGAACCACCAAAGAACTCCCCTTGAAAAGTATGCTGTAAACCAGGAGAGAAAATTTTAAATAGTTGCACATGTGAATGAATATTAAAAATATTTTAATCCTTCTAAGAAGTGTGTTTCTAATTAGACATTCCCTTTTCTGATTATGTATTTTTTTGCAATGGCAGAATTAACTATGACTTAGCTCTTCCCACAATAGCAGCTGTTAGATTTAACTTAGGAGCTTCCTCCTTTATGCTCCTACCAAAACATGTGTATACTATATATGTATACTTAACATACTTCTTCTAGGGAAAGACCACAGAATGTCTCTATATCAACTTTGCTAGTTACTGGGGCAATTTACTGTATCTTTTTCTCTTTTAAAATAGAGAAAGGAAATCCTTTAGTCTACTTCATAAATGTTTAGTTCTCTGGTCAACATTTTATTCCCTATAAAATGTAGGCCAAGAATCTACTTTCAAATGTCTTAGAATCTTTCTTAGCAACTAAGCAACACACAGTATTGCCTATTTTCAATTTATTCAGAAATGAGGAATAGTTTAAACAAAAAAAGACAAATCTAAAAAAATCAGGTGAGGAGGATGGTAAGGGAAAAGTCATACATTAAAGATTTTAAGAGTGGAAACAAACGTATTCATAATCACTTAGCCAAACTGCTAATCTATTTTAAACCTTCCATTCTTCCATGATGTGTATTTCTTTAAAATATAAAGTGGAATGTTAAGAAGGCAGCACTCTGGCAAGCATAAACCCTCTAGTAATTTTTACAAGTTGCTTTTTGGAAAGGCCCACCCACCTAACTCCATCCCCATTTTTAAAACTGTTCCGTCCCATAATTAAATACTATAGCCCGCATTTTAAAGGTTGAAAGCAGAATTGCAACTGCTTTCTACATTCAGAATTCAGCATATGGCTGCAAACTCTAAAAGGCTATTTCAATAATAAATTGAATGATCGGGAAAAGGCACAAACTTGAGAATTACAGAAAGAAATCTTCAATTGATAGCTGTGACATAAGAAAGGACCAATAAGCCTTCAGCATATCCACTGGAATGTACCTCCTCTAAGGGTAAAAGATAAAGATCAGTTCTTAGACCTATTCAGTAGTTAGCATCCTCATTAAACACCCAAAAAGGAAGGCAGTTAGTGTCAATTGTAATTATTTAAAGAAACACCTTTTAAAAGTGACTTCATCCAAGTATATGAACCTGCTAAAAAAAAAAAAAAAAAAAAAATATCAAGCAAGCCCTTATCTAAAAGATACATAAAAATAAATGAACACTTCACCAAAAAAAAAATCTTCTAATAAGAATTGTCACCAAAGCTACCCTCGGGTTTTTCTAAACTATAAACAGAACTTGCCAATCATAAAGGGAAGAAAAAGCAACTACTACAGTTAAAAAGACTAAAAGATATTCAAATATACAGAATAGATACTAGATTTTTTTTCACTAGATATTCAATAGCTAAGGGGGGAAAAGTCATAAAAATGTCAAAAAATTGATAAATGGCACATTTTTAAAGGGCAGGTAGGCAACTGTGTGTATCAATGTTGCAAATAATTTTAAGGTGAAAGATTATATTTCCTATTGATCTATTCCTGGCCTATAAAAAAAGATGAAAACTAAGGATAGCTTCATTGATTTTTCTTTGTTGTCTCAGAATTCTTAAATGTTAAATGGAAAATAGTTTTGTAGTTAAAAGAATAAATTTATAGAGCTGAAGTTAACTTCGACAATATCATACATGTTAAAAAATATACTTAAGGACGTCGGTTTCCATATATAAGCTATACAACACTTGACAAAACTCCACCTATTAGACAGCAGTAATAAAAATTACTAGAAAGGACATTAAAAATAAAAGAATGACTATAAAATGTGATCTGCTACCCACTCTCAAGTTATGGTATAGATAGTGCCACTGACTGCTGTGAGGTTGAACTTTCAAGCAAAAATGGCAAAAATACAGGGCCCAACATACATTTCAACTTGCCTCCAGAATTAGCAGTACTATTGTTGAAACCATGCAGGCCACATTAAAGATAAAGCATACCACAATCCTAAATTTTAAAATGAGACATGAAAATCGTAGTGGAGAATATCATCATACTCAAAACAGAAATGCCCTCTCATATATCAGCTGTGAAAACTTTTTTTCTTAAAAGATTTTATCTGGGATCCCTGGGTGGCTCATCGTTTGGCGCCTGCCTTCGGCCCAGAGCGTGATCCTAGAGACCCGGGATTGAGTCCCATGTTGGGCTCCCTGCATGGAGCCTGCTTCTCCCTCTGCCTGTGTCTCTGCCTCTCTCTCTGGGTCTCTCATGAATAAATAAAATCTTTGGAAAAAATAAAATATTTGAAAAAATGAAAAATAAAAAGTGCACAAGACTTTATGAAAACTAGAACATATGCAGGTGGGTGCTTAAGGAATTTTCTGCCCATTTTGCCAGAAGCAGGATGCCATCTGCTTGTGCCATGAATCAAGCTAACCCTTAGCAGTCTCCAAAGTTGACAGAAAATCTGGTTGTTTAGTTAACATTGAAAACACACTGTAAATCCAAGATGAACTGTTATTTTTTAAAGTGATCTTAGACGTAGTTAAAAACTTGTTTTCCCCTCTAAAAGTAGCTGTTTTTATATCCTTCCCTCAGACTACTTTTTTAAAAATTGAATTATGAAAACCACTGATTTCAAGATACTCCCAAGTTACCAAAAATCTATTATCTTGATTCATCCTCTGAAAAATTGGTTCATCCATCTATTAGACTGGAAGTTATTTCTATCCTTTATCGTACAAGTATCAACAAATAACAAGAAAAAGCAGAGCAAAATCATGTACATTATTATGACATACAACAGTCAAATAGAAAATATAAACCCTGATTCTCTCATCCTGTAATTGCTTCATCTATCTAATTTAAATTTCAAGTTTTCTGGGCAGGGATAAAGTCCACTGTTATGATGTCATTGTATTTAAAGACAGCATAAAACACCAATAACTACTGGCTGATGCACATTTTAAATTAGTTATGCACATTACTAAAAGCCTAAAGAATACACTAAAGTTGGTAAATATTTTGCCAGATACGGGGAAGAAGGGATTCTGGACTGTACTGACCAGGAAAGTTTTTGATTTGTTTTGAATGACAACTAGAAATGCCTTCCTCTGAACAGAAGCTAAAAAGACCTGTAATAAAACACTGTAAAAATCCATGTAAATGACTAAAACTCTAATTTAAAATAAAAAGTGACCTCCATACACTAATTTTTTTTAATGTTTTTGTTTTTTTCATTTATTTATGATAGTCACACAGAGAGAGAGAGAGGCAGAGACATAGGCAGAGGGAGAAGCAGGCTCCATGCACCGGGAGCCCGACGTGGGATTCGATCCCAGGTCTCCAGGATCGCGCCCTGGGCCAAAGGCAGGCGCTAAACCGCTGCGCCACCCAGGGATCCCCATCCACTAATTTTTTAAATTTTGTTTCCTCTGTGAATAAATATACTAATAATGGGATAATCTACCTCTATATCTTTTAAGACTATATAAAACTTTTGGACAAATCTGGATCATATTAGGTACCTACTGATTTTAATTCCATAAGAATATGTCATCTCAGGAGAAACTCTCACCTTAAAATCATTGCTATTTGGATAACATAACTAAAATTTGTTGAAGTGCATTAATTTAAAACTCATAATATGATCACATTGGTATTGTCACACAGCTATTATTTTCACACTTTGCAACACTGAAATTGATCACAAGCACATGAGCCATGAAAAAAAATTCCTCCTAAGTCCTTGTTTCTAGCACCTTCAGGAAACCAGATTTTTTTTGTTTTACTTTCAGGAAGCTGAAAACAGATGAATTTGCCTTTGGTGAGATCAGGGAATACTTAATGGGAAGTTGGGTCTGTTGGCCCCTGCAATGGAGATGGGTACCATGGGTCTGACAGCCTGTTTGTGAGTCTGCACATATGTGTACACATGTAAAGGGGAGGCAAAGTATGCAGTCCCACTCTCACATTCATTTACAACTAAGCCTTTAAAGTGCATCAGGCCAAGCAGTAAGTTGATGTTTGTTGTGGTTAAGATACTAGGTAAGCAAGGCAGGAGAGGAACTCAGCTTCTTCATTAGGCATGTCTACTTTAGTTTATAAGGTCCCTTTCAGTTCTAAAAAAATCAAATATTCATTGAATATCAATTATTAGGAATATAAAGATGAATATAACATAGTTCTGCCCTTAAGGCTAACTTGATGAAAAACTTAATCACCATGTTTACTATTCCTAAATAATTTTATATATATACACACGCGCACACACACACACACACATAAATATGAAATATTCAAAGAACAAAAGTCTGAGCTCTGAAAAAAATTTAAAACTTTGGTTTCATGAAATAGGAAAAATAACTGAAAATTGACAACATTATTACTCCACCAAAATAAATAATCAACCGCATGATTGCCAAAGAACAAGCCTTTGGTACCATATTCAATAACCACCAATATATATTTCGTTCCCTTTAAAAAGAAAAATAAAATCCTGTACTCATAGAGGAAAATGGCATCAACAAATTTAATGACAGTTTATTTTTAGGAAACTATTTAGAACAAGTAAGAGGAATATGGTCTAAATACCACGCACACATATACCCCCCCCCATATGTTTATATATGAAGAAAACAGAAATAAATCCACACTTCTATTAACAAATGATTCTGACATGAGTGTCAAGACAACTCAATGTGGAAAAAAATAGTCTTTTCAAAAAATGGTGCTAGAAGCAACGTCCACAACAGCCAAACTATGGAAAGAGCCCAGATGTCCATTGATAAATGGATAAAGAAGATGTGGTATATATATATATATATATATATATAAAAGATGTGGTATATATACACAATGGAATACTACATTATTAATAATACATTTTTTCAGAAAAAATGAAATCTTGCCATTTGCAATGACATGGATTATGCTAAGTGAAGTAAGTCAATCAGAGAAAGACAGTTATATGATCTCACTCATATGGAATTTAAGAAACAAAATAGAGGATCTTAGGAGAAGAGAGGAAAAAATAAAACAAGACGAAATCAGAGAGGGAGACAAATCATAAGAGATGCTTAATCATAGGAAACAAACAGAGGGTTGCTGGAGGGGAATGTGGTGATAGGGTAACTGGGTGATGGATATTAAGGAGGGCACGTGATATAATAAACACTAAGTATTATATAAAAGACTGATGAAGGGCAGCCCCAGTGGCGCAGCGGTTTAGCGCCGCCTGCAGCCCAGGGCATGATCCTGGAGACTCTGGATCAAGTCCCACATCAGGCTCTCTGAATGGAGCCTGCTTCTCCCTCTGGCTGTGTCTGTGCCTCTCTCTCTCTCTCTCTCTTATGAATAAATAATAAAATCTTAAAAAAAAATAAATAAACCACTTTATTTAAAAAAAAGAAAATATTTTTGCTTTCTTGATAACTTTTGATACTAAAACTAGTAAACTTTTAGAAGACAACAGGCATAATTCTGTGTGACACTGGATTAGACAAGTTTCTCTGATATGACACAAAAATAGGAAAAAATAAACATGACTTCATCAAAATCTAAAATTTTTGTGTGTCAAAAGACATCATCAATAAAGTGAAAAGACAACCTGAGAATGGGAGAAAATATTTGCAAATCATATATCTGATAAGATATAGTATTTGGAATATATTTAAAAATTCTTACAAATCAACAGTCAACTAAAAATTGGGCAAAGGCCTTGAACAGACATTTCTCAAAGAAGTTATACAATGTCTTATAAGCATATAGAAAGATATTCAGTATCATTAGTCACAAAGGAAATATACAAACCAAAACCACAAAAAGATGCCACTTCATACTCACTACAATGGGTATAATTAAGAAGGAAGACAGTAACAATTATTGACAAGATTGTCATGAATGAATCTTCAGTCACTGCTGGTGAGAATGTAAAATGGTACGTTTTGGCACTTCCCCAAAAAATTAAGCATAAAGTTAGCATATGACCCAAAGACTTCACTCCTAGGCATATATCCAAGAAAACTGAAAACAGGTCAACAAAATTGTTCATGAATGTTCATATCAGCATTATTCATAATACTCAAAAAGTATAAACAACCAGATGTCCATCGGCTGATAAAGATGACATATTCATATAATGGAATATTATTCAGTCATAAGATAGAATAAAGCACTGATTCACGCTATATAAATAACATGGAAGAACCCTGAAAGCATTATGTTGAGTGAAATAAGCCAATCACCAACATCTAAATATATGTTTCCATATTTACGAAATGTACATAAAGACAGAAAGTGAATTAGTGGTTGCTAGAGACTAAGGAAAGGGAAAATGGGCAGTGACTATTAATGCACTGGGGGGGTGACGAATATTCTGGAATTAGATAATAGTATTGGTTGCACAAGTTACTATATAATATGAAAAACCACCTAACTGTACATTTTTAAAAGGTGAATTTTATGGTATGTGAATCATATCTCAACTTTTTAAATTATTTGAGAACAAAAAAATAATGTCTCTGAGACCTTTGTGGATGAAAAGAGAAAGAAAAAAACAAAACAAAACTGCAGAACAGACACTTGAGGCAACTCTCACCTGTGTGGAACAAAAAAGGAAAAAGAGGCCAGAGAAGCAATCAGAGTATGTAAAATTTATTATATCCAAAAGAACACACAGTCAGCAGTGTCAAATTCTTTTGGGAACTGATTTCAGAGTGATGAACATGCTTATTAATACAATGAAGTCTCACCCAGTTTAAGTTCTCTCTCTTAAAAAAGAAGCCTGGCTATTACCCTAAACTTTCTTTCTCTAGTTAGGGCCAATTCTGTACATTATCTTCTTTCAAAATGTTCCATAAGTCAGGCTTTTCACTATCTGACCTTTTCTTCATTAGATGGGATTAGTAAATGTTTATCCAATAAGCATAATATAAATGCGATCCCTTTATTACCATTCTGATCCTGATCTCATTTCATGAATTGTTATTAAAAGAAAATCTATTCTCTGGACTAGTTTATAAAGTAATAATTTTATTACTTTATTGTTTTAAGTTATTATGCTTCTTTTTTCCTCTGCAAAAGTTCTGTACTGTAATAGTAGTAGTTTTCAATACCACAGAAAAATTTTCCCAGAGAATGACTGGAAATTTAAAAGTTCTAATCATTTTGATTTTTGCTTTGGACATACTCATCCAAAACAGCATTTTATGGGAGATTAAGGAGTGTACTTGCGATGAGCACTGGGTGTTGTATGGAAGCACTGAATCACTATATTGTACACCTGAAACTAATATTACACTGTACCTTAACTGGAATTTAAATTTTAAAAAAATTTAATGGTATTTTATGGGGGCATCTGGGTGGCTCAGTGGTTCAGCATCTATCTGCCTTTGGCTCAAGTCGTGATCCCAGAATCAAGTTCCACATCAGGTTCCCTGCATGGAGCCTGCTTCTCCCTCTGCCTATGTCTCTGTCTCTCTCTCATAAAGAAATAAATAAATAAAAGCTTTTAAATAAATAAATAATATAATAAAATAAAATGGTATTTTATGGAATATATGCAGAAGAGCAAAAAAGGGGGGGGAGATTTTCTTAATTTTCAATAATTGTCTGATAAGTGAGAACATTTTGGAAAAAAAGAGTATATGCATATGTAAATCAGTTTGTTTGGATTTCCCTGCATCACACTTTAATTTTACTTTCCAGGGTATCTGAAAACTAGTAGGCTATAAGCAGACTGTCTGGTCAGCCAAGACAAAGTCTTGGCACTACTCTGAAATAAGATATGCCAGGTCTACCCTCCTGTATTATGTGACTGGCCTAGTTAGAGGATGTATATACATAATAGACAGACATCATCAATATGGATGCTATGGTGTCATCATCTCCTGAGTAATGTTTCCTGAAGCAATGATATGTACAGTAAATTAGAAAGATTAAAATATGAATGATAAAGAATTTTTTTAAAAACTCAAGATATCTAGTGTAATACCCATCTGCACAATTTAGTTTGAAACACCAAATAGCACAGCCTTAAACTTTCACTCTTTTAAAACTATATTTTAGAGTCAAAGAATAATTTTTAAATTAAGTCTTCTCTTTTTATATTCCAAATTTCAAATTATATTTTATCTTATTGGTTCCAGTATAATTAAGACTTTTTAAAGACTATACTTTGCCAATATAGAGCTCAAAAAAGCTTTGTCCTATAGTCTGAATTTAAGACTCAGAATTTAGAAGTCATCAAGAAACATTTCTATTACTTTTTAACACTTGCATGTTGTCACATGCCCTATGATCTCAGAAATATTAGAATGAAGTTGATACCTATTAAAAGAAGCATCAAGTAAATTTTAAGGGAAAATCCACTTACATATTTACACAAAAAGCAACTCAAGGACTTGAATTATAAGGAGAGAACACATGGAGGATCAAAGTAACAGGTGCTATAAATATTTTGAGAAAGATGCCATGATACTAAGGTCCTTTTGTTGACTCTTACAATAAAAATCACTAACATTTATGGGGTACCTACTATGTGCTAGATGTTACATGTAAATTATTTCATTTAATCCTTAAAAATAATACAATTTTCCCCATTTTACAAATTAGGTAAATAAAACTTGGTAACTCTGTCCAAGGACATACGCAAGGTAGGAAACAGAACAGGGTTTTGAATCCAAGTTGGTCTAATTCCAAAATCCACTCCTTCACTAGGCTATAATATCCTACCTTCTGTTCTACAGCAGGGTTGTAAACCCAAATGCCAACAGAAGCCCTGCAATTAAAACGAAGTATACGGGATCCCTGGGTGGCGCAGCGGTTTAGCGCCTGCCTTTGGCCCAGGGCGCGATCCTGGAGACCCGGGATCGAATCCCATATCGGGCTCCTGGTGCATGGAGCCTGCTTCTCCCTCTGCCTATGTCTCTGCCTCTCTCTCTCTCTCTCTCTGTGTGACTATCAAAAATAAATAAAAATTAAAAAAAAAAAAAGAAAAAAAAAATAAAACGAAGTATACGTAGTGAGTTTAAAAAAAAAAAAATAGAGAATAAGGTGGTTTTCCAACCAAGCATATACCTGCCTATCTAACCTGGTACACATCATGCAAGCTAACAAAGCAGCCAAATAAAATGTTTACTGGCCACTAATCTGCTGGAGATATGTATATATATATTATATATATATAATATATGTATGATATATATATAATATATATATATGTATATATACACACACATACATACATACATACACACACACCACTTGGGAATCTGCAGAAGACAAAAAGCAATCCTAGCAAAAAAGTATTTTTTAAACATCAGTGATCTTCACATTAAATGTGTAGGACTAAAACCATTCATCATTGAACACCATTCTTTTATGGTGACTTGTTTATTTTTGAACCTTATATAAAATCCTGTACCAAAAAAAAAAATCCTGTACCAATAATAAACTTTACATATATTTTATGATGACTCCTTTACTTTTGAACCTTATATATAAACCTGTAGCAATAATAAACTTTGAAGTAAAACATCACTTAGTATTGGCAATCCTCTTTTATATATGCCTTTTCAGAGATAAATTTGAAGGCTGAAAGTATACAAACCTAAAAACAGACATATATGTTACAATGGTGGATATGTTCACAGAGTACTAAATGACATAATCAAATCCCTAGTTAAGACTTTGAGGGCACTACCTATTTCCTGAACACCACTCGTACCCCAGACCAACAACCCAGGGAGCAGCAGGCATCTCAACCCTCTGTTCCCCTGAGAATTTGAACCAGGTATTTCTCCTTCCTATAGGCCTACAGTGCTTCCATTAATCAAGCCTCACTCCCCTGCAAGAACAAAACCTGGGTGGTAAAATGGCAGAAGGGTAACAGAAAGGAACAGGGGAATCCCAGGTAGACAGCCACCACTATAAGCAAACAAATTCCAAACTATGGTAATGCAGTGATCCAGAGAAGCACCTGGCTATTTAGGATACCTGGGAGGTTCCCTTCATGAGACAGGACACAGTGAAAATATTTAGAGCACTATCAGCCCAACTGATAAGCTAAAAAAACATTGTCAATGATCTGGGGCAAGAAACGCCATAACGCAATCGTTCAAAATTATCAAGTCTCAGGAAATCGAATATGAAAGACTCAATTCCACATATAGGAGTTCAGGAAGTCAATATAATGTTCAAAAATAGGTTTTTATGAAAGTTAAGACCCACCAAATATGTACTATCATTTTATATATACAGAGGAGGCTACCCATATTATAAGAACAGTAGGTATTTATGAATAGATATTTAGGCTAAGTAGAATTGCTGATTTATAGACGAAATACTACACTGGCCTAGATATTCACAAAATGACACTGCCAAGTATCTTATATATATGTAAAATCACATTTTCAACCTGTTCTAACACTACATTTTATTTTACTTAGTATTACCCATCACTGAATCAGGTTTATAACAATGACCTTTTTTTAAGCATCATTTTTATCAGAAAGTCTAATAATGTTTGATCCTTTCAGCTCTTTTTCTCTTCCCTACCCATTCAACAGGCTGTTAAATGCTACCCATTTAAATATCCATCACTTATTCTTCTACACAAAACTGTTGAGCGGCATTAAGGAACACTTAGCTGACACTACTAATTTATAGCCACTCTCATTTCATGTATATTTCTTTCAAAAAAAAAAAAATAATGTATCTGAGCACAGCTGACATTATGACAACAAAATACAAAACCTATACATATTCATCCCCTAATCTCACCCACAACTATTATAACCATCAAAATTCCTAACACTCATATATATTCTAAATTTATTGTTTACAAAGAATCCACTAAAGTAACTTTACTCATATGCATTCTAGAAATAATTGATATAATGAGAAAGGGAAGAGGGTAGAAATCACAATTAATGCTTACCTAAAGATGAATAACTTTTATAATGTACAAAATGAAAATTAAAGGTAAATGAGGGAAAATTCTCAAAACAAACAATAATTGATATTATTATTTTTCCTAAATCAATAGCCTGATTTCTTTGTATTTATGTAGGTACTTTCAGAAGCAAATGTGAATAATTTGGTGGCTCCAGTCCAGCATTTTATCTGCCTCAAATAAAACTATTTTTAACTTCTAGCTAAAAATTGGGGGGCTGCAAGTTTCTATTACAAGGTAGTAATTAGGAACTCCTGGCTGTGAAGTAAATATTACCTGAACAGAACTTCTTAAAATGCTCTTTACAATTAAATACCTAGTAATCATTAAACAAGGCAAGAAATATAAGGTTTATGGGGGAGAAAAACAAACACTACTTTACAACAGGTTTCTGGAAACTATGAACTCAACTGGCAGATTACTAATTACCAGAAAGGAAAGGGATGTTGGTTCCAAGAATCTCTGTAACAATTTAAATACAAATGTAACAGGACCTAAATAAATTGCTCCTTGCACAGAACAGAGGTACAATATTCTCAACAAAGTCCTGTAGGTTACACCCACAGTCTGTTGAAAGATAGACATCAGTGGGAAAGCCATTCATGGGGGCTTGAAGTAGAACTGAGAGAGGAAGTCCAATATATTCAGCATTTTCTCTAAAGAATACGGCTGCCAAGATGACAGTGAACCAGCAAGATCTGTCTCCTGTGTTACAAAAGATGTAGGAGGCTGCTTGAGAACGGACTAAAAAAATCCCCTGGAAGACAGTAACAGATTTTTTTTTTTTTAAAGTAACATGTAAATTATAACAATAGGATATCACCACCACATTTCCAATTCTTTTTTTTATTTCTTCTGGTTTATCATGCACTGAATGAGCTTTAGTCTTGGGGGGGGGGGGTGAACTTCCTCAAAATTTTAAAAATAAGGGGTAAGGTTAGTAGAGGAAATATATATAAATTATAATTAAGAAAATTGTTGGAAGACAAAGCATGTAACCTGATGACCATGACTCAGAATTGTACTGTTAACATCAGAATAGCATGTATGCCCTGAAATAGCCTAACGACCTCTGGAATCAAGGACCTGTTTCCTGATACTATATGGAGATGATTTGTCTAAATCCTTGTTTATAGTTTACAGAACCAGAATTTAGTGTAGAAAACTGAATTAATGACAGAATCAAAGTGAATGGCTATTTCTTTTAACCATATAACCACCTAGGCTCAAAATCTGAGAGTTTCTTTTCCTTTCTTTTATGCTTTATAATTATTTAAAACAAGACTTCTCTCAAAATGTTTATCTAATCAGCACAGCCTCAAAACATCCCCCTCAAATACTGATCAATTATGTAGTAGGTTTAACTTGTGTTTGATACAGCTCTTTCCAGGAGGTGGAGCTTGATATGACACAGTGAGAGGAGCTCTCCACACATCTGTAGTATTCTTCTCCAAAATGCATAAGTCCAGTTTAATCATGAGAAGACATCAACCCAACCCAAACTGCTATTCTATAGAGTATCCAACCAGTACTCTTCAAAAGTATCAAGGTCAGAAAAAAACAAAGCAAGGCTGAGAAAGCATCATAGATTAGGAGACACCAAGGAGGTATGACAGTGAAATGCAACATGGTTTCCTGGATTGGATCTTGAAAAACAAGATATTTGTGTAAAACTGGTGAAATCTAAATAGTCTGTAGTTCAGTTAATAGAACTGTACTGATGTTAATTTCCTCATTTTGATCTATGGTTATGTAAGATGTTAACACTAGGGGAAGCTGGGAAAAAGAAATATGGGAGCTCAGTGTACTATTTTTACAACTCTTACATAAATCTAAAATTATTTTAATATAAGGGTTATTTTTTTTCAATTTCTTAACCATATCCTCCCTTTTTAGAGAGCTGCCACTCAAGCTCATAGGCCCTATTACAGAGATTTTCCAGATGCCCATGTCTTTAGGATCTGCCCTGATTTATCTGATATACACTGAAGGATCAATCTTAAGAATTTCTATCATCTCCCTACTCAAAAACCACTGACTTTCCTAATCAAAACTAAATGGTTCTTAAGTACCTCAGTATTATTTACCACTAAGCCTATCATTAAAGGGCATCTGCAAAACAGCCAGTCATCCTTTCACTAACCTTACAGCTCTACTAGAGATATTTTTTTCTTTTTTAAGATTTTATTAATTTATATGAGAGAGAACACAGGAGCAGGGGGAAGGGCAGAGAGAGCAGAGAGGGAGAGAAGCAGACTTTCTGGTGAGCAGGGAGCCTGAAGACATAGGGCTCAATCTAGGACCTGAGTCGAAGTCAGATGCTTAACTGACTAAGCCACCCAGGACCAGAGATAGTTATTTTTTTATCTTAATCATATACCAATGGCATTTTAAATTTTTTTATTTTGGCAATAATACTGGGCATTCTGGGCAATAATGAGGGATTTAAAAGAGAAGTATAGTATAGATTTTGCTTTTAGAAGATTTACAATCTTAAGTATATGATGTTTATGTATATTTTTATCTCATTTTCCAACACTTTAGTGAACTTTTTTAGTAATTTTAATAGGTTTCCTTCAATCGATTTTTTGTTTTCTAAATATTTAATCATATCTTCTATATAAAACACATATATTTCCCAGTAATTACGTATCTACTCCTGACAATAGTTAAGAATCTAAATTAGAAAAAAAAAAAAAAGAATCTAAATTAGTTCTGTTTCCACTTGAAAACACTGATTGATTAATTCAGGCGCCTGGCTAGCTAAGTCAGTGGAGCATATGACTCTTGATCTCAGAGTTCAAGCCCCATGTTGGGCATAAAGATTACTTAAAAATAAAATCTTAAATAAAAAAGCTGGTTAATTCTCATTAATTATAAATGATGATATTATAAAATGGCACAGTAAACACACAACTGATCTAGAAGGGAAGAAGTGGTAACAGAATTCCCAAATCTTAACACACCCTATGACGTTTCCCGGAAAACTTACTCTTCCCTTTGCAAAGAAGCTTTTCTCAGTCCATTTTAGTGGACAAGTAATTTTCTACCTAACTTTAAAAATATTTTAGGAAAAAAAAATAAATATAAAAATAAAAATATTTTAGGGAAGCCTGGGCAGCTCAGTGGTTAAGCATCTACCTTTGGCTCAGGGCACGATCCTGGAGACCCAGAATCAAGTCCAACATCAGGCTCCCTGCATGGAGCCTGCTTCTCCCTCTGCCTATGTCTCTGCCTCTCTCTTTCTCTGTCTCTCATGAATGAATAAATAAATTTTTAAAAAATAAATAAATATGTTTTAAATATATCCAGGAAGTTATTTCATGGATATCGGTGAACTGATCCTAAATTTAAATAGAAAGGCAAAACACCAGAATGAGTCAACATAATACTGAAGTAGACTGATTCTGCACGACTGATGATACCTGACTTCAAGATTCACTGTAAGCTACAATAATCATGGGAGTGTGGCACTGGAAAAAGAATAGACAAACAGGTCAATAAAATAGAATTAGAAAGCAAATAAATAAATAAATAAATAGCCTACAAATAGACCTACATAAATATAGTCAACTGAAAAAAATTTTTATAAATAAATATATATATACTCAACTGACTTTTGACAAAGGAACAAAGGCAATATAATGAAGAAAAAAATAGTCTCTTCAATAAAAGATGCTGGAACAACTAGGCATCCACAAGCAAAAACGAATCCAGACACAGACCTTACATCCTTCACAAAAATTAACTCAAAATAGGTAATAGATTTAAATATAAAACACAAAACTATAAAACTCTGAGGAAATAACATAGAAGAAAATATAGATGACCTTGGAATGGTGATGCCTTTTTAGGCACAACACCAAAGACATAATCTATGAAAGAAAAAATTCATAAGCTAGATTTCATTAAAATTAAAAACTTCTGCTTTGTGAAAGACAATTATTAAGAGAATTAGAAGGTAAACCACAGACTGTGAGAAAATATTTGCAAAAGACACATCTGACAAAGGGTTGTTATCTGAAATATACAAAGACCTCTTTAAAACTCAACAATAAAAAACCTGGGGAGAAAAAAAAGGCTGGAGAGCCTGGGTGGCTCAGTGGGTTAAGCATCCAGCTCTTGATTTCACTCCAGTCATGAGCAAGGTGATGGATGGGATCAGGACCCTGCCTCAGGATCCATGCTCTGCAGGGAGTCTGGTTGAGGATTCTCTCCTCCTCCCTCTGCTCCTCCCCCAGTGCATACACTCTCTCTCAAATAAATAAATCTTTAAAAAAAAAAGGACCAAAGACCTTAAAAGACACCTCACCACATATACCAAAGTATATGGATGGCAAATAAGCGTGTGAAAAGATGCCCCATATCATTTCCCCACATCTGGGAAATACATATTAAAACAAGGAGATACCACTACACACCTATTAGAATAGCCAAAATCTGCAACTCCAACACCACCAAATGCTGGCAAGGATGTGGAGCAAAAGGGACTCTCATACATATACATTGCTGGTGAGAATGTACAATGTACAGCCACTTTGGAAGACAGTTTGGTGCTTTCTTACAAAACTAAGCATACTCTATTAAGCCAGCAACTGCACTCCTTAGCATTTACCCAAAAGAGCTGAAAAGTTATGTTCACGCAAAAACCTTAAGCAGCTTAACTGCCAAAACTTGAGAGTGTCCAAGATGTCCTTCTGTGAGTGGAAAAATAAATTGTGGCACATTCAAACAATAAAATGTTATTTGTCACTAAAAAGAAACAAATTGGGTGGCCCGGGTGGCTCAGCGGTTTAGCGCCGCCTTCGGCCCAGGGTGTGATCCTGGAGACCAGGGATCAAGTCCCACATCGGGCTCCCTGCGTGGAGCCTGCTTCTCCCTCTGCCTGTGTCTCTGCCTCCCTCTCTCCACGTGTCTCTCATGAATAAATAAATAAAATATTTTTTAAAATAATAATAATAAAAAGAAAGAAACTGGGGCAGCCTGGGTAGCTCAGCGGTTAAGCATCTGCCTTTGGCCCAGGGCCTGATCCTGGGGACCCGGGATCGAGTCCCACGTCAGGTTCCCTGCATGGAGCCTGCTTCTCCCTCTGCTTGTGTCTCTGCCTCTCTCTCTGTCTCTCATGAATAAATAAATAAAATCTTTTAAAAAATAATAATTTAAATAAATAAATAAATAAATAAATAAATAAAAAGAAACAAACCATCAACCCATGAAAAGACATGGAAGAACCTTAAATGCATATTACTAAGTGAAAGAAGCCAATCTGGAAAGGCTCTATACTATATAAATCCAACTGTGTGACATTCTGGAAAAGGCAAAATTATGGAGACTGTAAAAAGAGCAGTGGTTGTAGTGTAGGAAAGGGATGAATAGACAGATCACAGAATTTTTAGGGCAGTAAAAATATCCTGTATGATATTATAATAAATGATTTATATCATTATACATTCCTCCGAACCCACAGAATGTATACCACCAAAAATGAATCTTAAGGTAGACTGTACACTTTGAGCAATTATGAAGTGTCAATGTAGATTTGTCCTTGGTAAAAATGTACCATTCTGGTTGAAGGATGTTGATAATGGGGGAAGCTATGCATGTGTGGGAGTAGGTGGTATATGAGAGATCTCTACACCTCCCTCTCAATTTTTTGTCAACTTAGAACCACTCTTTAAAAAAGTCTTTAAAAGGGGCACCTGAGTGGCTCAGTGGTTGAGTGTGTCTGACTGCGGCTCAGGTCATGATCCTGGGGTTCTAAGATCCAAGTCCTGCATCAGGCTTCCCACTGGGAGCCTGCTTTTCCCTCTGCCTGTGTCTCTGCCTTTCTCTCTGTGTCTCTCATGAATAAATAAATAAAATCTTTTTTTAAAGTCTTTAAAAATTATATTTATACACACACTATATATATTCCTATCTTATATCTGATTCTTTATAACTGTTTGAATTACTCACTTTGCTTCCCTTTCTCTCACTTCATTTGACTTTATAAGTCAATTAAACCCAAGCATTCATTTTGTCTTTGCAAGTCATCCTATCTCTCCTTATATCTTATCCTTTGTCTGAGTGCTACAGATGTGGGGACAGGCACTGGATGAGAGTCAAGCAAACTGGGGCATGGATAGGACTCTGCTTATAACAACACAATTTATCCAAGTTTTAGATTCTTTGTCAAATGGCCACTAAGCACATCTAAAGATGCTCAACATCATTACTCATTAAGGGAAATACAAAGTAAAATGAACTATATGGGGCACCTGGGTGGCTCTGTCAGTTAAGCATCTGCCTTCAGCTCAGATCATGATCTCAGGGTCCTGGGATCAAGCTCCCATATCCAGCTCCTTGTTCAGTGGGGAGTCTGCCTCTCCCTTTCCCCCTCCTCACCCCTGCTTGTGCTCTCTCAAATAAATATATAAAACCTTTACTTTTTTTTTTTATTGGTGTTCCATTTGCCAACATATAGAAAAACACCCAGTGCTCATCCTGTCAAGTGCCCACCTCAGTGCCCCTCACTCAGTCACCCCCACTCCCCTAAGACCTTTAAAAATAAACAAATACAATAGATAAAATGAGCTTTACAGAGTAAATGATTTCCCAGTTCCTTCTAGCTCTAACTTCTTAAAATCCTCACTAACAGGGACGATTAAAATCAATGTGAAGAGATTCTGGGAAGCTTGTAATGAAGGCTGCATACTTCTAAATTTCCTTAAATTCCTCCATAAAAACAGAACAACTAGGATGCCTAAGTTATCATTTACGAACAATATTTATAACAAAACTAGATAAAGTATTCCTGTGAACCTCAAAATGTAAGCAAATAAGGAAATGACACCAACAGCTACAAGACATGTATAATAACACAAACTGGCCTTAAAGTATATTGGCACATACTTTCATGAATATGCAAGAACCCAGGGAATACTGTTCCCCTGAGTCCTTTCTGAAAACATACTACAAAATGGCAATGTCGAGTAAAAACTTCTGCAGTGATGGAAATGTTCTCTATGCTGTCCAATATTGTAACCACTAGCCGTATGTAACTACTAAGCACTTGAAATGTAGTCAGTATACTAATAACTAAATTTTTATCTTATTTTCATTCATTTAAATAGCTATGTGGTCAGTTTTTAGTTATAGAATAAGGATTAGACAACTAAAAGAACTGTTGTGCCACAGGGACAGGCAAAGTATTTGAGCTAATAAATGAAGAAGGAAGGACAGAATCAAAATCAATGAATGAATGGATGGATGGATTATGGATCTACAAAATGGCTGATAACATCCCCAAAAGAGAGACCATCTTACAGTATGTTTCCTGATGGAAGCACACCATAACTTAGGAAGTGGTCTTACAACATTTCTCCAAAGAAGATACACAAATGGCCACTAAGCATAACTAAAGATGCTCAACATCATTAGTCATTAGGGAAATGCAATGTAAAACAATATTGTATCATATCTCACCCACTAGAATAACTCTAATCAAAAGGTCACACATTAACAAGTACTGCTGAGGATATGGAGAAATTGGAACCTTCATACATTACTGATGGGAATGTAATGGGAAAAAAGTTTGGCAGACTTAAAAAGTTAATTATGAAATAGTAACATTACCAGCAATTCCACTCCTAGGTAGCTATACAAAAGAACTGAAAACATAGGTCTGCACAAAAACTTGTATACAAAAGATCACAGCAATATTATTTTTTTACTGAGATATAATTGGCACAGATGTACAATATAACACTGCTAAATTACCATGGTAACAACAGTAACCTCATACAATTACAAAACTGTTTCTCGTAACAAGAACTTTTAAGATTACTCTCTTAGCAACTTCCAGACATACAATGCTAACTACAGTCACCATGCTACACATGACATCCCAGAACTTATTTATCTTACAAGTAAAGTTTTTACCTTTTGATTACCCTTCACCCACACCCACCCCCAAACACCCCTCCCTCACCTCACCTCTGGCAACCACCCATCTATTCTCTATCTTCAGTTTATTTTTTACTCCATATAAAAGTGAGATCATACAATACCTGTCTTTCTCTGTCAACTTTTTTTCACTTAGCATAATGCCCCCACAGTCCATTCATTCATATTGTCACAAACATGTTGCCACATGTCACATTCATGTTCTTTTTCATTGCTGAATAATTCCACAGTATGTATACTATACATTACACACATATCACATTAAGAAGTTGTTTCCGTGTCTTGGCTATTGCGAATAATGCTGTTGTGAACAGGGGAGTGTAAATATCTCTTCATGATCCAAATTTCATTTCCTTTTAATATATATATATTCAGATCTGAGACTGCTGGATCTTATGGTAGTTCCATTTTTTGAGGATCCTCCATACTGTCTTCCACAGTGGCTGGAAGACACCAATTTACATTCCCACCAAGTGTACAAGGATTCTCTTTTCTCTACATCCTTGCCAGCACCCTTTATTTCTTGTCTTTTTGATAACAGTCATTAATAAGCGTGAGGTGATATCTCATTGCGGTTTTGATTTGCATTTCCCTGATGTTAAGCACCTTTTCAAGTACCTATTGGCCATTCGGATGTCTTCTTTAGAAAATGTCTATTTCGGGATGCCTGGGTGGCTCAGTGGTTGAGCATCTGCCTTTGGCCCAGGGCGAGATCCTGGAGACCCGGGATCTAGTCCCACATCGGGCTCCCTGCGTGGAGCCTGCTTCTCCCTCTGCCTGTGTCTCTGCCTCTCTCTGTGTGTCTCTCATGAATAAATAAATAAAGTCTTTAAAAAAAAAAAAGAAAATGTCTATTTGGTTCCTCTGTACATTTTTTTAATCAGTTTGGTTTTTGCTATTGAGTTATATGAAGCAACATTCTTGTTTTTTCAGATTTTAGAATTTTCAGTTTACTGACCATTTTCTAATTACAAAAAAGGACTGCACCCAAACTCAATCCTATGCCAAACTGAGATAGACTGAACAGCTTATAACTGTACCTACCTTCTTCCTTTTATTGTTAACTCACCAATTTAGGGTGAGGAATATATTCACTCATTGATATTTGATCTCTAACCTTTATTCAAAATTGAATTAACCTGAAGGTACATTGGAGGGAAATGGGATTCTACAAACCAGGAATCAATACTGGCTCTGCTAAGCAGCATTATTCTTATTAGTCAAAAAAGTATATCAATACTTTGGCTGAAAGGTCAAACAAAAGGTGGTATATCTGTATAATGGGATACTATTCAGCAATAAAAAAGAATTACTGATACATGATATAAATGGACAAACCTCAAAAACATGTGCAGTGAAAAACAGACAAAAACACTCATTGTATAACTCTATTTATATGAAATGTCAAAAAAGGCCAATCTATAGAGACAGAAGTAAATCAGTGGTTGTGTAGGCCTCAGGCAGAAATGAGGAATGATTATAAATGGGTACAAGTTTTCTTTTTAGGGTGATGGAAATGTTCTAAAATCAGATTGTTGTACTAGTTGTGTAATGGTAAATACACATTCATTGAATTGTTCACTTAATACTTAATAACATTTTATAGTATCTACATTATGCCTCAACAGAGCTATTTAAAAAAAAAAAAGTCTTGGGATCCCTGGGTGGCGCAGCAGTTTAGCGCCTGCCTTTGGCCCAGGGTGCGATCCTGGAGACCTGGGATCGAGTCCCACGTCGGGCTCCAGGTGCATGGAGCCTGCTTCTCCCTCTGCCTGTGTCTCTGCCTCTGTGTGTGTGTGTGTGTGTGTGACTATCATAAATAAATAAAAATTAAAAAAAAAAAAAGTCTTGCAAAAAATATCTAAATAAGATCAAGCCTACGGTTCTACGTACAAACATAAAGGAAGAGTAGGGGCAAGATGTTAATAACACAACAGTGATGCAATAAGAAAAACCCAGACTATAGTTAAACTGTAAAGGAAAACCAATGGTTTCTTCAATGAAACCTATGCAAAGGGGAGCATAAGGAGGAAAGAGATATAAGAAGAACCTACCAATTAAACAAACATAACAACTGAAATATATGGAACACATATGGATCCCATTCAAATAAACTAAATGTAAAATGAAATTATAAGATAGGGGAAATGTGAATGCTGATTGGATATTAGAAATTTTTTAAAAATTATTAACTTGGAAGGATATAAATGATATTATAAAGAATGTTTATCTTTTAGAAATACTGAAATATTTACAATGTATAGTATGATGATGATGATAAGATGTCTGGGATTTGCCTCAAAGTAATCTGTAAAGTGGGAAGTGAACAGGTATAAATGAAACAATACTGGCCGTGAGCTGATTACTGTTGAAGCTGATTGATGGTTACATAGGACTTATGATACTATTTTCTCTACTTTTTTATATTTGAAATTTTCTATCAAAACAGTTTTCTCTTTAAAGAGATATGTATCAGTTTCTATGACTGCATAACAAAGTATTTCAAAATTTAAAGGCTTAAAAAAAAAACAATAATCATTTATTAGTCTCACAGCATGTGTGTGTCAAGAATTTGAGAAGATGTCTCACGTGGTTATAGTCAGATGTCAGCTTAGGGTTTGATAGGATATGAAAGGTCAGTTTCCAAGGTGATCAGTTCACCTAACTGACAAGTTGGTCCAATTGCTGATGTGTGGAGTTTTTATTCCTGACACCAAATGCATGGTTTCTTTTCCCCAACACCAACCAGGTATCCAATTCAATTCCTTTTTTTTTTTTTTTTTAATCTATTCATGAGAGACAGAGAGGCCGAAACATAGGCAGAGGGAGAAGCAGGCTCCTCACGGAGAGCCCAATGCAGGACTCAATTCCAGGACGCAGATCATGACCTGAGCCAAAGGCAAATGCTCAACCACTAAGCCACCCATGTGCCCCATCCAATTCAATTCTAACACTAACAACTCAGACTTAGCACAGACCCCACAGGACTGTTTCCATTTCAAGTACTAGTCACAAGTCTAGAAGAAGTCATCCATACTTCTGACCAATTGGCTATAAATTAGAAGTTCCTACAACCCCTTCCTCACGCTAGAACAACTCACTGAACTCAGGAAACCAACTTTACTTACATTTAATGGTTTATTACAGAGGATACAACTCAGGAATAGTCAAATGGAAGAGACACAAAGGGCAAGGTATTGGAAGTGAGGAAAGTGCTTCTAAGCCCTTCCCAGGCACACCACCCTCCTAGCACCTCCACAGGTTTACCAATCTGGAAGCTCACCCAATCTCATTATTCAAGAACTCCTAAAGTGGGTGGAGCTAAAACTTCCTATTTTCTAATCACTTGGTCTTTCTGGTGGCCAGCCCCATCCTGAAGCCAACCAGGGGCTCCACCCTAAGTCACCTCTGTAAAACCAGAGGTGACATTAAAAGGGGCTCATTATAAAAAAGACTTTCCTACCTCTCAGGAAACTTCAAGGGTCCCAGAAACTCTGTGCCAGGAACTGGGGACAGTGATTCACTCATAAAACAGATAATGTACAAATGGCCTTTTATTCAGCCCCCACAACTCTAAAAAGCAAGCAAATAAAAAAACACTAACTAAAATATAATCTTCAAAAAGCATCATTACAATGAGGCACCTGGATGGCTCCGTTGGTTAAGCCTCAGACTCTTGATTTCACCTCAGGTCATGATCTCAGGGTCGTGAGATCAAGTCCCACATTGGGCTCTTTCTCCCTCTCCGTCTGTACCTTCCTCCACCCCTTCTCACTCTTTAAAAAAAAAAAAAAAAAAAAAAAAAAAAACCATCATCATAAGGCACAGCTTTAAAGCTTTACACATAAACTTCACATATTTTAAAACCTGGATACAAAACCCACATTTAAAAAAAATCAGAAAGCTACAGGTCTTTATAAATATTGAGCTCATTCAAAACAGTGTTCATTGCACTACTACAGCAAGAACATTGGAACTGTACTCAGGAGATATGGATCACTGCACTGGCTTTTCTTACACGAACTTTGGTCAAGGTATTTATCTTCTCTGGACCTAAATTTCCTTCTTTGAAATATAAAAACTGAACTGTACTAAGGACCCTGAAAAATCTATAATTTTACATTTACTTCTTCATACATTATATATATAGCAAGAATCCTCGACCTATAGAGATCTACATTTAATATTATCTCTAAGCCAACTGTGCTTGCAACATCCACAAATGACAACAATTTCCAATGAAGAAGGTATCTCTCTTCCCTGCTCACAGATTCTTACAAACCATATTTCTCTTTCTCTTCCCCTTTCCCCCATTCCCAAAAGTTCGGGTAAATGTAATACATCTATGAATTGAGAGATCCTAAACCAGAGTTTAAAAAAATGAGGAGGAAGAGTATAGAATTTTGAACTGCACACAATCCCAACAGAAGCAACAAGTTTTAGAAGTATTCGGTGTTTAAAAAAAAAAAAAAAAGAAGTATTCGGTGTTTCTATACCACAATATTTGAATGTAATCCCTAATGTCCCATCAATGTAACAACAGGTAATATTTTATCCTTTATGGAGAAGATACCAGTGGATTCTTATTTTGGCTTAAAACACACAACAGTTAAGTCCAATATGCTGTAATTTCTTAATGTAAGCAGACAACAAAACACGGCTTTTAATTTTTACAAAATCCTGAAAAATCTATAGAAGAGGAAGTTTGAGGAGCAAGCTCTAAAGCCCTGATAAGGGGTTAATTTATCATTTGTAACTCTCCTAAAATAGGACAATACTTTTAAAAATGGGAAAACTAAAAAAAAAAAAAAAATTGGGAAAACTACAAGTTGAACCATCTAAAGCAGA
Source organism: Canis lupus dingo (assembly GCF_003254725.2). Lineage (NCBI taxonomy): Eukaryota > Metazoa > Chordata > Mammalia > Carnivora > Canidae > Canis > Canis lupus. Next base: position 21,257,281 of record NC_064249.1, read on the forward strand.
AACCAAAACAAAACATGAACTCACAATGCTTATACTTTTGGGGTTGTAGCAGTTTCCAAATCCAGTCCAGTAACAGCCATTCCTAGTCAAATTGTTTCCATTAGCTAATGAGGGAGGATAACCAATGGTCAGGCAAGAGATAATGAAGTATCAGAGTGATCTTATTTGCATGTTAAATGTAATTTATCCTAAGTGCAACAGAAAGTCATTCAGACTGCACTATTTGATCAAATCTGCCTTCTATTTAGGAGGGTGGTGGAAGGAAAGATGATTGGAAAAGTATTTAACTAAAATACAGGACAGTTTTGATCCCAAAGAAAAGCATCCTTTTTATGACTATGTTGGAGTGCCTGGGAGGTTCGTTGGTCAAGTCTGACTTTGGCTCAGGTCATGATCTCAGGGTCTGGAGATAGAGGTCACGGCAGGCTCTGTGCTCAGTGGAGAATCTGCTTCTCCTTTTCTCTCTACCCCTACTGCTAGCCCCTGCTCCTAGGTATGAGTTCTCTCTCTCTCTCAAATAAATAAAATCTTTAAAAATAAATAAAGTGACTATGTTGTTCCAATGTGGTTCACAGAGAGAACATGGAATCTCTCTCCAACTGGATACACAAAAAGTTTGACAAAAACATAAATTAATAACTAAAGTAAATTATGGGAAAAGGCAAAGGCCACAAACACTATAAAGCAAATAACAGAAAATTAAGAGAGAAGGAAAGGTTGCCGTGGTAGAAGAGGCAGTGATGGGAATATTGACATGAAGGGGAAAAAAATGAATTAAAATCACAATTTTAGATTTTCTTATATTGACGATGTACACAACAACCAGAAACAAACAAACAAAAAATCTGCCTTACAACACCTTTTACTTAAGCAGATTTTGGCATGCTCTTTAAGAGGTTAAAACTCCTACAAGCACTTAGTATGTTCCCCTGCATACAGGAGATACTCAAAAAATACCTAAGAACATAAATACTTCCTATCTTAGTCTCATAAGGAACCTCTGAAAGGCTTCTTGCGTACCTAACACGTAAATTAATGCATAGTTTAGAGACAGCTTAGGTCTTAGAACAATGTAGCTCAATAAGGACATTTCACACTGGTTTAGATCATTCACATTGGCAGAACCCTCCGTGATGAAACACTTCTAATCATGTATATTTGAAAGAAGGAAGGAAGGGAAGGAAAGGGGGAAAAAGGAGGTGGGTTTGAAACAGAGAGCGAACAAGAACCTGTCACAGTAGCTGAGGGTTGTTTTTCCCCCAGATCAGAGAAAGAGAATGTAAGTGGAAAATTACAGTAAAAGAAAACATAATTTGCAGAATTACAAAGGCAATCTCCAAGATTACCTAAATAAATCCACATACTGACACACTGATATTCATGTAAGTGTAGGGTAACAGTCTTAGGCGGCTATGAACAACTCCAAATTTCTAAAATCTAAGCTAGTTAGCAGTAAACAATGAAAAACATGGACCCTTTTTTAAAAAATGAGTAAAAAAAAACAACAACAACTGAACACTAGAGAAATCAGCTGCTTCAGCGTAGATGCTTATGATAACTCAACATTTTGCGGTAGAGCTGAACAATGAAATCCACATCACTTCAGGAATAAGTCACTCAGTAAGGTGAGCTCTCTGGATGTACATATGCATATAACCTAGTTCTTTTTATTACTGCATCTCAGACCACCAAGGAAAGCCTTGTATAATCTCATTTATTTGTCAAAAACGGTCTGTGCGTTCATTTATATTTTAATGGTTTACTTCTCATATAAACTAATGTAAGGAGAGTTGAATGGAAGATAAAGACAATTAAAATATCCAATCATAAAATATAAAGTTCAAAATAAAATAATTTGAGTTAACATAAATATCTACTTTCACATACAAAATTTAAAGGGAGATTTAATTACAGCTGTAATTTGCAACTTTATAAATAATCCAAGTTGTATGAAATCAATGAACCAATCTTAAAATGGTGGAAATAGCCAAAGGCTACTGCTAAAAGGAAGCATTTTATGCTATTAAATAACTTTGGCATTCATACCAAGCCTTTATATAGACATCTCCACCCACAGATTAGCCTGACAGACACCATGCTGAGACTAGGTTGGTGTGGGAAAGGTTACTGCCATCCATCACTGTGAAAATTAATAGCTTTATAATAGTTGAAGAAATAAAGGTATGGCACAGCAACCTTGTAGCAAATATAATTTGCTACCAAAAACGCGTAGGCAAAATCCATTCATAACATTCCCTTCCCATGGCCACCTACAAGTTAATTCATTATTCAAATGCCAAAGACAGCAGCAGGCACACATACTCAGCCAATAAGTCACCATTATAAAAACTGCATAAACATTTCCAGCTCAATCATCTAAGAATAATAGAATGAGACAGGAACATGTTTCCCAAGTATCTCGGCTATAAAACTTGCAACAGCTTTGAAAACAACATGATTACAAGCAAAAATGGACCCAACTAGTATTTTTTTAGTGTCTCATGGAATAATTTATATATCCCAAGTTTTTTTTTTTCTTTCATTTTCTTTTTGAACATCAGAAAACAAAGAATGCAATCTGAAAAGAACTGGTAAGCATTAAAAAGCTAAATAAGCTTACAAGGCTACACCTACATCAATTTGCAAAGGATAATTTCAGAACCCCATGAGGACTGAAGGGCTTGAGTATGAGGAGTAAAATTAGTCTCCTCCATAGTGAAAAATCAAAGTATAATCTGTCTTATTTCCCAGAAGTATCTTTTTATCCATGGCAACTGTCCATGTTCTTTCCAATAAGGAATTCATCACACAGGTCTTGCTAATAGATGACTAAAATTGGAAATATGAACTAAATTTTCAGTTACCTATTTTTTTTTTTTTTTTTTTTTAATTTATGATAGGCACACAGTGAGAGAGAGAGAGAGGCAGAGACACAGGCAAAGGGAGAAGCAGGCTCCATGCACCGGGAGCCCGATGTGGGATTCGATCCCGGGTCTCCAGGATCGCGCCCTGGGCCAAAGGCAGGCGCCAAACCGCTGCGCCACCCAGGGATCCCTTCAGTTACCTATTGTATCTCAGTAGAAACAAAAACTATTCTTTTCCTCAATACAACAGAGTATGCTACTTTCCCACCCAATATGTGCTCTCCCTTCCTTCCTTAATAATGGAGACCCCATAAGCTTGTCAAATGACTATGTTGTACACCTAAAACCAAGTATGTCAACTATACTCAAACAATTTTTTTTTAAATAATTGAACTCTAATTTTATTTGGAGCATCAAAGCACCTAGTTTAGTTTTCTAGTTTCCATTATACCTAGATGTGGCCACATACCTAAGTTCTGGCTAATGAGACCAAGTAGAAATGTGAAGGACTTCCTGGGAAACTTGCCTTTTTGTAATTGACTCAACTTAAAGATGGGTCTTTAGGCCCTTCCCCCTTTCTCTTTGCTGCTACCTGAAATACTGACACAATAACTAAACTGCAATCACAGTGATAAAAAAAAAAAAAAAAAAGTCACCTAAGAATGTTTCCTGGAAGACAAAAAAAAAAAAAAAAAAGCTATTAAAATAATTGATGGTCCTCCATTGGGCCACAGCACATAAATAAATGTACATTATATCTGACACTAAAATTTCACAATGGGATCTGAAAGACTTCCTAAGATTTTTTTTTCCAGGGCAGCCCAGGTGGCTCAGCGGTTTAGTGCACCCTGCAGCCCAGGGCGTGATCCTGGAGACCTAGGATCGAGTCCCACGTCAGGCTCCCTGTATGGGGCCTGCTTCTCCCTCTGCCTGTGTCTCTGCCTCTGCCTCTCTCTGTGTCTCTATGAATAAATAAAATAAAAAATCTTAAAAAAAAAAAAAAGATTTTTTTCCAGTCCAACATATGAGATCTCAGAAATTCATAACTGCCAAAAATTAAATGCAAATAAGATGTCCTTCAATAGGTAAATGTATAAACAAACTGTGCTACATCCACACAGTGGAGTGTTATTCAACAATAAAAAGAAATAAGCTATCAAGCCACTAAAGGACATGGAGGAACTAGAACTAGCAAATGCAATTTGCTAAGTGAAAGCAGCCAGTCTGAAAAGGCTACATATTACATGATTCCAAACAATATTCTGAAAAAGGCAAAACTATAGAGACAATTAAAAGACCAATAATTGCCATCAATCGGGGGGAGAGGAGATGGGAGGAGGGATAAAGAGATTGAACACTGGGCATTTTTAGAGGGGTGAAACTATTTTGTATAATGGTAAATACATGACATTATACATCTGTCAAAACCCATAAACTATATAACAAAAGGAAACTTAAACTTGTTAGTAATAATGTATCAATATTGGTTCTTCAATTATAACAAATGCACCACACTAATGATAGAAGAAATTGTACATGTTTTAGGAGGTGGAGGGTAAATGAGAACTCTACTTTCCACACAATTTTTCTATAAACCTAAAAGTGCTCTAAAAAGTAAAATGTATTTTTAAAAAGGGCAGGGACTAGTGGGTGGGGTTGGCAGGAAGGGGGAAGTTAATGGAGAAGAGGTTAAGCAGCACTGATCTAGCCTGAAGAAAGGCTCCAGCTACTTAAGTTTTAAACTTTAATTAGCTTTCAGAGGTTTTAGAATAATGCAGAACTGGATTCAATCCTGGCATTTACTGATAAGGTGACAAGCTCTTTAACTACTTTCAGCATTGTACAATGGCAGTAAAAATACCAACTTTACATAGGGTATATTTTTTAAAATGTTATGTATAGCAATGTAAATGCAAGTGCACATACAAAGTGCTCAGGCTTTGACACAGAGTAGCTCAGTAAAAGGTACTCCTCTACTTTTTGATCATGAATACCAAAATCTATATATGTCATTCCCATAAAAGGTAATAAAAAGCCTCTAAGACTATTTTACCATTACTTTAATTTACTGCAAAGAAAATCACCCTGAAAAAAATACACATTTAAAAAAAAAAACTGGGAAGCCTGGCTGGTTCAGTCAGAAGAGCATACAACTCATGATCTTGGGGTTATGAGTTCAAGCCCCACACTGGGTATAGAGATTACTAAAAATGAAAATAATAAACTTCAAAAAATAAAAAATTTAAAGAAAAATTTAAAAACTTATGACAACTGGTAGCTTTATATGACAATTATAATACGATGTAGAGCTCAATGATTTAGTGAATAGTACAGTACCATAATAACGTATCTGTATTTTTTTCCTCTATCACAGGCAACAATCCTACTTGGAAAAAACTAAAGAGAATTTTGTCTAAAACTCTGTGCCAAACTGATAATTAGAATGAAGAATGGAACAATGGTAAAGAGTTACTGTTAAAAAACTTCAAAAACTTCTGGGGCACCTGGGTGGCTCAGCCCATTGAGCATTTGACTCTTGGTTTTGGCTCAGGTCATGATCTTGGAGTCCCTAGATCAAGCCCCACATCAAGCTCCAAGCTCAGCAGGGAGTCCACAGGAGATTCTATCCCCCTCTTCCTACGTCTGCCTCTCCCCCTGCTCCCATCCTCGCACCCCCTCTAAAATAAATAAATCTTTTTTAAAAAAAATTCAAAAGCTCTTGTTATCATTCTGGATTTCTATTTTTTAAGTCAGAAGCAGTGCATATATCAGGAAAGAGTCCAGTAAAAAAGCAGACGTAATCAGATAATGGCTAATAATAATCTATTAGACTTAGTCTGGTTCATCTAAAAATCACAATTTGAGCAAAAATTCTAAGCTCAATTTTTCACAAACATGGTCCTCTAAAGAAAAAAGTTCTATTCCCCTCAGGAAACAAAAGAAATCTAAATAGAAAATGGATACTACTAAAGAATGACAAACTTCCAAAAGTCATGTTCCACTTGATATTTTCTTAAAATCTACTCCCTAATATCAATAGCAGAAAAACAACAGAAACTTCTATTTCTTGTGTTAAGTATGAATCACTGGCTTATTATTACCACTTCTATCACTTTCTTTTTTTTTTTTTTTTAATTTTATTTATTTATGATAGTCACAGAGAGAGAGAGAGAGAGAGAGAGAGGCAGAGACATAGGCAGAGGGAGAAGCAGGCTCCATGCACCGGGAGCCTGACGTGGGATTCGATCCGGGGTCTCCAGGATCGCGCCCTGGGCCAAAGGCAGGCGCCAAACCACTGCGCCACCCAGGGATCCCCACTTCTATCACTTTCATTTACCTCTTCTACCCAGTAATCTTCTCTCATTTGTATCTATTTTATATGTGTGTGTATCTATTATATATCTATTAACACTAAGGAACTTCAATTTTCTTTTTCAAAATGTCCAATGGAAAATGCTTGTGTTCCATAGACAAAACTAATCTTAAAATTATAAACAAATCACCCAACCACTGTTGTCATATTTCTAATAGATATTAAAAATAGCTAACACTTACACAGCATTTGCTAGGTGTCAGGTTCTAAGTACTTTATATATGTTAACTAATTTGATCCTTGAAAGAACTCTGAGGAAAGTACTATCATCAAATCTATGAGAGTAGTTGGATGCTATGATCTTACCAGAAGCATCAAGAAAAGATTTTCATATAACCTCATCTCCATTATAATCTCCAATATAACAGTCATCTTCATCCTCTTCTTTCTCCATAGCTAACAGAAAGTAGGAAAACATACCTTCTCCTAAGTGCTTCTAGAAAGTGCAGGGGGGAGAGAAGTGAGCATCTGTTTCCACAATGTCTTTGGCAATCCACACGAGCAGAAATGGTGAATGAAACTGGTACTTACTCTAGACACACTATGTATTTTTATGTAGTTCAAAAAGTATTTGGTATTGGTTTAATCAAATCATCCAAGTCACAGTCATCATCTTTGGCCACAAATCATTTCACAAAATCCTTAACTGTGATGTTGATTATTTTGAAAGTCAAAATAATTGAGTATTGAGTATTTTAAAATGTCAGTCAGCATCTAGGGTTGACTCTTCTGAAAAGCTCTTCCTTGTCAGTACACATTTTATTATTATGTGAAATAAAATTCCCATACTTTTAAAGTCATTTAAAAATTTAAAAAGGTCGGAGGGATCCCTGGGTGGCGCAGCGGTTTGGCGCCTGCCTTTGGCCCAGGGCGCGATCCTGGAGACCCGGGATCGAATCCCACATCAGGCTCCCGGTGCATGAAGCCTGCTTCTCCCTCTGCCTGTGTCTCTGCCTCTCTCTCTCTCTCTCTCTCTCTGTGACTATCATAAATAAATAAAAATTTAAAAAAATTAAAAAAAAAATTTAAAAAGGTCAATAAATTAATCCCCAATATGATTCCCTACTTTTATCCCAGATGACAGAGACTGAGCAATAAAACATTATTAGCATGAAGAGAAAAAAGGGGATTGAAGGGTAGGTGCCTTAAAAGTATTCCAGAAAATCTGCTTAGCCAACAGTAAAAACTCCACAGAAAAACAACAGAGGGAGAACAGCAGAACTCACATCAAAGTTCAGTTCCTAACTTCCTTTAAAATGCAGTAATTGGAAGAAACAGGAGAGAGGGAAAAAGAACTTTATTTCTTAGAGCAGAAACAGAATGGAGAGGAAGGGAGGTTTCTCTCCATCCCTGTAGTTATTTTAAAATTCTTACTGAGAAATGATCATAGATCTACATGGATCTCCTCTACAAAAGTATATTCATTGGATTTTGAAAAAAGAAAAAAAAATCTTGAAACCAAGTAATAAACATTTAATTCTCAGGTTCTGAATAATAAAAGAAAAATTAATCCCTTCTCTGGGATTAACTGCAGCCTGCTGTCTCAAAATTTGGGAAATTAAAAAAAAAAATTGGGGAAATTAGTGTTAGGGATCTAGTAGATTTAAACTCTCCAATGGTTTCCACTAAACTCGAAATTAAATACAAAAACATGCTTACCACAACCTCAAAGAGCCTTAAGATCTGGCTCCTACCCACCTCTGCAATTTCATTCCCACTATGTGCAGGCACAAAGCTTTGATTAGTAATTAAAACTGTCAAGCTTGTTTTCACCTATAGCTTTGAGCATTATTTCCACTGCCTGGAGAGAGCTGGATCCCTAGTTTAAATTTATCTCCTCAAGGAAACCTTTCCTAACTGCCTTTATCTTTCCATTCTTTAAGGGACAGGAGTAAAATTAAGGTAACTATGATTTACTGAGTATCTAAGAAACGCTGGGCAAGCTTTCACATGATTTCCATTTAATCTTCACAATAAACCTCAGAGATATTATTCTTATATGAGGAAAACAGATGCAGAGATTGAATAGCTAGTCCAAGGTCAAATAGGTAATATATAACAAAGATTCAAGCCCAACATTGTCAAATCCCAAACCCACAATCTTTCTGCTGCACTATATTGCCTCTCTGTTTAAAGAGAAACCATTTTACTAGGAGGAAATGCTTAATTAAATACAAAGCTACAAAAAGGACTATAGTCTATATAAAGATCTATAAACTGACAGTATGGATAATTAACTCTGTATCTGAACCCTCATTTGGTATCTGTATTTCTTTTATATTACCAATTAGCTAACTAGGATCATTAAAGGAACAACAGTTATTTCTCCTAAGACTCAAAGATTTCATAAGATATATTTAAAATGTGGCTATTTTTCTTCTGTACTTTATATATTTGGTATTACAGGTAAATTAAGTAGTTAAATTACAGAATTTCTGAGTTTACTCCAAGGAGATCAGGTAATATGTACTCAAAAATGGCATTTTTTTTTTTAATGAAGAGCCAAGATTTTTAACATTTTCCAATTAAGGTTAATAAACTGGAACAATACTGAGGCAAAGTTAATTTGAAAAAGCAATGCCCAAGTACTCTGGAAATATATATTCTATTTTGGCTTCTTGCTGTTTACATACTTGCCTAACTTTCTCAACCAGGATTACAAAATTCCAGAAGACAAGCTCTTTAACTTATATCCATAATACTTGCAATGGAAGGACTCAAAATATTTTTTTAAGATTTATTTATTCATCTTAAAGAGAGAGAGAGAATAGCCAAGCAGCCTCCCTGCTGAGCACAGAGCCAAGGGAAGAAGGCATTGGATGGAGGACCCTGAGATCATGATCTGAGCCAGAAACAGGAGTGGGATGCTTAACCAACTCTGTCACCCAGACAACCTCTCAAAATATTTTTAAATGCCAATTATGAGAAAAAAGAAATCAATTTTCTTTTGTATACCCTGTGTTAGTTTTTAAATATGTCCATAAATTGTTTAGTATTCCTTCCATTAGAACACAAAACCAAAATCCCCTCTCCTTAAGGGTGGGTTGACTTAGTGACTTCCGTCTAAGAAAAAGAACAGGGCATAAGTGACAGTATATGACTTCCAAGACTAGGTCATAAAAGGCACTGCAGCTTCCTCATGGCTCCCCCTCATTTGGATTAGTCACTGCAGGATAAACTAGCAGCCATGTACTGAGAACATTCGAAGGGTTTGCACAGAAGTCCACATGGCAAGGGACAAAGGCTTCCTGCCAACAGCCAGTGAGGGTGTAAAGGCTCCTAACAACAGTCAGATGAGTGAGGCATCTTCCTGCCCAAACAAGCCTTCATATGACTACAACCTGGCCAACATCTTGACTACAACATTAACACACTGAGCCAAAACAACCCTGCTCACTGGTTCCTGAATCTCTAGCCTACAAAGCCGTGTGAGATAAAAAATGGTCACTGTTGCTTTAAACTACTAAGTTTTGGAGGTGGTTTGTTACATAGCAATAGATAAAGATTTAAGAAATCTCAATTATTAAATTCCTGACATTGTTTCTCATGAACATCTGCCTCAACCTTTTTCCTTCCTCAACACTCATCAGAATCTTGGAGATTAAGGTAGTTTATTTATTTAGAAAAGGCCCTGCCACACGATCCTCTCACACCTCACCCTGATTTGATAATCACTGATAAGGAACATAATGAACTGAAAATACAGTAAGTACCCTCTAGATGTTGAGTAAAGTAAGTTAAATAAGAGCTTTTGCCAGACTCAGACAGAACCCAGGCTCTACTTGGACTTCCAACTGGGATGATTTATCTAACCCTCAGGGGGATTTCTCCTACTTTCTCTTTCCCCTGAGTCCTATGAATAGGCTTTCATAGCAGGACAAGAGCCCCACCCAGAATTTTTATAGAAACCCTAACAGATTAAAATGCCTAATTCTACATAAGACAAGTTTCCAAAGTTGTAAGTTATAGAACTATTTAAATTACTACCCGTCCCACCAATACGCCCCACCCTGTAAAAAAAAAAAAAAAAAAAAATAGGAAGCATATTCTGGTGACACTTTCTTAAGGTTAAGAAAAGCAAATAATCTCCTCTCACACATGCCACATTCAAGTCTGTCCTGCTATTAATAAGGTGCCAGGTTTACTCATGAAGTAATCATGGAAAGGCAGACAACAGGTGTGCAGTGTCATGCCATTTAAGATCAACTGGGCTAATTCCTCATGCAAGTTTACTAAGGAGCAAGGGGAGAAGAGAGGGATATAGTAAAGGATGACAGTAGACAGTGGACTGTGCTCTAATACACACCAAATTGTACTCTTACTTATCTTGTGAATTTCATTTCCCTGCCCCAATCACTTTTGTAAATATATCCATTAAATTTCCAAATTGCAAGAGATGAATGAAAGCAACATAAAAGATGTACAAATCATGTTATACCACTCATCCTCCAAACCTCAAGCAAAATCCATTTGGCTGTTCAAATTCTATCTCCAAGTTAAGTACCTAAAGAGATTTCTCCCCCACTTTTTTTTTTTTAAGATTTTATTTATTGACTCATGAGAGACACAGAGACAGAAAGGCAGAGACACAGGCAGAAGGAGAAACAGGCTCCATGCAGGGAGCCTGACGTGGGACCCGATCCCGGGACTCCAGGATCACGCCCTGGTCTGAAGGCATCGCTAAACCCCTGAGCCACCCGCTGCCCTCTCCCCCACTTTAAACATGTATGCATCAGTTCATCACTGGCTTCTACTAAAGTATTGAACTATTACTTAAAGTTATTATTTACTTTCTCTTTTTTAAGCATTTATTTATATTGTGAAAATAAAATAAGCTCACTGCAAAAATTTCAGAGTACAAAAAGCTATAGTCTCCTACATCCAAACCTTAGATCTATTTGCCACAGCTTATGGTCATCAACAGTTTCTTGTGTATCCATTCAATTAGAAATTACTGACTTTCCAGGGAAGCCTGGGTGGCTCAGCAGTTAAGCATCTGACTTCGGCTCAGGGCATGATCCTGGGGTCCTGGGATCGAGTCACACATCAGGCTCCCTGCATGGAGCCTACTTCTCCCTCTGCCTATGTCTCTGCCTCTCTCTGTGTCTCTCATGAATAAATAAATAAAATCTTTAAAAAAAAATTATTTACTTTTCAAATGCTTGTACTCTACTTCCTTCTGAAGAAAAGAGCCATGCTTTATATTTCTTTGTATCCCACCCAGCACACTGCATATAGTAGAAAATAAATATTTGTGGATTTAACTGTGACTACAAAATACCTGCTGTTCATTTATTTCTGGAATTAACAATTCCAATAAGCAAACTTTGCTTGTTTACACACATTTCATGTAATGTGAAATGAATAAATCTACAAAAATCATGTCATAGCACCAACAAGATAAACAGAAAAAAAATACATGTTTAAATACAATAATGAAGTATTTGATCCTTCTGTAAAAAAACTTTTTTTTTTTTTTTTAGATTTTATTTATTTATTCATGAGACACACAAAGAGAGAAGCAAGACACAAGGAGAGGGAGAAGCAGGCTGCCTGTGAGGACCCCAGGATCACACCCTGAGCCAAAGGCAACAGAGGATCAACCACTGAGCCACCCAGGCTTCCCTGGAAAAAAAAAAATCTTAAGTGTCCTACATGACATCTTACTTCAATAATGATCTGCATATATGAAGGTAACTTATGTAGTAATTTATATTAACATTCATGACTAATCACTTTCAGGTTAGAAATTGGCACTTCTTCTGCCTGCAGCTCCCCCTGCTTGTGAGTGCACTCTGTCAAATAAATAAATACTTATTTGAGAGTGGGGGTAGAGCACAGAGGGTGAAGCAGACTCCTCACTGAGCAGAGAGCACAACATAAGACTCAATCCCAGGACTCCGGGACCATGACCTGAGCTGAAGACAAATGCTTAACCGACTTAAGCTACCCAGGTGTCCCTCTTTGCACATTTCTCTCTTTTTTTTTTTTTAAATAAACTCTACCCCCAACATGGGGCTCAAACTCATGATCCCAAGATCAAGAGCTGCATGCTCTACTGACTGAGCCAACCAGAAGCACTTCAAACTTCTATTCTTTATAAACAAAGTAATAATGACAGAATCCAATTTAATTTATGTGTAACTGTCCTGGTCAAAGACTGAAGGAGAAATGTATCTATGGACTAGGGGAGTACAGGCATGAAAAGTCTAGATTCTACACTAAGTACTGAGGAAAACAAACACACTAACAAACCGCTTTTTATACAAAGAACACTACTGTAGGAATGTATCTCCAGCCTAAAAAACACAAAGTTACAAAATGTTCATTCCATTTCCTCTGTAAGTTTGAGTTCTTTTCTATCACATATGTATCTCAAGTTCCAGAAAGATGTGTTCTTCCCAAATTTCTATCCTAGAAATTTTAAAAAGCAGAGCAGCACTATCAATGACACAAAGGAATGCTAGATCATTTTTACTTACTATTTAGGGGATGGAAAAAGTTAATGCTGTTCTTGCTATTCCCATAGGAAAAGGGAGACTGCCACTTCCTTGTGATTGTAAATGCTTCCATTTCAGAAAAGAAAGCATTTTTTTCATGCTGCATCATTTTTAAGAGGCTGTATATCTCACTAAAATTTAAGAATAATTCAAAGCCATGAGAAAATATTGAACTTAAATATACTATCATTAAGTACTGGATAACAGTGATTGTTAGAATAAAATTGCTTTTAAAACATGAATAGAAAAAAAAATAAAAATTAAAAAATTAAAAAAACATGAATAGCAAAAAGAAAAAAGAAAAAAAAAAACATGAATAGCCTTTGGTAAGTCTCTATCTTCAAACCATGTGTCCTATCTTCAGAATGTGTCCTATCCATGACACATTCTGGAAATAATAAAATTAATCAAAGAAGAGTGGACTTAAATTATAATCTGTGGGTCACAATATGACAGAAGGGAAAAGAAGCTATACAATGAAGACCAAAGAATAAGAAACCATCTTATTCTCCTAGCTGCTCCAAGTGGATGTTTGCTTCCCTTGTACTGAAGGTCAGGCCTCCATCAAACCACTGAGTCAGTTTTACTCAGACAGTCATGAGGAGGCCGACTGCACATGACAGCATGCTGTGTAATGCATGACACACCGTTTCTGAGCATAGATCTGAAGCATTCAAACAACATTAACAAAAGTCACTTACGGGATTGAATGAATCCAACTGTTCCCTTCTTTCCCAGCTTCCCATCATCTCCCATGAGTTATAAAGAACAATTTTCAAGGGGTACTAGAAGTAGAAATCTCTTAAAAAGGCAGCTAAGTTATAAAATATACATACTCTTAAAGCTTTCCTGCATTTTTATTTAAATAAACTAAAAACAGGGGTGCCTAGGTAGTTCAGTTGGTTAAGCATCTGACTTCAGCTCAGGTCATGATCTCAGGGTCCTGGGATCGAACCCCAAGTCAAGCAGCAAGTTGAGTCGGGCTCTGTGCTCAGTGGGGAGTCAGCCTGTCTGTCTCTCTTCCTCTCCCTCTGCTCCTACCCCCACTCATGTTCACTCTCTCTCTCAAACGAATAAAGTCTTTTTTAAAATAAATAAATTAAAACAAACCAGAGAATTTTAATAAAGTATTCAATGTAACTATATATACATGACTAAATTCTTTTAAAATGAACAAAAAATACTGGGATGCCTGGTTGGCTAAGTAAGTTAAGCATCTGGCTCTTGTCTCAGGTCAGGTCTTGATCTCAGAGTTGTGAGTTCAAGCCCTGTGTGGAATCTAGATAAGATAAAATTAAATTAAAATTAATTTAATTTAGGGCAGCCCGGGTGGCTCAGTGGTTTAGTGCCGCCTTCAGCCCGGGGCGTGATCCTGGAGACCCGGGATCGAGTCCCATGTCAGGCTCCCTGCATGGAGCCTGCTTCTCCCTCTGCCTGTGTCTCTGCCTCTCTCTCTCTCTCTGTGTCTCTCATGAATAACTAAACAAAATCTTTAAAAAAAATAAAAATAAAAATAAAAAAATAAATAAAATAAAATTAATTTAAAAAAATAAACTGCCTAAAAGAATGGTGTTTCTTTCAATCCTACTCATAGAGTGCATATGCACAGTGCATAGCCCATCCCAACTGCTTGATATTATTATGCAACAATACTGCTGAAGTCTAGAATTCTGACTCTGTATTGCTATACCCAACTGGTCAACTAAATTATACCCATCTTCCCACTTACAGCATTTATTTACAGTTTACAACCTTGTAATATATAATATACAACCTTGAAATATATAAATAAATATATTTTATTATTTATTAGTTGAGACTTATCAACCTCGACTAGACTATAGGTTATTTGAGGGCAGGAACCATGTCTTTTACTTTCTAGCATAACAAGTGCAAAAGCAGAGGCTCTGGAGTCATATTACCTGGATTCATTTCCAACCTCCACCATTTGCTTTGTGACCTTGACAAAAATATTTACCTTCCCTATGCCTCAGGTTTCTCATCTGCAAAAAAAGATAACAGCAAGCAGCTGTTGTAAAACTTACATGAGTTATAAATTCTAAATGTCTTAAGTGTCTTGTACACAGTATACACTACAAAATATTAGGTTATTATAATTATCTGTATCCCCTACAATACCTAGCACCAAACCCTGCTCCTTTAATAGGTGTTCAAGTATCTCCCAACTGGCTACAAAATGTACAACTATATCAGCAATACAATTTCTCTCATCACCACCATATAATTTATGAACAATGAAGTCTCTACTGTTCAAGAACACCTTCTTGGGGCACCTAGCTGGCTCAATTGGTGGAGTGTGTGACTCTTGATCTCAGGGTTGTGGGTTGGAGTCCGACATTAGGTGTAGAGATTATTTAAAACAAATTCTTAAAAAACAAAAAAGAATACCTAAATTGTTCAACATATTTCTCTCAATCAAAAATGTACATCCCTACTTTCCAATCTAGTGCTAGAATACTTTCCTCACATAGCTTTTTTTTTTTTTTAAGATTTTATTTATTTCTTCATGAGAGACATAGAAAGAGGCAGAGAGAGACACAAAGGGAGAAGCAGGCCCCCTATGGGGAGCCCGCTGCATGACTCGATCCTGGGATCATAACCCAAGCCAAAGGTAGACGCTCAACCATGGAGCCACCAAGGCGTCCCTCTCACATAGCTTTTAATAGCAAACTACTATGATAGAAAATATTAAATATGGTGTAATATTTTTGCTATAGTAGAGAGATTACACTTGACCCAGCCCAATATCTTCGTGACTCTGATTCACAAGACAATATAGTCTCTAAGAACTGAAACTCATGGGATGTTTGAAAAGAATAATTAGTCACAGCAAAATTTTGCACTAGGAGAGATGTGAGAAAAATCATTTGTTTAGTAATAGAACTAGAATTACAGCTTTTGAGTAAGATGATACCCCCAGTGAAGAAGATGCAGATATATGTATGCTGGGAGAGTTTGAGGAGGAGGAATTGGAAAATAACCACTAAAGCACAGAACATATTCTTCAATTATTTGTTCTGCATCTGTTCAACAGTGCCAGCTACTAAGTATGAGTGAGCAGGAAACCTAAGGCAATCCAATTTTAAGCTGGTTAAAATATCACATACATTATCAGAATATGGGAAAGTTCATATATATTCTTGTGAAAAATAGTTGAACTTCTTAATCTCAAAAGCAAAACAAAATGAGATATCTGCAGACATTTTTCATTATGTATTAAAAAATAATAAAAAAATAAAAATAAAAATAAAAACTTATGGTATTAAAACCACAATGAGATAACACTTCACACCCAATAGAAGGCTATTATCAAAAGAACAGAAATAACAAGTGTTGGCAAGGTTATGGAGAAACCGGAATCCCTGTGCTTTGTTGTAAGAATGTAAAATGGTGGAAAACAGTATGGAGGTTCCTCAAAAAATTAAATACAAAATTAATATATTATTCAACAATTCCACTTCTGGGTAGATACCCAAATGAACTAAATGCAAGGACTCAGATATGTATACACCAGTGTGCACAGCAGCATTATTCATAATAGTCAAAAAGCAGAAGCAACCCAAGTGTCCACTGACATAAATGGAGAAATAAATGTAATCTAAACGTATACTGGAATATCATTCCATTTTAAAAAGGAAGGACATTTTGATACATGCTACAATAAGGATGAACCTTGAAGACATTATGCTAAGTGAAATAAGTCAACTGACCATCTAATTTTGTACTAGTTTGTTCATATAGAACAGAGTTTTTAAAAAAAATCATGTTTCTAGTTTTGTACTCCAAACTTATGGGTTTTTTCTTTCATTTTTTTTCTTTTTAAGTAGGCTCCACACTGGGTGTGGAGCCTAATGCAGAACTTGAACTCACAACCCTGAGATCAAGGCCTGAACTGAGATTAAGAATTGAATGCTTAATCGAATGAACCACCCAGGTGCCCTACATTTTATTTCTTTTTTCCCCAAAGATTTATTTACTTATATTAGAGAGCGAAAGAGCACATGACCAGGGGAAGAATAGAGGGAGAAAGAATCCTCAAGCAGACTCCCTGCTGAGCATGGAGCCCAACTCAGGGCTTGATTCCAGGACACTTGAGATCATGATCTAAGCCAAAATCAAAAGTCAGATGCTTAACCAACTGAGCTACCCAGGTGCCCTCCACATTTTATTTCTAAAGACAAGGAAGGGATTGAGTTCATCATGGCAATACCCTAGGAATAAATGGTCTATCATAATATAAATAGTTCTTTGGGAACTTATCTTACAAATCATAGTAACCAGACAGAGGTAGCAGTTTCCATACAGTATGAATTCAAAAGTAATCGCCTATATATACTGAACTAGCAAATATAACATCAAACAGGATGATAATGCATTCTATTGCATGCAAAATTATTGTTTTTCATGTATCTTCTATTTCTACTTAATAAAATCATTCTCCACCATTTTAAGGCTGAAAGAAAATTAGGTAAAACCTGTGTTAACCACTGTAACTGACCATAAAACTGGCTAAAATTATAATAGCTAGCTGTTGTTTTCTGCATCCATAGAAAATGTGGAAGTGCTGAATTTTCTATAAGATTTATGAGAAACTCCATGCCTAGTTCTTAGATTCCTGATGGAGGTTAATAAGTATATATTCTACATTGTTTATAAAGAGATATCATCCCTGGGGCGCCTGAGTGGCTCAGTGTGTTAAGTGTCTGCCTTTGGCTCCGGTCATGATCCCAGGGTTCTGGGATCAAGTCCCATATCAGGCTTTTCGCATGGAGCCTGCTTCCCCCTCTGCCTGTGTCTCTGCCTGCCTCTCTCTCTCTCTCTCTCCGTCATAAATAAAATAAAAAAATAAATAAATAAATATAAAATAAATAAATATAAAATAAAATATAAAATAAATAAATAAAATAAAATGATGGTGCATGAATAGAAATAAGTTTATATAGAAAAGAGATTCCACAACTAGAAATATTTCCACTTTAAAAAAAGTCAACTCACTTCAATAAAAATGATTAAAATTTCTTAAAAAGTAAAATCAGCTGATAAAAGCTGGTCATAAAATAAGAGAACCACTCCCAAAGGGGAGAGAGAATTCTTTTTTTTTTTTTTGGAAACATTTTTTTAAAGATATATTTATTTATTTGAGAGAGAGAGAGAAAAGAGAAAGTGTACACACAAGTGAGCATGGAGAGATGGGCAGAAGGAGAGAGAGAATCTTAAGCAGACTCTGTGCTTGGGGATCCCTGGGTGGCACAGTGGTTTAGCGCCTGCCTTTAGCCCAGGGTGTGATCCTGGAGACCCAGGATCGAGTCCCACATCAGGCTCCTGGTGCATGGAGCCTGCTTCTGTCTCTGCCTCTCTCTCTCTCTCTCTCTCTCTCTCTCTCTGTGTGACTATCATAAATAAATTTAACAAAAAAAAAAAAAAAGACTCTGTGCTGAGTGAAAAGCCCTGCTCAGGGAGACCATGGCCTGAGCTGAAAACAAGAGTCACTTTAGCAAATGCATCACCCAGGTGCCTGAAGAGGGTAATTCTAAAAGTGAGGCTAGGGGAACTGGTGGCATCTGACTGATTTCAGCTCTGGTCGGCTCTGGTCATGATCTCAGGGTCATGGGATTGAGCCTCAAGTCATGCTCCCTAAGCGGGGAGTCCGCCTCTCTCCCTCTCTCTCTGCCTCTGCCTCTCCCTGGTGTCCACTTGGTCCTGCTCCCTCTCTCTCTCCAACAAAGTAAATCTTTAAAAAAGAGAGAGACAGGCTATTGTCTTACAGTGCACACATCTAACAGGCTACCAAAAATAAAATAGAAATGACCCATTTTCTTTTTAAAGATTTTGCTGAAACTGTTGAAAGAAAACTTTTTTTTATATATTTTATTTATTTATTTATTAATAAGAGACAGAGAGAGGCAGAGACACAGACAGAGGGAGAAGCAGGCTCCATGCAGGGAGCCTGACATGGGACTCAATCTCGGGTCTCCAGGATCAGGCCCTGGGCCAAAGGTGGTGCTAAACCACTGAGTCACCCAGACTGCCCAGAAAACTTATGTTTAAACAAAATATCTGCAAAATAAACACCCTAATGAAAGATTCATCTAACCATAATATCATGACAATCTACCCAGGTACTCATTTATAAAAACATTTGCCTCGGGATCCCTGGGTGGCGCAGTTTGGCGCCTGCCTTTGGCCCAGGGCGCGATCCTGGAGACCCGGGATTGAATCCCACATCGGGCTCCCGGTGCATGGAGCCTGCTTCTCCCTCTGCCTATGTCTTTGCCTCTCTCTCTCTCTCTCTGTATGACTATCATAAATAAATAAAAATTAAAAAAAAAAAAACATTTGCCTCTTGTCCACTGAACTCTTATGTGGAGAGAATATGCTCTATAAACCAAATCACATTTCAGAAAACTTGTTTCGGGGATCCCTGGGTGGCTCAGCAGTTTGGTGCCTGCCTTTGGCCCAGGTCGCAATCCTGGAGTCCCGGGATCAAGTCCCGCGTGAGGCTCCCTGCATGGAGCCTGCTTCTCCCTCCTCCTGTGTCTCTGCCTCTCTCTCTCTATGTCTATCATAAATAAATAAATCTTTAAAAAAGAAAATAAAAAAGAAAACTTGTTTCACTGAGGCAGGGTTTCTCAACCTAGGCAGTTACTGACATTTGGAACAGGACAATTCCTTGCTGTAGGGGCGATCTTGGGCACTGCAGAATGTGTAACAAGGCTCTGACTTCAACCACTAGACACTAGGCTCCACTCCCTCCACCCCAGATGTGACAATCAAAAAAGTCTCCAGACACGGCCAAATGTCCCCAGGGGATCAAAATGAACCCAGCTTAAGAACCATTGATCTAAAGATTGAACAGCCTTGACAGCACTTCAGACTTTCCTTTCTCTCTACTCATAATTTAATAAATATTAACGACCTCTTCTTTCAGTGACTTGCAAATTTTATATGCAAATTTTATACCCCAAGCCCTCCTTGAGTGCCCAGGAAGTACCTCAGGAGTACCCATGGGGTATAACCTGAGCTGATCCACTTCCATTTTTTCTGGGGTTCTGGGTATTTTGAGGGAGTCCAGGGAATTTGAAAATCCTGACAGAAACATATCATAATACCAAATTTCATACAGTATTGAATGAAAAACCTCATATTTTCCCTCCTTTGTCTTTTTATATTTTACATCAAGGCCAATTTTGGAAAAACAGACAGGTGGAAGAACACTGGGTTATGAGAGGGTATAGTGAAGAGGGGACCAGAAGGCACGTTGAATGTTCAGCTTATTTGTATTTCTTCAGCCCAATAGAAAACGAAATGTAGTCTTTAGAAGACTTACAGTAGTAGTATGTTCTACTTTGCTTAAGCAAACATCAGATGTTCAAAGGCCTGAATTATAAAAGTTGAAATCCAACTTGCATCCTTAGGAGAAACTGATGAATTAACTTAATGCTGAAATTATATGTTTGCTTTGTTTTAAACCTCTTAAAAGCTATTTGATTCTTTTTGCCCCCAGGCAACAAACTTTATTTCCAGTTTTATCAAGAAATAATTGACACACATCACTACATAAGATGTACAGCATATTTGGTTCTTAAAATGAAAATAATCTTGTTCTTCCCAGCCTTCAAAGATCTCCTCATTTAACCATTTTAAACAAAAAAATCAATATATATAGAGAGATCCTATATTTTATATATATACATATATATATATATGTATATGTATATATATCACATTGAATCCTCTGTAAAAGAAACCTTCAAATTTAATGTGCAACAAAATTACCTGGGTGCTTGTTAAAATATATACCTTGGCCACAGCTCCTGGAGATTTTGACTGGTGGGAAATGGGGGTAGGAAGGGTCCAGTGATCTGCATTTTAAAAAGCATTTCCAGTGATTCTTATGCATGGTCTAAAAATCTCATTTTTAATAACACTAGTTGACATATTGAATTTGACACCAATATCATATGTTAGAAAACTCTAGCATTCTCTATCCACAGACTATACCATATTTGGTATTTATTACCACTAGTCTCTGGTCAACTCAAATAAGATCTAAAAATAAAAATAAATTTTTGAATACTGTGCAATTAAATGGTCCAGAGTAATGTGTGAACAAAGAAAAAGAAAATATTATAGATTCATTTTATGATCAATAGCTAGACTATAAAATCCGACAAATCTCTTCATTAACTCTTCCCTCATGTAAAAATTACACTTATCCCAGCTATAATTTTATATAAGATACACCAAAAAATAAATAAAACTTTACTGGTTATAAAAATCCTAGTTATGGGCAGCCTGGGTGGCTCAGTGGTTTAGTGCCGCCTTCAGCCCAGGGCCTGATCCTGGAGACCCGGGATGGAGTCCCATGTCGGGCTCCCTGGATGGGGCCTGCTTTTCTCCCTCTGCCTGTGTCTCTGCCACATGCTCTCTTTCTCTCTGTGTCTCTCATGAATAAATAAATAAAATCTTTAAAAAAAAAATCCTAGTTCTCCAATAATGGTTTTTCATGCACCACAAATATACCTGTCTCCAACAAATAGTACAGTCAGTTCATGAATCAGTCATTTTGATTCATTCTGTTTCTGGATACACATTAAGATGACATGCTAGGATGTAAACAGAAAAATGACTTCTCAGGTCACTTTTGACATCCAATCATTTTTACTGCATTCCTTCGTTCCCGAGGACCCAAAATATTATTTAAGCAAATGGCCATGTCAATTTTATTTTCTCCATTTTTGACTTAAGCACAGTTAAAGCAGACAGCATCATTTTCTTTTTGACTTAAAGTGCCTTCCAAAATACTCAATTTTTTCAACTCTGACGTCAGTTTTAGAAAACTGATGAACAGTCCCATACTGATCTATTTTTTTCTTATACCAGACAAAAATAGGATTGCTGATAAAGCACACTAATGTTTTCACACTTCACCTAACATTTCAATCCCATTCAGTTCAACATTTCATGAGTCTCAGACTGGTGGCACATTTAGTCATTGATTTTTTTTTCAGCAGTAGCAACAGGAATCAGCTACATAGATTCCATGCTCTTTTAGAAGACTCAGGGTGCCCTGGCTGAGTTTTTTGTTTGTTATTATTTGTTTTAAGCTATGTACAGAGAATCATGAACAAAGTGGAGAAAGCTTTAGGGTTTAGGGGGAAAAAAAGAGTATAATGACAACAAGTAACAATGACAAAGCAAAACTACTTGATTCCTATTAGGAGATAATAAATTCAACCCTAGATTGGGGTCTCTAACTATGAGCAAAGTCACAATCTGTTTTAGATCCAGTTTCCTTATCTCGATTTATTTCACAAAATTGTTATGAGGAACATGAAGGGAAGTGGATATCACAAATTTCCAATAGCTGCACAATATATATTTTTAATCCTTTAGTGAACAAAATACATTTTTTTATAAAGGAACATTAAGAAGAAATTGGAAAAAGATTAAAAAATGTATTCACAAAACTTCCAAAGGTGATTTTCTATCAAGAAAATATCGTACAGGGGGCAGCCTGGGTTGCTCAGCAGTTTGGCATCGCCTTCGGCCCAGGTCGTGATTCTGGAGACCCAGGATCGAGTCCCCATGTCGGGCTCCCTGCATGGAGCCTGCTTCTCCCACTGCCTGTGTCTCTGCCTCTCTCTCTCTCCCTGTGTCTTTCATGAATGGATGAATAAAATCTTTAAAAAAGAAAATATCGTACTGATATTCAAAAAGCAGTTAGGGATAGATCTTAGAAACTAGAGACTAGTAAGTCTAATGACACTCAGCTAGAAAAACTTGAAAATGTATTATAAAACAGATGATTTGTAAAAACATGGGGGGGGGGGAACACAAAGAAAAGGCGGTTGCTGGGATCCTGCTTTGATTCTCTGTAACACATTAAAAGAATTTGAAAGAATATTATCATATTCCAAATCTTAACTGGGCTTTATTTAAAAGATTTTGCTATTTCTTTCACTGAAGTTATATTTTATTTTAAATATAAGTAAATCTATTTTAAAATGCAGGTTTACGGGCATCTGGGTGGCTCAGTGGTTCAGCATCTGCCTCTGGCATAGGTCATGATCCCAGGGTCCTGGGATTGAGTCCCACATCAGGGTCCCCAGGGGAGCCTGCTTCTCCATCTGCCTATGTCTCTGCTTCTCTGTGTCTCTCATGAATAAATAAAACCTTTTTTAAAAATTAAATTAAATTAAAAATAAAATAAAATGCAGGTTTACTAGTTACTTGCAAGACAAATTTAAGGCCCTTTTTAACTAACATATGAAAACATCATACAATACTTAATCAGAATGGGTTAGAGTTGAGTTCATCTCAGAAACTGAACTTGATTGAGATATTAGCCCATAAATCTACTCTGGTCAAATCTTCAAAAAGATTATGATTCAAACAGTAACAGTTACTTTATTTCTCAAAGACTTCTAGTTTTAACTCTATAAGGAAAGTCAAAGGGAATATTTTGATCTTTAAAAACACAAAATAGTCTCATTCCAAGGTCTTCAAAAGTATCCTCCAATATATGGCATAGTTCTGCAAAATGAGAACAATAATACTTATCTTACTGCTAATAGGACTGTTATGAGATCAGATTGAGACATATTATGTGTGAATGTTTTGAACTGTTATTAAGTCCTACACAAATGTTAGGCATTGTATTAGCCTATGTTTAGCTCAACTGCAGATTTATGAATTAAATCAATAATTATAAAAATTAACAACCTGTTTTAAGAAACTTTCAGCCTAAGTATTCATATTTTTCAATAGTATTATTTAACTGAAGTAATTATTTTTTAAAAGTTTAATAATAGTTAATGATTGAAATAATGGAGTAATAAAAGACCTATCATTATATTACCCTAGTGAATTCTTCTTGTATGTTGATACCCTAATAAACACAAGACTTTTTACTGAAACAGTATACTCCCTCATGGAATCCACACCTTCATAAGGCCAGAGTATATGTTCATTTAAGAGACAGTTACTGTTATGAAAATATCAAAATGAACAAAACTCCCCTTCAATCAGCAGCTGTCAATAAGGAAACATACACAAATAAATAGAATACAAGTTAAATGAAGAAAAGTTCCATAACAGAAATATAAACAAAGTTTAAGAGAAACTCAAAGAAGACAAAAGTTATTCCTAGCTATATAGAGGAAAGTAGATGGAAAGGAAAGAAGGAAATGTCAGGAAAGACTTCAAGAAAGAAATCATATTTATGCTGGGTCCTAAAGGATACAAGGATTTGGAAACATCCCTAAATAAAATACATATTTCTCTGAAAGAAAAAAAATGGTTCCAGTTCACTAGGGGAAAAAAAAAAAAAAAAAAAAAAAAAACATTATCTTAGTAAATACCAACATCCCTCCAATCTTTCTTCACCATTAAACTAGAAGTTACCCTTGACACATCTCCCCATCTCTCCCCATATCAAGTGTCCCAAAACTAATCCTTCACCCAATCTTATCCATTTTAATCTCCTAAATATCTCCCAAGTCTGTCTACTTCTCTCTTCTCCACTATCATCTCCCTAGCCTAAATTATCACCATCTCTTGCCCAAAATACAATAACCTGACTGATCTCTCTGGCTATACTATAGCCAGAGTGATTTTTTCCTAAAGCAAATGGACCAGGCATCATCTTCCAGACCCAAATCCTTGACACATAGTTACTTCTCATGTGTCATGGTATAAGCCTCATCTTATACGATGTGCCCTCTCACTAATTGAGATCCAGTCAGTCTGGTCTTTATTCAGTTTCTCAAACTTCCTAAGCTCACTAGGATCAGGTCCTTGCACATGCAGTCCTCTCCACCTGGGACTTCCCCCACTCCTAATACCCTTCACCTAGTTATCTCCCATTCATCGTTTAGATCTCAGTCACTTCCTCAAGAAAGTCTTCTCTATTCTACCAAACTAAATTAGATTAGTTATACACACTAGAACAGACACTATGTACTTTCACTGTAATTTTATATTTATTCTATGTTTGATTAATAATTACTTCCTTGACTAAACTATAATCCCTATTAGAATAATAGGGCCCATAAATAATTTTGTCTTCGGGCAGCCCCGGTGGCGCAGTGGTTTAGCGCTGCCTGCAGCCCAGGGCGTGATCCTGGAGACCCGGGATCGAGTCCCACATCGGGCTCCCTGCATGGTGCCTGCTTCTCCCTCTGCCTGTGTCTCTGCCTCTCTCTCTAGCTGTGTCTCTATGAATAAATAAAAATAATATAATAATAATAATGATAATGATAATAATTTTGTCTTCACGGGACACCTGGATGGCTCAGTGGTTAAGCTCTGCTTTCAGCTCAAGGCGTGATCCTGGAGTTCAGGGATCAAGTCCCACATCAGGCTCCCCGAAGGGAGTGTGCTTCTCCCTCTGCCTATGTCTCTGCCTGCCTCTCTCTCTCTCTCTCTCTCTCTCTCAGTGTCTCTCACAAATAAATAAATAAAATCTTTAAAATAATAATAATAATAATTTTGTCTTCAGGGTGCCTGGGTGGCACAGTTGGCTAAGCTTCTGACCCTTGGTTTTGGCTCAGGTTGTCCTGAGTTCAAGTCCCAGGTTAGGCTCCACACTTAGACAGTCTGCTTAAGATTCTCTTCTCCATCTGCCCCTCCCCCTGTGCTTGCTCATGCACATGTTCTATCTCTCTCAGATAAATAAATATTTAAAAAATGGTAATTTTGCCTTAGGTTAGACATGCCAACATACATATTTGTTCCTAAGTCAATTTGTTTTCAGTCTATACATCTATGGTGAACCTACAAGGATAGACCTCATTCCCCAGCCTGCACTACAACATGTAGTCTGGGAGCCAAGTACATCCCCTTCACCAGCTCCCCACATCCCTGCTTACCATTATATACTTAGCAAAACTGGCTGTTTTAAAACCTAATAGTTAGCATGATTTAGTAGCTAATTACTTGCTAATAAGAAGCTTAGGAAGTTTAGTGTAAACCTAGAAAAATTTACTTTGCTTGCCAAAAATCAGCACCTTCAAAGAAGGGAAGAAAATATTTCAGTGATTTATTCAGGTCAAATAAGCATTCCAAACTTCCACTCCACTGTTTACAGGAAGAGATGTGCTGTGAAATTTATAGTCAGGGCTTATGTCATTAATAGTTGTGGCACATTTAGAGGGATTTATATTTTTTTTATTTTTTTTAAAGATTTTATTTATTTATTCATGAGAGACACAGAGAGAGAGAGATGCATAGACACAGGCAGAGGGAGAAGCAGGCTCCATGCAGGGAGCCCGACGCAGGACTCGATCCAGGGTCTCCAGGATCACACTCTGGGCCGCAGGCGGCGCCAAACCACTGTGCCATCGGGGCTGCTCATTTAGAGGAATTTAAAGTAGCATATGAAGATTTTTTTGTTGTATTGAGTATGTGAGTGACAGGAAAGAGATGTGTTGACCTTCTTGGAGTACTGACTTTAAATAAAAGGCACTAAAGAAACCCAACTTGTCAGAGCTCAAGATCATACATATCTGAGGATGTACAAACATTAGATTTGAAATTATAGAAAGAGAATACTATTACTGACTTGCTCTTAGACCCATTTTTATTCAGGCCCAAATGAGATACAGAAGGACATCTGCTATCAGCCAAGATGGATTAACAAGGACTAGATTCACCCTTCTACCTGAAGCAACTAAAATTATTATTTTCTTATATTACTTAAATCTCCTTGAGGGGCACCTGGGTGACTCAGTGGTTGAGAGTCTACCTTTAGGGATGCCTGGGTGGCTCAGGGGTTGAGTGCCTGACTTCAACCCAGGGTGTAATCCTGGAGTCCTGGGATCAAGTCCCACGTCGGGCTCCCTGCATAGAGCTTGCTTCTTCCTCTGCCTGTGTCTCTGCCCCCCCCCCCCCTGCGTGTCTCACGAATAAAAAAATAAAATCTTAAAAAAAAAAAAACTAGCAAAGGAATAACAAATGAAACCCAAAGTACACAGAAGAAAAGAAATTTAAAAAGACAATGAAACCAAAAGCAGATTCTGAGATCAATAAAATTGATAAACCTAAACCAGACGGATAGGGGATAAAATAGGTAAGACACAAATTTAAAATATCAGGAATGAGAGAAGTAACATTGTTAGAGATTCTACAGACATTAAAATGATAAGGAAATACTATGAACAATTTTATGCTGATACATTTGACAACTGAGACAAAGCTAACACAATCCTACAAAAACACAGACAATAAAAAAGAAATAAGTAACATAAATGGCCTTATATCTATTAAAGAAATTAGATTTGAAGTGAATAATCTTCCCACAAAATTTTCTCTGATAAAGTGTACCAAATGTACAAAGAATAATACCAATTCTATACAAACTTGCAGAAAATTAAAGATAAAAAGAATAACTTACAATGCATCCTATGATTTCAGCACACTCTGAAACCAAAGCCAGAGAGATATCAAAAGAAAATCATAAACCAATATTCTTGAATGAATGTAGATGGAAAATTATTTAACATACCTTTTAGCAAATCAAACCTATAAAAAGATAACAACACATGAGAAGTAGAATTTATGCCAGAATGGCAAGCTGGTTTCAAAAAACAATGTAATTTGGGGTGCCTGGGTGGTTCAGTTGGTTAAGCATCTGCCTTCAGCTCAAGTCATGATCACAGGGTCCTGGGATTGAGCCCCGTATCAGGCTTCGGGCTTCTCCCTCTCCCTCTATACCACACCCCCCCACCACCAGCTGATAGTCTCTCGCTCTCATGTTATCTCTAACAAAGAAAAACAAAATTTTTTTAAATCAATGTAACTGGGACGCCTCGGTGGCTCAGCAGTTGAGCGTCTGCCTTTGGCTCAGGGCATGATCCCAGTTGAGGGATCCAGTCCCACATCATGCTCCCTGTGAGGAGCCTGCTTCTCCCTCTGCCTATGTCTCTGCCTCTCTCTGTGTGCTGTCATGAATGAATAAATAAAATCTTAAAAAAAAAAAAAAAAAAAACCCTCTCAAGAAACTAGGAATAGAAGAAAATGTCTTCAAATCGATAAAGGGCATCTACAGAAAAACAAAACAAAAACAAAAACAAAAAAACTAAAGCTAACATCACACTTAAATGGTAAAAAGACTGAAATTTTTCTCTTTTTTTTTTCTTTTAAGTAAACTCTACACCCATTCTGGGTCTTGAACTACCTGGAGATCAAGAGTTGCATGCTCTACTGACTGACAAGCCAGGGACCCCTGAAAATTTTCTCCTAAAATAAGAAAGGATGTCTCCTCTCATTACTTCAATTAACCATCATCCTGGAAGTTCTAGCCAATGTAATCAGGCAAGAAAAAAATAAAAGGCATCCTAATTGGAAAAAAAAAGTAAAACCGTCTTTATATGCAAACAATATACAGAAAAGCCAATTTAATCTACAAAAAATTTCACTAGAAATAACAAACGAGTTTATTAGCAGGTCTGTAGAATATAAAATGAAATGCAAAAATCTATTATAGTTCTGTATACTAGCTACAAATAACTGAATTAAAATTTTTAAATTATACAATCTATAATATCATCAGTATTATGAAATACTTAGGGGTAAATCTAAGAAAAAATATGCAAGACTATATACTGAAAACTCTGTAGAGAGAAATTAATGACAAAATAGAGAGAGAGATGTACTAAATTGAACGACTTGATAATGCTAAGGTATTTCTCCCAAGTGATCTATAGATTCAACACAACATCAATCAAATCCCCCAGCAGGCTCAGTCTAAAATTTATATGGGCATTCAAATGGCCTAGTCAGAAACATTTTTCTTTTTTTAAGATTTTATATCTTCATTTATTTGAGAGAGAGAGAGCGCACCTGCACAAGTGGTAGTAGGGGAGGCGGGGGGCCAGCAGAGGAATAGGGAGAAGGATAATAATGCAACCTGAGATCACTACCTAAACAGAATAGACAGATACTTAATTGACTCAGCCACTCAGAAGCCCTGACCAAAATAATTTTTAAAAAGAAAAACAAAGTTAGAGGATTTATATCTGATCTCAAAACTTATTATAAAATTATAGTAATCAAAATAGTATGCTCATGAGTCAACATAGACAACAACAGAATATAATTGAGTTCGGATATAGACCCATACATATATTTGATTTTCAACAAAGATGGAAAGGCATCTGAGTGCAGAAAGAATGCTCTTTCCAAAAAATGGTTCTAGAATAGATGTCCATATTTGTTCACAAATTTCAATATTTTGCATCATATACACACAAAAAATAAAAATAAGTCACAGACCTCAAATTATAAAACCTTTAGAAAGAAACATAGGAGAAAATCTTTGTGATCTTGGGCCACACAAATATTTTTCTTCTTTTTTTTTAAGTAACTCTACAACACTCAACGTGGGGCTCAAACTCATGACCCTGAGATAAAGATTTCTGATATCAAATACCAAAAGCACAACTCATAAAAGGAAAAAAAAAAATCAACATCATCAAAATTAAGAACTTGTATTCTTTGATGACACTGTTAAGAGTATGGTAAGACAAGTCACAGACCAGGGAAAAACAACTCTAAATCACATACATGATCAATGATTTTATATCCAGAATATATAAAGAATTCATGTAACTCAATAAGACAAGCCCAATTTTCAAATGGACAAAGAGGGATACCTGCGTGGCTCAGTAGTTAAGCATCTGCCTTTGGCTCACAGCATGATCCTGGAGTCCCAGGATTGAGTCCCACATCAGGTTCCCTGCATGGAGCCTGCTTCTCCCTCTACCTATGTCTCTGCCTCTCTCTCTGTGTCTCTCATGAATAAATAAAATCTTTTTAAAAAAATAAAAAATAAAATGCACAAAAGATTTTACATCTAACTAAAATAATGTCTGATAAACACATGAAAAGATTATTAGTCATCAGAAAAATCATTAGTCATCAGAAAAAAATGCAAATTAAAACCACAACTGGTATCACTACATACTTTTTAGAAGGGCTAAAATTTAAGACTGACCATACCAAGTGTTGGTAAGGCAGTGAAATTCGAACTGTCACACTCTGCATACTGTACCTAGTAAAATAGTATAAGTATTTAGGAAAACAGTTTAACAGTTCCTTAAAATGTTAAACATATGCCTACCATATGACCCAGTTGTTCCACTCTTAAGTATTTTCCCAAGAAAAATAAAAGCATACATCTATACAAAGACTTGTACACAAATGTTCACAGAAGCTTTATTTCTAATAGTCAAAAAAATGGCAACAATCCAAATGTTCATCAAAAGGTGAACTGACAGGAGTGCCTGTGTGGCTCAGTCAGTGAAGCATCTGCCTTTGGCTCAGGTCATGATCCCAGAGTCCTGGGATCAAGCACTGCATTAGGCTCCCTGCTCCATGGTGCCTGCTTCTCTCTCTCCCTCTGCTTGCCACTCTGCCTACTTGTGAGCTCTCTGTGTCAAATAAATAAATAAATAAAATCCTTTAAAAAAAAAATGAACTGATCAGAACTTAAGATTATACCTCACTTCCCCTTGCTACATTGTCCATAGCTCAAAAGAATCACAGATTTTGAAAAATTATAATTTATTAGCAGGAAATAAGTTAAATTTCAGAACCAATTCACACATTTTACCATGTATGAATCATCCTCTAAGTTTCTGAGTCCTTGAAATACAAGCCTCAGGATAGGTTTAATTATAAAGCATAGGGTAGCCCAGGTGGCTCAGCGGTTTAACGCCGCCTTCAGCCCAGGGTGTGATCCTGGAGACCCGGGATCCAGTCCCTCATAAGGCTCCCTGCATGGAGCCTGCTTCTCCCTCTGCCTGTGTCTGTTCCTCTACCTCTCTCTCTCTCTGTGTCTCTCATGAATAAATAAATAAAATCTTTAAAAAAGTATTATAATTATAATAATCATAAAGCATATATACTACAAGGAAAGCCAGACTGAAGAGGAACTAAGAGGAAAGCAGGTAAGACCTACCAAGAGGCCACGGGTCCTGGGCTTTTACAGAAGAACATGTGAATTCTATAAATATCCTAAAATATATGCTATCTGGCCAAACTCTGATCAATGTTTGGCTTTGCCTGGCTCTATAAAGGTGGATCCTCTTTTTAGAATTAATATTAAATTGGAAAGCCACCTGAAATTTACATCCTGGAATTAATAAGGCTATGACCCCGATGAACACAACTCGTGGTTCTTCTTCTTCTTTTTTTTTTTTTTTATTCATGAGACAGAGAGAGAGAGAGAGAGAGAGAGAGAAGCAGGCAGGCAGAGACACAGGCAGAGGGAGAAGCAGGCTCCATGCAGGGAGCCCGACATGAGACTTGATCCCGGGTCTCCGGGATCACACCCGCAGGCCGAAGGCGGCACTAAACTGCTGGGCCACTGGGGCTGCCCTAACTCGTGGTTCTTAAGACAATGTGGTCTCTTAAATTTTGGCATTCTCAGTGGCTTGGTTAAACAGACAAGCCTAAAAAGGCATGCTTTTCTTCAAAAAACAAACACGCAATTTTCCTATTTTGTATTACTGCTAAAAATACATAAATTTTAGATAGCTAACGGACTTGTTTAATCTTTTTTTAAATACAGAAATATCATGGGACGCCTGGATGGTTCAGTAAGGATCCAACTCTTGATTTCAGCTCAGGTCATGATCTCAGGGTCATGAAATCAAGCCCCACATTGGACTCTGCGCTTGTTTAGAATTCTCTTTTCCGCCCCCTCCCCCCCCACCTCGCTCATGTGCTTTCTTCCTGTCTCTAAAAAGAAAAGGAAAAGAAAGAAATATCACACTACTCACCCACACACAGCTTTCTTATGTTATCTACGATTAATAGAACTTGGACAACTCTACAAAAAAATTCAGTAACATCATAACATCCAAAGCACAGCTAGCCAATCAAATGTCATTGGTTTACAGTTATGGTGGTATATAAAACATATAGATAAACTACAGGTTCAAGGTTCAAATTAAAAAACACCACACTTTATGCTCCTTGTAGTAACAGTTTTGAATTTTTATAGATGAGAAGCCAAATTATATAGCAATTAAGAATATAACTCAATAGCAAACCACCTGGATTCAAATCCTACATCAGGGCAGCCTGGGTGGCTCAGCGGTTTAGCGCCACCTTCAGCTCAGGGCTTGATCCTAGCGACCCAGGATCGAGCCGCATCGGGCTCCCTGCAAGGAGCCTGCTTCTCCCTCTGCCTGTGTCTCTGCCTGTGTGTGTCTATCATGAATGAATAAGTAAATAAAAATCTTTAAAAAAAAAAAATCCTACATCAGCCATTTACTTGCTATACACCATGAGCAAGTTCCTTTACATCTTTATGCTTCTGATTCCTCATCTACAAAATAAGGATAATAACAGCATTTACTTCATTGTGTATTCATGAAGATTAAATAAATTCATAGGCATAAAACACCCAGAACTGTGCCTGGCTCATAATAAGCACCCAAGAAGTTTTACTTTGTCACTATTGTTGTTGCTACAATTATAGTCATGATTGGCAGTGTTACTAGAGTTAAGTTTAATACATAGGATAATTAACACTATCACTGACAATTTAAAAAATACAAATATATCTACTAAGAACTAATTTAAAACAAGGATTTGAAAAGACAGTTTTCTAAATAAAATATAAAAATGGCCAATAAGCACATGAAAAGATATCTACCACCACTAATCATGAGGAAAATGAAAATCAAAACCACAATGAGACACCACTTCACACCTACTAGGATGGCTATATCAAAAGGAATGGAAAATAACAATAAATAAGTGTGAGCAAGAATGTGGAGACATGGGAACCCTTGTGCATTACAGTAGGAAAACAAAAAAAGGTACAGATATATGGAAGGTTTGGCCATTTCTCAAAAGGTTAAACAGAACTATCACAAGATCCAGCAATTCTACTCCTAGGTATATATCCAAAAGAACTGAAATTAAGTTCTCAATGAGATACTGGTACACCAGAGTTCATAGAAGCATTATTCACAATAACCAAGAGATGGAAATGACTCAGTATCCATCAACAGATGAATGGATAAACAAACAAATATTATTTGGCCATTAAAAGAATGAAATTTTGATATAAGCTACAAGAAGATGATATATGCCACCTTGAAGACAGGTTTAGTGAAATAAGCCAGACATAGAAGAACAAATATTGTATGAGTCTACTTGTATGAAGTACCCACAATAGGCAAATTTATAGAGACAGGAGGTAGAACAGAGGTTACCATGAACTAGTAGGAGGGGAAAGGGACAGTTATTGTTTACTAGGTACATAGTATTTGTTGGGGGTAATGAAAAAAACTTGAGTATAGACAGTGTGAGGATTACACAACATTGTGACTGCATTTTTAAAAAATTTTTTTACAATACCCAACATGGGGCTCAAACTTACAACCCCAAGATCAAGAGTCCCTGAACCATCCAGGTGCCCCAGGATTATATTTGAATTGTACACTTACAAATGGTTAAAATGAAATTTAGTATGTATATTTTACCACACACAAAGAAAAAGGATCTATTGGTTATTCCACTCAACATTTTCACTTTTATTGCTGCAGTTCACCACTCAAGAACTTGATATCCATTCTTAACTATATGACTCTGAAAGAGCAGAGATATATTAAGAACAACTGCAAAATCTAAAACAATTTAGAAAAGAGTTAAAATGCTACTTTAAACAGTTTGTGATACATTTTAACACAAATATATTAAATTAGAAACAGTAACTATGAGCTTAGACAAAAGAGATAGGGTAATCTTTCAAAAAAAGGGGGGGGGGGGACTGGATTGGAACTCAGATTCAACCTTACCCAGATTCTAATCCTACTTGATTTCATGATTTCTTCCCCAAAAAACTACTTACCATGTTTCATAAATTTGTTGAAAGAAAAACAGGATATTTGAGATTACAGGGAAAAAAAGCAATTTTGTAAAAACAGAATTTTATATAATATGCTTATAGGTAAATGGAATAACATTACCAATTACATAAGAGAAACATCATTGCTAGGTAAGCTTCAGAAAAAGAAAGATTATTGGCCAATAGATATAATAATACCTCTTCAAGGTGACACTCTGGCCTGACAATCAAGGTATATACCAAAAACACAATCTGGGATGCAAGTAACTAAAAATCTCCTCTTAGGACTTTCTGACTTAAA
This sequence comes from Canis lupus dingo, assembly GCF_003254725.2. Lineage (NCBI taxonomy): Eukaryota > Metazoa > Chordata > Mammalia > Carnivora > Canidae > Canis > Canis lupus. Next base: position 21,291,206 of record NC_064249.1, read on the forward strand.
ACAGTAAGAAAAATGGCCATGTCAAATCTTCTGGATTACCTTTCCATATCAATAGGAAATCACCACAGGATGATACTGTTCTTTCTTAACCATGTTATCAAGCTAGATTAATAAATAAGCATATAGGGACACCTGGGTGGCTCAGTGGTTGAGCGCCTGCCTTCAGCACAGGGCAAGATCCTGGAGTCCTGGGATCGAGTCCTATATTAGGCTCCCTGCATAGAGCCTGCTTCTCTCTCTGCCTATGTCTCTGCCTCCCTCTCTTTCTGTGTCTCTCATGAATGAATGAAATCTTTAAAAAAAAAAAAAAAAAAGCATGTAAACCTTCATTTCTATAAAAAGGAAAACTATGAAGTCTTTATGAAACCAGAAAATATGAAAGATAAGGTCTTCTCTTAGATACTGAAACATGTATTTTGTTAGTAGCTATTGTCCTGGCTATCTTCTTCAAGGTCTGTTTATTGCTACAAACTAGTCACCAACCACCTGAGCAAAACAAGCCCATTTCAAACCCATTTCAAAATAGGAACATGCAGTAGAAAGGCCTTGGGTTCCTCACTCAGAGGCATTCTTGAAATTTACTAAGAATTGTATGTAGTGAAGCCTAAGGGAATCACAGAAGCAAAATAAATATATATTATATCCTGCTCAAATTTAATTCAAATACAATTTCCTAAGAGCCTCCACAATATTAACTGGATATAGATTCCTAGTTTCACACTCAAATTGTTCTATATCATTTTAAAATGTAAACTACTTTGTTCCTATTTGCTCCTTTCCGACTTAGTTAGGCAAGCTTATAATTATATAATAATCATATTATTCATTATATATAATTCATGCTAAATGAAACAGCTAGCTGATAAAAGAAAATGTGGATAAAGAGGATCCCTGGTTGGCTCAGTGGTTTGGCACCTGCCTTCGGCCCAGGGCATGATCCTGGAGTCCCAGGATCAAGTCCCACGTCGGGCTCCTTGCATGGAGCCTGCTTCTCCTTCTGCCTGTGTCTCTGCCTCTGTGTGTGTGTGTGTGTGTGTGTGTGTGTGTGTGTGTGTGTTTCTCATGAATAAACCAATAAAATCTTAAAAAAAAAGTTTATTAAAAAAAAATGTGGATATGAATCCAACTATATAGAATTCTGGAAAAGGCAAAACCAAGGAGGCAGAAATGTAAGTGGCTGCCATGGGTTAGGGGGTAGGGGATATGGAGAGGTGAATAAACAGAGCAGAGGATAAAGGGCAATGAAAATATTCTGTAGGAAGGGCACCTGGCAGCTCAGTGGGTGGAGCATGCAATTCTTGATCTTGTGGTTGAGTTTGAGTCCCATGTTGGTATAGAGATGAATTAAAAAATAAAATTGAAGATGGGCAGCCCGGGTGGCTCAGTAGTTTAGCACTGGCTTTGGCCCCGGGTGTGATCCTGGAGACCCAAGACTAAGTCCCACGTCGGGCTCCGTGCATGGAGCCTGCTTCTCCCTCTGCCAGTGTCTGTGCCTCTCATGAATGAATAAATAAAATATTTTTTAAAAATAAATAAAACAAAATAATAAAATAAAATTGAAGGAAGGAAGGAAAGGAGGGAGGGAGGGAATACTCTGTATGATGCTAAAATAGTGGGTACATACCACTCATTTGTCCAAACCCACATAATGTATACACCAAGAGGGAACCCTAATATGAACTACAAATGATGCGTTAACATAGGTTCATCAACTGTAAAAAATGTGCCACTCTGGTCAGAGATGTTGATAATAGGGAAGGCTATGCAGATGTGGGGACAAGGAATATACAGGAAATGTCCATACCTTCCTCTCAATTTTTTTTTTAAAGATTTTATTTATTCATTCATAGACACGGAGAAAGAGGCAGAGACACAGGCAGAGGGAGAAGGAGGCTCCATGCAGGGAGCCCGACGTGGGACTTGATTCCGGGTCTCCAGGATCACACCCCAGGCTGCAGTAGGCGCCAAACCTCTGCACCACGGGGACTGCCCCCTTCCTCTCAATTTTACTGTGAATCTAAATCTGCTCTAGAAAAGTCAAGAAAGAAAGAAAAGAAAGAAAGAAGAAAGAAAGAAAGAAAGAAAGAAAGAAAGAAAGAAAGAAAGAAAGAAAGAAAGAAAGAAAGGAAGGAAGGAAGGAGAAAAGAAAATTTGGTTAATGGTTAATTAATGGTCTTTATAAACTATGATTTTGCAGAGACTAATTTTTCTACTCTTTTTTTTTCTGAAGAAAAGATTTTCAGTTAATTTTGTCCTTAATGTTAGTTCTTGTTGCCACTCCTTGAATTAGACACTAATTATATAAGTACTATATAAGACATACAACGTAGTTGTTCATCCAGCTAAGACTAAATGACCCTATATTCAAATCATGTTCAAAAGAATTTTCATGAATGTCACTTCCTTCTTAATACTCTAAGAAACAAAGAGTAGAAGGAGGACACCAACAGCTGAGATGAAAGCCACCAACTACGTTCTTAGAGTTATTTGAACCATTATATATCTATATGTCAGGTTATTTCAGCTGGATTCTAACGTAGCATATAAATAAAGCCATGGTCATGGATTTGACCCTCTAGCAGACCAATTGCTTTGACTCTATCTATACTCATGTCCTTCCCTCCTTCATTTGGAAATACACCATTAATGAAAAAGAATACCATTAGAAAAACAACTCCATTTTTGTTTTCGTGGGTTTTTTGGGGGGGGGGGGGGGGGTTTAAAGATTTTATTTATTTATTCATGAGAGACACAGAGAGAGAGAGAGAGAGAGGCAGAGACAGGCAGAGGGAGAAGCAGGCTCCATTGCAGGGAGCCTGACGTGGGACTCGATCCTGGGTCTCTAGGATCAGGCCCTCGGCTGAAGGCGGTGCTAAACCACCAAACCACAGGGGCCGCCCAGCAACTCCATTTTTGAAGGGCAGTGTTATTAGCATTACTCTGAGGACTTTTAATACGTGCTAAATAATGCTTAAGGCACCACATGAAATCTATATAAAAATACTTCAATGTGCTGAAAGTAGCAATATATAAAGTAGGATTTAAATTATGAGCCATAATTTCACATATTTGTGGTAGAATTGCTCTCTAGGAAGGTCACACCAATTTGGCACCAAGTCTCAGGCCTTTAAAAAACACACTCTTCTAGGAATTCAGCCTAAGAAAAACAGAAGTTCAATTCAAAGATTTGTGCACAAAGACAATCAGACTATGAATATAAAAATTTAGGAAAATGTTAATGTCTAAAATAGGATAATGGTTAAATAAGTTGTGTTAAATTAGACTCATTAATAAATTATATTTTTATATTATAAAAGTTGAGTAATAAAACAGTGTGATACTGACACATCAGTATAGACAGACCATTAGAACAGAGTAGGAAATCCTGAAAGAAACCAAAATATAAATGGTAGTCTATTAGACGATAGAGAAGTCATCTTGAATCAGTGGAGAAAAGATGGATTATTCAACAAATAGTGTTAGGACAACTGGAAAACCATCTTTCTAAAAATGAAATTGTATCTATATCTCAAACCTTATAGCAAGATGAATTCCAAATGGATCAAAGATTTAAATGTAAAAAGTGGGGATGCCTGGGTGGCTCAGTGATGAGCATCTGCTTTAGGCTCAGGTCCACTGCCTTTGGCTCAGGTCATGATCCTGGGGTCCTGGAATGTGTCCTGCACTGGGCTCCCTGCAGGGAGCCTGCTTCTCCCTCTGCCTATGTCTCTGCCTCTCTGTGTCTCTCATGAATAAATAAATAAAAATATTTTTTTAATTAAATAAATGTAAAAAATGAAAACAAAAAAGTACTTGACAAACCATGGAAGAATTATTTTATAACCTCAGAATAGGAAAGGCCATGCTAACTATAGCATAAAGTCCAAAAGCCATAAAAAAACAAGACTGATACATTCAACTGTATGAAAAGAATTTCTTGTAGAGAGGCAAAGAAAAGACAAATGAAGATACTGGCAACTCAATACAGGTAAAAGCCTTCTTATTTAATAAGGAGTTCTACAAATCACTAGGAAAAAGATCCAACAACCCAATAAAAATGGGCAAAAATATGTACAATTCACAGACAAGGACATATTTAAATGGCTCTGTAAGGCATTCAATGTAAGAGATATGAAAAATTAAACTATTTTCATCATTTAGATTGTCACATATTCAAAAATTCTTGATAATTCCCTATGTATAGAGACAGGCATCCTGATACACTGCTGGTGAAATATAAATAGTTACAACCTATAACAAGAGCAACTTGTGAATATCTTTCAAAATTATAAGTACATATATCTTTGACCTAGCAATTCTATGACTTTTTCTTACAAAAATATTTATACACAAGCAAAATGGCTTATATTCAAGATTATTCACTGTATTATCACTTATACCAGCAAAACTTGGGGACTGGTTAAATAAATTATGATTCATTCAGTCACAAAAAGAATGAAGAACTGCTTTACAAACTGACAGGAAACTATGTCAAAAATATTTTAATAAGTGTGTATAGAGAGAGGGTATGAGGCAGAAATAACACAAGGTGCAGATAAATTCTTATAACGGGTTATCATTTGTGTTAAAAAGGAGAAAAAAGCATACACAGAGTAAAAACTATGATAATATCAATTCAGATATAAAGCAATTAACAACTGGCTCCAGACCCCCAGGACTCCCAGCCAACTTCCTTTGCAGGCCTGCTCCAGTCCATTCATTAACTTCAAAAAAAAACATGACCTTGCATTTTTATGAACGAAATTTTTTGGATCCCACTCTTGGTAGAATTTTTATATACCTATCTATTTATCTGTTTTTCTGGGCAGGGAATAGGTATGGAAAGATACACAAGAATTTCAAACATTTATTGATTGTGTGGAGTGAACAATGATTGCGAGCCAGATGGTAAGTAAGTGAGGGGTAAGGAGGAGGGGGTGAGAGAGACCTCATGGAATATCCTCTTATATCTTTTGAATATTGAAAGATGCAAATGTCTACCTATTTTTTTACTTAAATTTATAAATAAAAATATATTTGAAAAGTTTTCAACATTTTTAACAACTAAGAAAACACACTGTTAGAAATAAGGCAGAATTTAGGGACTCCTGGGTGGCTCAGTGGTTGAGCATCTGCCTTAGGCTCAGGGCATGATCCCAGGGTCCTGGGATCCAGTCCCCCTTCTCCCCCTGCATTGGGCTCCCTGCAGGGAGCCTGTTTCTCCCTCAGCCTATGTCTCTGCTCTCTCTCTCTGTCTTTCATGAATAAATAAATCTTTTAAAAAAAGAAGAAAAGAAAAGAAAAAAAAGAAAAGAGAAAAGAAAAGAAAAGAAAAGAAAAGAAAGAAAAGAAAGATGTAAAATATATGCAATATGATAGCAAATACATACAAAGAAGTACATTTTTACACAGAAAAGACAGGGATAAAAATATAACAAAATATTAAAAGAATAGTTATCTCTCAGAAGTGTAATTACAAGTGACTTTAATTTTCTTTGGATTTTCCTATAATTCAAATTCTTTACATTAAGCACTATTATATTCATAGTAAGAAAAAAGGCATTAATTTATTTTTTTAAAAGATTTTATTTATTTATTTATTCATGATAGTCACACAGAGAGAGAGAGAGAGAGAGAGGCAGAGACACAGGCAGAGGGAGAAGCAGGCTCCATGCAGGGAGCCCGACGTGGGATTCGATCCTGGGTCTCCAGGATCATGCGCCGGGCCAAAGGCAGGCACTAAACCACTGCGCCACCCAGGGATCCCAAGGCATTAATTTATAACGTGAATCAGAGAGGTTAGAAATTAAAAGAGAAGGTAGAAACTTATTAGGTATCATCCAGGTTTCTAAGCATCACAAATGAAACATTTAAATTTCCTTAAAACATTACTTCCAATTACAAAATAGAGGATTTATGGATAAAAAATTTAGAGATGAAAAATATCTAATCTGTCTTCTACTCTACCTCTTAAGAATCACACTATAAGATTATTTCATCCCCCTACTTTCTGAATGTTTTGTCCATTTTTGTTTTCTGTTACCTAGGTAATGGTACTTCCAGCATTTCCCTTCAAGACTGTGAAACTAACAATCTGGTATTTCTCACTGTCCAGCTTTCCTGACCTTAAGCTTTGAAAGGCCATCTCCCTAAGGGCACGCAGTAAGATCTAGAAGCTAAAACAGGAGGCTGAGGAATCTGAGGTTAGAGTTCTAATCCTGGCAAACTGTGGAATTTGTTCTCCAATTTTGGGAATAAGCTAAACTTCCTGATCCAGTTTCCTTAATGAGGTAACTTAAAGGATTGTTCTGAAAATATTTAGGACTATCAACTTTAAAGTTTCTTTGTAATAAAAATAAATAAATAAATAAATAAATAAATAAATAAATAAATAAATAAATGTTTCTTCTTAACTTTCCACAGCATCCTTCTGAATTTTGCTTTCTTGCCTTTTGTTAAAATGTTTTCCTTTGTAAATTTTTGCTCTCCCAAACAGTATCTGCAAGTATTACCAACCTTTTGGACTCAGGGGTCCAGTAAGGAGTACTTTTAGAAAGCCTGACAACGATACAATGTGAACAGAACTTGAACACTGAAATAGCAATAAACCAACATAATAGAGGATAGAAAAATACTAAGATATGATAAAGGAAATTGTCCATGTCTATAAACACTAACAGAATAGAAAAATTTTTTTTAAGTTTTATTTATTTGAGAGAGAGGAAGAGAAAACAGGGAGAGGAACAGAGGGGAAAGGACAAGCAGACTAGCCCTTGAGCAGGGAGCCCGATGTGGGGCTTGATCCCAGGACTCTGAGAACATGTCCCGAGCCAAAGGCAGATGCTTAACCCACTAAGCCACCCAGGCGCAGAACAGAAAATTTAAATGAGATATACAAATTTTCTCTCAAAGGAAAAAAACGGGTGGCTATTGGAAATCAATACAATTTAAAATAAACAGTATATGCCTAGGCATTCTTTTGATAGTTATCTCTTGTTTCAGCGAACAACTGTCTACTCCTAATGTACATAAATGTATTGGGAAATTAACATTTCAACATTCGAAGGTAATGCCACAATCTAAGTATTGACAATTTATGGAGGCATAAGAATGCAATCAGGATCTAAATTGGACTCTTATGAGCAGAGGAGAATCAGGCAACTAACTAATGTAACCAACACTTGGTAAGGGAAGTCAAAACTTAGACTCTAACATCCAAATCTGCTGTCGAGATAAGGAAGATGACAACTTCTGTATCACAGTCTAGCAGATGAAGTTTTGTCATGCCTTCAAGGATTCCATTTTTTTTCTATTGTTTACAGTAGACCCACTAACCCTACTTATTACCTGAACCTTGGCGTATCTTTTTTTTTCTACCACTTGCATATCAGGTACTTTTTGATGGCTGCCTTCTTCATTAGAAAATAAGCTACATTAAATCTATAATGGGTTCTTTACCTACAGGTCTTACGAAGCACTTGATAGCTTTTAGGAAGAAAGGTGTTTTTACCAACATCAGAGAGCAATTATCCCTCTGCCAAGACAGAGTGAAGCAATTTCGGTAGTGCCCTCAGTACACTTTAAACTCCTCCTCCTGGTAACAAGACCAAACACCTCTCTTGTTACTTAAAAGTTATTCCAATAGGGAGGGACAAGGGAGCAGACAACTGAATTTTTTCTGGATTAACTCGGGCATTAGTTGAATGCTTTTTTGTGGTTCACCTACTTTAAAAGGTGGTCAAATCACTCTGTGCTACTGAAGAGAGCAACTGCAAAGAACAATTACATAAATCCTCTGCTTCAACTTACCTCATCCTTCTTTCTAATGAAAGAAAGCATTAGAAACCACTGCCTTGCCACCGCTTCCTTAGTAATCTTAGTAAAACCTACTTGCTTTGTCATGTGAATTCCTTTTCTTCCTTAGAAAATCCGAGAAATTTATTTCATTCAACATAATGACACACGATTGTACATCATTTTTTAAAGTACAGGCACTGATTTTTACAATGTAGAAAAGATAAAGGCACTCCTGTTAAGTGAACTATTCTCAAACAGGTGTAGTCTAGAACTTTGCATTATTTAGTTCAGAAAATTTGTACATACCCTCAATTCCATACCTGTAATTCCTAAGTCCAAAAAGCTGTGAAAACACTTTCTTCATAACTTCTTCAGCAGTAAAATCTGACCTTCAATGACACACCACTATATATAGCCTTATACCATACTTTGTGTGGATTTTTACTGAACTGTAGGAATATTAGCATGATTGATTCCTGGATGTTGCTCCAGATCCCACTAAGGGGCTTATGTCACTGTATACATAGCACATTTTCTAAAATAAAAAAAAAAAAATTGGATTCTGAAACACTCTAGTCCAAATGGTTATGGAAAAGAGACTATGGATGTATAGTTCTATTCTTCAAAAATATTTTCAATCTTTGAAAATGAAATAGCAATAAAGCAACATAATAGAGGGTAGAAAAATACTGATATGATAAAGGAAATTGTCCATGTCTATAAACACTAAAAGAACAGAAAATTTAAATGAGATATACAAATTTTCTCTCAAAAGAAAAAAAGGGATGGCTATTGGAAATCAACACCACAATTTAAAATAAACAGTATATGCCTAGCCATTCTTTTGATAGTTATCTCTCGTTTCAGCGAACTGTCTACTAATGTACATAAAATGTATTGGGAAATTAACATTTCAACATTCAAAGGTAATGCCACAATCTAAGTACTGAACTCAAGCTTAAGATCCCAAGAATTGGGGATCCCTGGGTGGTGCAGCAGTTTAGCGCCTGCCTTTCTTTGGTCCAGGGCGCAATCCTGGAGACGTGGGATCAAATCCCACGTCGGGCTCCCGGTGCATGGAGCCTGCTTCTCCCTCTGCCTATGTCTCTGCCTCTCTCTCTCTCTGTGTGTGACTATCATAAATAAAAATAAAAATTTAAAAGATCCCAAGAATTGCTAATATAATTTAATAATAATTATAATACAATTATTATATAATTATAATAATAATAAAAGTTCAATTAATAGTATTTGAGGAAATTAAGACACTTAAGCAACGTGAACATGTTTTGGGATATATTGGGTACACATTCACTGATTTTCTTCAAGCAATCAATTAGCTAGAGCACAAAACTTAAAACAACTTTCATCCACACATTAATACAAAAAGGGAGTCATGCCTGGGGTACATATTTAAGACATGTAAGAATGAGTGATTCACTGAGAATATGCAAAGTTAATTATGTTAAGAACATTTCGTATAAGGCCAGTGAATTAGTCACATCTAATTCATACTGGACCAAAATGAAACAATTTCCTGAACTTGTTACTGGTTGCAGTGTTTTAAGCAAATATAGAGGCATATTATCTAAAAATGCAATGAAATATATCTCATCTTTGTCTTTATTCATGAAACATAAGCAAAACTATTTAATACAAACAGGGGAAACCGCCCCCTATATCAATTCATTTCTAGGTTCATGAGAAATTTTTACCAAATTCTCATTATCACATGTCTAGAATTATATGGCATATGATGCAGTATGATTCTTTCTGTTCTGCTTGCTGAAATTGTACCAGCCTTTAGAAAATTTCCAGCAGCTCCCTATCAGTCATCAATAAACAGTGAGTTATACACTAGCTTAATGGTAAGCAATAATGTGGATGTTATTTATTTTATTAAGTGAATATTTTAGATAAGTCCTGCTTATACTATTAAAATCAAAACCATATGATTTCTTGGTGAGCACTTTAGTGCGATAACTGTATTTCCCCTCTAGCTATACAAGAGCACATCTGTGCATGCCCTTGCAGACCTGTTATGCTGATGGGTGCAAAGCTCCAATGTAGGCCCTACTAGAGACTGGGATCTTCAATTTCTCCCAAACAGTGTCCTGCACTCGCCATCCATTCATGGTAAAGTAGTTAATTTTAATGTTCTCATTGTTTACCAGAAAGCACAGACAGTGAGGCTGGCTTTGCCGCTCCCGTTTCCTTTTGCTAGGCTGCTGCGCTTTTTCAGCCAATTGACTTTGCTTTGAGGCTATAAATATCTGAAAAATGTTCTGCATTTGATGCTCTTGGATTCTGCATCCATATTTAGCTGTTTGTGGCATGCCTTTGTTTAAGCTACTCTGCCACCCATACAATCAGTCAGGTTGAGATCTGGATGGTCAAAGGACACATGTATCAACATCCAACAGACACTGACTATGAGCAAGGTACCAATCTGCTAGACATGGTGACAATGAAGGGGGTGGCAAGATAGGAATACAAAGACAAACAAGAGAGACTTCCTGGTATCAAATATTTTATAGTCTTGACAGGGCACAGGCACAACTTATTATAAAACTGTAATAAAACAAATGGAACATTTTACAACTAAAAGAAAATGAAGGACAGGGCAGCATAAATATTTTCTTTTAGCTATGTCTCAAAGAGATGCATTTGTCTTCTAAATATACATCTACCTATTTTAAAGCTCTGACAGATTCCAAAAAAAAGTTTTCTAATCCTGGCAATATACAAAACTCTGAATACAGGTATTATCAACAAAACAGTCGATAGCAAACTCAAAACAGTGCCTAGTCTTCAAATTTCATGAGGCGAACTAACAAAATATTATTTCCAAAAGTTTCTGTTAAGATATTCAGGTTGGGGGGGGAGGGGTGTTAGTGCCATTTTGATTTTTTTTTTGCATGTTTGCATGTTGATTTCAAACATATTGTAGAGAATGTGTACCATAGCCAGAAGCCAGGAGCACTTAATACAGCTCTTACTTTGTACCCTTTTAAAGTCCACATGGCTATTTCAGGTTAGTGCTCAAAACTGAATAAGCTTCACCTAAACAAGATCCCCATTTTCTCCACCTTCCTATCTTGTCAAAACATTCCAAACAAATATACATCTGCCTTCAACATTCCTGCTTTCACAACTAAGTTCACTGACCTTTTGATAAAAGTGCTCCTCAGAAGCCCCTGATAATCATGATTTAAACTCATTAAGGGCTTTCTTGGGCAGCCGGGGTGGCTCAGCGGTTTAGCGAGCCTTCAGCCCAGGGCGTGATCCTGGAAACCCAGGATCGAGTCCCACGTCGGGCTCCCTGCATGGAGCCTGCTTCTCCCTCTGTCTCTGCCTCTGCCTCTTTCTCTGTGTCTCTCTTGAATAAATAAATAAAAATCTTTAAGAAAAACAAAAGGGGGGAGAGGCTTTCTTGATGCTTGTCCCCAAGAGTCAGACTGGAATTGGTAGGCCAAGTAATAGGTAAAATAATAGGGCAGGCCACAGAATCAGACAACTCTAAAGCTAAAATGGACCACAGATGCCAATTAGTCCAGATTTTACATTTTATGTAGAAACCTAGAGCCACAGAGTTAAAATTACTTACCCAAAGTTAGACAACCAATTTGTGGCAAAGAGAGAATGAAAACTCCAGTTCTCAATCCCCAGTTGTATACTCTAGACTAGATTCCCAGTTTCTGAATTTCCTTTAAAAACATTAGCCGACACTCATCAAAGTCTCCTTAAATTGTGTAGAAGAACCTAAGTGTTCCAAAACAATCAAGATTGTGAACACACAAAATAAACAAGTAAACAAAAAAAAAAACCAAAATGAACTAGTGTTTTCCAAATCGATTTTCCACATTCTATTATTTTTATTTCAAAAGCTTTTCAAAGAGTTATGCAATAGGCAACTTAAAAACTAGCTAAGGACACAGAGAAGCCAAGAATCATTCAGATAGTTTTGGAGTATTTACATTAAACTAAAGACAACAAAGTAGTATCCAGGATGAACTGCCTTAGAGGAAGGAAAGTATAAGTACACTAAACAGTAAATTAAAACATCTGGTTAATTGATAGGAAAAGCAAAAAAGTTACAATGCTGTGGAAAGTCTGCAACTTGACACTGACATGCATAGTACATGTGAGTAGAGAATATATGTATGCATATTTATATATACTTAAAAATATACACATATCTGTATGTATATATATGCATACACACCACACACCACTCACAAATCTACCCCTAAAAATGAGCAACAAAAACATGCACCTATTTTTATGGGTTTCATGCAAAGAACAATGATTTATGTTAGGTCTTGGGGGGGGGGGGGGGCCTGGGTGGCCCAGTGGTTGAGCATCTGCCTTTGGCTCAGATCCCGGGGTCCTGGAATCGAGCCCCACATCAGGCTCCCCTCAGAGCCTGCTTCTCCCTCAGCCTAGGTCTCTCCTTCTCTCTGCATGTCTATCATAAATAAATAAATAAATAAGTAAGTAAGTAAATAATAAATAAATAAATATCTTTAAAAAAAAATTACGCAAGGTCTGGAATACCCAGACAGAATACTTTTGGACACTGAAATACCAAATTATCATAAATACATATTCTCACAGTAACACGACCCTATCTCTGACTTTATGTAAAAAGCAATGTGCCAGAGAAGTGTGTAATGATAAAGAGGAGGATAGGATGGAAAAACATTCTAACTACAATATACTCCAATTCGAGTTCATTTTCAGGTTCTTGTCAACCTTTGTTATAAGCTATCGGATAAATGGGATCAGCAGGTGGATGGGAAATCAGGCACTCAAGTTTTTAATCTGCTGAGAATGAACTGGATGACCTTACATCATCTCCTACTTCTTTGCTTTAATTCTTTCAGTTACTTAGAACAACATCAAAGACCATGTATAAGCACCGAGCAAAATATAAAGTGGTACATACATAAATCCTTAAGAAGTGGTTGTAAGAACTACAGGATTTTTACAATTGAAAGGGCCATTAAGAGATTATTTAATCCAATTCATTCGTTTTACAGATGAAGAATCAGAGGTTCAAAAAAAAAGTGACCTGATCTACCCCAAATCACATAGCCACTTACTGGCAGAACCAAGACAAAAACTCAAGTCTCTGGACTCCTCTTTCTGTGATCTTTCTCCTAATGATGGACCTGAAGTCTTGAAATCAACCAAAAACCATCCAGAGAGAGAACTTCTAAGTCTTGGTCCCTCTTGAATAGTAATCACATACCTTCTTCAGAAGGATGAAGGAAAAAGGCATAATGTACTGATCACTATAGGCTTCAATGCACATGACTGGAGGATAACATCTTAACGTCGTCTTTGATCCCAGGTGCTTCAAATTTGCCCTCTTGGAGTCAGCGACATGGCTAATGTCTTGTGCCCACGTGAGCTAAGTGATAAACATCTTGACTGTTTCGATATTTTGGAAAGCCACAGCTCGATCCCTGAATTCCAAGCTATAAATCCTTGGGCTAGGAGTTCTGAAAACCAGCACCGGCTTCAAGGCTGCCACAAGGCTCACCCTAATAGAATCTCATCATTCAGTTTTAATTAAAGAGGTGGTTACTAGGAATGCAGAAAGGGAAAGTTTCAGTGTGTTCATCACTTTTAACTTGCTGAGTCGCAGCCGCAGCCCGGTCGCTTTCACAAAACGAGAACCAGAAACAATAGTGCCATCTGACACCATCCCGCACCCCTTGGACCGACTAACTGGTGGCCTTTGGGAGAGTGAGTCTCGGAAAGAGGTTACGGGCCAGTCTGTTCCCACCAAATTAATATTTTCGGTCATTCTATGTTTATTTTGCCGTCTTACCCACTGCTAAGCTATTCCGTAGTAGCTCGGTTTGCAGCCTCGCCTCACTCAAGGAGAAAGACATGAAAACTCGGCTCGCTTGATTTCACGGGGCGTCCCCGTCCGACCTCCTTGAAACCGGGTGACAGTGCCCCCTCCAGCTTAGCGCCTGACTCTGAGGTCTGCGTGGTTGGACGGCACCTGAAAACGTCCTGCGGGCGTCCGAAAAGGTCCAAAGACCGTACGGCAGGACGCCTCCGCTCAAGCGCTACTCTGGAGAAACTTGGCGGACGCGCACGCCGGGACAGAAAGGGAGGGGGTGCGGGGCACGACCCGGGACGGCCGGGGTCGGGGGACCGGGGGCCCGGGGGGGCCTGGGGGCGGGGGCGGGATCGGCCGGAGCGCCGACGCCAGCCCTCCGACGGCCTGCGGTCCTTACCGTACACCCGGACCCAGCTCTGCTGCTGGCACACCGACTCCAGAAGGATCCGATCCAGCATGCCCCCGGCCACGGCCCCGCCGACGGGGAGAACCGCTTCCAGCTCCTCCGGCGGTATCGGCGAGTCGGACTCCAGCGCCGGGAACATGTCCGGCCAGGACAGCGCCTCGGCGGCTCCTCCGGACGACGGGGAGAGCTCCATGGTGCCCGGGAGGGACGCGGCGGCGGCGGCGGGGGCGGCGGCGGGAGCGGCGGCGGGTGAGGCGGCGGGTGAGGCGGCGGGTGAGGCGGCGGCGGGGCGGGCGCGCGGCTCCGCGCCCGGCCTGCGGGAAGGGGAGGAGGAGCGCGCGGCGGCGGGGCAACGACCCGAGCGGCTCACCTCCTTCCCCGCCGCCCACTGCCCGCGGCTCGGGCGCCGCAGCCCACCTGCAGCCGGCGGGCGGGACCCGGGCCGGGAGGCGGATCCAGCGTGGCCCGGGCCGGGGGTGGGTCCGGGTCCGGGTCCGGGGCTCAGGTGTGGGTCCCCCCCGGGACGGGCGGCGCGCCCGCCTGCCCCCCCCCCCGCGGAGCCGCCTAGCTCAGCGCCGCCGGCGTCCCCCGCGGCCGGACCGGGCTGGGGCCGGGGATGGAGTGCGGCCGGGCGGGGCAGGGCTGGGGGCGTCGCCGCCAGGGGCCGCCCCCTCCGACCGGCTCCCGCCGCCGCCGCCGCCGCCGCCGCCGCCGCCGCGCCTCCGAGCGTCCGGCTCCCTCAGGGAAGGGGGGCGGTGGCCCCGGGGTCTCGCCCGCCAGTCCTCGGCCCCCACCCCAGGAACGAGCCGGCCCGCCCCCCTAACTCTCGGGACGCGCGGGTCCCGCCGCGGCTGCGGCTGCGGCTGCGGCTCCGGCTCCGGCTCCGGCTCCGGCTCCGCCACCGATCCCACAAGCCCGGCAGCCGCGGCGGTGGCGGCGGCAGGCGGCATCCCAGGGTGATAGGCCGGAGCAATCGAGGGCCGAGGGCCCGGCCGCGTGTGCAGTCGAGTAACGACGCGGAGGAGGAACTGCCACCGAAGGCAGGAAGAATCGGACTCCGAACTATTCATCGGGCCAGCCCCGCCCACTTTCCGAGACCCTCTAGCCCGCCGCCCCGCCGCGCGCGGTTCGCGGCTCCCGAGCGGCCGCTGGAAGTGGGGACGGCGCGGGGAGGCGGGGAGGAGGAGGGGTGCGGGAAATTTAAAAAGAAAAGAGCTTCCCTTCCCCGCTCTCCACCCCTTTCCCCTTCAGGTCGTTATTCATGTATTCATTTATTTATTTGCACCGACATCGCTCTCTCACTGGCGGAAGACGGGAGAGAGGCTGCTTTATGTTACAGCTGCCCTCGGGGAAACGCCTCCTTCCTGCCCCGAGGCCGGAGTTGGCGGCGGGGTCTGGCCTGCGGGATCCCTGCGCCGCAGCTGGACTTGTCATCGGTCTAGAATAGCAGGGTTACGAAGTGTGGTGTGGATGGATAGACGGGCCTCGCGAGCGCAAGAAATGCTCAAGAGCCCAGTATTAACCAAACATGTTTTTTTTTTCTTTTTTCTTTCTTTTTTTTTTTTTTTTTTGCCTTTGATCTTGGTGCAATTTATGTTGGCTTTTTTTCCTCTAATGATGTCACAAGTGTTTTATTTTTGGCCTATTTGGAAACTGTCTCCCTTGACCTTGGCTTTAACTTTTTTGCCCACCCAAGGCGGCATTCGCTAGTTCAGGTTATAGAGTTTGCTGGCAAAGTGATGATAATTTTTAAGCCGAAAAGTAGTGACTTCAACAGGGCCCTGCACATAGTAGGTCTCCACCAATGTTTCTTGAACATGCTGCTTAAAATGCTGCAGGAGTTGCACAAGTATACGGTGCGCTTTTTTGTTACCACTTTGGAGGGCATTTCCTCCCTTCCTCTTTTCGTCTTACTTTGCGAAGAGACTGGTCCGCAAGGGGATATTTTTGTTTTCTGGTCTTGTGGTATCCTGGTATGTTGTTTGGGGTTATCAAGAGCTCTAAGGATGCATTTTATAATTTTCCCCAAACTGTTTAGGGAAATAGTATTTCAAAGCAGGTAGTGACCTTCAAGATAACCTCATTCTGCCTTTTTGTTGAATGGTTGAGGACACTGAGGAGCAGCCAGGTTACCTGACAAATCAACCATCAGGACAGATAGGTCTGCAGTGTCTCAATGGTATTGCCTATTTCAACTTTGTTCCCTCACAAACCTTTTGTGATTAAGCGTGGTGGTGCATGGTGTGGTGATGCATTGGAGCAATCGTTTCTGGTATCTAAAGCCTCGATTTCTGACTATCTGACTGCATGGTCAGACTTCCAGGTCTAAATCCTCATATTCTTCAGTGCTTGAGTGGACATGGGAAGGTATTGAAGCTAGGAGATACAGGGCCCAGCACTAAACAGAGCTAGAGCATTTTTATTTATACTAAATTACTGCTGAAGTCATGGTTACAGAAGTCAGAGAGCAAGTGGATAATGGGCATCAGGTGTACAAGTTTGAGCATTCTTTATTAGTCAGTATGTAAGGTATTTATTTAGCCAAGCAATTATCTCAAAGCAGCGTGAGGAGTGGTGTATGAAACATTCACAGAGGTTTTTTTTCTCAAGCTTATTGGCTTGATGACGTCATCCATTGTTAAGCTGAAGAAAAATCTCTCAGTAATCCTACTTTCTTCATCTAGACTCTCCAAATCCCCAGTCCCTCCTTCATCTCCCCATCCTGCCCCCAGACTAGCTGCCTAAGTAATTGCCTAAGTAATAGTATGTCTGGAATTTATCTAATGTTTATAACTTAAAGACAAAATAGTTCACGACCTGAACAATAGTTCTCTGAGATAAGCAGAACCAGGAATTTTTAAATCACCATTGAGCCAATGAAAAAAAATGGAAGCATAGAATTCTATTAAGCAACCTACCTAAAGTAAAAAGGCTGGTCAATAGATTAAAACCCTAGTCTAAATTTTTCATTGATGGATATGGATTCCTTAAGGTTTGGGGGTTTTTTTCCCCCCTTGGGTGGATAGAGTTGTACTAACAATTGTGGAGACAAAAGCAAATATCCACAGTTTTTGTAAATTATTATCACTTAAGGGGCACCTGGGTGGCTCAGTCAGTTAAGCGCCTGCCTTTGGCTCAGGTCACAACCTTGGGGTCCTGAGATTCAGCCCAGTGTCAGGCTTCCCTGCTCAGCCAGGAGTCTGTTTCTCTCTCTCCCTCTGTTCCTCCCTGCTGCTTGTGCTCTCTGTTGCTCCCTCTCGCTCGCTCTCACTCTCAAATACTCTTTTTTTAAAAAAGCAAATTATTATCACTTAAGAAAAATATTGGAGAACAAACAAACACAAGTGACAAGCCAATTTGCATTGCAGGGAAGCAGTTAATCCTACTTAGATTTCTACCAGTGGTATCTCCCTGGTGTAATCCCAGATCTTAATGTGAACATAAATCCTTGGCTGATAAAGTCTTAGTTTACATTGTAGTTTGCAAACAGGCCTTTGTGTGTGAACTACAATAGAGCTAAAGTCTCATTTCCCAGCCTGCCCTACCCCCTCCTCTTTTTCCTCCCTCTAGAGTTTCAGACACTGAGCTCTCAGAGGTGATCTACATATTTATTGTCTTTGGAATTCAATTCCAAGAATCAAACCCAAGCCCCAGGACAAAGTGGGAACTAAAAAAATTGGGGAACTACGGAAGAGAAATAAATAAATGTCCCAAGTAATAAGCTGAAAAACAGAGGCTGAGATTTTCAAAAGAAAGAAAGAGGCCTTGGGTTCTGAGTACATTATTACCAGTACAGGTTTCCTGTCCCTATCCTAAAGTAGATAGGGAGTTTCTATCTACTTTCATAAACTGAAATGACATAAAGCAAAGAAGCACTTACCACTGATATATTTGGAAAAATTTTTGAGCATTCCCAGACCCAAAAAATAAGCTCTCTTAGACTTTTCTGATGGCTTATTAGGACCCATCTTGCTAACGGATGCATGAAATAAATGAAGATAAGCACAGATGCTCACAGACACAGTTCAAAGCTATGGTGGCTTGATGCTGAGATGCTGAGTGTAGTTCCAGGGGAAGGAGATTGGGAGTGCCACTCTGATCAGGATGCACACTGCCTGTATATCAAGCGGCTCACTGCAATCGCTGAACATTATTTTTGCTCTTCTCCGTTTTTCATACAGTGAAAATCCTCTTCCGATTTCCTCGAGTTGGTGAAAACAGGTACTAATGTAGGTCTTTCATAAAAGCAAAGTAGCATAATGTGAATTTTCAATAAATTTGAAAGACGCCCATATTAAGGAGAGCGAGGATTTAGAATCTTGGCTATCACAAACTGAGGACCAGGTACGTGTCCAATTTTCTCCTCTGTTCACCTGTCAGAAAACACACACACATTAAGAGGTTCCCTCATCACAGATGCTCTTAACTATTTTCTTAAAGGCAATCCCTTTTAGGCTCTCTAGACACCACTTCTAAGCAGCTAATCCCCCAAGCAGTAATGCAACATTTAAAGTATGGTTCACCAGCTGCTCCCCTTCAATATTCTCTTTCCCCTTGGACACAGTGATGCAGCACTCTTCTGATTATACTCTATAACACTGACCATGCCCAGTTCATCGTTAAGGGAAGAATTTAGACATTTCTCAAGATTCTGTTGTCCCTGTCTTTATTTTGATCCTCCCTAAGTCTCCACTTCCCTGGTCATCTATTCACTTCTGTGGTTTCAACTCTCACTTGGATAATGTTGACTTTAAGTTCTCCATCCCCAAGCCCATCCACAATACTGAGGTCTAGTCAGGAATCTGTAAATGTTGAACACCTCCACTAAGATACGCTTCCTGTACTTCAGACTCAGTGTATAGAAAGTGCTCTTTCCCCCTGTCCTCTGTCCAAACACCCTTCCTTTCTTGGATTTCCTTTTTATGTCAGTGGAACTAGTAGGTTCTGCCTCAGACTTGCTTAAACACGGAGATACCTCTCAGTCTTCTCCTCCACACTAACACAAATCCAACCCCTGCCTTCTGTTCCTAGTGACACCATTCTAGCTCAGGCCTGGCTAGCTTTTCACCGTGCTAAAAGCATTAGCTCTTCAGCTGTCCTCCTTCCCCTGAGGCCTTTCCACCTCTAGTTTATCCTACACTCTGCAGTAAATGAATTATCCTAAAGCACAGTGCAGACCAGGTCACATCCAAGCTCAAAAAAGAGCTCCCTGCTACCTATTAAGTAAAATGTATGTTCCACCAAGATTAAAAGGGCCTATCAAATATGGTCCCAAGCCACCATTGCTACCTGCCGCATTGCCTATGTCTAGCCCACACAAATGGCCCACTCTTCCCCAAATACATCCAGCACTTTCCTTGCTCCTTGCCTTTCTTCGTTTCTTATATGAGGAATGTCCTTTCCTTCATCTCTGGCTGCTAAAAACTTGCCAACCTTCAAGCTCCCCTTCCCCCACCTCCCCAGTAAATGCCAGTGTCATCCTCCAGCAAATCATTTCTAGCCTGCAAGCTGGTGATGATCTCCGCGCCCCCCTGAGTTCCCATGGCATTTGTTCTTATCTGTCTGCTGGAACCACTCATGTATATATTATGGTATAGTCCTCCATGTAACTCTAATATCTGCTATTAGGTCATAAGCATCTAGAGGGCAGAGGGCTTGCATTATTCATGTTCATCCCCCACAGTGTCTTTCACATATCAACCCTTCGATTAAGCCAGAAGCCAGGAAGCAAAAAATTAAACGAAAAAGAAAATCTGGCTGGGTTCATAAATGTTTGGGGCTGCAAAAGACACTTAAAAAAATCAATTCAATCATCCCAGACATGCAACCCCCATTCTCCCCTGCCCCCCATTAAAAAAAAAAAGATAAAAATACTTAGATCCAGGAAAATGATATGGCTTGCCCAAGGTCACACAACAAGTGACAGAGAAAAGATCGGAATTCAGAGCTCCTGAATCCCAATGCATCAACCCCACCAACAGATTGTTTGCTTCCTGCTCTTTTCTGTCCTTCTCTAAATGGATAATTTTCTTGTTGATAAAGGTTTCCTTGCTAAAGTAATTTTATTCTTTTACATATTATTTAAGCTTAAAGCATTTGTGCCACATTCCTGGCCCCACATATAATTTTAGCAAAATTATACTTTTTTTTTTTTTTTTTAAACCAAAGGACCAAACAGAGACATCAGAGAAACATCTGGTCTGATTCATCAGGGTAACAGCAACATTTCTATTTATATATGAGCACAGCCCTATCTTTGTAGCTCTCAGCTGTTCCTCATTGCTCAGTATGTTCCCCTTTTCAACCTTGTCTGTCCCTCATCAAGAGAGCATCCTGCATCCTGAGTCTTAAACAAAATCTAATGCAATAAAGGAAAATATATTCCCTATTCCCTAGAAGAGGTCTGGATTTGAAAGAAACTGTTTCTTTACTTTCTCAGTCTCTTTGTTGAGGAACATAGGACAGCAAGCCTCAAGTGGTTGGGTGGCTGCCATTTGTTTTACTGCATTCTGGGTACAAAGAAGTTGGATGGGAAACTAAGCTAGGGCATGAGTCAAGATTGGAAGCAGGTCAGGTAGAAAGAGAGTATTCTAAATGGGGAAACTGAGGTTGATGTAGAGAACATAAGGAGCACTCACTCTCCTCCAGCAACATTTGATAGTGGCATAAATTAGAAGATGTTTGATCTTAGGCATTCAACAGTACAAGAAATGCTTAGGAATCTTCCTGGATTTTGTGAGTGCTTTTTATACCTGACCCCACATCCCCTAGGAGAAATTCACTATTGTACCGACCAATAACAGTATCATTTGGGAAAGCAATGGAACAGACCAGAGACAAAAAGACGTCCACCAGTCGTTTCTTCTTGGCAAACACTCCTCCAAAATAATGATCTCACCTCAGCATTCAGCTACAGGAATGCAAAAAGAATAAAAACACTCAGATGGAACCACAAGGGCGCCTGACATCAGTGCCTAATTAAAACCTTTAGAGGTCCTAAGCACTGAAAATAATAAGGTTCCCCTCTCTCCCCATGTAATTAAAAAAATATATTTTTTGCAAACTGTTAGAGCAGCAAAGTTCTGATTTTTTTTCAGTGATGACCAGTACAGAACTTGTTTTAGAAATGGCAAACATCAAACTCTTAAAAATGTTGTATGTGTTTCTTTGTGCTCCTACTTCTTCCAGAGCTCTAAACACCACATCTTTTGAATAATCCAGCTCTGTCTGGAGTACACAGCACCAACCATCTATTAACGAACACAATCTATGAAGGGGATAATCTTTAGCAAATTAATTTCTGTGTTTCTCTGGTAACTATAGAAACACCAACTTACTTTACCCTAGCCAAAGAAAATGATCACTTCCTTAGTTTTGTGGTTCTGAAGAGTCCTCAAAAGATGCAAAAGAAAAAAAAAAGGCCAAATGAGTCTAGAGGAGAGATTTTTAAAATGATTCCACTGTTCTCATGCTACCCTGAGAGCAAGATTACAATTGGTCAACATGTGGAGGCTATACTGGCCCATTTTCATTTTGCCTCTGGTATAATCAAGGCATCAATTATAATAGCCAAAGTCTATTTAAGACTCCTGTGAGTGGGATGCTTGGGTGGCTCCGCAGTTAAGCGGCTGCCTTCGGCTCAGGGCGTGATCGTGGATTCCTGGGATCAAGTCCCATATCAGGATCCCTGCATGGAGCCTGCTTCTCCCTCTCAATCTCTCTCTCTCTCTCTCTCTCTCTCTGTCTGTCTCTCATGAATAATAAAACCTTAACAAAAAAAAAAAAAGACTCCTGTGAGCAAAGACAAGAAAGATCAAAATATATCCCCAGTTGCCTGTCATCTAAACATGTATGAAAATGACCATATTAGCACCTGAATGTCTCACCATTATTTTTTTAAAGATTTTATTTATTTATTCATGAGAGACAGAGACAGTGAGAGAGAGAGAGAAAGAGGCAGAGACACAGGCAGAGGTAGAAGCAGGCTCCAGGCAGGAAGCCCGATGTGGGACTTGATCCTGGGACTCCAGGATCATGCCCTGAGTCAAACGTAGATGCTCAACTGCTGAGCCACCCAGGCATCCCATGTCTCACCATTACTGATCAGGGATGAGTGCTAGTATTAAGAATAACAAATTGGGGCTCGGGCAGCCCCGCGGCACAGCCGTTTGGGGCCACCTGCAGCCCAGGGAGTGATCCTGGAGACCCTGGATCGAATCCCACGTCAGGCTCTCTGCATGGAGCCTGCTTCTCCCTCTGCCTATGTCTCTGCCTCTTTCTCTCTCTCCTGTGTCTCTATGAATAAATAAATAAAATCTTAAAAAAAAAAAAAAAAGAAAGAAAGAAATTGAGGCTCCTGGATGTCTCAGGACATCCCAGCTCAGCAGAGCATCTGGTTCTCCCTCTTCCCCTCCACCCACTAATGTTCTCTCTCTCTCTATCTCTCAAATAAATAAATAAAATCTTAAAAAAAAAAAAAGAATAAGAAATCTGGAAATTTGTTTTGGTCATTTCCCCATTGATCTCTAATAGGACATCTTCAGCAGAACAACAAGGGAGGAGCTAGAAGTTTAGAAGCTAGTAGTCAGAAAATGGGATACTGGAATTTAAGATTGCTGAGGTGCAATGTCTGAGTGATGACGCGTAATGGAAGGTGGTCCTGGGAAGTAGATAACTGAAGTAGAGTGGAGGACAAGATCACTAGGGTTAAGGAGTAACAAAAATAAGAAGCTAAGTTATTGAACTCCTAGGATGGTAGTAGGAGATGGTATAAAGAGGATAACTGTGAATTTAGTCTCAAAGGTTTTGGAGAATGAAAAGGAGCAATGAGGAGGTTAGTTAGTGGCAGGAAGGAGGAGAGGGCAGACTTCATCCTTAAGAGAAGGTTGAGCCTTTATAAGAGACTGAAAGAGTGATGTTCTGGAAGTAACATTTGGGGGGTCAGCCAAATGCCAGCCCCTGCTTCCCCACTCCCTCTACAGCACAGCAGAAGAAAGGGAATAAACAGCTTCAACCAGGGGAATTTGCAAGGCAAATCCTAGCCTTGAAGAAGGCTCCTTAATTCAAGGCAAGAAGTGGAGAGTACACTTCCAAGAAGAAATATTAAGAATGCAGAATGTTTTATTTGCAATGGAGTAATGGTTCCAGATGGCTCAGTGGAAAGGATGATTAACAGTGACAGACACAAGAGGTGAGAAAGAGGGGGTTCATAGTGATAAGCTGAAGAAGTGAGAAAGTACTAAACCGTTAACGGGAGAAGGATAAAAGAGAAGATAGGTGGCTAGAAGCATTTCCCTTTCAACCAGTGACTAAGGATTACGGGGGTGAGAGAGAGATGGGCTTCAAATATTGAATTTTGGCATATGTTTTTGGTGCCCTGATTGGATTCGGTCAAAATAGGGAGATGTGGGGCACTTGACTGGCTTAGTAGGTAGAGCATGTGACTCTTGACCTCGGGATTATGGGTTCAAGCCCCACACTGGATGTGGAAATTACTTAAAAATAAAATCTTAAAAAAAAAAAAAAATAGAGATGTGGTGAGGACTGCAACAGGACAATTCCTAAACCATGTCTTCTGAGCTATGTCTCTGTGTTTGAATCGTAGTAACAAGCCTAGTTAGAACAAAGTTTCTTTCCAAGTTTGTGACTCAGCAAAGGGACCATTTCTCCATTTCATGAGAATTCAGATTTATTGATCTCTTTGTCTTACTCCTCAACTCAGTTCCAAGCCCTGCCTGGGACAATGATTGCCCATCCAAAAGCTTAACACCAGTCTCTTCCATTCCCTTGCTCCCTGTCCTGCTGCATCAACTCTGGATCATTCCCACAATCTGCCTTCTTCTGCTCCTCCTTCTCAAACGGCTGAGAAAGTCACATACTTTAGTAGACTCTTATGCTGCTACAGATTCAAGCTCAGCTGGCCACTCAGATACTGTGTCATTCCCTTAGCTGGTCTTTGGTCCTTCCCTCTCTTGTTCTGTTCAGTAAATATACCTAATCTTTGTTTCTCTCCAAAAGACCTAGTCAACTCCCAGTTCTCATTCCTAACAAATGTTTCTCTCTCTTTTTTTTTAATTTTTTTTAATTATTTTTTATTTATTTATGATAGTCACACAGAGAGAGAGAGAGAGAGAGAGAGGCAGAGATATAGGCAGAGGGAGAAGCAGGCTCCATGCACTGGGAGCCCGACGTGGGATTCGATCCCGGGTCTCCAGGATCGCGCCCTGGGCCAAAGGCAGGCGCTAAACCGCTGCACCACCCAGGGATCCCATCTCTCTCTCTCTTTTTTTAAAGATTTTATTTATTTATTCATGAGAGACACCAAGAGAGAGGCAGAGACATAAGCAGAAGGAGAAGCAGGCTCCCTGCATTTGGAAGCCTTGAGCCAAAGGCAAAGGCTCAACTGCTGAGCCACCCAGGCATCCCCCTAACAAATATTTCTGCCTTCTCTTTCAAGGAGAAAAATGGAGGCCACTGAACCTCCTTCAAAATCCCTACCCCATTCGCCATCCTTTCCTCAGTCTCAAGGATCAGCAATCCCTCACCTTTTTCAAAAGCCAAACTCTCTCACCAATTTCAAGGCTTACAGCAATAATTTTTCTCTCTCTTTTTTTTCCAACCACAATTTTTCAACACTGGCTCCTCTCCTCAACCTACATGTTAATCTCTCACATCTAATCAGAAAGCTTCCCACTGGGACACCTGGGTGGTTCAGCAGTTGAGTGTCTGCCTTTGGCTCAGGTCGTGATCCCAGGATTCCCGATCAAGTCCCACGTGAGGCTCCTGCAAAGAGCCTGCTTCTCCCTCTGCTTGTCTCTGCCTCTCTCTTTCTCTGTATCTCTCATGAATAAATAAATAAATCTTAAAAAAGAAAGAAAAAGAAAGCTCCCCACTCATGAAGTACACCAATGTCTGCAACTTTCCACTGAGCCATCTGGAACCATTACTCCATTGCAAATAAAATGCACCCCAAAAATAAGATGGGTTGGTAGACGGATAGATAGATACACAATAAACCAAATATAACAAAATCCTCTTTGTAGAATGTAGGTGGTAAATACATAGATGTTCACTGTACAATTCTTTCAACTTATCTGTATGTTTAAAAATTTGTCATAATAAAAATGTTGGGAAGGGCCTCCCAACTCAGCAGCCTCCTCAAGTTACCATCAAGTCTTTTTCTTCCTTTGTCCATGTGAACTTTTTGAAAAAGTAGATATACTCACTGTCTCCACGACCTCTTCACTTCCCAGTTACTATTTTTGATTCAGATCTTTTAAAAAGAGAGAGTGTTGTAAATACAGTTGAAGTCCTCTTTATACCGCATCCAATCCCTTTCTCTCCTGGCTACCAATACTATACTGTGACTGTTCTAATGTTGGTATGTATCTTTCCCATGCATGCACATGAGTGTAGGCAAATCCTTCAGTGAGTTTTTCTGTGTTTGATTTGTCTTCTTGACATTGTCATATACATAATATATCCTGGAATTTCTTTTTGCATTCAGTATTGTATTGTTGTTGTTTAAGATTTTATTTATTTATTCATGACAGACACAGAGAGAGAGAGAGGCAGAGACACAGGCAGAGGGAGAAAAGCAGACTCCATACAGGGAGCCCAATGTAGGACTCGATCCTTGGTCTCCAGGATCACACCTTGTGCGAAAGGCGGCGCTGCACCACTGAGCCACCAAGACTGCCCACAGTATTGTGTTTTTAAGATTTATCTGTTACTGCTTGTGGTCTAGTCCACCTTTTGCATCATATAAATAGTTCAGTATTAATTTACACATTCCACTATTGGTGGTTGTTTCCAATATTTTATGACTACAAACAAAAACAGTGACCATCCTTGAAACAATTTTCCCGTGCATATGTGTGTTTCTCTAGATACATGTCCAGAAATTGAATTACTGTATAGTAAAGTGCACACTTATTCCATGCTACAAGATATCGGCAAATTGCTTTCCATAATTGTTGTGCCAATCTACTGTTCCATCGGCAGAGTATGAGAGTTTCTTCACATTCTTGGCAATTTTAGCATTATCAGATTTTTAAATTTTGCCATTTTTATATGTATGAAACGCAATCCAATTTTACATTTTGCATTTTCCTCTAGAGAGGTTAGGCATCTTTTCATATGCTATTGGCATTTTGGGTTTCACTTCTATAAATTACCTATTCACATTCCTTGATGATTTTTTTCTATTGCATTTTTGTCTTTTTCTTATTGACTTTTTAAAAAGATTGTGTTTATTCATATGACAGAGAGAGCATAAGCAGGAAGAGCAGCAGGCAGAGAGAGAGGGAGAAGCAGGCTTCCTACTGAGCAGGGAGCCCGATGTGGGGCTTGATCCCAAGACCCAGGGATCATGACCTGAGGCAAAGGCAGCCACTTAACTGACTGAGCCACCCAGGCACCCTTTTTAATGATTTTTTAAAGTTCTCTCTCCATATACGCCATGCCCTAATTTTTTTCAGTTATTTGAATTGCAAATACTTTCTGTCTTATCTTTCAACATTGTTTATTGCATTCTTTCTGAATTTTTAATTTTAATTTATCATCTTTTTAGTTTATGGTATAAGTTTTTCATGTCTTAAGAAACCCTTCCCTACTTGGAAGTAATGAATATATTCTCCTGTATTATCTTCTGAAAACTTTTATTATTCTGCCTTTCACATTGAAGTCTTTACTCAACTTATATTTATTTATATGTATGGTAAGAAAGATCTAATTTTTCCTCATATGGATAGCCAGTTGACCCAACATCATTTATTGAATAGTCCAGCTTGTTCCCTTTGCTTTATACTTTCACTTCTATCATATACCAAGTTCTCTCATATGTGTTGCTTTCTGTCTTATCCAATTGGTCCATTTATCTGTTGATGCTCTAGTACCACACTGTGTTAATTCCTATGTTAATCCCTACCTTTTCTTCTTTTTCTTTTTCAAAATTGCCCTCCCTATTCTTGGCATGAAGTCTTTCACATACTTTATTTTATATATTTTTTATTTTATTTTTTAAAAATATTTTATTTATTTATTCATGAGAGGCACAGAGAGAGAGAGGCAGAGACACAGGCAGAGAGAGAAGCAGGCTCCATGCAGGGAGCCCGATGTGGGACCTGATCCCGGGCCTCCAGGATCACGCCCCAGGCCGAAGGCAGGCACTAAACCACTGAGCCATCCAGGGATCCCCTATTTTATATATTTTTAAAGGTTTTATTTTGGGGGCCCCTGGGTGGCTCAGTTAAGCATCTGCCTTCAGTTCAGGTCATGATCTCAGGGTCCTGGGATGGAGGCCTGCCCAAGTCTGGCTCCCTGCTCAGTGGGGAGCCTGCTTCTCCCTCTCCCTCTGCCTGCTGCTCCCCTTACTTGGCTCTGGTTTTCTCTCTGTCAAATAAAGAAATAAAATCTTTTTTAAAAAAATAAAGATTTTATTTTTAAGTAATCTCTACATTGTAGGTGCACAAACCTACAATGCGAGATCAAGAGTTGCATGTTCTGGGGCAGCCCTGGTGGTGCAGCGGTTTGGCGCCGCCTGCAGCCTGGGGCGTGATCCTGGAGACCCGGGATAGAGTCCCACGTCGGGCTCCCTGCAGGGAGCCTGCTTCTCCCTCTGCCTGTGTCTCTGCCTTTCTCTCTCGGTGTCTATGAATAAATAAATAAAATCTTTAAAAAAAAAAAAACAGTAATTTGCTAATAAATTTCTTTTGCTTTGTCTGCCTCAAACATAGGTACAACCACAGATGCCACTACAATCTTTTTCTAAGTCACTGAAGTAATATACTTGACACTCTTGTCATGTCACTGTTCTGCCTAAAATCCTGCTAGTTTCTGTCCATTGCAGACAGCATGGTCTACCCTTTATAACATAGCATTCAGAGCCCACCATTGTCTAGCCCTTAGCTTTTTCTCTAACTTCATTTACAGCTTAATCTTGTCTCTAGCGACCCAACACTGCTTGGAGTTCCCTATGTAGCTTATGCATTTTTTCCTTCTGTGCCTTTGCCAATGGTATCCTTTCTAGAAGGTCCATCTTTACTTTCATTCACCTCTTCTACTCCAACCCCAAACCATCTCTACCTGACTAACTCTATATCCTTTGAGATCTAGCTCAGCTGTCAGCTCATTCAAAGCACCATCCCTAGGGGATCCCTGGGTGGCGCAGCGGTTTGGCGCCTGCCTTTGGCCCAGGGCGCGATCCTGGAGACCCGGGATCGAATCCCACATCAGGCTCCCGGTGCATGGAGCCTGCTTCTCCCTCTGCCTGTGTCTCTGCCTCTCTCTCTCTCTCTGTGACTATCATAAATAAATAAAAATTAAAAAAAAAAAAAAAAAAAAAGCACCATCCCTAATCCTGACTCCTCTGGCAGGCTTCACTAGGTGTCTCTCTTCAATGAGCTCATAAATACTGGGATCATTACTGTATCTTATGCTTACCACACTGCATTGTAATTATCTGTTTATATATCCCCACAGGACTGTGAACTTATCAAGAGAAGTATTTGGGTTTTAGTCATATTTAAAGTTTAACAACCTAGTAGAGTATCTGGCACATAAGTATTTGTTGAGTTCAATGAATAAATGACTTAGTTGAATTGAATATGCTCTTTATAAAAACTTTTTGGTTTTCTATTATTGCTTAAAATTTAGTTTTCACTAGACTTCTTTCACCATATAGAGTTCATAAATTTAATTTTTTGCTCTGGCTAACCAGTTCTAGGAATAAAAAAAAAAAGTGACCTATCAGTATGGCTATTACGGTCTAGATTGGAGTATTGGACCATAGGGGAAAATAGAAACAAGTAAAGCAAGATAGGATAATGAAAGGAGAGGATCCAAATAGGAATGTGCAGTACCTATCACCCCTAATGAGGGTTTTCACTAATACCATGGTAAAGAGTGATTAATATTTATGAGCTGAATCACATAGTCAGGAGCTCCTGGATTTGTTAAGTGATATCACCTTGGGATGCCTAGGTGGCTCAGTGGTTAAGTGTCTGCCTTCGGCTCATGGTGTGATCCTGGAGTCCCCGAATTGAGTCCCACATCAGGCTCCCTGCGTGGAGCCTGCTTCTCCTTCTGCCTGTATCTCTGCCTCTCTTTCTGTGTCTCTCATGAATAAATAAATAAATAAAATCTTTAAAAAAAGGGATATCACCTTGAGGTTTCTATAAACCTATCTGAAACCCCATCCCACATCTTATGGGAAAACCAATGCTCTCCCCAAACTCCCTGTAGTTTTTCTGAGCTCTCCATTCTCTTGGTAACCCCAGAGTTTGATTTCTGGCTTCTGTAGAATTCCCATTCTGCACTCTGAATCTTGCAGCTGTTCCTTTATGTTCATTTGGCCCTGACCCAAGGGTGGGTTACAGCTTCTCTTCCTAAATTTCCCACCTTAAATTCATGAGAGGCAGCTGTGTGTAAAAGACTCTTCCTGGAGATTCAAAGATAACGTGCGCCATATAGGGGAGCTACTTGGCAAGTACATAACACTCTTCAGTAGCCAGTTTAAAATTGAAAACGATTTCCTTCCTTTATTTCCACCAACCCAAAGTTAAGCCCCCTTACACTTTGCCTAATCTTTTCCATTCTTCCTCCTCATTTACTTTTTCTCTTTTCCTTTTGTATCTCCCAATTTTTTATGTGGAATGATTTTGTGATCTTTTTGCCATTTCTTTCCAACCCATACAGAGCCTCTACTTTCATGCCTTAGGCATCTCTTAAGATATTATTCTAAACCAGGACAACTCCTTACTTATCTAAAGAAAACTCTTGGGCCAGTTTGTAAAATAATATTTTCTAATTTCTCAACTACATTTCTATGTATAGTGTACATATGTTTTTGTGTCATTTTTGTGTCAAGTAACTAAACATTCAATATTGTTCATTCTAATCCATGTGATTATTTCTTCCCAACTAAATTTTTTATAAAACTTATGAAAAGAACACTTTTAGCTACTGCTAATGATCAGTAACTGAACCAGGTGGTACCAACAAACACAGATAGTCACCATCCTGGTGTTCAGGTTGAGACAAACCAAGCAGTAGACTTTACATAATTATTTTGTAACTAGACCTTAAAATAGTCTTAACTTAATGCCTTTAAAACAACATTCCTCATATTTGATACATGTATATGTATTCATTCTCAATGAGATATTTTTGAGCAACAGTAAATATTGATGGTTCCTAAATTTCTGGAACCCCAATGAAATTTTCTCCTTTAAAAAGACTTGAACTCATTCTTTCCACCAAATATTTGTCAAGAGCCTACTGTGGGTCAGGCACTGTGATAAACCCTGGAAACATAGTGGAGAAGAAAAAGTTCAACTCCCTGCTCCCATGGAGCTTATATTCTAGCAGGGGACATGGTCAATAGGAAGGAAACAGATAATTATACATTGTTATAAGTTCTACGAAGAAAGTCATCATGGTGAGTTGATGGAGAACAGGGGAAAGAAAGGTATTCCCAATAGGATTGTTTGGGAAGTCCTCTGTGAACCTTGACGTGTTATCTGAGACCTAAGAGATGAGAAGGAGCCAGAAAAGGAAGAGAGGGAATAGCTAAGAGGCCATTGCAATAGTCCTGGTAAGAGACGGTGGTGGCTTAGATTAGGATTGTGACAGTGGAGGGCAAAGGAAGGCAATATAGTCCAGATATGTTTTGGAGGTGGAATTATAGACTTACCTCTACTTGCAATAGGGTTACATTCCAGTAAACCTAAAAGTTAAAAATATTATAAGTAGAAAATGCATTTGATACACCTAACTAACCAAACATCATAGCTTAGCCCAGGCTATCATAAGTGTGCTCAGAACACTTACATTGTCCAACTATAGGGCAAAACATTTAACACAAAGTCTATCTTATAATAAAGTGTTGACTATCTTATGTCATTTATTGAATACTGTACTAAAAGTGAAAAACAGAATAGATGTATGGGTACAGAATGGTTGTAAGCATACTGGTTGTTGACCCTCATGATCCCATGGCTGACTGGGAGCTGTAGCTCACTGCTGCTGCCCAACATCATGAGAGAGTTTAATACCACATATCACTAACCTAGGAAAGATCAAAATTCAAAGTTCAAAGTATGGATCCTACTGAATCCGTGCCACTTTCACACCATTGTAAAGTTGGAAAACCTTAAGTCGAACCATCATAAATTGAGGTCTATCTTTTTAATAGTATTTGCTGATAGGTTTTATATATATATGGTGAGAAAAGGAATCAGGGATAACTTCTGTGTTTGTGGCTTAGGCAGCTATGTAGTTCATTTGACACCAAGACGGAAAAGACTAGAAGAAGAGCAGACTTGGGTAGGGAAATCTAGTGTTCCATTTTGGACCTATAAATTGAGATACTCATACTGTTTTTTTTTTTTTCTTCTCATAGACTCTCAAATAAGGATATTGGATATATGAATCTGGAATCCTGGGAAAGGTTAGGGCTGGAAATATATATTTGGAGCAATCAGCACACAGATGCTATTTAAAGTCACAGAATTGAATGAGCTCTCCTAGGGAGAAAGTTATTCTTAGAGAAGAGAGCCCAGGACTGAGCACTGAAGCACTCCAACATTTAGAGGTCAGATAGGGAAATGAAGACAGAAAAGACTGGGAAGGATCAGTCAGTGAGGCAAGGTGAAGCCAAGAGAGTATGATACCTCAAAAGTCAAGGAAGAGGTGTGATGGTTAAGTTAGGGACAGAGCCTTGCTCAGTCTATATAACAAATCCCATGCAAGATTCCGCCCAGTCCAAAAACTTTCTGAGTCTAAAGAGATAGGTCAAGAAACCTTCTAATATCAAACCTTCCAGGGGGTGCCTGGCTGGCTCAGTTGGTATGGCATGTAACTCGATGTTGGGGTTGTGAGTTTGAGCCCCACGTTGGGTATAGATATGATTTAAAAAATTAAATCTTGGGGATCCCTGGGCAGCGGTTTAGCAGCTGCCTTTGGCCCAGGGCATGATCCTGGAGTCCCAGGAGTGAGTCCCACCTCGGGCTTCCGGCATGGAGCCTGCTTCTCCCTCTGCCTGTGTCTCTGCCTCTCTTTCTCTCTCTATGTCTATCATGAATGAATGAATAAAATCTTAATAAAATAAATTAAAATAAAATAAAATCTTGGAGCATCTGGGTGGCTCAGCCGGTTGGGCATCTGCCTTAGGCTTAGGTCATGAACTCAGGGTTCTGTGATGGAGTGCCATGTCAGGCTCCCTGCTCAGCGGGGAGTCTGCTTTTCCCTCTCCCTCTGCCCCCCACCAGTTCTTGCTCTGTCTGTCTATCTCTCAAATAAATAAATAAATAAATAAATAAATAAATAAATAAATAAAACCTTAAAAATAAATCTTAAAACAATAACAAATGTTCCAGGTAAGGTTTTGTAACCTAATTGGGGGTCAGAAGGAACAGTAGTTCCAGGCATTTGCATGTGGTATGGGTCTTCCTGGCTTGTGATTGAACATAGTCGTGGTAGACAGTGAACAAGTGGCTCCAGTCTGCCTTCATTTCACATTGGCATACATTTTTTGGCTAATTCTTAGTAGATAATTCCAAAAAGATTTTTGTGATGAGAACAAAGTGTAAAGGCATGATTATAAAATTAGTATGGAAGTTTCACAATTTCCATGATGAAAGCAGGATCATCTTTGGGGATTTGTGCCTACTGTTTTTTCACAGAAGGCACTGGTCACTAGGAATAAAGAGTGGTGCCTCTTTGTCTTCCAGTTCCATGTGGTGAAGTCCGGCTCCCAACTGAAAGTGGGAGCATCGATGGAAAGAAACAACTTTTCATCTTATCCTACTATAAACAGCACTGACATTCTAGAAAGCGTTCCTTTGATGGCAAGTCCTGTGCCAATGTAGGATACAGCCATTTTGATACAGGCTGTTTTGTTATAGTCAATTTGCTGACACACAGCTTTGACACAGTCATTTTGATGCCAGGAACATCTTGATGTGGCTGCCTTGAAGTGGCTGTTTTGATATGGGAACATTTTGACTGTGCCTAAAAACAAACCAATAAACTTTTCACTCAGAAAACATTATTACTGAGTAATGTGCATTGACTGATCTCTTCCCCCACTCCCTGAGCTCTGTCTCACTCTCTCCCACCACTGTAGAGACCAGACTGCAGAGATGGACAGTAGGAATCTTGGGAGGAAGAAAATTGCTATGAAGGAGGGAGAAGGCTGGGACAGTGGACCCAACTCAATAATATAACCTGAAGAAAGAGAAAAATCATTTTGTTTTTGCTCTCTCCTGATTCAGCCCTTCTAAAAAGTCAGTGTTTCTGTACAATACTGGAAGGTGTGGAGAGCACCCCAGCCTGTCCCAAAAGGTTGCAAGAGCTCTGTCGTGACCAGGCATTTCTTTTCTTTTTTCTTTTCTTTTCTTTTCTTTTCTTTTCCTTTTTTTTCTTTTTTTTCTTTCTTTTCTTTTCTTTCTTTTCTTTTCTTTTCTTTCTTTCTGAAACAGGAGAAAACCAAACAAATAACATGTATATGTCCTATATACATGGGAGATACCTAGGAAAGCTAAATAATTTTAATCGGGCATTCCTCGGACAGGACACATCATTGAAGGAAGGATAGTATCAGTGAGCCGGAGAGGAGGGGGGTGGGGGTGGGGTGAGGGTTAAAAAGAACCAGGACCCTGCATACCCAAACAGGAGGCAGCAACCCCAGGCTGCCAAGTGACAGATGTGGGCACAGAAGAATCAGATTGTTGGGTTGATCCAAGGCTGATATTTTGTTATTCAGGTATAACTAGACAATGGAGAAGAGAAAGCCTTGGGCTCCTTGTCTCATTCATATAATCGGGTATCTATTATCAAGCGTCCTTTTAGTTGAATGGAGAATATAAATTGACTTCCTCTAGGCACATTTTTCTCTCTAAGAATTCTCCTTAAGCAATAATAGAACTGAAATACTTACTCTGGGAAACCAGTTAAATCATTAATATGATTAATGCTATAATTTCTCCGGTACTAGGTGTTCACATCATTTCAGCTTGTGAAATAAAATATTAAATATTTTCAAAAGATGAATCTCTATTTCTGCCACCATTCTCCCTTTAAAGACTTAAGATGTTATTTAATTGATTTGAAGATGTACATGGAGGATACTGCATGATATATAACATGAAAATCTATACAGAGGGGGATCCCTGGGTGGCGCAGCGGTTTAGCGCCTGCCTTTGGCCCAGGGCGCGATCCTGGAGACCCGGGATCGAATCCCACGTCGGGTTCCCAGTGCATGGAGCCTGCTTCTCCCTCTGCCTATGTCTCTGCCTCTCTCTCTCTCTCTGTGTGACTATCATAAATAAATAAAAATTAAACAAACAAAAAAGAAAATCTATACAGAGCACACGAAATGTTTCTGGAAATACAGATTCCTCTCTCCCAAGACCCACCTTTCATTTCAAGCATTTCCTATTTTGTTTTAGTTCCAAGCCCTTTCAAACACTCTGATTTCAATTTAGGTCAGCAGGTATGTATTAAATATTACCATGTGCCAGCCATTTTACTAGGCACAACAGGGGACAGAAATATAAATATGAATAAGAAATAGCTTCTGCTCTCAGGGAATATATTGGGAGAGATCAGGTTTGAGTATAAACAAGACAAAAAACAAATAGAGGTATCTCTAGGCACTCTTATGCTTTTAAATATCATCTGATAAATTTTAGATGCCATAAGCTGGCATAATCAAAATGATTTGGGACCACAATGACTAGAGAAATTAAACCCTACTGGGAGAAAGAAAGAGAGAATGGCATTTAACTAAGATAGTCTCCTCTGTGATAAGCACTGTGCTAAGTGTTTCACATATCTTATCTCATTGAATTCTCCCAACAGTCCCATTTTCCAAAGAGGAAACAGCAGCTCAGCAAGGCAAAGTACCTTGCCCAAGGTCACACAGCTCAAATTTGGTGTGGAGGCCAACTTCAAACCCAGAAGACACCCTACTCATTTCAGACCCCTCAAGGAAGGCAGCGGTACTGGCTACAGTTGAGGCAACAGAATTGGCAGCTCTTGATACTAATGCTTGAAAGAGTGACTTGAAAAAAAAAAAAAAAGGAGAAAGAATGACTTGGGATTATTAAAGCCATATAAACAGAAGGTAAAACAAATGGGAATTATAGCCACATTAGAGCCACCACTGAGCAATTTCAATGGGCACAGGGATCAAAATGGCTATTTGATAAATACAACTTTTTATACCCTTTGTTGGGTTGCCAATGAGAGGAACAAAAAATGTAATAAAAACATAACCTTTACCTTTTAAAAGGACTGCACCAATTCTTCAGGTTCTTTTTTTTTTTTTTTTTTTTTAAGATTTTACTTATTTATTCATGAGAAACACAGAGAGAGGCAGGCAGAGACACAAGCAGAGGGAGAAGCAGGCTCCATGCAGGAAGCCGGATGTGGGACTCCATCCTAGGACTCTGGGATCATGCCCTGAGCCAAAGGCAGATGCTCAACCACTGAGCCACCCAGGTGTCCCAATCCTTCAGGTTCTTGAATTCAGAAGATATCTTTTCTTCCCCTGAGGAAAAGTAATAATACTGACCAACATTTATGGAACACTTACTAATGCTGGGCTCTGTGCTGAATACATAGAATAGAAGATGAGATCATGAATTTAGAACCAGGTTGATAGGTTTCAAATCTTGGTTTTACCACCGATTGTTATTACCTTCACCAAGTCATTTAACTTCTCTAGACCCTAATCTCCTCATCTGAAAGGCAAGTGAGTCACTTCATGGGGGTCTGACAAATACACACCTTTGAAAATTAGCTCTCATTATGAAGTTAGAGTGTGGTTTGTGGGTTTTTTTTGGGGGGGGGGTTTCTTAAGATTTATTTATTTATTTGAGAGAGAGAGCATGAATGAGAAGGGCAGAGGGAGAGGAAGGGAGAGTCCCAAGCAGACTTTGTGTTGAACACGAAGCCCCCACTGGGGATCAATCCCATGACACTGAGACCACAACCCAAGCCGAAACCAAGAATTGGATGCTCAACCAACTGCGCTACCCAGGTGCCCCCAAGTTCAAGTATGTTTAACTACAGTCCCAGAGAAGAAGGGAATTTCTTGAATACACCTGCTCATGGATAATTCCTTCTTGGGGCTCATTGCAAGGTGGGGGTCATGTAGACAGTGAAAGCAGGAACAAGTGAAATCACAGAGCATCATGGCCATCACCTCTTCTTTTTTTTTTTTTTTTTAAAGATTTTATTTATTTATTCATGAGAGACACAGAGAGAGGCAGAGACAGGGGAAGCAGGAGCCATGCAAGGAGCCCGATATGGGCCTCGATCCCAGGACTCTGGGATCACGTCCTGAGCCAAAGGCAGACGCTCAACCACTGAGCCACCCAGGTGTCCCATGGCCATCACTTCTAATGGAAAGCCCTGTGTTATGGGAAGTCTGATGTTAAAGAGAAGTACTCAAATGATGCCAAGGGGAAGTTGAACTGACAGAGTCATAGATGAGGAACAAAGTTCCGGGAAGGTTAGGTGGTCTGCTCCCACTCATGTCTGGCTGCTTCAGCAAAACCCTCACTGTGTCTCTGATAGTCAGACTCCAAAATAATCCCCAGTGATCCTCATCTAGGAGTCATGTTCTTATACAGTCCCCTCCCACGTTGTACCAGGAACATAATACTGTGGAAGAATAGGGAAGAAGTGATGATGTTATACATCCAAGATTAAGTAATAAAAGACCCTGTGGCTTCTGTTTTGATTTCTCTCCTCTTCTCTTTCAGATTCCTTACTCTGGGGAAAGCCAGCTGCCATGTCGTGAGCACATGGAGAGGTACACATGCTGAGAAACAGGTTTCCTGCTAACACCCATGTAAGTGAACTTGGAAGTAGATTCTCTAGCTCCGTTCAAGTCTTCAGATGATGGCAGTGAGCCAACTGCAATCTCATGAGAGACTCTGAGCTAAAATCACTCAGTTAAGCCCCTCCAGGTTTCTGGCACTCAGAAACTATGAAATAATAACTGTTTGCTTCATCTGATTGCAAATTTGGGGGGGCAAATTGTTACAGAGCATAGATAACTAGTAGACTGTCCTCTTTGCTGAGTTGGCCCTCAGTCCTACAGGATTGGTTCTGATAAGTCTAGACTTCTCTTCAGTGACAATCTTCACCCTTCACATCCTTCTCTCTCAGCTCCTTTTCCTTACTTCCAGGAAAGAGGGAATCTTTTCTACTCCTTGGGGAAAAAATCACTTGCCCCAGAGACAATCTCTCTTGCTATTGGCTTCAGAAGTATTGCCTGGAATAATTTTTTTTAAAGATTTTATTTATTTATCAGAGAAAGAGAAAATATGCAAATAAGAGAGCATGAGTGGGGAGAAGGGCAGAGGGAGAGGGAAAAGCAGACTCCTCATTGAGCAGGAAGCCTGATATTGGGCTTGATCCCAGGACCCCAGGATGACACCCTGAGCCAAAGGCAGATGCTTAACCAACTGAGCTTCCCAGGATCCCTGCCTGGAATAATCTTATTAAATGGTTTAGGGATTTTCTTTTTTAAAGATTTATTTATTCAGAGAGAGAGAGAGAGAGAGAGAGAGAGAGGCAGAGACACAGGCAGAGGAAGAAGCAGGCTCCATGCAGGAAGCCTGACGTGGGACTCGATCCTGAGTCTCCAGATTCACACCCCGGGCTGCAGGCAGCGCTAAACCACTGTGCCACCAGGGCTGCCTGATTTAGGGATTTTCAAACTAGGAAAACACCCTTTCTCTACTTTTTCCTCTCTGGTCCTCACTCTCCTGTTCCCAACTCTACTTCATGGATTAGATCACAAGGAACAGTTCCAGGAAGGAAATTTGTTAATAACTTAAAAGTTAATATATCAATATTATCCCACCAAATACATTATCTCCTCTAACAACTCTAAGAGATAAGTTTTCTTATCATCCTCATTTTATTTTTTAAAATATTTTTTAAAGACTTTATTTATTTATTCATGAGAGAGAGAGAGAGAGAGAGAGAGGCAGAGGCACAGGCAGAGGGAGAAGCAGGCCCCATGCAGGGAGCCTGAGGTGGGACTCAATCCTGGGTCTCCAGGATCATGCCCTGGGCTGAAGGCGGCCCTAAACCGGTGAGCCACAGGGGCTGCCCTCATCCTCATTTTACACACAAGAGATAGTCTTGCTTTAGGACACATGGCTGGCAGGTAGCCTAATCAGGAACCCCAAGTTTCATTGACTCTCGAGCCTGTGCTCTTAGCTATCAGGCAATATCAACTCTTTGCATCAGTTATTCCAATGTTATGATGTTAAAATCTAATGAAAAGATGAAATTTGTGGAATCTGCATATCCACTATAAACACAACACTTAAAGTGAATCATTAATGAACAATTAATGAATAGTAATTCTAAGAAATATTTATTTGTTCCAAGACTAGTCAAGTAGCTGACATGTCTACCCATGCTTCAAACTTAATTGCAGAGTAGGATAATGTATTTCCCAGGCAAGCTCCTTGGTCTCCTTCAAAGCAGAAAATCGGGCTAAAAGTGACATCACAATCAGAGAGGCCCTCTGACTTTACTCCCAACCCAGGTGGGACCCTTGTGACATGTTCTCTTCCATTCTCCAAAGCAGCTCTCTCACATGGACTCTGCTCTCCACAAATCTGCCACCATCCCTCCCACCCACACATGTCACTTCTCCTTTACTCCTAACAAATGACTCAAGATCTGCTGATGGGGAAAATACAAGCTACCCAATGATAACCAACTCAACTTCCCACCACCATTTCTTTTTTTTTTTTTTTTTTTTAATTTTTATTTATTTATGATAGTCACACAGAGAAAGAGAGAGAGGCAGAGACATAGGCAGAGGGAGAAGCAGGCTCCATGCAGGGAGCCCGACGTGGGATTCGATCCTGGGTCTCCAGGATCGTGCCCTGGGCCAAAGGCAGGCGCCAAACCGCTGCACCACCCAGGGATCCCCCACCACCATTTCTAAGCCCTGACCCCTCACCAAGCTTATCCCATCCTCCTGGGTAGAAGCTGGGGTTTGCATTCCAAACCCTCCCACTTTCTCAAGAATCTTGCACTATTGCTTCATTGTCTGCCTTTTCCTCACCTACAGTGAGGAAAATCTACTAAATCCATTCATCAATATTGAAATGCTCGTCTCTGTGTAATGAATAAAAACAAAAGAACCCCTGCCCCTTCTCTCTCTTCCCCTTCTCAGCCACAGGTCTTAAGGAATTATATACACTTGGTCTAATGATTTTGTTACTTCCTGCTCCTCACCCCACCACATCTCAGTTTATGCCATCAATACTTCTCTCAGTGAAGATACCAAGGACACCAGTGACCTCCTAACTGCAAAATCCTAGGGACGCTGCTTACTCCATTCATTTTCTCACTTCTTAATGTTTAGCACTATTATTCACTATCTCTTGAAC
This sequence comes from Canis lupus dingo, assembly GCF_003254725.2. Classification (NCBI taxonomy): domain Eukaryota; kingdom Metazoa; phylum Chordata; class Mammalia; order Carnivora; family Canidae; genus Canis; species Canis lupus. Next base: position 21,330,702 of record NC_064249.1, read on the forward strand.
TGTTCCCTTTGTTCAGCTAGCTTTTCTTTGTTTTTAAAAGATTTTTTTGTTTGTTTATTCATGAGAGATACAGAGAGAGAGAGAAGCAGAGACAGGCAGAGGGAGAAGCAGGCTCCATGCAGGGAGGCCAATGTAGGACTGGATCCCGGGACTCCAGGATCACACCCTGGGCAGAAGGCAGGCGCTAAACTGCTGAGCCACCCAGGGATCCCCCCCTCCCCCAGATTTTCTTTTTACCTATTTTGCTGTACTTTCTTCTTTTTAAGCTCCTCTTCCACTGGCTGTCCTTTTTCCTTGGGATTCTGCCCTGGGGCCTCTATCTTTCCCAATATACACACTTGTCTTAGGTGGCCCCATCCTTTCCCTTGGGTTTAGTTACCATCTTTTTGCCTGTGACTCCCAGATTTATAATTCTGTCCTGAATCTCCCTTCTGAGCTTCATATTTAAATAGCATATCAATCTATCTTCCAAACATTTCCACTTAGATATTCTATAGGCACTTCATGCTCTTCAAACTCAACTTCTCCAAACTCACCTGGTTTTCCATCCCAACCTGTTCTTCCTGCTGGGTTCCCTGTGCCAGCAAATGGTCCTACCATCCAACCAGTTGCCTAAGGCAGAAATGTGGGTGTCATTCTCAACTTCTTCTCCCTTATTTGTGTCCCATTTCCAATCAAGTCTGACAATTACACCTTTAAATATCTCTGGAATCCATTTACTTATTTCCATTTCCAAGCCCCCACCTCCTCTGACCAGGATGACTGCAAAAATCTCCGGATCTGACTGTCTGACTTCAGTCTTGTCTTTCTCTAATCTACTCTCCATCCTGCAGCCAGAGTGATCTCTCTAAAGTGCAAATCCTTCAAGATAAAACCCTAACTTCTTGGCACGGCATGCCTGGCCTCTTGTGACCTGGCCATCTGTCACCAACTCTTCTTGCTTCCATGTCTCCCACACAGTCTTGTATCTGGCCTTGATGAACTGATACTGGATTCTCTGTTAGAACTCTGTCCTTGGTCTCAATATAACTACTCCCCTGGGACATCTGTCCTGCAACAACCTGTATGCCTGCATGTTTCTACCTAATGTGGATTAGGCTGATGTACTTTCCAGGCATGGTTTTTAGACTCATAACAAAGCTGGGAATTTGGTTGAAAAATGCATGTCATGGTCCTAAGTAGCCTGGATCAATATATCAAATACTTACACTTCTTTCAATCATAGTACATTGTCTGTTTTTTCTCTTTGGACCCAAGGCACTTGAGGCCATGGCAGTCAAGTACAATGGTTCAGAATTCAGGCTCTGGAGCAAGACTGCCTGAATTCCAACTTAGACTCTGCAACCTCCTAGTTTTAGGATGTTAGACAACTGGCTAACTTGTGCCTCAGTTTTGTCATCTGACCTGGAGGTCATAATAAGATCTATCTTATGGAACTGTTATAAACAAGACTGAATAAGAAAAGTTACTAAAATATTTCAAATGGTGCCTGGCACACAGCAAGCATTCAAAAAGAAGGCTGTTGTTACTTTTGAAGGCAGGTACGATAACATTTAGTTCTATAGAGCTACTAAACATGTATGAAGTGAATAGATGAAGGAAATGTTTGTATCTAAACTTGTCACCAAAATTCTTAAGGCTAACCCCAAAGTAAATATTAAATACATTACTCTAAGCACTATGCATAAAAAGTACACTGATATGGTCGCTGGTCTCTTGGAGCTTTTTGGAAATGAGGTCATTCTATTTCTACCCAAGCACTCAGGGAATTATACTCCCTTGAGAAGGGATGTTGGAATCGAACAGGACACCTCAAGGTTCCTGAAGGCGGCATGACTGATTCTGAGGTAATGTCTTCTTTACATAAATGTGCCTGTTAAAACAAGGAAACATGAAGGTAACTGTTTTAACTTGTTTTCCAGTAATTTAAGTCTCCTAGGCCCTCCATTCTCAGAGTGTCATAGACACCTGTAATCTCCCTCAAGGAGAGGGCTGTGTTCTGTGGGTGTCTTTCCTTTCAGAGTCATAGAAGTAGGCTTTAGTTCTCAAGCATCACAAGCTTGTGTGATTTTGAAGTCGATTTTTATTTTTATTTATTTAAATATTTTATTTATTTATTTGAGGGAGTGAGAGAGAGAGCACTAGCTAGAGTGGGTGGGGCGGATCAGAGAGAGAGAGGGAGAGGGAGAGGGAGAAGCAGACTCCCCACTGAGCAGGGAGCCCAAAGTGGGGCATGATTTCAGGACCCTGAGATTATGACCTGAGCTGAAGGCAGACGCTTAACCAACTGAGCCACCCAAGTGCCCATAAAAGTCAATTTTTAAAAAGTAGTGCCACCAGATGCTTAGTTCGGTCAGGGGTGAGACAGAAAGAGAATAAAATTGTTTAATGGGGTAGGTTTGTTTCCCCAAAAAATAGTCTAGCTGAGGGGAGCTGAGGTGACCTATGAGAAGTTTCAGAGTGAGAAAAAGCCGAACCAGATACACGTGTGGCACCAAGCTGTCAAATATACACATACATGTAAATAAATAAATATTCATCCCACTCATAACTGCTTGCCTTCCTCATTGGCCTCCCGCCTCTCCTAGGGATAGACAGACACTGACACAGTATTTCTGTCTTCATAAAGAAAGGCTAGCATCTAGGGAAATGACCTTGATAGACTGAACTATAAATATACGATTAATCAGAGCAATTTGCTCTTGAATTGTGCCCCCCTTCTCAATATCCCAAAGCAACTCTAGGAGAGAGGCAAAAAAGCACAATCACTAGCCACTTAAGGAGTGTGCAAGTAAAGGTCAAATATTCCAATGCAGTGGGGAAATTACCTGAGTCCTGGATCCAGAGAAAGTTAGTTTCCAGGATCGGCTAAATCTGAACAGATCCCACAGGCAGTGCCCCTTTGCCAAATGGTCTCAGTGTCCTAGAGCAACATACTAAGGAAAACCAGGTTAGGAGTTTCATCCGCACGTGACAGGCACCTCTGCTCTCTGCAAGACCGACCTGCGCAGCCCTAACTCCTGGGCCAGCCGTCTTAGCAGCGGCTGGGAGTCCTCCAGACTGTCTGGGGCGGGGGGGCCCGCTAAGCCTAAGTACCAGCCTATCTGCACTGATGGGAAAACAAAGTAGCAACCCGCAATCGCAGCTACTGGCGCTAAGAATAGCGAGTCACAGTCATTTGTTCTGTACTCTGCTCGGACGTGAGCATTATTTTTCAGGTCAAATGAATGCTCAATTGCACCCAACGATGAGCAGTCCTCCGCAATAAATGTCACCAAATGGACATTCCCCCCAGTGAAAAGAATATTTTCAGCGTGAAAGTTGAATACAGAAAGGGGAGCCCCTCATTCCTCGTTGCATAAGAAAGCGCCTCTGTGGCCAATTTAGCTGCTGTTTTACAAGTCAAAAGGTGGCCTTTCAACTGCCAGCACTGGTTCCTCCACGTGAGACTAAGGACCGAGCTGCTCCCTCTCCGCCTCTAGTGACCTGCTGAGTAATAAAGGTTTGTGGAGTCGCTTTGTTTCTTTCCTTTTGTTTTTGTTTTTTTTGTTTTGAAACCAGAACCGAGCTGACAGTCTTCCTGGGGGAAGGCAAGGGCAAGTTAAAATCCACCTCCAGCTCCGCGGGGAATGAAGACGCTGAGCCTCATTCCTGTCAGCAGGTGTGAGTCAGACACGCTGGGAGCAGCAAAATTGAGTAAGTAGCTGCCGTTTTGTCTCCAGTGTTCCCACCCCCACCGCACAGGAATAAAGAGCTGGAGAAAATGATCCAGGAGGACTGGGCGTCAGGCTGAATAGAAGGTCCCCGTTGAATGCTGCTTCATTATGCAACTTTTCCTTTCATTGAGGGATTCCAACTCTTGGTGGAACCGATTATGACGAGGAAAGGCTGACAGCCCTGGGAACCTGCAAAGCTGGCCTTTGATTTGTCGCTTGGAGGCCCAGTTTATCATTGGATTGTTGGTTAAGTGTAAGCATGTGAACTTGGCCGCCTGAGTCCCCAGTTTTTAAATCTAGAAACTGGGATCTGTAACCTTTGCCATTAGTGTTTATAGATAGTGCCTGAGGGGACGGACGATATCAAAATGCCCCTTTATTTTTTAAAAATGTTTTATTTAAATTCAATTTGCCAACATATAGAACACCCAGTGCGCATCTCATCATGTGCCCTCCTTAGTGCCCACCACCCAGTCACCTCATCCCCCCATCCTCCTCCCCTTCTGCAACTCTGTTTGTTTCCCAGAGTTAGGAATCTCTCATGATTTGTCTTCCTCTCCAGTTTTCCCCAGTCTCCCTCCTTTCCCTTAGAGTCCCTTTCACTATTTGTTATATTCCTCATATAAGTGAGACCATTGACTTCCCTGATTGACTTATTTTACTCAGCATAATACCCACCAGTTCCATCCATGTTGAAGCAAATGGTAGGTGTTCGTCCTTTCTGATGGCTGAGTAATAGTCCATTGTGTGTGTGTGTGTGTGTGTGTGTGCGCGTATGTGTATCACATCTTCTTTATCCATTCATCTGTCAAAACACATCGTGGCTCCTTCCACAGTTTGGCTATTATGGACATTGCCGCTATGAACATTGGGGTGCAGGTGTTCCATTGTTTCACTACATCTGTATCTTTGGGGTAGATGCCCAGTAGTGCAATTAAAATGCCCCTTATTAATCATCCCTTAAACCTCCCTGGAGATACTTTTTGCCTTCCAGTTTTTTTTTGCCACACTGGAGGCTTACCTTCCTGTGTCTCCTCATGGTCACTGCAGGATGGATGGTGCTTGGCTTCCTGTTTATATATCCCCCATGAGGAGAGCATCAGAGGAACCTATTCAAGACACGACTGTCCCATAACCAATTCTCTAGTGACAGAGATTGGAGCTGGACCTGGTTTTCATCCCATATCATTTATCATTTTTCTGTGCTTAAGCTTTAACTGTTTCATAAACTCTATGTAGTTCATCCTGAATATATATATATATATTTTAACAATCCTGAGGTCTTTTATTTTCTTTACAGTTATCATGCCATGAATTCATAGGGAATGGGTCCCAGCAGTTCAGGCTCCTTTCCGTTGGTTCTCACAGAGTGTGCTTCTCTGGGTGGGGCAGGCTGGTGCTTCAGTTGGACCCAAGTACCTTTCTCTTTGGCTTCCTTCTTTTTCTGATCATTTTCCTTCACACGCTTCAGGAAGCTATCTCAGCTCTTTGAGTGTTTAATATGCTCAATGTGGACATTAATTCTCTTGGCAAGAATCTTGTCCTTAACTTGTTTGTTTACAACAATGCCAACAGCATGCTGAGTAACACTGTAGACTCTTCCAGTTTTGCCATGGTAACATTTGTGGGGCATTCCTTTTTGAACAGTGCCCATTCCCTTGATGTCCACAATATCACCTTTCTTATAGATTTGCATGTATGTGGCCAAAGGAACAACTCTTATGTTTTCTAAAAGGCCTAGAGAACATACAGCAGGTACCTCTCCTCTTTCCCTTTGTGTTGGTCATTTTGGCGAATTACTGGAAGATAGCGGTTCCGGCCGAAAGGAAGTCATCCTGAATAAATTTTAAAAGGAAGGACCGACCTGTGGTACCTAGTTCATCCCAGCCAATGAGAAAATGGTCTATGAACCCTTTTACTTGTTTATTCTGAAGTTCCAAATTAAATGCAGAACTGCAGCAAATATTATTATTATTTTTAAGATTTTATTTATTCATTCATTAGAGACACACAGAGAGAGAGGTAGAGACACAGGCAGAGGGAGAAGCAGGCTCCATGCAGGGAGCCCGATGCGGGACTTGATTCCGGGGTCTCCAGGATCAGGCCCTGGGCTGAAGGCAGGCACCCAACCATTGAGCCACCTGGGCATCCTGGCACCAAATACTACTTTACAATTCTGTGATTCTCAAAGTGTACATCAAATATAGACTCTTGGACCTCACTCCAAATCTACTAAGGTTGAATCTTTGGGGCTTGGGGTAAGTATAATTGGCGAAGTTGCCACCATGTGATTGTGATGAGCACGCTTGGAGGAGAACCACAGAAAATGTTATTTACATCAAATGGGCCCCCGGTAACCCTGGTAAAGCCTTTCCTTTCTCAGGTAATGCTTAGTTCCTTCTGCCAGCCGCTTAGGCCACAGGCCTTGGCCTCATCCTTGACTTAACTTTTATTCTCATACCCCATGTCCCATCTATCAGCAAATCTTGTTGTCTCTACTTTCAAAATATATTCAGAGAAAAAAATATATATATTTCTATACTTAGGGCTCATCACTTTTGCTGATACTCTAATATAGTCTTTTTCTAAAAAAAGATTGTTTATTTATTTATTTATTTGAGAGAGAGAGAACATGAAGGGGGTGGGGTCAGAGGAAGAGGGAGAATCAGACTCCCCACTGAGCAGGGAGCAGGTTCTATCCCAGGAAGGGGGTGGGGGTTGGGAGGGGGGAGCAGGGAATCATGACCTGAGCCGAAGGCAGATGTTTAACCAACTAACTGAGCCATCCAGGGGTCCCACTAATATAGTCTTTTTTTTTTTTTTTTTAAAGATTTTTATTTATTTATGAGAGACACAGAAGAGGGAGAAGCAGGCTCCTCCAGGAGAGCCTGATGCTGAACTTGATCCCTGGACTCTGGGACCACACCCTGAGCCTAAGGCAGACACTCAACCACGGAACCACCCAGACATCCCTCTGATATAGTCTTTTATTCCTATATAGCAGCCAGGGTGAATCTGTTAAAATGTTAAGCCTAACATTTCATTCCTTGCCTCAAAAACTTCCTGTGGTTTACTCCTCCTTTCATTCAGAGTAAAAGGCAAAATCAATTTAGCATGGCATTTGGGGCTCTTTGGACCTAGAACCTGCCACTTGTCTGCCCTCTCCTCCTATACTATCCTACTTTAGCCACGGTGGCCTCTGCTGTTCTAGGCATGGTCTCACTTCAGGTCCTTTGCACTGGCTCTCCTCTCTTCCATAGACATCCACAGGGCTAACTCTATCACCTCCTCTGAGTTGTCCAACAATCACCTTCTCAATGGCCAGCTTCTGAATACCGTGGCCACCCTATCACAGCCCCTCACCCCAACTCTCCCCAGTGCTCTTTACTCTGATCCAGTTTTTTTCTCCCAAAGCACTTATCACCTTTCAATATATCACATAATCTATTTATTGTATTTTGTTTATTACCTTCTCTAGGGAGAATATCAATAAGCCCCATGAGGGCAGGAATCTGTTTGTTTCCTAGTACAGCCCAAGCACTCAAAACACTACTTCGTACATAGTAAATGCTTGATAAATATTTGTAGTACTTAATGTATGAAGATTCTCAAATCCTGAGAGAGCAAACCAGGAATGTGATCTACCTTGCAGAGTGCTGCCTCCACAGAGTTTGATCCTAATTGTATTTGCCACTGTGAGGACAATCAGAGCTTATGTGATATTTTTAAACTTTGCAGTGCAGGGTAGGATACCATAAAATATGCTACTCCCGGTTTTCAAATCAAGAACTCAGAGCTGTTGAACTACTTCTATGCTGACAACCAACAGCTAAATCAAAAATAGTTGCTGGAGTTAACTATATTTCAATTAAAACTTTTTTTTTAAATAGCTGCTAGAAATTTCACTTTAGCTGCAGGCCTCTGTGTTGTTACATGAGAAATGGGGGTGAAACAGAATATGTCATTAGTCCTGTGACCTCCAGCTCCTATGAGGTGGGTAGGGGTCAAAAGCCAAACTGTTGGAGAGTCCTTCTCTGAAATGAGTTAGTAATAGAATCTCCATTTACCACAGAGAAAATGTTAAGAAAAAAGAGAGAGATCGCACTTCACAGATCTATTTTTATTTTATTGGGCTGTGTCACAATCTCCCCTCAGAACGGTTAGCCCCGCCGCCGGGCAGAAAGATCAAGAACATCCCAACAGTGGTTAGAGACAGCAGAGCAGCACTCACCCCCAGTTGGAAGCAGTCTCTAGAACCTCCCCCGTCCTGGGACAATGCTCTTAATTAGCGGCACCACATTTCCCAGAGAACAAAAGCTCCCCACCCCTCACCGGAAAAGCTTTTCCAGGAGATATCTCATTGGGGAAGCGCCAGGCACACAACAGAGAGAGGAGAACATACAGGCTGTTCTGAGCTCTGCAAAGAGACACAAACTGTGGATTCTCTAGGGAGCCGCAGAGGTTAGCGGCACATTTTACATCCACGTGACAGGCATGTGCTCCACATACCCTGAGGTGACCAACTTCAGAGGGCCCCTTCCCTCCTCCCTCTCCCTCAGCCACTAGCTGGGGTTAGGAGCCTCGAGGGTGGCCAAATAAACGGGACTGATCTTTAGAACTGAGCATCTGCAGGAGCAATAGGGAAGGAACAGGGAGTTTATTTCAGGTGACAGACATTGAGCAGGCCCCTATTTTTTTCCTGAGACTATAATAATATTTCTGGAATGGGGATGCTTGAATCATATGTCTCTTCGTATCACTGTGTGGGAAGTCTCAGTTATGAGCCCAACAACCGAAGTGAGGGGGTGCTTATAGGACTTAGTGGGGGGCCGTGCAAAGAGTCTGGAAGCTAGGGGGCGGGAGAGGAAGCGGGTGGCAGCAGAGAAGGCAGTGAAGGGGGAAGGTCCGCCTCACCTGAGCCTGTCTGGGGAAGGAAAAGGATAAGGCTGACAAGTCTTCTCTCCACAACTTTGCTCCTTCCCATTGAATGTGTTTTTTGAAAAACACAGAAAAAAAAAAAAAAAAAAACAATCTCGTTGAAGTGCCTCTTCCTGAGCGTGTCCACTGTCAGGAAAGGAAAATCGAAACGCTCAAATATTCTATTTTTGTGCCCAAGGCTCCAGGCGCTGCACATAGACCCTTCCTTGCTCTGAAGCAAAGGAAACTGGGCATGAGGCCTGCTGTCTCCGCGGAGGCCGGAATTGAGGAACTGTGTTACTCGAAGGCCTGTTCTCCACAAGGCCTCCATTTTAGGACATGAGGAGAGGGCTCAGGGCGCCTGGGACCTGCCGAGGGTGGAGCTCGTAGCAAAGAAAAGGAGTGCCTCTCTGATGAAGCTCTAGGCAAACAGTCGTGGAGTCGTGGAGCTCGGCTTTAATTGGAAGGCTCAATCAGCTGCATTAGTATTCTGCTTCTTTTGGGCCTGTGGGTTTATTGCCTTCACCTGCCTCTCGGCTACCAGGTAGATAAGGATGGGAGGCCTGATTCAGAAGCCTGCGGTTTGATGTGTGGGCCAAGTGAAAGTAAGTCAGTAATAAGAGCAATAAAACAGCAGTTACCCGGCTAGATAAGGCCTCTCTTTGGACTGTTCCTGTCAGTTTTGTGCATCAGTTCACAGGTCTGTAGCTTCCCCTCTGGATTGCCTTGAACTGGTTTGGTGGCGGTGCTGAGGGCCTCCAACCTAGGGGCAAGGGGTTCAGGTGGCTCCTCCTCTCCATCCAGGGGTGGCCCTGCCCCCTCCCCTCTTTGCCAGAAATTGCCTTTTGTGAGGATCCTAGTGCACGCCAGAGGGACCGATGGGTTTGTGACAGCCACATCTCTGGGGCTTTTCTGCCTCCTTTGTCAGCTGGCATGTGAGGCCCACTTAAAAAGAGACCTCTGTGTTTAAAGCGTTTCCTGGGAAGCCAGTGATTGAGGATGGAGGAAGGAAACGAGAAAGTTCCAATTGAAGAAAGAGGCGGATACCTCCGGCTTTGCTGGCTTATTAATATACTGAGGTAGCCCTGACCCTGGCTGGCAGAGGCAGAGCTGGTCACAGCACTAAGCCTGCTCACAACCTTTCAATTGCTCCCCAGAGTCCTTAGGGTAACCCTGAGGGATGTCCCAAGAGGATTTACAAGGCTCTACGGGAGCTGGCCCTGCTTGCCCTGTGCCCCACCTCACCCCGCCCCCTTACCCCACCACTCCACCAGTTCCACTGAATTTCTTTCAGTTCCTCAAATGTGGTCTGCTTCCTCTCTTCCCCAACTTCCAAACACGCCTCTTCTTGCTGCTCCTAACTCATCGGCAAGTTTTTGCAAACTTGTATTGAACATTTCTACCCCAGGGGAGCCGTCCTTCACCCCCCCGCCCCCCCACTCTGGATGAGGTTTCTCTATGAGCTTCCACAGACCTCCTACTTAACTGATTACTTACACACTACTTTGTAATTACACGTTTGTCTGTCTCTCCTAACTGGATTGTAAACACCCGAAGGCAGCACGAAGTCATCTGTCTTGCCCACCGTTGTTTTCCCAGGGCACGGCCAGTGCCTGGCACACGGTAGTGCTCTACAAGTGTTTGTTGAACACATGGGCATTATGCCAGTATGACAACAGAAGGTCCAGTGGTCCTTCCCATGTTTGCATTTACCATGTTTATTTGAGTTAAGTCCCTGCTGAGACACAAGGAAAGGCCCTGAATTAGACAGACATGGTGCAGTTGAGCTGGCCTGCCCTCCCTTCTTCCTTCTTTCTCATCCCACCTTTTCCTCAATTCCTTCCCAAAGATTCTTGGTTTTCCCCAGTTATCCCAGTCAGCTTAGGGCCCCTCATGGAGCAATTTGTTTGTGTCTAGACTGACACTTGTCTCAGAGTTAGTTATTGGTTATATATTTTTTAATTTGAAAATTAGTTAATTAATTTTTAAAAAAGATTTTATTATTCATGAGAGATGGAGAGAGAGGCAGAGACACAGGCAGAGAGAGAAGCAGGCTCCATGCAGGGAGCCCGATATGGGACTCGATTCCGGGACTCCGGGATCACACCCTGAGCCAAAGGCAGGTGCTCAACCGCTGAGCCACCCAGGCGTCCCTGAAAATTAATTTAATATTAGTTATATCTTAAGTGATTTCATATGTATGCCTTATCTTTCCCACATTTTTCTCGAGAGTAGAAAGAATGTCTTCTTTTATCAATCCCTTCTTTAGTACCCAGTGTGGTACACAATTTTAAATATTTATTTATTTTTATATTTTATTTATTTATTCACGAGAGACACAGACAGAGAGAGAGGCAGAGACACAGGCAGAGGGAGAAGCAGGCTCCATGCAGGGAGTCCGACGTGGGATTCGATCCTGGGTCTCCAGGATCACGCCACCCTGGGCTGAAGGCGGTGCTAAACTGCTGAGCTTCCCTCACCCCCCCCCCTCCCCCGGGCTGCCCAATTTTAAATATTTAATGAGTAAACATAGGATGACTTGAAGTCGCATTTTTCTTTACATGTTGTGTTTGTTACAGTCCCGCCGTGGAAATGCATGGTCAATGTATTTGGTGATGTGGCAATTGGGAAAAGTTTCTTAAAGGAAACTGTGCTTCCAGGATGGGCTTGGAAATTGTAACCCAGAACTATGTGCAGCCCTGGTCGGTTGGCAGAAGCTGAGAGCCCACAGCCTGGGAAAAATGTTGTTCCAGGGTGCCCTCTAGCGATCCAAGGCACCACTAGGTCAGCAGCCAGGACCAGAGGCTCTTGAACTTCAGCAGGAAGCAGAATCATGGTGGGAGCTGATAACACTAGAGACACCAGGATGCCAAGCCATCGGGGAGACCGATCCTCTTAATCAGCATTTTTAAGGATCTGATGCACAGTCTTCAGATCACACTGCAAAATATCAACTAGGTGATGCCCATTAGAGAAAATGTTCCAGATATGCAGTCTGAGGACACCCAATGTCATTCTTTTGCTTATAGGGATGGATCCCGTGATCCTTGCTCACAGGTCAAGTGTGGACCTCAGTGAGAAAGAGAGAGACTCAGAGGTGGCCTAGATCTGGTATAAAGTACGGTCTGGGACACACAAGAGCAGCAAGCAGCATTTTTAGCTGGACCATTGAGTAAATGTTTTAAAAAGGACTGTTACTTTCTCTTGATGTCTATTCTCCAATCAAGAGAAAGGACGCCCCTCTTTTCTTCTTGTGCCTTTGCTGGCCATGGGCACCTGGTTTCTATTGAGCACATGTTCCAGGGCCAACTCTATGTTTGACTGTTCCCGTATATTTGTGAAAGTCCCTGGAATCAACACAAGTGAGGTATTCCTTATGCCATACAAGCAGAGAGAAGGATTGCTGGACAACTGGTTCAAGCATAGGCAACTGCTAGAATTTACTTTTGTGTGTTCTGTCCTGTTAAGCCAATATGCTAGAAAGATAAAGCAACAACCTCATCCTTTTCTCCATTGTAAAAAGAGCTAATTGATGCTCAGAAATCCAGTAGACAATTTTTTATAAAGATTTTATTGATTAAAAAAAAGATTTTATTGATTTGAGAGAGAGAGAAGAGAGAGAGAGAGAGAGAGAGAGAGAGAGAGAGAAAGTGCATAAGCCAGCACAAGCAGGGGGAGGAGTAGGGGGAGAGGGAGAAGCAGGTTCTCCGCTGAGCAGGGAGCTGGACTCAGGCCTTGGTCCCAGGACCCTGGGATCATGACCTGGGCCGAAGCAAACATTTCACTGATTGAACCACCCAGGCGCTCCCCAGTAGACTATTTTTTGAAAAATTGTATCTGAGTCCCCATCAGTATTTCCTCCTGCTTAATAATTTCCCAATTAAAGGCTGCTGCTTTAATTAGGGATTGTTAGCACATTAAAATGTTTGTTGAACTTTGAAAGGTGATAAATCACTCTGATGATTTGCAATCTAATACTCAAGTCTCATTATTTTATGTGCTTTTTCATGTACTAATAGCACCTAATGAATTCAGTTAAATGGTAAAACCACATTTATTGAGTGTCTCCTATGTGTCTGGACACTGTGTTAGGCTGTGGAAATATAAAGGAAGCTAGGAAAGCCTGAGTGCTGACCCCACCAGGGTCGGGGCTTAGAGGGGACATTACCTCTGATGCAGTGTAATGAGTACCGTGCCAGAAACATGAACCCAGGGCTAGGATAGCACAGGACAATTACGACTCTCCATGGGAACCAGTTGATAGAGAAATGCTATCACAGATCCACTCTAATATTCTAATAATTGATGAACATTAGTATTTTTCATGAGGAATTGGATAAAACCGTGTCATTCATTTTCAAATGATCTTGGACACAAGAGTTCTCAAATCTCTCTTCTCCAAAATAGCAATGTTGTCTTTCACACCCCCACCCCCATTATTTTATCTTTAAAACAAAACATTAGGTGCTGGCCTGACACCATCTGATTTCTCTCCTGTTCATTTGCTTGTCTGGAAAACTTTAAGCATAGGCTCGCAGAGCCCTTAATGAGAAAGCTCATTAGAAAGCCGTCTGAAATGGGGAAACAAATTACATGCACAACACAGTCCCCTCTTTCCTCTCCATTTCCTTCTCCCCCTCCCAGGGTTAGAAATGACAAGGCGAAGTGACTCATCGGGTCAAAACAAAGCACTGCCGAATGGGTCTGTCTTTACCTTGTTGCTTTGATGACATTTATCTTGCTTCACTGCAGCACTAAAATGTTGCCCAAACAGCAGGAGGGCCTCGTGCTTGTAATGATGGCCTTATAAAGCCTTTGATTGTGTGTATTTGGGTGGAACTTGAGCTTGTAATTGGCCATGCACACATTGTCTGATTTCAGAGCCTCTCCCTAGAAAGCTTGTTTATTCCTGGTGCAGAGGGGCGTTTCCTTCCTTCCAGGTGTATCTGTGGCTACCTTATGAAAGTTTCCTCTGGAGGATTATTTCAGGATGGTAGTGGTCCTATTCAGAGCCGGCCCAGCTGCAAAGTCCTTCTCTAACCCCTCCAATCAGGAGTCTCCTGAGCCAGGGTAGACTTCCTGCCTCCTGGCTCAAAAGGAAGTGATGGCAGTGACTGTCCACTGGGAGGAAGAAATGGGAGGTGGTTTTCTTTTTTTTTTCTTCCTTCTTCTCTTATCCTGGAGTTTGCAAAAGGAAGGCTACAAACACCAAACAATCCTTCCACACCTGGTAGCAAGGCACTGTTTGTGGGGAAGAAGGAAATCCTTCCTGCCATCTTGCCTATTGATTTCTATAATTTGCTGGTTGAAGCACTTAGGATTAAATACTTGCAATGGGGTTCTTTTCTGTGCTGAGGGAGAGAGACTGACTCCTTTAAAGTAAGAAGACGAGGGTCTATCACATATTTGGCTCTTTTCCATTTTTTAAAATTATTTTTATTTTTTTAGAGGAGGCTCCACGCCCAACATGGGGCTTGAACTCATAACCCTGAAATCAAGAGTGGCATGCTTTACCAGCTGAGCCAGCCAGGAGCTCCCTAGCTGTTTGACTCTTGAGAATTTGCAAAACACCTCCAAACCCAAGTATCTCTCATGTGCCAGGCCCGGAGCCAGGCACCAAGAATGTAAACATGGAGAAGTCACTGAATCCATCCTGAACTTGTTCCTAATCTGGGGAACATGGACACACAAATAGTCCCAACACAACATGTTCCGTGCTTTCCCGAAGCCATGGAAGAGTGGCCAAGAAGGCAAGAGGAGGGGGAGAAGAGCAAGAAAAAGGTGAGAGGTGGGGACACTGTGGTTAGGGAGGTCCCATGGATTGGAAGCTCCAGCAGGATTTTTTAAAAAAATATTTTATTTATTCATTCATGAGAGACACAGAAAGAGAGAGGCAGAGACACAGGCATAGGGAGAAGCAGGCTCCATGTGGGGAGCCCGATGTGGGACTCAATCCCATGACTTCAGGATCATGCCCTGTGCGGAAGGCAGCTTCAACCGCTGAGCCACCCAGGCGTCCCTCCAGCAGGATTTTGAAGATGAAAAGTGAGTTCATGTAGAGAGAGAGGGCTGGTAGAAAAAAACATTGGTAGCAAGGGCAAGGCTGAGAAGGAGTGGGCTCAATAGGAGGAAACTGGCAGAGACTGGCTCCAAATGCTGCTAGAGGCTCGTGATGGTGTGGACGGACTGGCATCCATTGGACTGATTGGACTGGACATATGGACATCGGTAGTGATGGTACCGAGAACAACTTCAGGGCACTTAGGGGAAGATCCCAGGGGAGAGTGAGTGAAGGGAAGAAGAGCAATGGGGCTGCGGTGGGGGGGGGGGGGCGGTGCGTGGAGATGAATAGAGTGTTAGCTGGAGAGGGAAGAGGGATGAAGGAAAGTCTTCCTTGTTTCGGTCTCTAACTGAAACTTGGTATGGTTCTATACCCCAGGGCGGGAGGCGGTGGCGAGGGAAGAGTTAATTTAAAGCAGCCAGATGGGATCAAATAGGGTTAATTCCTACCTTGTAGTCCTTCTGAGGATTAAATGAGATCCACCCCCAGGCCAACCCTTTCTGTAAAGAGATACACACATGTGAAATATGATTATCCTGCTATTGAAATAAAACCTCCACGCAGCGCAAGGCTGCTGAGTTGGGCAAATCTCCCTTATCTCCCTTATCACTTGGCAGCTCTCAGAGGCCAATCTCCCTCTCGGTAGCCTTTTTGTGTGCGTGCTGCTTTCCTATTTCCTCTTGCCACCACTTTAGACCGAGAACCCAAGAATGAACTGAGCCCTTCTCGACATTTCTTCCTGCCAACAACACAACTCACCAGTTCCTCTGGATCACGGCAGGAAGTTGGGGGCTGATAAGTGAGAAGCATTAAGGGAGGGGCTCAAGCCTTCTTATTGTTAAGAGGTGGGGCTCACGTCCAGACCTCTTGGAAACTTGCTTTGTCAGTTGATCGGCTTTTCATCGGATAGATAACCCCAGAGCTACCTGGGTCATCAGGACTCTGAAGTAGCCTGGCCCATCACAGACACAAGTGGCATCCTTTTCCTTCTTCATGGATGAACTGGGAGTCCCACCAGGGCGGAGATTTTTTGTATGTTATGCTCACTGCTGTATCCCCAGTGACTAGAACAGTGTCTGGCACATGGATGGTATCTATTAAATATGTGTAAAGTGAATGAATTCACCCAATCATTCATCCTTTCATCGATTCAATCAAAATGAGTGTGTCCTATGAGTGTGTCCTAACCAAGCCCATCCTAGATAAACAGAGATAAGTAATACTTGCTACTTTTTTTAAGATTGATTAATTAATTAATTAACTTATTTATTTATGATAGACATAGAGAGAGAGGCAGAGGAGACACAGGAGGAGGGAGAAGCAGGCTCTATGCCAGGAGCCCAACCTGGGACTCGATCCTGGGACTCTAGGATCGCGCCCTGGGCCAAAGGCAGGTGCTAAACCGCTGAGCCACCCAGGGATCCCTACTTGCTACTTTTTAAAAAATGTAGGGGCACCTGGGGGGCTCAGTGGTTGAGCGTCTGCCTTTGGCTCAGATAATGATTCCAGGGTCCTGGGATTGGTCCCACATCCGGCTCCCCACAGGGAGCCTGCTTCTTCCTCTGCCTGTTTCTGCCTCTCCTTCGATGTCTCTCTTGAATAAATAAATAAAATCTTTTTAAAAATGTATATTCTGTGCCAGGCACTTTACATAGAATAGTAATCACAATCACTTTACAAATGGAGAAACTGAGACTCAGAAAGAAGATGCTTGGAGGAGGATATACAGCTGAGAAGTGGTGAAGCTGGAAACCTATATGCCCTTGTTACATACTACCTGCTTCTCCAGCCTGGTCTCTCCACATTCTCTAGCTCAAGCCATAATTTTAGTCATAGCTGACCATTTACAGTGTCTTGAACATGCCACATTCTCTCTCCTGTGCGCCTTTGCTTGGGACTTGTTTAGCTGTGCCTTCTGTCTGCTGATTTCTTCCTCTTCTTTTCTCTGGGAGGCTCTCTTGAAATGATGCTCTCCAGCTGGGGTAGGTTGACCTTCCCCTGTGCTGCCCCAGCCCCTTTGCAGCCCACTGTCACAGGACATATCACAGGCATCTTTGATGCCTAATTAAATGTGCCTCGCTCCATTAGATGGTGAGAGGTTCAAGGGCTGGGACTGTCTTCGTAGTGGGAGCTGCCATCTACTGAGTGCTGCCATGTACTCCCTTCCCTTGCTTAATTCTCAACCACCACCTGAGGTGGGGATTACTGTTCTTGCCTCCCATATGAGGATATGGAAGCCCAGAGAGGATAAATAACTTTCCCAAAGTCATCATAAGTAAGCAGCTAAGTCGGAATCACACATAAGTACGTGTGATTTCAAGGCCCCAATTCTTTTTGCTTTGCTATGCTAGCATCAGACCTATCCATGATGCTCACAGCTCAGCTGCTGGGATAGAAAGACAGATAAATACTACCTGAATAAAGAAATTAGCAAGCTAATACAGGTTTATACGACATTCTCTGGGAAAACACACGGAAGGGAAGAATTTGTTCTCCCTCGGGGAGGAGGGGTTGGAAAAGCTTCATAAAGTTGCCAGAATGCTTGGGAACTTGTAAACTGGTTCCATAATTATAGTTTAAGATGGAAAATAGATCCCTGCATCAAATACTGGTGATTAGTTTTGGGGGCCATGGCAGCTATTTGTTCGGGCCACCACTGCTTCCAAATTGGCCCGTCAGGGTGCCAGGAATTTTGCCCAAATGCCTGCTGGTACCTGCTGAAGTGATGGCTGGTAACCAGGCAACCCGGTCAGCACATTGTTTCATTAAAATCGTGTGTGTGTGTGTGTGTGTGTGTGTGTGTGTGTGTGTGTGTGAAAACTACTTCACATAATCACAGTCTTCATCTCACATATGATATTTCAAATCTAAATGAAAACCATCCATTTTCAAGCTTATGGCTACCTGGAATAGGGTAGTAACTCCTAATCATGTGTTCCTTGCCTGCTCCTGTCTCTCAACTGCACACATCCCTGGAGGCTGCTGTCTCTATATTCTCTCCTTCAGGGAGTTCCTCTCTTTTCTAGGCTAGAACTACTGTAAAATTCCTATAAAATTAAGCTTAAAACCACCAGCAAAGCATGGCTTTAAAACGTACACTACAAAAGCTTCTTTGTTTGCTCTGGAGGGGGATGTGTGGGGAGGCACAGTGGGCGGCTGGTACCCAGATACCGGTGTCGTGGCTCGGGCATCGGGCAATCCGGAGGCTTCCCTAACTGGCTCCATTTCCTAACTGTGGCCTTGGGCAAGTTACTGACTTCACCTCCTTAAGCCTACATTCCTGATCCATGAAAGAGTGAAAATAATAGTATACCAGTAGCAGGATGATTGCAGGACTAATGAAATCATGCAAAAGCACTTATTGACTGGTTTGTAATGTTACCAATAAGCGCTAGTTGTAATGATAATTATTATTACACTTAACAATGGCAGGATGAACCAATCTGGGTGACAGTGATTTGCAACCTATGAAGCTCTGTGAAAATGTGAAATAGTATTATTATGGTGTCTAGTGTTGAGTGAATGCCAAAGAGCTTGGTAGAAAGAGAAACAAGCAGGAAATCAGGAAAGCTGGATCCTTTTTCTTTCTTTTTCTAAAGGTTTTATTTATTTATTTGAGAGAGAGAAAGAGAGTGCACAGGAGCAGAGGAGAGGGTGTAGAGGGAGAGGGAGAAGCAGACTCCCCACTGAGCAGGGAGCCCAATTCCAGGACTCTGAGATCATGACCTGAGCGGAAGGCAGGTGCTTAACTGACTGAGTCACCCAGACACCCCAGGAAAGCCAGATCTTAATGCTACTCTTGCCATTAACCCTGCACTGTGACCTCGGGCCAGTCTCTTTCTGAGCCTCAGCTTTCTGGCTTGTAAGTAAAGCAGTTTGATTAGATTATCTTGAGATCAATCCCAGCTCTGAAATTCTATGATTCCATGAATATTGGAGCAAATAAGTGACATAGCACAGCTTACACAGTTTTTGGAATAGAGTGGAAGGTCAATACATACTATGTGGTTCATGCCTGAGGTTGATAAAAGTTAACCCCAACTGCAGCGATCAGAAAGAGCAATCTGGGGGAATTCAGTGAAAAGGCAAACTAATCTGCCACACCTCGGGAATCTTGGAGGACATTACTGTGGCAGAAAGTAATAATTTCTATCATCTATAATGGCAATACTAAACTCAAAAGTAATAATTTCTATCTATAATGGCAATACTAAACTGGGACACAGTCTCTATTCCCGAGGAGCTGACAAACTATTGGATAAAGCATTATAATGGTGGGGATACCTTTACATTTTCGGTATAATCCTGTATAGTGCTAATATTGCTCATAGATTATTTGTCCATTGTTCTGTAAAAATATAGCTGCTTGTGTATTCACCTCTGACTTTGCTTCTCCACCCTCAGCCCTCCAGCAGCTTCTGGACGTTAAATATTATCTCTTCATGTGAGTGGTACCAGAAGGAAGAGTCATATATTACTCTTTTACTTCCTAGGAGCCCCTTGAACTGGTTTGCAGGGCAGCTCTGGATTCTTTCTTATTCTTTTCAGAGGACAGATCAGTTGAGATATGGCTGCTTGGCCTGAGTCTTCCCCAGGGCTCCAATTTTATTTTTCCTGTCCACTCTGCCCCTTGGCCCTCAATTAAGACAAAATAACCAGAAATGATAACAATAACTAGACAGTGCAGTGTGGTGGCAGCACTTCGATCAATCCATGGATAGGCTAAATATTTCTTTTGCTACTATAGCAACTACTATTGAATGCCTTGTCACTTACCTTTGAAACTCTTTGGAAATGTGGAAGTGGTTTTGCATGTAAATGCTTAAATCACCTCATTTAGTGAAGACACTTTCATCTCCCTCCAAGATTCTTCTTAAAGAGACTTTTACTATTTTTTTCAGATATCATTAGAAATGTAGAATGCCGTATTGATAGATTTCCCCCAAACTCACTGATTTTCATACTCCCTGAGAGTGACAAGGATATTATGAAAACCACAATAGAAAGAATTTCCATAAAAATACTTAATCAAAAATAAAAGACCTGATGCTTAAAGATACTTCCAATTATCTGGAAAATTGATGAGATAATTGAGTGCTCATTTAACAATTCGTTAGATAAACATGTATTAAATGCCTAAAAGTATTGTATGTGCAGAGCCCTTCAAACATAAAAGAGATTAAGAAATGGTTGCTACTTTCAAGGAGTTCAATTAAAAATTGCTTGCTTTATATCTTGTACAAATACCTAATATTTTATAAAACATTTTCCATATGTAGCAACTCATTTCATCCTCAGAACAATCAATCCTTGTTTCACACTTCATAAACTTGAGGTTTATTGTTGCTCACTGTTATTTGGCAACCAGAATGTTCATTTTGATTCCTGGTTTGATTTTATGTGCTTCATGACTAAGAGTTCACAAAGCATTCATTGGAAATAAAGTTTTTTCATCTTCTTGCTCTCTAGTCCTTGCTCCTCTTAGGTCTGAGTTCCCTCCTGAAAGTGTCAAGGGCTAAAATGACTTTTCAAATTCTCTGGCAGGGACCTCTACTGCACACCTGTGGTGGGGACCTGATTCTTGATTTCCTCTCCCTTTTTATTTTTTATTTTTAAAAAAGATTTATTAATTTATTTATTCATGAGAGACATAGAGAGGCAGAGACATATAGGCAGAGGGAGAAGCAGGCTCTTTGCAGGAGCCGGATACAGACTTGATCCTGGGATTACAACCTGAGTGGAAGGCAGCCACCCAACTGCTGAGCCACCCAGGCATCCCTTACTTTTTAATTTCTTAAAAAATATTTTATTTATTTATTTGACACAGAGAGAGAGAGCATAAGCAGGAGGAGGTGCAAGCAGAGGCAGAGAAGCAGGCTCCTTATAGAGCAGGGAGCCCGATGTAGGGCTCAGTCCCAGGACTCCAGGATCATGACCTGAGCTGAAAGAAGGCAGACACTTAACCAACTGAGCCAACCAGTTGCCCTTTGTTTTTTTTTTTTTTTTTTTTTTTTAATTTATTTATTCATGATAGTCACACGGAGAGAAAGAGAGAGGCAGAGACACAGGCAGAGGGAGAAGCAGGCTCCAAGCACCGGGAGCCCGATGTGGGATTCGATCCCAGGTCTCCAGGATCGCGCCCTGGGCCAAAGGCAGGCGCCAAACCGCTGCGCCACCCAGGGATCCCTGCCCTTTGGATTCCTCTCTTACCCAAACTTCTAGACCAGAATTCAGGAGTACATTGCTACTTCATTTTCGCTTTCTAATTTCCCTTTATTCCACTCCTGATCATTCCTTCCAGGTCATTTGCCATCTTGGGCTATTTTCTACCAAAAGGTTGAAAGAATTGGGCAATTCTGGATTTATCCTGTCCCATGTTTTCATGTAGAGAGGAGGAAACTGGGGCTCACAGCCATCAGTTGTAATGCCAAAGCCACACAGATAGGTGGTAGAGCTGGACTTGAACCCGAGAGGCTATGTTTTTTGACCAGATGTCTTTTAAAGACATCAAGTTGTGTTTAAAAGCCATCTATCAAATGATATACTACTCTTCCTCCTCGGATTAAGAGCTTCTTTTACCTTGCTAACATGTAAACATTTGGTTACTGTTACAACAGAAATCTACCCAGTTTTATAATGTTTCAC
Source organism: Canis lupus dingo (assembly GCF_003254725.2). Classification (NCBI taxonomy): domain Eukaryota; kingdom Metazoa; phylum Chordata; class Mammalia; order Carnivora; family Canidae; genus Canis; species Canis lupus. Next base: position 21,352,041 of record NC_064249.1, read on the forward strand.
AGATCACATGGTTGTGTTTTTCCAGAGTATACGTGTTCACCAAGGAATTAAGTAGTGACTGAGTCCATTACTGAGCATCTACTATGTACCAGGCATAACAGAGGCATCAGGAATATAAAAACCACCAGCTTTGGGCCTGCCTTTAATTGAAAGTATTCTTTGGATCTGTGTAAGATCATTCAACCGTGGATTAATTTATTTTTATTTTTTTAAAAATCTTTATTTATTTATGATAGTCACAGAGAGAGAGAGAGAGAGAGAGAGACAGACAGAGACACAGGCAGAGGGAGAAGCAGGCTCCATGCACCAGGAGCCCTACGTGGGATTCGATCCCGGGTCTCCAGGATCGCGCCCTGGGCCAAAGGGAGGCGCTAAACCACTGCGCTACCCAGGGATCCCTCAACCGTGGATTACTAGTAACCAAATAATTTTAGTGTAAATAGTCCTGCAAATGTGAGAAAAATTAGTAACAAGAAGAACTGAGCTCCGGTAAGGTGTTGATGCAGTCCTTGCGGCCTTTAACCCGAACATTTAGGATTTCGCAGCGCAGAGGACCCAAGAAGTGCTATTTGACTGTCACCAACCGTGGTTTTATTTTTATTTATTTATTTTTTAAAGATTTTATTTATTTATTCATGAGAGACACACACAGAGAGAGGCAGAGACACAGGCAGGAGGGAGAAGCAGGCTCCATGCACCGGGAGCCCGACGTGGGATTCGATCCTGGGTCTCCAGGATCACACCACGGGCTGAAGGCGGCGCTAAACTGCTGGGCCACCCAGACATCCCCACCAACCCTGGTTTTAAAAGTCTCCTGGGGGATCCCTGGGTGGCTCAGCGGTTTAGTGCCTGCCTTCGGCCCAGGGCGTGATCTTGGGGTCCCGGGATCGAGTCCCACGTCGGGCTCCCTGCATGGAGCCTGCTTCTCCCTCTGCCTCTCTCTCTCTCTCTGTTTCTCTCATGAATAAATAAATAAAATATTAAAAAAAAAAGTCTCCTAAGTTGCTAGTAAACTGTCAAGAGCGCTCCACCCCGGCCGGTCTGTTCCTTTGATTTGCCTTCTCTCCCCCGCAGCGGGCGCCACCGCCGGCCCCGCGCCCCGCCCCGCGCTCCTGCACGCTCTTCCGCGGTCCCGGGGGCCGGGCCTCCTCGGGGCAGCCCTCGCGTGACTCCCCGCTCCGGACCATGGCGGCGGCGGCTTGGGGCCGGCGCCTCCCTCGGGCGTGGCTCCGCAGGTGCGGCCCCGACTGCCCCCGAGCCCCAAGGGCGGCCGGGGCTCCCCCAGGGACGCGCCCCTCGCTGTGTTGCAGGAGCGCGGGCCCGGGCCGCGGCCGTCACTACCGCGCCGCACTCTGCGTGGAGCCCAAGCAGCCCCTGGCCGTCGAGGAGGTGGGCCCCCGGCCTGTCCGGCCTCACGAGGTAGGGGGGGGCCCCGGGGCTCGCGGTCACCCTGCCCGCGGCCGCCACGCACACCCCACCCGGGAGGCCGCGTCCTGCTCGGAGTTCCCGAGTGCTCGGCTAGGGGGCGCCCGGGAGCCCCGAGCGCAGCGGCCTCCTTTGCCCCCCAGGCCTCTTGCCCAAGCCCCAGAGCTGTTGCCTTAGAAACAGACAATTCTGAGTCGCACGCGACTTTGCATAAGCACTTGCAGGGTATTGGTTCAGTACACATAAATGGACCCCATCCTTGGCTTCCGCTTCGGTGTCAGCATTTAATGATCTGTCCTCCCTCCTCTCCCAGACCAGTCTGGTCACGTCTGTCCCGTAATTCTGAGTATGTGCCTGGTGCCCTCCTTTGGTGTAGTGCAGGGATTTGGGGTGGGGTTATTTAGGATCGTGGCCATTTCCAGTGAAATGTGGAGGTCACTTTGGCCCTGCCGGGTAACCCCTCTGGTGACACAGTGTCACCTCGAATGGAGAATGAGAACCTCTGACAAGGCCAGGCAAGCAGTGAGCCTCCGTGTCAGGGATCCCTGGTGAGAGGGAGCCATGCAGCTTCAGTCCTGAAGTGTCACTTCGCTTGCAGGGACCCTGTTGTGAAATGGATTATTTGAGCGGGCATATGATGGCAGCCGGTCTGCTTCCTGGGATTCGTGTGCTGAAGGAGGGTCATTCTTGAATTATCCTCGAATCGAGGTGGAGCGGCTTGAGGACCTGTGTGCGCCACACATGTCAGCAACCGATGTGTCCTGCACACAGGGTGCACAGGTTGAAGGCTGGGCTTCTTGGTTCTGGTGTTTGCCCAGGCACTGCCTCGTAGGAATTAGCTCAGGAGAGTTGGGTCCCTGTGAGTTTACTCACCATCAAATCCTCATGCTCTGGAACGGTGCCTGGCACATGGCAGACACTCAAAACATCGCTGAATGGATGCATTTTGTCCATAGAAATATCTTCTCACCAACATGGCTTCCTCTGTACTAAATTGGGAATGTAAGCAAACAAATAAATGAATGTCAGTGATTCTCTCTCTCAGCCTTCGTTTTCTCCTGTTTCTCGGCCCTGTTCTCCCTCTTCAGCCTGTGTCACAATCACCTGGGGCTCGTTAGAACAGATTGCTGAGCTTTGTCCCCGGAGTGATTCCATAGATTGGGGTGACGCCTGAAAATCTGAATGGCTAGGGAAACTCCCAGGTGACACTGAAGCCAGTGGTCTGGGAACCAGACCTTCAGAACCACTGGCTTCCAGGGTCTAGAAAAAGTGCTGGCTACACTGTGCAAGCCTGCCTCTGCTCCGGCATGGGCATGAAACACAGAAGCTTGAGACCTACAACTGGCCTCCAGGATGGTAGCTGATCCCTAGAAAATAGCTGGTCACGTTACCCCTCTGCTTAAAACCCTTTAATGGCTTCCCACTGTTCCTATTGTGAAGACGCAGAGCCTCAGTAAAGACTACACACCACTGGATGGTGTGGTCTCTGCTCTGTAGCCCTATCTCTTTCACCTCTTTGTGCTCTAAGCTCGCTGGTTTTTCTTTTGTGCCTATCACAGGACTTTTGCACATGCCATCATAACAAAAGGCCAGATGACCCTATTATGCACTTTCATAGCACCATGTATTTCTCTCTAACATTTTGTGTAAGAGTTGTAATTTAACACACAAAGCATCACAGTTACTTGGCTGATGTCTGACTAATCCCATCCAAGTACTAACCAGGCCTACCCATGCTTAGCTTTCGAGATTGGATGAGATCGGGTGTGTTCAGGTGGTACGGCCGTAATCTGATGTCTGTCTCTCCCATAGTCTTAGCTCCATGAAGGCAAGAACCTTGTCCATTTTGCTTCATGATTACACACTGGCACTTAATTCAGTGTTTGGCATATAACATTCAGGAAATATTTTGGTACAGTTGAATGAACTTCGTCCCACAGACACGAACTCTGCTTTGTTGCTGTTTCCTTTTTATTTTTTAATTAAGGATTGTACTTATTTATTTGAGAGAGACAGCAGAGCAGAGCTGCAGAGGGAGAGGGAGAAGCAGGTTCCCCACTCAATAGGGAACTCACCGTGGAACTTGATCCTGGCACCCTGGGATGACCACCTGAGCTGAAGCCTGAAGTAAAAGAGAAAGCACCCAGGCACTTTCTGCTCTTATGTTTCCTTTGCAGGTCAGGGTTGATGTCCATTTTTGTGGAGTTAATTTTGCTGATATTTTGGTCTGCCGTGGTCAGTATCAGGAAAAACCCCAACTTCCTTTCACACCTGGTGAGTATGAAGGGGCCAAATGACTGGTTGGGAAAGAAGCTACAGAGTTTTCAGAACCGTGTGCTTCATCACTGGTGATGCTTGCCTGCTGGCAGTGATGCTTCGGCTCTGTCAGCCTCGCCGCTAATTAGAAGCACTAGATTGTGAGCCCCTTGAGGGAAGGTTCTATGACTGTCTCGCTCCTAGTTTTATCCCCTATCTTAGCATTGTGCCTGGCTCCTAGTAGATGCTCAACAAAAACTTTATTTTATTTTTTTAAAATATTTTATTTATTTATTCATGACACACACACACATACACACACACACACACAGAGGCAGAGACACAGGCAGAGGGAGAAGCAAGCTCCATGCAGGGAGCCTGATGTGGGACTCGATCCCAGGTTCCCAGGATCACGCCCTGGGCTGAAGGCGGCGCTAAACCGCTGAGCCACCCGAGCTGCCTTCAACAAAAACTTTAATGATGCATAAATGAACAAATGAATTTTTACATATTGTGTTCAGCAGAATTCTGATCAGAATCCTCGGCCCTTGTCATCCCCTTTCATACCTTGTTAGTGCCTCAGTTTTGTTTTTTCACTGAAGGGTCATAAACATCTGTTTGCAGCTAAAACTCTCAGTCCTCACAAACACATTCCTAAAGAAACCGAATATTAGAAGATCAGAAAGAAGAAAAAGAGTTTATACATTTCTAGCAGTCCACTGTCTGATTTTAATTATGCCCAATCTGATTACATTTAGATCTCAAGTATGCGGACAAATGACTGCTTTTTGTTACTGGAATTTAGTTAAAGAGATATAAGTATAGCCTGTTGTGTATATAGTACATGTATATTTTATACAGACATATACTATTAAGGATACACTGATTGCAAAATAGTTGCTGTGTTTTGGCCTCAGGGTGTTTGGTTGTGTCTCAACATTTGGAACCATTTCCCTCTGTATTTGCTGACATGCTGGATGGGGGGAAATGTCATACTCAATTGAGTTATTCCTCTGGCAGCTCAAGTGGGAAATGTATGATCGTTAAATTCAGAAATTTTGGAGGTGAATAGTAAAGAGCGGACATCAGTTCATCCAAATTGAACCAAGAACTTTATGGATAAATATAGTTCATCCCCTTGAGGGCCTCATAGTCCACAAGAGGAGACACAGAAACAGATAAATGTAATATGATGAATGTTGTAATTGGGGTACTGTAAAGCGCCCAAGGCCCCAGTGAGCAGGATCAAACTTACTTGTGTATCTGTGATTCTGTTTTTGCCCATTCTTGAAATTTTCAGTTGTGTCTTGGTAAGAATGGGACTGCCATAGCTTTTCAGGTTGTGATCATTAAATCTTAAGTTCCGGGCAGCACCCATGGTCCAGCGGTTTAGCGCCGCCTTCAGCCCGGGGCATGATCCTGGAGACCCGGGATAGAGTCCCACGTTAGGCTCCCTGCATGGAGACTGCTTCTCCCTCTGCCTGTGTCTCTGTCTCTCTCTCTCTCATTCTGTGTCATGAATAAATAAATAAAATATTAAAGAAAAATAAATCTTAAGTTCCCTTTCCTGTGTTTTAGGTAGGATGTTCTTCCTTGAGCGGTAGGGGGACACTAAAACCGTCTCAGCTCTAGAAAACGGATAGAACGGCCTGTTGATCAGGCTTTTACTGTCTCTGTGGAGCTGGGCTTTCTAGATAACCTAGTGTTTAAACCATTTGTTTTAGGAATGGAGTTCTCTGGGATTGTATTGGAGACAGGCGCAGATGTCAGCACAGTGAAAGAGGTAAATGAGTTGAAATCTAAGGAATTGATGTGTGTGTAGCTATGAGACATGTGCTAACCTCATCTATAGCCAAAGGATCTCACTTCTCTTGGCCTTTGCCAACAGACACCAGAGGGGAAACCGAGATGAAGGGGGAAGAAATGAATTCTGAATTGGAGGAAGGAAGCCAGTGGAAGTTCCTGGCTTCGTAAAACCTTTTATTACTAAAGAAGGCAGTACCTTAGTCTTCAGTCACTGAGAGGATAGAAAATTCTCAAATTTCAGCCTCTTGTGAAAAAAATTCTGGGATTCTAATTTACTTCAGCTTTTTCCATACTCTGTCCTGTCCAGAATGTGCTCATAACATCTTGGCATCCCGGTGGGGGTATTGAGAAAATGGTTGAATTATTTACCAAACATTAACTCTGAATAAGTGATTACGGCAAACCTATGTCTTATGGGGTCAGAGAGAAAGATTTTCTTTCTTTTTTTTTTTGATCAATTTGGGAAGAGGTCTGCTTGAAGGCAAGGCCATGCATTTGAACAAGCCCTTAATGGTATTTTCTCTTCAGGGAGATCGAGTTATTGGCGTGAGTGGCTTTAATGGTATGGCTGAAGAATGCATCATTGACCAAAAGGTATCCCTAGCTCTCAATATTGATGCTTGGAGATTTTTTTTTTCCTCATTTCTTTTCTTTAATCTCCACCTAGCTCTCATTCCTTGTTACCCTTCTCTCCCCCTTCTTTGTATTTGTTGTCTTTGTATTTGTTCCTCAGCCAACACTTCTTTCAAATGCTAAACCCTTTTCTGTATCCGTGTGACAACCCTGCACAGAGCTTTGTTTGTGTGGAGCGGTGTGACGAAGAAGGGCATTTTGTTTTCTGAGTCCTGGAGCAACTGACTGGCTGTCCCATTGGAGTATAGGTAGTTTTGGTAGAAAAACTGGTTTGGGGCATTGAGCTGGATATAATAGGTTTCTCCCGGACGTGCAGCTTGTGAAAGAGAGAGTCCTGGGAATGGAGCCAGCCAGGGTGGTGGGCTAGGGTTGCTCAGGATGTGAATGGCGGCCCCTAGTGGTGAAGAGTACGCAGTTTTTCCCACAGTTTTATTGAGGTAAAATGTCCATAGAACCATCTCTGAATGGGTTCCATTCTCTGAAACTTGATTCCTTCCTGAGCCAGATACTAGCCTTGGGATTTGTGAAGACCCATACACCCAAGTTTTGAACTCTGTCACAGCTTGCTTGGTTTTGACTTCCGGTGGCTTTTGGTTCCTGACAGGTTTGGTTCATTGGTGTATCAGTCACTCAATCAGATCGTAATATTTACTGAGCAGCTTTTTTCTTTTCTTTCCTTTTCTTTTAAAGATTTTATTTACTTATTCAGGATCACAACCTGAGCCAAAGGCAGACGCTCAACCACTGAGCCACCCAGGTGCCCCTACTGAGCAGCTTTTAGGAACAGGTTACATGTGCTTAATCTCTAAGTTACTCTTATCTCTTTTTATAGACACTGTGGCAGATTCCAGAAGGAGTCTCCCTCCGAGAAGCCGCTACCCTGCCTGTATCCTATGGCACTGCTCTTTTGGCTCTGGAGCATCGGGCATGCACTCAGCCTGGGTAAGAGGCTGTGTAGACCAGTCAGAGCTAGATGGTATCTCTTTCTGATATCAGAAGTGCCCAGCAAGACCTTGCCCCCACCTTTCCCCTCCCTGACCTTTATTTTTTAACTTTTTTAACGATTTTATTTCTTTATTTGAGAGAGAGAAAAAATATGAACGTGGGGGGATGGGGCTTGGGAAAGGAAGAAGAGACTCCCGCTGAGCAGGGAGCCTGATACAGCACTGGATCCTGGGACCTGAGATCATAACCTGAGCCGAAGGCAGATGCTTAACCTATTGAGCCACACAGGTGCACCTCCCCTCCCTGACCTTTAGCTCTTGTTCAGCTTGGGTGAGGAAAGGCCAAAGGAAGGTAATGACCAGATGGGTCTGGTGACAGCGGGGTTATCTTTTTGTCTGAGATGGAATGGTGGACTGTGAAATTGGCCAATATGAATTTGGAGAAATACCTCTTTCAAACCTGGCCACTCTGGAGATCACCTCCTAGAAACTCTTACATGTGAGAGAGTTGGTTTATGTAAACTTGTTTCCATCTAGTTTTGTGGAATCCTATGGTATTTGTTCTTGTGAGGCGTGACTGGGTGTGCCTACCGGTGGTATTTCAAACTCAAAGGTGCAGTGATTTCCTACTTCACCTGAAATATATGCCTTTTGCCCTTTTCAGAGAGACTCGGAATTGCTCCAGATAAGTGACTTTAGTTGAACTGTGGCCATTCCTTGATCACCACCATCAAAGATGCAGCAATGTTTAGTATGAGAATGATTTTAGGACGCAATTTCTGAAGCAGACATTGGAGTGGTAGCTCAAAAGAAGGGTTGCTCCTGGCATGATGAAGAGGTTCCCTAGAGGGATTAAGGAATATTTTTCTTAGGAAGTCTTCAACCCAACCAAATTCTCACCAATCAAGCAGTCACAGACATAAACCAGCCCTAACGTCTAGAGAATGGGTCTCCATGAAATGTTGAATGAAATGGCCTTTAAGTTCTCTTCTTGCTTTAAAGTGGTCATGAAATCATATGATTGGATGATTTTTGAAGGTTTCTGAAGTAATGCCCACCTTTCTCTGGCAGAGAAACTGTTTTAGTGACGGCAGCTGCTGGAGCCACCGGCCTTGCAGTGATTGATGTGGCAACGAATATTCTTCAGGCTAAGGTACTTGCATGGTAGGGTCTGCATTAAAAAAAAACCACAAAGCACCACACCTCCAGTTTTCAAACACAGAATATATTCATTTGTTCATTCATAAATATCATAGGTAAGGCACTGAGATATAAAGTAATCCAGAGTAGGGTCTTGCCATCTTATTTGCTTGCGGACTGGTGAGGGGACCTGGGAGTAGATCACTCATCCTTCCAGTTACTAGAACCTGGTGAGAGCTGACTTGCTTCATGGCCTCTGCAGATTCTGTTCCCTTCCCCTGTAATGCTCTTCTGAACTGTCTTCCCCTGCACTTCAAAAAAAATTTTTTTTAAAGATTTTATTTATTTATTCTTGAAGACACAGAGAGAAGCAGACTTCCTGTGGAGAGCCTGATGCAGGACTTGATCCCAGGACCCCAGGATCACATCCTGAGCTCAAGGCTGACTCTCAGCCACTGAGCCACCCAGCAACCCCTGCTGGACTTCAAACAAACTCAGATGTCATTTCTTCAGGGAATTATTCTTTATCCTATAGGAGATGTTAATCTCTCCTCCATCCCCCTGCTCCCCCACTTCCCCAGTTGTTTGTAGGTGGTCTCCTAGCATGCTATACATCTCTCTTTCGTGGTACGAACCTCAGTGTGTGGTTTATCTTTTACCTGTGTCATGATTGGATTAATGTCTCCCCCCTACTCAACTGTAATCCCACTGAAGGCAAGGACAGTGTCTGCATGGCACATTACTGTAGTCCCAGCAGCTGGCATGGTACCTAAACCATAGTAGGCACTCAATAACTATTTCTTTTCTTTTTTTTTTAAAGAGTTTTTTTTAAAGATTTATTTATTCATGATACACACACACACACACACAGAGAGAGAGAGAGAGAGAGAGGCCTCTAGAGACAGGCAGAGGGAGAAGCAGGCTCCACGCGGGGAGCCTGACGCGAGACTCGATCCCGGGACTCCAGGATTGTGCCCTGGGCCAAAGGCAGGCGCCAAACCGCTGAGCCACCCAGGGATCCTTTTTAAAAGATTTTATTTACTTATTCAGGAGAGACACAGAGAGACAGAGGCAGAGACAGAGGCAGAGGGAGAAACAGGCTCCACGCAGGGAGCCTGATGTGGGACTCGATCCTGGGACTGCAGGATCATGCCCCAAGCTGAAGGTAGATGCCCAACCGCTCAGCCACCCAGGCACCCCGGAGAAAGTTATTGAGGCATGATCAGCTTGGGTCATGATCCTGCAGTCCCGGGATCGAGTCCCGCATCAGCACTGGGTGTTATGCTATATGTTGGCAAATCGAACTCCAATAAAAAAATATACAAAAACAAAACAAAAACAAAAACAAAAAACCCAAACTATTTCTTGAGTGAAAGAATAAATAAAGAAAGACCGAGGTCTCTGCAAGGGCATCATTCTGAGGTGGTAGGTGTCAGATAAGGAGGATTTCTTAGAGACAGCAGACATTTAAGCTGACTTCTGAAGGACTGGTAGCAGTTGAATGGAGGAAGGAAGGAAGGGAAGGCCATTTCAGTGGTGGGAGGGCATATTATCAGAAACATGGGATCTCACACGATGCATTCCCTGGAATTGCAAAGTAGCGTCTATGGAGCAAAGGGTATGTGGGAGAATGGTGGAAGATGACTCTAGGGAGGTGAGCAGAGACAAGATCAGGAGGTACTGAAGAATTTGAACCCTTAGTGGAAGCTATCAGGAGGTATGAAGGACTTTAAACAAGGAAGTACCATGGTCATGTTTGCATTTTGCCAAGTTCATTCTGGTAGCAGTGGGGATGCAGGATAGGGCAAAGTCAGGGGTAGTCTGGAGGCAGTAGGGCAGCCTCTTGGAGCAATCCAAGCCAGTCCAGTGGTGATGATACTTGACCCAAAGCACTGGAAGCGATGAATTGAGAGATACTAAAGTAGAAGAAAATAGAGAGTTTGATCCTAATACAGTTGAAGGAACAAGGAATTTGAAGCTAGTCTGACCTAGGTTCAGATCCCAACACTGCCTCTAGCTTAATTGCTTCGCTTTCCTCTTTGGTACAATAAACCTTTCCTCATATGGGGTCGTTGTGGGAATATTGAAATTACACGTGCAATATGCCTGTTAGAGGGCATGGCATGTTGGTAAGAATCTCTTAAAAAGGATTCCTGTTATTATTAGACATTGAGTGGGTAGGAGCAAACTAGGTTAACTTGTGGATTTGCCATTTATTGCAGTTGAGAACACAGGAGGAAATGGTGAGCTCAGTTTTGGAAGTATTAAGTGTGAGGTTTCTGTGGAACATGCAGTTGGGATATCCAGAAGGCACCGAGATACCCAGGTTTGGAGATAATTGGATTGCTCTGGAATTTCTTCAGGTGGTGTCTCTCCTGTTTTGCATTAAGTTCTTTTTGGGAAGGGCATATGAGTTCTGAAAGCAATTTTAGATATCAAGAAGCTCTCCATGGAATATTAACACATTTCATGTCAAAGCAAGGGCTTTTAGCACCTCTCAGTGGGGAGACCAAAATTAGTCTCATTGTCTAGAACTGCTGACTACCATTCCTAGGAAGATAAAATTGCACCATTTGTTTTGAATAGTGATAGTAGGTTAAGTAGAGAGAAAAATTGACTTCAATTCAGATATTAAAATTAATCCAAGCTGTATTTTCTTGAGTAGCCATAATGGTTTGTGTGTGTGTGTGTGTGTGTTTTAAGATTTTATTCATTCACTTGACAGAGAGAGAGAGCGAAAGAGAGCGAGCAGAAGCAGAGGGGAGCAGCAGGCAGAGGGAGAGGGAGAAGCAGACTTCCTGCTGAGCTGAGAGCCCGATGCAGAGCTCCATCCCAGGACCCCGGGATCATGACCCTAGCCGGAGGCAGATGCTCAACCGACTGAGCCACCCAGGCACCCCAACCATAGTGGTTTTAAGCAAAAGCAAACAACAACAAAATAATAAAAATAACTTTAAAAGTGTCATCATGCCACCCACTTGGAACAGGTTATTTTGAGAACAACCTCTATTCGCAGCGTTTCATATTGCTTTCAAAGTGCCTCCACGCCAATTATCATACCCCTGATCCTGACAAACCCCTGGGAGAGGGGTAATGTGTTTATTATCCCTATTTCACAGATAAAGAAAGTGAGGCACCAGGGGATACAATGGTTTGTGGCAGGTCTCAATGGCGCCCTTGTGAGAATCAAGATTGGTGTCAAGTCCCTGACCCTAGCCTGGTGTCTGCCCTCTGTGGTGCTGTGTGAAGCTACTTGAGGGTTCCTCTGGGGAGTACTTGAGGGTGGCTTTCAGTTTCAAATAGTTATGGGTGAGTTTGCAATCTTCTAAGGGCACTGATGGTGCTGTGTGTTTGAATGCAAGTTCTCAATGTCACCTTGGGGCCAAACTGCTCGGGCTGGTGGGTGCTATCCAGTAACAAGGCACCTCTAGGCAGTGCTTACGTGTTTGAAGCTTTTCTGGAGGCTTCCAAACCCCACACAGCCTCACAGTCTGGCCCATGGTCATCCTTGCCAGGCGTTAAGCATGGTTTTCTCCCAGGGTGATGGAATGGAAAAGCATGGGCTTTGGAGTCCTGCAGCACCACTGGGTTTGAATGGTTTTCTACCACCTACTTCCTGGCTAATCCTGAGTTAATTACTTAACCTCTAGGTCTGTGTCTCCATCTATAGAATGGGAGTAATTATACCTCCCCCATAATGTTCTATGAGGCTTAAATAGAATAAATGATTGTGTATGTGCAGCAATAAATTCAATTTATCTAACACTTTGTTTTCCAAGTGCTTTACGGACAGTATTGCATTTGCTTTTTTAAAATAAATCTTGCTTTACGGACGAGGTAACTGGAGCTTAGGGAAGCTGGTGGACAGCACAGAGGTTAAAAGTATGAAGTCTGGAGATGGACAACCTGGGGTTGGGTCCCAGTTCTGTTTCTCATTAGTTGTGTGATGTTGGGCCTCCCATTAGTTATGTGACCTTGGGCAGGTTCCTTAACTTCTTTTGCTTTAGTTTCTTCATCTCTAAAATGGGGGATGCTAATAGTGTGTGTATCATTGGGCTACTAAGACTAAGAGAGTTATTAATATATGCAAAGCATTTACAATAGTACCTGGCACATAGTAAGCTTTTTGTAAATTAGTTCCTATTAAGTAGTTTGTTGTAGGTGACACTGCTAGTTAGTAGCAGAGCCAGAATTTTAACTCAGGTCTTTCTAACTTCAAGATCTTTCCACTGAATTGTGTTTTACCCTCTGGGAAGCCTTTTGAGATCTCAAACTAGGTTGGATACCTCTCGTTTGGACTTCTGCCACCATCTGTACTTCCCCACCATCACACTGCTGTATCTTGCTATCTTGACTCATAGCAGGTACTCAATAAATGATGGTTTAATCTATTTTTGGGAAAGACTTTCTGATTATCTCCTGAACCATCTCCTAGCTAGACTCATTGGGGTTCCAGGATTCCTGGAAATGTGGATCCCATGGCCAGTGGGTGTGGAGGGCCAAGTGTGATGGTGCTGTGTGTTGGCCCTGATGTGTAGGATTGGGGCTGGTCCTAGGGCAGCAAGGTCACACTGTTTTTTTTTGTTTGTTTTGTTTTGTTTTTTGTTTTTTTTGTTTTTTTTGGTCACACTGGTTTTGTTGGTTATTCCCTTTGGTTGAAAGCTGGGTGGGTAGGATGAGCCTCTCTTGGTACATATATCCTGGATCACCAGAAGCTTTGTGTTCTCTATGCAGGTGATAGCTGCCGTCGGAAGTGATGAGAAGTGCCAGCTTGTGATGCAGAAGGGCGCGCAATCCGTCGTGAACTATAGTCAGGGCGGCCTGAAGGAGGCTGTGAGGAAGCTGGTGGGCAGTGTTGGGGTGAATGTGGTCATCGACACAGTGGGAGGAGATGTCTTCCTGGAGGCACTCCGCAGGTGCATGTGATGGTCTTTCCAGAGGGGGCTGGACCTGGGGCTCTGCTAAAGCCTTTTCAGACCTGTCTTCCTTCTAGTCTTACTTCTCTTCCATTTTAGCTGCTCACTTTTCTTGTAGGCATTGGCTTCAACGAGAACAGCTGAGTGGGAGGGTGAAAAGGAATAGAAGCAGAGGGAAAATCAGGAAATGCTTAAATATAGAAAAACAAGATATCCAGCTGGAAAATATCCAAAAAATGACTGCAGACTCTCTGGTTGGCAATACTGAATGCTTTAGAAATTATGCACGTGTTAAATTCAGCTATGCGGTTCCCATTAACTACTTTATATATATATATATATATATATATATAGTGTGGGTGATTCTCAGGATCATTGTTCAGATGTTAGAATGACCTGAGTGGCAGGCCCTGGTTCACTATGCACCAAAGTACAGACTCTTTCTTTCTTTCCTTTCTTTTCTTTTCTTTTCTTTTCTTTTCTTTCTTTTCTTTTCTTTTCTTTTCTTTTTTCTTTCTTTTCTTTTCTTTTCTTTCTTTTCTTTTCTTTTCTTTTCTTTTCTTTCTTTTCTTTCTTTTCTTTCTTTTCTTTCTCTTCTCCTTCCTTCCTTCCTTCCTTCCTTCCTTTCTTTTCTTTTCTTTTCTTTTCTTTTCTTTTCTTTTCTTTTCTTTTCTTTTCTTTTCTTTTCTTTTCTTTTCTTTTCTTTTCTTTTCTTTTCTTTCTTTTCTTTTCTTTTCTTTTCTTTCTTTCTTGTACAGACTCTTGATCTCACTGCTTTCAGAGGCAGCCAGCAGTGTAGGTATCTCCTTGATTTGTTTTATTTAAAATCATTAGAGGCATCCCTGGGTGGCGCAGCGGTTTAGCGCCTGCCTTTGGCCCAGGGCGCGATCCTGGAGACCCGGGATCGAATCCCACGTCGGGCTCCCTGCATGGAGCCTGCTTCTCCCTCTGCCTGTGTCTCTGCCTCTCTCTCTCTCTCTCTCTGTGACTATCATTAAAAAAAAAAAATAGAATAAAATCATTAGAGTTTTAGTGGATCTGTCGTATCCACACCAATTCTCATTCTGTCTTTTTTTTTAAAGATTTTATTTATTTATTTGAGACAGAGAAAGCACAAGTGGGGGGGGAGGCAGAGAGAGAGGTATAAGCAGATTCCATGCTGAGCGGGGAGCCCAATGTGGGGCTAGATCCCAGAACCCTGAGATCATGACGCTAGCCGACGACAGACACTCAACTGACTGAGCCCCTCTCATTCTGCTTTTAACCAGGGACTCCAGAGTGTTCTGATAATACTAGTTTCATTTCTCATGTCATCCTGGCAAGCACAATTTTGTGGTTTATCTCAGTTTAAAGTGGAAGAAACAGAAGCAGAGAGAACAGCTTTCCTACGGAAGGGACCCAGTTGGCTCTAGGGCCACTGAGCATCACTGTACTGTGCTGGGTGGTACTGTGGAATTGTGGTACTGTGCTCAGAGAAGCAAAGGAAGGAGTGTGTTGACTCAGTGGGGAGCCAGGCCAGAGAACTGCTAACTCTCATGCTTTTCTTGCCTTCTGGGTAACAGGTAATAGTGTTATCACAAAGGCTTCTTGTTTTTCTCTAAAGAAGAAAAGCAAAAGGCAAAAGCCAAACAAAGATACACATATTCTTTATCAAAGATGTTTACAAAATTATTTGATTTTTTTAAAAGATTTTATTTATTTATTTATTCATGAGAGACACAGAGAGAGAGAGAGTCAGAGACACAGGCAGAGGGAGAAGCAGGCTCCATGCAGGGAGCCCGATGTGGGACTCGATCCCGGGATTCCGGGATCACACCCTGGGCTGAAGGCAGGTGCTAAACCGCTGAGCCACCCAGGAGTCCCTACAAAATTTATTTTTATAACTTCTTACTTAGTGTGAAACTGTATAGTGCTTCTCATGGTAGGTTGCAGAAAACTTGCATGAATTTTTACAGATTCTTCAAAATTCTCTAGAGCAGCACATAACTTAAGGAGTCCTAAAGTAAGTCTTTGTGTGAAGCACATAATGCTTCATGAAAGTGTCTATCTTCATTCCTGCTTCTGAAGTTCGAAATCTTACAGTGTTTGTAACTTGCTTATTTCATTTAGCACAATGTCCCCAAAGTTCATCCATGTCATAGCATGAGACAGGATTTCCTTCCTTTTTAAGGCTGAACAATATTCTATTGTATGTATATAACACATTCTGTTTATTCATCTATCAGTTGGTGGATGTTTGGGTTGCTTCTCCCTCTTGGCTATGGTAGATAGTGCTGCTGAGAATGCGGGAGTGCAACTATGTCTTCAAGGCCTTGTTTTCAGTCATTTTGGATCTAGACCCAGAATGGTATTGCCGGATTATATGGTAGTTCTATTTTTTTTTTTAAGATTTTATTTATTTATTTTAGAGAGAGAAAGAGAGAGGGTACACTTAGGCAAGCAGGAGGAGGAGCAGAGGGAAAGGGAACAAGAATCTGGAGCAGACTCTGCGCTGAGCAGGGAGCCTGATCCCATATGGGGCTCTGTCCCAACACCACGAGATCATGACCTGAGCTGAAACCAAGAGTCGGATGCTTAATCTATTGAGCCACCCAGGTGCCCCTGGTAGCTCTCTTTAATTTTCTTTCTTTTTTTTTTTTAAAAAAAGATTTTATTTATTTATTCAGAGAGAGAGAGAGACAGGCAGAGGGAGAAGCAGGCTCCCTGCAGGAAACCCGACGTGGGACTCGATCCTGTGGCCCCAGGATCAGGCCCTGGACTGAAGGCGGCGCTAAACTGCTGAGCCACCCGGGCTGCCCTCTCTTTAATTTTCTGAGGAACCTCCATATTAACACTTGGTATTTTCTGTTGTTGTTGTTTTTATGGTAGCCATTCTGATCAGTGTGACTATACATTGCTAATTTTTAAAATAATTTCTATTCCTTGTCCTTTCTTGCCCCAGCCTGGCGTGGGAGGGCAGGATCGTGGTGGTGGGTTTTGCTGGAGGAACCATTGCTTCTGTGCCCGCCAACCTTCTGCTCCTGAAGAATGTCTCAGCCATGGGGCTGTACTGGAGCCGATACAAAGAGCAGAACTTTCCCATCTTCTCCAGAACCCTGTCCTCGGCTCTTCAGTACTGCCAGCAAGGGCGCATTCAGCCACACATCGGAGCAGTTTTTAAGCTGGAGAAGGTGAGATACTCTGAAGGGATATGATGTGGCTAACGCCAGGACATCTCTGGTGTCAAGCTACTGGATAGTTTCTTTCTGGATTCCATAAATCCTCCTTTTATGGATTGAAAAGGTACAAACACGGTGCAGAATTATGGGGTCTCACAGGCTGCAGGGTGACAGGATTTCTCCTTGTCTTCAGGGTTGTGTGGCTGTTGCCTCAGGCCTCATGAGCCACCTGGGAAACTGAATTTGCACCGGCCATAAAGGAGCTAGATTTCAAGGGCTCTACCTCCGTCATTGGTTTCTTAAACAGAAGGACGTGATGGAACTTTAGAAAATAATTTACCCGTGTTTGTATGAACTCTGAACTCCATAACATACAAGTCTTAGAAGGAAGCATTTAACTTGACCTTTGATTTTAGAAAACAGATGCTTTAAAGTACAGCCAGATGATCTAAGCTGAGGTTCTGTGAACAAAACACTAAATCATGCCCTGCATCATAGGACTGTAATTCATCCATTAGTCACCGTAGTTAATTTTGTTGGCTATGCACTCCCTTTCTTCATTCCCCTTCAGCCCCATTAATGTGGCTTAAACTTCCTCCAAAGTGTAATTGCATATGCAATATAGTTGTAAATGTGAATCTGTTAGGCATTCACTGTGAAGTCCTTTTTTTTCTTTTTGGTTTCATTTGTTTAATGCTCAAAAAACTGTTTTGGTAACTCCAGTCAGCTATCCTTGGGCGCGATGTTTTATTCATATGCAGATTAGTGGGGCCTGGAGCTGAGCTGTCAGTGCCAGACTTCCTTGCTCACCATGGCTTCCATTTTTATGTTTTTCTCCAGGATGGGGCATATTCTCAAACCTGGTTTACTTTCTTCCTCCTCCTCCTCCTCCTCTTCTTCTTCTTCTTTTTTTTTTTTTTTAAGATTTTATTTATTTATTCATGAGAGACACACAGAGAGAGGCAAGACACAGGCAGAAGGAGAAGCAGGCTTCCTGCGGAAAGCCCAGTGTAGGACTCGATCCTAGGACCCTGGGATCATACCCTGAGCCAAAGGCAGACGCTCCACCACTGAGCCGCCCAGGCGCCCCTGGATTATTGTTCTAATCACTCACGTTGAAGTTCTCTCTTCTCTTAAACATGAATTAGCTATTTAATTACTGACTCCCTGTCAGCTTCTGTTTGCCCTGCTCCTTTCCATCGACTGCTCGGAATGTAGGGTTTTTCTGGTCCTTCCCAGCCTGCTGACCTTCCTGCTGTCACTGGGTCCTCTGAAACCATTCTCCCTAACGATTTCATCTCATTCACATACCCTCTGTTGACCATTTCTTCTCTCTCTCTCTCTCTCTTTTTCCAGTTTGTAAACTACTTAGAGGAAGGTAGTAGAAGTGACAGCTCCTATACATTTAGGTGCATACTGAGGGTTAGGCACTCTGACATCTATTTTCTTATTTCATCTTCATAATGCTCCCTTGAGGTATGAACCATTTTTATCATGTTTTATAGAGGAAGAAATCAAGACTCGTAGAGGCTAAGAAACCTGCTTGGTATTATGTAGTAAGTGACAGACCTGGAATCCAGGCCAGGTGGGTTCGACACCAGATTGGGCGCCTTATGGCTATATCGGACTCTTCTCAAACAAGCCAGGAAGTTGCTTCTTACAAACCTTATTCTAGAGTATAAAGTTTGTCCATCTATCAGAGAATTGTCTATATGAAAGAGCTATCTTACAGTTAAAACAACCAAAAACCTTGAACTTTCCAAGCACTACCAGAATTTATATATTTTGTTCTTTTACACTAAAGATGACTAAGGGCACCTGGGTGGCTCAGTCGGTTAAATGTCTGCCTTCAGCTTAGATCATAATCTCAGGGTTCTGGAATCAAGCCCCAGGTTGGGCTCTCTGATCAGTGGGGAGCCTGCTTCTCTCTCTGCCCATTCTCCCAGTTGGCTCTCTCTCTCTCTCTCTCTCTCAAGTAAGTAAAATCTTTAAAAAAATAAAATGAAGATGATTAAATGAATGTAAATAGTTAATTTCACTTAACCTGGGTAATATTTTTCATGTAAATCAGTTAACGTATTAGAAAAAACTATCAGAACCTGCCTAGACTCAGAAAATGACCACTGTATATATGTAAACAAGTATAGACGTATAATGACCAGAGATACCAGTGCTTCCTAGCTTGATTTTCTCCTGAATCTATGGGCTTATAGATTTGACCTTGATAGTTGATATTATCAGTAGTATAGTATGACTACATACTTTGTACCATAACCTACCTAATAGACATGAGGTATGAACTTCCATAGCACTCAGTGCTTTTTCTTTGCCTACTTGTCATTGTTCAATGCTTGTCATTCCCGTAGACCATAAACTCCATGTGGGCAGGGGCCATGCATCTCCTTGTCTCCAGATGCTGGCAGGTACTCATGTATCTGTTGAATGACTGATTAAGAATAGGGGGCTATCAGGTCAGACCACTTGAGTTCAGATCCTGGCCCTAACACTTGACTGGCTATGGGCAAATTGCTCACATCTATGTGCCTTAGTTTTCTCATCTGTAATGGGGGCAGTGATACACTCTGTCTACTGAGGTCTTTGTGAAGATCAAATAAGATAACTCATATAAAAGTACATAGCAAACAATATATTGTTTAAAGCAAAACACCTGGCCATGATAAAATACAGAGTTGAGCTTTTTCAGTTCGCATGAAATGTAACACATTTACGTTAACATTTCATGGGCAGGATTAGAGAGACAGTCTTTAGATTTTGAATTTTAACTAGAATTTATTGTTTCCTGAAGTGTTGCATCTGTGCCATGATGGGTAGGCCAGGAATGAGCCCCGTGATCTGTCCAAGGAGATGGCCTTATTCAGATGTGCCAAGTCTGCTTTCTGTAGGGAGATGCTCACACACGTCTCAACTAGACAAACTACTTACTCTTCAGAGATCTGAACTTGTTTATCATGTAAAGGTCAGGTGAGGTCACTATGTGAATAGATATGATAGATAGAAATTGTTTACTTAAGTTTCGTGAGTGTATCTGTGGAATATTCTTTTTTTTTTTTAAGACTTTATTTATTTATTCATGAGAGAGGCAGAGACACAGGCAGAGAGAGAAGCAGGCTCCCTGCGGGGAGACCAATGCAGGACTCAATCCCAGGACCCTGGGATCACACCCTGAGCTGAAGGCAGACATTCAACCACCGAGTCACCCAGGCATCCCATTCTGTGGAATATTCTTAAAAAGTAAGTTACTCTTTAAGTTTAGGTAATGTATTAATTTGAATCCACTATTCCATACCTATTTTCTGGGGTCCTCCATACTTGCCAGTGACACCTGCCCCACGCCTTGGCCACTTGTCACACTTTTCTACAGATGGCTCACACCACTTATCCCTGCTGTCATATAGCCAGACCCTTTCCCTAAGACTCATCTCCTAACACTTGGTGGTTGCGTGCTTTCTCTGGCAGGAGGTCCGATCCTAGGCAGGGCCTCCACTGTGCCTTTCAGCGGGTGGGAGCTGCTGCAGACCTGGTGCACAGTTCTGATCTTAAGGAAGCACTGGCTTCCCCAGAAATTGGATATGGAGGTCTGGGTAATGCAACTGGGAAGTTGTAGATAGAGTTTACTGCATGGGACAGGATTTGACAAATGAAAGACAGGAGACAAATTGCTGCCTTTGTTTCTTCTAATAGAGTATGTTGACACGCAGTGGGTTCTATATGGCCTCTCTGGAGAGGTCCTCTAGCTGTATGTCCCCCCGGAGCTGTGACCAGTTCAGGATCAGTAACACACACCTCCTTCCTTGATTCACTTCACCTTCTCCCTCACCCTTGTCTCCCTGGGATTCCAGTGAAGCATTAGGGCATAGATTTTTTTTTTTTTTCTAAAGATTTATTTATTTGAGAGAGCGAGCAGGGAGAGGGCCAGAGGGAGACAGAGAATCCCAAGGAGACTCCCCACTGAGCGCAGAGCCTGACCTGGGCTCCATCCCACAACCCTGAGATCATGACCTGAGCCAAAATCAAGAGTGGGACTTAACCTACTGAGCCTAACCAAGTGCCCCTAGGGCATACATTTTGACTAAGCTCTATTTTCTTTTCTTTCTTTCTTTTTTTTTAAGATTTTATTTATTTATTTGACAGAGAGAGCACAAGTAGGGGGAGTGGCAGACAGAGGCAGAGGGAGAAGCAGACTCCCTGCTGAGCAGGGAGCTCCACTTGAGACTTGATCCCAGGACTCCAAGATTGTGACCTGAGCCAAAGGCAGATGCTTAACTGACTGAGCCACCCAGGTGTCCCAGGCTCTATTTTATTTATTTATATTTTTAAAAAAGATTTTACTTATTTATTCATGAGAGAGAGAGAGAGAGAGGCAGAGACACAGGCAGAGGGAGAAACAGGCTCCATGCAGGGAGCCTGATGTGGGACTTGATCCTGGGACTCCGGGGTCACTCCCGGGGCCGAAGGAAGGTGCTCAACCGCTGAGCCACCCAGGCATCCCTACATTTAACTTTTAATAAACTACCAACTGCATATCAGAGAGGTGGTATTACTTTGCATTTCCACCAACAATATTAGAGTCTAGTTGTTGGGCATCTGTCAGAACTTCATACTGACAGATTCTTTTCCTTAATTTTTGCCATTCCAATAGGTATCTAGGGGTATCTGATTGTGGGTTTAATTTGCATTTCTCTATTGAATAATGATCTTGAGCATCTTTTCATATGCTTATTTGTCATCTGTATCTCTTTTTTGGTAAACTGCCTTGACTGACTTTTAAAAGAAGATTCAGATCAACTGGTATTCAAGCAGTGACGTGATGAATATAATTCAACTGTGACTGTGTATCACTAACAAAACATTTTTACCTTTTAAAAACAATCCCACTCAGTCCCAGGTATATTCATTCATTCATGAGTTTGTTTTATTTATCAACATTCACTGGGTACATTCTGGATGCCAGTCAATAAAAACTAAGACTTAAGGAATTCCTTTGTTTTGTCGGGAAGCTCTCAGGACAGGGTTATGATAGGGGGAAGAACTGGTTTCTAAGGAGGCGTGAATCAGCACGATATATTTAGGGAGCCATAGCTTACTCTGATTATTCCTGCTTGATAAGGTAATTAAAAATTCCAGCAGCGGCACCTAAAACAAAAGCAATATCCTTACCCGTCCTCATATTCTGGGTTGCATATCTCCAGAGACAAATTTAATTATAGCTTCACCCACTGCGAGGGAGGGTTCTGGAAACCAGTCTCTGGATGCCTCTGGGGAGCAGTATGGAGCAGCTTCTCTCTCCGTGGCACAGCCTGTAGAAAACAGGAGCAAAATGTCCCCAGGCATCTGAATTAGCTTTCAAAAGACTCTGGTCTAATGCCCTGCACTTTCCTTCTCAGTTTCTCACTCAGAGCCTTATCACACTTATTAAACATCCAGTCCTTAGGGCCACTGGTTGTTTTCCCAGCCCAGATACAAACCACAAGGTAGAAAGGGGACAGAGTTGGGTTATTTTTAGAAGCATCTACAGTCACAGTGGAAGTGGCAAATGGACATAGAAATAACAGAACAAAAAAAAAAAAAAAAAAAAGAAAAAGAAAAAAAAATAACAGAACACCTGAAAAGCAGGAGGGAGAATCACGGATGTTCAAAATTATGAGATTCCCAAATCATGGAACAAAAAGTTTATGCTTCCCACCAATATTACCCTCCAAAGAAGTTAGGTAAATGTGTGCTACATTTTTATAAATATTTACATGCAAAATGTTTAAAAAGTAAGCTCTACCATTTAAAGGGACAACTTTTTTTATGTGAAGATTTATATCTAGGAGATTCCTTATTTCTCTAGGATGCCGGGTAAAAGAAGTGTCACTATCTTGAATCATGGTTGCTTTCCAAGTGTTTTCTGTCTTTGGGCTGTGACAGATCTCTGGGAACAAGTGGCTTCTACCTGACAGGGAAAGATGCGGCTGTGAGTCACCTGGAGCTGTGCCTCTGAGTGATTGTGATCGACAGGGCAGGGACGCGTGTTTCAAACCATGTGTCTCAGACCTCTTTCACCTCCTTGGAGTGTGTCTAATTTACATGGATTGGAAAGGTCTCTGTAAGGTACAAAGACCCGCAAGATAGATGTTTTTGAAACCAGAGATTTCATGCTGCAGAGAATTGATTTCTTTGATTGACTGATTGGTTTCTCTGTTTATTTTTATTTGGTTACCTTTTTCTATGCTTTTCTGGGGAAGGATTTCAAGTGGGGAGGGTTGGTTATTCATATTCCTCATTTCAAAGCACATTTGCATTGCTGGACCTTTGTTTTTACGCGTGTGTATTTCTGGAGGTCTGTATTGACTTCTTCCCTTTATCCTCACTGCCCACTAGCACCCTCTGCACTTCTTCCTCCCCTCCAACTTGTTCTCTATGATGTGTTTGGTAAATACCCTTGGATTTATATTTCCTTGTAAAACATAATGTTTTTGTGTGCTAATTGATTTTCAAGCTACACAAATGATTTAACAGCATAGGGTTGTGCTGTAGGCCTTATTCTGTTTCTTCATTTCTCACTCAGTGCTGTCTTTTTAAGATCCACCTGTGCTGCTGGTGCTGTATCCAGTTCATTGCGTCTCACTGCTGCATTGGAGACTGGGGTGTGCACCTGCCGTAGTTTACAGATCTGCTTCCTAGTGATGTACTCTGGGGTTGACCTGATTCCCTGCCGCCATAATCAGCACTCTAATTCACAGGCTCACAGTCAGGACTTGTGCAAAGTTGCTTTGGGAGTATTTTCCCAGGAGTAGGGTTGTTGGGTCACAGGATGTATGCATACTTAATTTGACAGCAAACTGCTCTCCAGGCTGACTTGACCAGTTTATGCCTGTGCCAGCAGTGCACGTGGATTCTTTTTTTGCCACCCTGTTGCTATGTAGCATTGTCCTACTTTCTAATTTTTTCCAAACTAATAGGCATAAAGTGGCATCTTGTGATTTTAATTCGCATTTCCCTGATTTCTAATCAATGTAAGATTTGGTAAACATTCAGGTTTAGCAACTTAAGCCCTTCATGCAGTTTTCTACAGGGCTTCCTGTCCCTTTCTAGTTTGCAGAAGTTCCTTTATAATCTGTAATTCTCAAATTTTACTGGGCATGTGAATCACCTGGGGATCATGTTAAGATGCAGATTATGATTCGGTAAAGATGGGTGGGGACTCCAGATTGTGCATTTCTTTTTTTTTTTTTTTTTTTTTAATTTTTATTTTTTTTTTTATGATAGTCACAGAGAGAGAGAGAGAGAGGCAGAGACACAGGCAGAGGGAGAAGCAGGCTCCATGCACCGGGAGCCCGACATGGGATTCAATCCCGGGTCTCCAGGATCGCGCCCTGGGCCAAAGGCAGGCGCCAAACCGCTGCACCACCCAGGGATCCCCTTAATCTCTATTTTAAATATTGCTTTATTTTAGAGAGGGAGAGAGTGAGTGCATGAGTGGAGGGAGGGATAGAGGGAGAGAGAATCATAAGCAGGCTCCCTGCTGAGCATGGAGCCCAACGCAGGGCTTGATCCCAGGACCCTGAGATCATGACCTGAGCTGAAACCAAGAGTCTGCCTAACAGACTGAGCCACCCAGGCACCCCTCTCTACTAACTTTATACTTTTATTTCACACTTAAGGATTTAATCCATCTGAATTCACCTCTGTATTGGATATAAATCAGGTAATCAAGTTTTATTTTTCTCCTTGTAGTGAGCAAGTTTTCCTGGACCAGTAGTTCATTGTTTCTCCATTGATTCATGTGGTGCTACCTCCATCTTATTTCAGGTTCCCAGATACACTCTGCTTTCTTTTCTATTTCCTTGGTTCAGATTTCTGTTCCTATAATAGTATCATACTGTTTTTATCTTTGTAGCTTTGAAGTATATTTTAATATCTGGAAGGGTCACTCTTCTACCACAGTTGTTTTTTAAATTTGATTTAGCTCTTTGGGAATCTTTATCCTTTTAGATAAATTTTGGAATAGATTTATTTAGTTCCTAAAAAATATCTGGCTGAAATTTAGAATGGAATTGCATTGACTTTATAGATTAATTTGGGGAGGATATTGATATTTTTGCAATGTTAGGTTGTTTCATTTGTGAGCAGGGATATATTGATATTTATCTTTTCAAGTTTTTAAATCTTAAAGTTTTTCTCCATAAAGTCTTGTGGATCATTCTTAGTTATGTTAATTATAAGTACTTTACTGTTTATGTTGCCTTGGAGAGTACTATTTTATTTCTGTTATATTTCCTGGTTGATTATATTCGATACAGAGAAATGTCAGTAATTTTTGTTAGTTGATCTCATCCCTCACAATCTTGCTGACTTTTCTTATTTGCTTGCCTGTGCTTTGACTAGTTTTTCTACGTAGATTATTATGTTGTATGCAAATAATGACACTTCTATTTTCCTCCATTCTTTTCTTTTTCCAATTTTATTTTTTTGCATTTATTACTTATTAAGAATCTGGAGATTTGGGGCACTTGGTTGGCTCAGTGGTTGAGCATCTGCCTTTGGCTAAGGGTGTGATCTTGGGGTCCTGGGATCAAGTCCCACATGGGGCTCCTCATAGGGAGCCTGCTTCTCCCTCTGCTTATGGCTCTGCCTCTCTCTCTGTGTCTCTCATGAATAAATAAAATCTTAAAAAAAAAGAATCAAGAGACTTTACTTTTTCAGCAGTTTTAGGTTTACAGAAAAATTCAACAGGAAGTAAAGAGCATTCTCATGTATTTCTTCTCCTACCACCCAGTTTCCACTAGTGTTAACATCTTGCACTGGTGTGGTACATTTGCTATAATTGACAAACCAATAGTGATACATAATTATTAACTCTAAGTCCACAGTTTACATTAGGGTTTCCTCTTTGTACTGTATAGTGGTATAGGTTTTACCAAAACAAATGTATGTCATGTATCCATCATTACAGTATCATACGGAATAGCTTCAGTGCTCTAAAGGATCCCTTGGGCACCACGTTTTCACCCCTGCTCTCTACCCTGACCCTTGAAGGCCCCTGATCTTACCGTCTCTATAGCTTTGGCTTTTCCAGAATGTCATATGGTAGGAATCATATAGTATGTATCCTTTTCCGACCGGCTTCTTTTACTTAACAGTATGCACTTAAGGTTCTCCCATGTTTTTTCGTGGCTTGATAGCTCATTTCTTCTTA
This sequence comes from Canis lupus dingo, assembly GCF_003254725.2. Taxonomy (NCBI): domain Eukaryota; kingdom Metazoa; phylum Chordata; class Mammalia; order Carnivora; family Canidae; genus Canis; species Canis lupus. The sequence goes on from NC_064249.1 coordinate 21,377,521, forward strand.
TCATGGAATAATATCCCATTGCCTGGATGTACCATAGTTTGTTTACTCATTCTCATTCATCTCAGTTGCTCCCGAGCTTTGACAATCTTGAATAAAGGTGCTGTAAACATTTGTGTCCAGGTTTTTGTGTGGACATAAGTTTTCAATCTATTACCTAGGAATGTGATTGCTGGATCCCATGGTAAGATTATGTTTAGCCTTGTAAGAAGCTACCAACCGGTCCTTCAGAGTGGTTGTACCATGTTGTATTCCCACCAGCAATGAATGAAAAGTTCCTATTGTTCCACATCCTTGCCAGCATCTTGTGCTGTCAGTGCTCTGGATTTTAGCTCTTCTGATAGGTGTGTGGTGGTATCTTGTTCTACTGTGCATTGCTCTAATGACCTACGATATTTAACATCTTTTCATGTGCTTTTTACCATCTGTCTTTAATTGATGAGTTGTCTGTTCAGATTTTTTGCTGCTTTTTAATTGTTTTGTTGTTGTTGTTGTTGTTGAGGGTTTTTTTTTAATATTTTATTTTGAAGTCATTCCCACACCCAACGTGGGGCTCGAACTTACAACTCTGAGATCAAGAGCTGCACATTCATTGACTGAACCAGCTAGGGAACCCATCTTATTGTTGAGTTTGAAGAATTCTTTGTATATTTTAGATACAAGTTCTTGATTAGACAAGCATTTTACAAAGATTTTTTCTCCCAGGCTGTAGCTGGTCTTCTCATTTTCCCAAGTGTGTTTCGCAGACAGAAGTTTGTAATTTTATGATGTCCAACTTAAACAATTTTTCTTTTATGGTTCATGCTTTGGTGCTCAGTGTCAGATCCAAGGTGCCTTGGACTTTTTTCCCCTGGAAGTTTTATAGATTTGCCTTTTACATTTAGGTGTAGGATTAATTTTAAGTTAACTTTTGTGAAAGATGTATAGTGTCTTGATTCTTCTTCTTCTTCTTCTTCTCCTTCTCCTTCTCCTTCTCCTTCTCCTTCTTTTTACATATGGAGGTCCGGTAGTTCTAGCAACATTTCTTGAGAAGGCTTTCTTTTCTCCACTGAATTCCCTTTGCTCTTTTGTTAAGGATCAGTTGCCTATATTTGTGTGGGTCTATTTTTGGACTCTAATCTGTTCCATTGATCTGTTTATCTATTCTTTTGCCAGTATCACACTGTCTTGATTACTGCGGCTGTTTCTTAATTTATGTTTTATAACATTATTCTTCTAAAAAATAGGATTTGAGATAGATTGCAACTTCAGTTACATTGGAAACAGGACAATTTTAATAAAAAGATAAAAGTTGTAAAATATTAAACTATTGATTTTTCTGGCAGTGGCTGCATTCTTTCAAAAACTAGAAGACAAAGAAATATTGCAAAAGATTATGGACAGGCCTTGGAGGCTTTTTACCTGCTGCCATTTATCTGACATCATTGAAAATTATACTTTAGACCGAAAAATTCTGAGGTTGGGTTATTCGTAAATATTATTGTTTTCCTTTGAGTTTGTGGTGATTAATTATTTAGTTAGTATTGCATAGTTAGCTGTATATAGTTCATTGGAGACACATCTTAATATTTAACTATTTTAAGATTCAGACTACCAATAAATGTTTATTGCAATATGCGAGTGTGACCACTTTTTTTTTTTTTTTAATTTTTTAGGTCAATGATGCCTTCCTTCATGTGATACAGCGCAAATCCACGGGCAAGGTGCTTATCTCTCTTAAATGAATCCTCGCCTCAGCAGCAAACTCAGCATGTCCAAATCCAAATTTATCATCTTTCCAAAAAACCTCATTTCCCTCCTGTGTTTCTAAAGGTGTTAACCACTTTCCTTATTAATCCAGGTTCAAAGTCTTTTAGAGTCACCTTTGATTCTGTTTTCTTATTCCTTGTAATTAGTGTGACATATCCTTTATTGTCCTAACTTGGATGTCTGAATGTGAAAGGATGCTATTTGTAATTAAACCAGGGAAGCCAGGGTCCCAGGCAAAGCAGGCTGTATGGTCATCCGGTTCATAATGCATCAATGGCCAGGTTCTGTCATCCCAACCTCTAAGAGAATCTCTCACATCCATATCCTCTTTCCCATTCTGCCTAATTATGTCTCATTTGCTAATTCCAGTAGCTTCCTAACTGGCTTTAAACTACTGCCCCACTCCTCCATCTTTGTTATACATTGTTGCCATGGTGACCTTCCCAAAGGACAGCTGTGACTGTTTTTTGACTCAAAACCTGCAATGGCTTCCCATTGTCTACATGGTGGAGTTCAGACTCTTCGAGCTAGCCTTTCTTTATGCCCTTGATTGTGCCTGCTCTGTCTCGCAGCCTTATGTCACACAACACCTCGGCCTCTCTGTACACACTTACAGAGATTCCTGCCAATCCTCCTTTGCTCTGCTCAGGCGGTTTCCTCTTCTTCCTTAACTTTGTCAAACATAAGCCCTCCTGTCCTCCAAGGCTGGCCTGTTGCCTCAAGAGGGTGCTCAATTCTTCCCTTCCACCTTCCTGTAGCTTTTCTCTCAGGATTTGTCACATTCTGTGTTGCACCAAAAGGAGCAGCTGGTCTAATAGAATGAACACAGGATTCTGTATCTAAGATGTGGGTTTGAATCCCAGTCTCACCACTTCAGAGGTGGTTACCGAAGCTCCACGAGCCTTCATTTTCTCACTGGAAAGTAGATATTACAGTATCTACCTCATAATGTTGCCATGAGCCACACATGCAGTGATTGGGCAAAGTACCTGGTGTGTGGTAATCTATTAGCAAATGCTAGTCACTTTTCCTTCTTTTTCTCCTCTCCCAATGTAGCGTTAAGTTCCTCGAGAGTAGGTACTGTGTCTGACTCACCTTTGTATCTCCCACAATACCTAGCACAGTGAGTTACCCTTATTAAACACTCAATAAATTGAATTAATTTTAAATTATATACAAATCTAAATTGTGGGAATAAGTTAAGAATACATTACTTGGTAACAAGCCAAATGTCCATCCCAGAGGAATGGGTATAACGAATGTGGAATAGCTAAACAATGGAATATTATCTGGTCTTTAAAAGAAAGGACATTCTGATCCATGCTACAACATGGATGAACATTGAAGACACTATGCTAAGTGACATAAGCCAGTCACAAAAGGATGAATATGGTTTGATTCCACTCACAGGAAGTACTGAGAAGAGTCAAATTTCTAGAGATACAAAGTAGAATAGTGGTTGCCAGAGCCTGGGGGTAGGGTGGGCGAAAAATGGGGAGTCATTATTTAGTGAGTACAGAGTTTCAGTTTGGGAAGACAAAAGTTTTTGAGATGGATGGTGGTGATGGTTGCATGACAATGTGAATGTACTTAATGTCATTGAACTATACATAGAAAAATGGTTGGGATCCCTGGGTGGCGCAGCGGTTTGGCGCCTGCCTTTGGCCCAGGGCGCGATCCTGGAGACCCGGGATCGAGTCCCACGTCGGGCTCCCGGTGCATGGAGCCTGCTTCTCCCTCTGCCTGTGTCTCTGCCTCTCTCTCTCTGTGTGACTATTATAAATAAATAAAAATTAAAAAAAATAAAAAAAAAGAAAAATGGTTAAAATGGTTATTTAAAAAATTTTATGTATGTTTTACCACAATAAAAATGTAAAAAAAACACCAAACCCACAACATATTACCGTCACACCTAAATGAATACATTCAGGGAAGAGAACAGAGAGTGTGAATAGAGTGTCCAGCTTAGGCTGAAATAAGCTCCAGTCTCTGCTCACAGTCTCTGGTCTATGGGGTGAAGCCCTCTACATTTGTTGATGCCAAACTTTGTTCTCTACTCCTCCTACTCTGTGAGTGATATTCCCAAAAAACAAGAGTGGTGGGATGGTGATAAAAGAGATACCTGACACATCTACAGGGATAGGTGTACTTTTACTTATTCTTCATGACGTCTTATTCCAATAAATGTGGTAAGAGGCTTTGTTTTCTGAGAAGTACCTCAGGCCATTTGGAAACACTTGTCTTCTCAGGATCTCACCAAAAAAGCTTCTGGAAAAATTGAATTGTAAAATAAGGAGTGAACATTTGGGGGAAAGAATTTGAAACTCAGAAAGTAGCAGAAGGAGGGAGAGGGGAAAGCCCCCTTGGGTCTCTTGTGGGCCATGTGGTACTTCTGTGAGGGTCAGAGCCCATGCTGCGCCTCTTCCACACCTTCTGGGAGCTGTGTGCCCTGAGGTTCCATTTAATGATAAGCCTCTCCGTATGCTTCCCCCCAACCTTACTTCTTCTTAAAATGAGCTATTTTGTATTTAAATGAAAGTTGGTTTTCAAAAATATCGAGACACCAACTCTGAGGCCAATTTTAAAATTTCCTGACATCCTTTGGGATAATTGAAGACATGCTGGACAGACCCCAGGAGAAAAGGGAGACAAATCAGGATTGGGACAAGTGCACAAGCACAGCCAGGAGCTACCTTTCCCTCTGTTCAGAGCTGATCAGTTGGTGTCACTAGCAATAAAGATCGATTGTCCTCAGCCCACTAATGTCAAAATGACTTAGATTGAAAGAGGCAATCATTAAGGTGAGTGAATTTCATCGGTTTTAACAAGTATTGGTTAGAACCTCTAATGACCTGCTCTCTGCTTGCCATATTCCTGCTTCATTGGAATGATTTGATTTGAAAGCATTTGACTCATATTTTAGTCATCGTTTGGTTTTTCCACCATCTGAGCCATTAGTCTGAAAAAAGAATCAATGCGGCTCCAAGTGACAGCACTTATTCTATATTCACAGACTCCCCAGCTCTTCCTTGCAGGCTGGCTGCTGGAGAAATCACTCCCACGCACCTACCTCTTCTTTTTCACTAACTATGGGTCTGTCCACCTGCAAGCACTTCTCTCAACAACCCGAGTGAGGTTTTGTGCTATTAGCCATGGATTCATCTTGTCTATACATTGCCAGTATATTTGCCCTTGCTCCTAAAGCCACATAGGTTGTGGCTTTAGGAAGCTATTTTGTCTTTGGAGCTATGGCAAAGACCAAAAAGATTTGTTATTTAGCAAGTGAAGAGAAATAAAGGTGTCCTCACATAACCACTTGTATTCACCAAAAAATTAAACTCAGGAAAATGTACACTCTTATTTCTTTACTTACTTTGTTTCTCAGATTGTTTAAGTGAACCACTAAGCAGTGATTTTTCAAAATATTTATTGTTTATGAAAGTCATGTGAAGGGAAGCAAATTAAGCAAACAAATGCTGGCATGTCTCATTATTCTCTTCCTTTGGCATCTTTGCCACAGCTTATTGCTGGATTGAAGCTCTGTTCTGCAAGTATGCTGGCTTCTGGAACTTTGCTATTATTGAGGAATCACATACAAAGTGATTATTATTGTTTTTATTATTATTTTTTGCTGTAACTAGAAACTGTTTCCTAAACTTTAGTGAATTGTCTCATTTTTAAAAATGGTATTGTTAAAATCATGACATGAAAAATGTCAAAGCAGCAAGCAGTTTATGAATAGAAATTATTCTGTTTTTCTCTAGCTTGTCTTATTCTCATTCTCTTATAGCAGTTTCCCACTGGTCTCGCAGGCCCTTTAAACACATACACACCTATGCATACATACAGAGGTAATTTTTTTCTTTTTAGAATTTATTTATCTATTTATTTGAGAGAGCGAGAGCTCAAGTGTGGGATAGGGAGGGGCAGCAGGAGAAGGAGGGAGAATCCCAAATAGACTTCACACTGAATGTGGAGCCTGATGTGGGGCTTGATTTCATGACCCTGAAATCATGACCTGAGCCGAAACTAAGAGGCAGATGCTCTTAGTTGACTAAGTGCCACCTAGGTGCACCCAGAGGTTTTTTTGTTTTAATTAATTAATTAATTAGAAAGAGAGAGAGTATGAGCAGGGAGGAAGGGCAGAGGGAAAGGGAGAAACAGGCCCCTGCTGAGCAGGGAGACCAATGTGGGACTCGATCCCAGGACCCTGGGATCATGACCTGAGCTGAAGGCAGATGCTCAACTGGCTGAGCCACCCAGATGCCCCTGTTGTTGTTTTTAAAATAAAGGCATACATAGATTTAAAAAATAACTGGTCATAGTATGCACAGTGTTGTGTAATGTACGGCTTTTAATCAGTAATATGCCATGAACGTCATTCCATATTAGTAAATATAGATATCTCATTCTTTTTTTTTTAAGATTTTATTTATTTATTAGAGACACACAGAGAGAGAGAGAGATAGAGAGAGAGGCAGAGACACAGGCAGAGGGAGAAGCAGGCTCCATGCAGGGAGACTGATGTGGGACTCGATCTCAGGTCTCCAGGATCACACCCTGGACTGCAGGCGGCACTGAACCACTGCACTACCGGGGCTGCCCAGATGTCTCATTCTTTTTAACAGCTGCTTAGTGTTCCATAATGAGGATGTATATTTATGCAACCATTTCCTTAGTGGTCTTATTCATTTATTCACCTTGATGTAATAAACATGGTTGTGCCTCTATGTGCCAAGCTTAGCACAGCACAGGGCATATATGATGGTGAACAGAAGTTTACAAATCTAGTAGAGGAGACAGACATTAATAAAAACCACAAAGCCATGTCAAATTAGTGCCCTATAAAGTATAATGAGGGAATGTAACTCAAGGAGGTCAAGAAAGGTTTCTCTGAGGAAAAACCCTTGAGACTGTCTGAAGATGGAGGCTTCTAGAACATTTAATTCTAGGAATTTAAGTAGGCAGGGAAGAATCTTGTAGGGCCAGCCATGTGGCAAATGAAAGCCTGTGAGTGAGAGGGGCAGACAGAAGGGGAGTGGGGCTGGAATGGGAGAAAAGGAAGCAGGTGTTATGAGATGAGGCTGCCGGCAGGCCCAGATAGGGCAGAGACCTGTGAGCCAGTTATGGGTTTGTGCCCTGACCTTAAAAAAATGTGATGCCATGAAGTGCTCTAAGCACGGGTGGGGTAGGAGTGGCATGACCAACACAGCATTTTGGAAGAATCCTCCTGGCTATGGTGGGGAGAGAGTATTGGAGAGGAACAGACCAGCTAAGAATCCATAAAAGTCCAAATGGAAGAGGAGGCTATCTGGGACTAAGGTGCTGATAAGGGGAAGGAAAGAAATGGAAGGATAGAGAGCTCTGCAGAAGGTAAAAGTGGAAGAACTTGGTATTAGATTGGATATAGACAGGATTGGTGGAGGACAGAGGGAGGAAATGTCAAGATGATTCCTAGCTTCCCAGATAGGTATTTGAGAGGAAAAACATCAGAAGAGAATTGGGTTTTGGCAGCGGCAGAGGATGTGATAAGGTCAGAAGATGAGGTTTTGTACATACTGAGACATCCAGATGTCAACTATGCAATTTTATGTAGCTGCTCAGTGTTCGGAAGAAAGGTGTGGCCTCTCAGATACAAATTTGGGTGTCATTTGGGTGGAGGTACTATTGGTGCCTGTGATGAGATTGTAGAGGCAGCATGGAGAGAGAAGGGAAGAGGGTCCAGACCAACTGCAAGCATCCTTCCTCTCAGTAGGACTGTAGAGTATTTCGTGACTGCATGGTGGACCACTGAAAGAGAGTTAGTTTGAGAGGGATAGTTTGGTGATTTAACATAAATCACAAGAGGTTATCAGGAAGGCTGTCTTGCACAGTGGATAAAGCATCATTCTCTCAACGGAGGACCAGTGACTCAGGCTCTGATTCCAGCGGTTTGACTTTGTGCTAGACTCATCTTTACAATCTTATCATGTCAAAAATGAAGATCATGATATGTTTTTTCTACCTTGCATGGTTCATGTGATGGTCAAATAAGATCATATATGTGAAAGCACTTTGTGAATTGTCGTTCTCCTAACAGATTGGGAGGTTGTCTAGTACCTGTGTGTTCAAATTCATTTCAGAATTGAAGCAAAATGTATCTTTTTTCAGCATTTGTTGGGCTGACAGGGAGCAAAGGAATGGTTTGATTTTTTTAAAAGCATCTCTCAAATATTTCTACACTCTATTTTAGCTGAAGTCATTGTGCTCTTTTATATAGAATAATGGACAAAGTGATGCACGCCCGATGATCTGATGTACCTCAAAGACATACAGAAGCAGACAAGGTCTAGAGAAGGACACCTAAATTGATCCAGAGGGTAGAAAGGGTTCTTTTGTGAGGGATGATAAAAGAATTAGGGCTCTTCATTCTGGAAAGACACAGGCTGAGAGGGGAAGATGATTGAAAATTTTAAAATAATGAAAATCATAGGATAAAAATATGAACTTATTAAATCCCAGAGCTAGGGACAACTTTATCATTTTAAAGAAATAGTTTTAGGGCAAAGTAAAAATAGCACTTTGTTACATAGGAATAGTACACATATGGAACTTACTACTCTTAAAGATTGCTAGGATCAAAATCAAACATAAGAGAAAGATGTGTATTGGAAGATGGATTCATAGGAGATTATAAAATGAAATTAAAACAATTTGGGCGGCACCTGGGTGGCTCAGTTGGTTAAGCATCTTCCTTCCAGCTCAGGTCATGGTCTCAGGATGGAACCCTGAGTTGGTTTCTCTGCTCAGCGGGGAGCCTGCTTCTCCCTCTCCCTCTACTCCTGCCCTCTCTCTCAAATAAATAAATGAAATCTTAAAAAAAAAAAACCAAACAACTGGGTAAATCTCCCTGATCTTGGAGGATGGCACCATAGAGCATGGCCATGAAGTTTTCCTGTACCCATCTAGCGTCCTTGTCCAGATCAAGATTCCTGAGTGGATGTGCCAGAGAGGATAGAGCATAGAATTGGAGCTCAGCTGGCCTGGCTGCAAGTCTTACCTCTCTGACCCCAGGGAGTCACTTCTTTTTTTTTTTTTTTTTTTTTACCTCAGTTTCCTAATCTGCAAAAAGAAAAAAAAGGTAATATCAACATTGAAACCTGCCTAACTATTGTGAGAGATTCAGCTGAAGGGATGTCTGTGAAAGTGTTTTATAGTTGGTAAACATATTCATATGGGCATGAGAATTTCCACTTTTATTGTTGCATTGCCAATTCCATTTCCTTTAGGTGGGTTGCCCTTCACCTTGTCCTTCCTGAATCGGGCCTCATTAGGGAGCAGTGCTTCCCAGCTCAGAAAGGAAGAACTCAGAGGGCAGGGACAATCCCTCGTCCTTGAGGGAAGGGGACAGTGGGCAGATTGCTCTTCTTTCACCCCCTTTTCCTCTCTGAAGGTGGAGAAGTAACGATAAATCATAGGTAAGGAGAACTTTAAGCATCTTTCTCCTTTGGATGTTTTGGGTAGTAAGATGCCACCTAAAAACTGGGGTGTTCCTGCCTGGCTCAGTTGGTAGAGTATGCGACTCTTGGTCTCGGGGTTGTGAGTTTGAGCCCCATGTTGGGTGTAGAGATTAAACAATGAAATCTTAAAAAAGAATTGAGAACAAACAAAAACCCTGGGGTGTTCCAGTCTCTGGGTGACTTCGAGGGTTCTTGCAGATCTTAGGAAAACTAAAAAAGATGAGTACAGTGCCGAGTGAGAAAAACCATGAGGACTGTTTTTTTTTAATAGCATCTATAGGTTTAGAATTTAAGGGAGAGAGAAAAGTAACGATTCTAAAATTTCCTTTCAAGACGGCCATTGCAGTTGGCTCTGCCGGAAAGCCAATGGAGAGCTGGAGGGAGAGTGTGTCTTGCCCGGAGGGTCCTCTGGATCTCATGTGTATCCCTAGGGAATCTGACTTTGGCAGAGGAGATCCAGGAACAGCAGGAAGAGAGAACTGATAACAAATAACCATTCTTTTTTAAAAAAGATTTTATTTATCTGAGAGAGAGAGACAGAGAGAGAGAGCACACAAGCAAAGGGGAGCAGCAGAAGGAGGGGACAGAAGCAGAGAGAGAGGGGGAAGCAGACTCCCTGCTAGGCAGGGAGCCTGATGTGGGGCTTAATCCCAGGACCCCGGGATTGTGACCTGAGCCAAAGGCAGACGCTTTAGGCATCTGAGCCACCCAGGCGCCCCATCAAATAACTTCTTGGCAAATATGAACTACTTTGCCTGGCTTCCAAGCACTCCACCATACAACCTCCCCTGACCTCATTTCCTGTAAGTCCTAGTGGAAGGAGAAAGGCCCACAGCCAAGACAGCTCTGGATTTGAATTTTGGCCTCAGCACTAATTAGCTGTGCGGGCTCAGCTTCCAGTCCACAAAATGATGGTAATAGTAACCCCTCTATCCTTGAGTTGCAGTGAGGTCAAATGAGGTTATATTTGTGAAGCACTTAGTCAAGAGCCTGGCACATCATGGGCCCTAAATAAACATCGGCCTTTGTCATGATCTATCAGTCCTCTCCTCTAAGGAGATGGATTGTTAGATGATGAGCTCCGTGAATGTGGGGACCAGGATGGGCTTTGCTCATGTGTGTCTGGTGCACGTACACAGCGCCCAAAGAAATGAATTTCTTTGCACCAATCTCCCGTCATTCCCTTTCCATGCAAGTTATATCCATTCAGGACCCCCACTGAAGGCTCATTTCCTCTGTGAAACCAGCTCATTTTCATCTTGTTCTCATAGAAACTCCCATAGCACACAATGTAGCCTTAGAGACCCATGGATTTGCATCGTTGTCTCATTGCATGGTATCTGTTAGTCTTAGCCTCCAACGATGTTCAGCATTTTGTGAACATTTGCTATGATCAGGGTCTTGGTTTATACATAGATGCAACTAGCAAATAAGTTCCTTAGTCTCAGGACCTTTATCTGACACTTTCCTCCCCGCCTGGGACCCAGTGTAGGAAAGTACCCTTCTCAGTATTCTTACATGCTGCTTTGGGCACGTGACACAGTGGGATGCTTTGCAGGAACCTCTCACTTTGAGGTCCTGGGAGACATATTTGTTGGCACTTAGGGTTTCTTCATTCCTTGTGTCTTTGAGTTGATGTGAAAGCTGTGCAGGGGGTTTATATTATGGCTCATTTGTCTCAAAAAACATAAAGCAATACCCAGAATATTTTTATTTCTCATAAGAGCATCAGTCACATGTCAATCGGTGCCACTTTCACATTACAGAGGATAATTGCTTTCCTTTTGTCCTGAAATATGCAAAAGCTGGTGGTAGAAGCTGGACGAGGTGCATTGAATCTCTTTCTCCATTACTTCTTTGAAAAAGAATCAAGGGCAAAGTCTTTTTTGAAGGCAGGTCTGGGGAAGTAGCACCAGCACCTGTACATCTCCTGCCTTCAGTCTTTGCTCCTGTCTCGGGTTTACTTTCTGATGTAGATTCCAGGCCACCGTTCTCAGTGCTGATGGAGCCAGGAACCACCGTGACCCACCAGGGACGCCTCCCTGCAGCTTCGAAGTCAGGGGCTATAACCTAGCTGTTCCCATTGAACAGCTCCCTTTTGACTTCAGCTTGTAAAATTTCTGATACTTTTTTTTTTTCATTTTTATCCTCTCCTTTTCTTTAAAGGTTATTTTTAAGTTAAAAATAACCATAAGGAGGCCTTGTGATCCTCTTCTCACTGCCCCAGATATTTTAAGAGCTGGGGGAATGACAGCAGCTCATCATCTGGGAATACAGGCTGGCTCTCAGGAGCCAATTAGCCAAATGTAATAATAAAATATTCATCCTATTTCCCACACATAAAACACTCTCCTTGTTTTTCCTTGCCAATCCAAACTCTACTCACCCTTCAATGCATTGTACACAAAGCCATGGACTTGAGGATAAAAGATTGGGTTCAGTCCCTAACTTGACACAAGCTGTCTGACCTTGAGCAAGTCGCTTTAGTGAGGACCTTGGTTTCTTCCCCTGGAAAACTGAGATGCTGACTGCCTCAGAGAGTGAGGATTGAAGACTTTGGGTCCAGCCCAGTGCCTGGGGTACACAAAACAAATTCCAAGGAAATACTTATCAAACTCCAGAAAGCCCGATTTGAGTAACCCTGGAATCATTAATTTCTCCTATTTGGAGATTTCTGCATTACTGAGCCTGTCTATGCCATACAATTTAACAGTTAACTGGAACTTGTCTTTAATATGTGGCTCTAGTGTTTTCACATCCTTAACTGGTGGATAGGTTCTTTGCAGGATGGTGCCACACGTTTTATTTTTCTTGTGTCAATGTTGCAATAATAGGTACTTAGTCCTTGATCATTGATTGATATACATCATCCATCTTACTAAATTTGGGTTCTGTAGCATACCAGAGGTTATTTCCTTTGTCTTTATCTCTCCAATTTCACTGCCTGATGCTAATAGTGAGATGGTAGGAAATCTTTTAGGCTTTCATTATCTTGTCAATTTTAGCTTCTCATCAAATGTGTGCTATTCATTTGTTCAGGATACTGCTGACCTGCCATAAACACAAAGTTTTTTGAATTGCTTATCCACTATAAGGATGGGTTTCCACTGAATCAGCTTTGTTTTCTCACTCAGACAGAGTTGAGGACAGCCCACCAAGCTACATGTGTGCCTGGTGAGACTTCCCTTTTTCTGCCCTGGAACTGAGGTCTCTAAAGCAGGCCTATAGCTTGCCCTCTTTTGTGGTGACAGGCTCTCAGTGCATTTAAAGAGTTATTTATTTGGTAGAGAGAGCGAGTGAGCAGGGGGAGGGGCAGAGGGAGAGAGAGAATCTTGAAGCAGACATCCCACTTGAGTGTGGAGCCTGATGCAGGGCTCGATCTCATGACCCTGAGACCATGGCTTGTGCAGAAATCAAGAGTTGGCTACTTAACCAATTGAGTCACCCAGGTGCCAGTGGCTTTAATAGCAGCCCCAAGAGCACGTATTCTTTGGGTAAGGATACTGCCTCAGCTGTCACATCACCTCCATGAATGGTTGTGGTTCAGTTGTGTACCCCCAACAAAAAGGTGTGTTGAAATCCTAGCCCTCAGTACCCATGACTATGATCCTTTAAAAAAATTATTTATTTATTTATTCATGAGACACACACACACACACAGAGAGAGAGAGAGAGAGAGAGAGAGAGAGAGAGGCACAGACACAGGCAGAGGGAGAAGCAGGCTCCATGCAGGGAGCCTGATGTGGGACTTGATCCTGGATCTCCAGGATCACACCCTGGGCTGAAGGCAGTGCTAACTGCTGAGCCACCCGGGCTGCCCCCCATGACTATGACCTTATTTGGAGATAGGGTCTCTGTAAATGTAATCAAGTTAAGAAGAAGTCACACTGGATTAGAATGGCCCTAACCCAATGATTGCTATTCTTATAAGCAGAGAGAGACTTGGACACAGAAGAGGATGCCCATGTGAAGACAGGCACAGAAATTGGGGTGATGCAGCCATGAGTCAAAGGCTGCCAGGAGTTTATGGGGGACACCAGAACCTAGGAAAAGGCAAGGACAGATTCTCCCCTAGAGTCTTCAGAGGGAGCATGGCCCTGATGATACTTTGATTTCAGACTTCAGAGCTATGAAAAAATAAATTCCTATTATTTTAAGCCATCAAGTTTGGGATAATTTGTTACAGCAGCCTTAGGAAACTAATACACTACCTAAGAGTCTAAATATAATACAAAAGGGAGGCTTTAATTAAAGACAATTACCCATCTTCCCCTACAAGGCCTTGCTACCAATCCCATCATATCTTGTGATTACCCTTGTGATTCCCTCAATCCAACACTCCTGGGCCTCCTTCCCCACATGGCTCTGTACAGATCCTTATTTGGCTTTATCTCCCACCCTCTGACCCCCACACCCTCCCACTATGTTCTCAACCTCTTCTCTGAATGTCCCTCTCACCATTCTGCTCAGATTGATACCCGGCTCCCTCCTCAGGATGTGGACATACCCCTCAAAAGTCCCAGGGCCTGATGGTAGGGCAGATGTCGCTTCTCCTCGTGGCCACTCCTGGACCATTGTTCATCCCTGAAACCTCCCCACCAGCTCTGAAGGACAGGCCATCCATTTTCCATAAGCCTCTCACGTTTGTTGGGGCAGCCAGCAGTGTGAGGTCACTCCTCCAGTGCAGCCTGGACCCTGCTGCCTCACGTCCATGCTCGTCACCACACCTCTGTCCTCACTCGTGATGGTTGGCCTGCTCAAATCAGTGAGCCCCAGCCCTGGCTGCCCTTTAAAATAATTTGGGAAACTTTTAAAAAACCTCAGGCACTGCCACCCCCACCTCCCAACCAGTGGAGGAAGAATTAGAGGATCAGAGGTCTGTGTGTATTTTAGGAGCTCCCTAGGTCATTCTAGGACATGGCCAGGTTTGAGACCACTGGTACAAGTGATCAACAATGCCTTTTACCACCTCTGCCAACTAGTCTTTCAGTAATGCTCTGTGTTCCTCATGAGTGTACTTGTCCTAATACTAGTACTAGTACTTGTCGATTTCTGGCAACCCTCTCTGGCCGCAGCCTTCTGACTTGCAGCTCGCTCCCTCTGGAACCCCACTCCAGCCATTGTTAGGTCTCACTAGGTCCACCAGGCCATCATCCCCATACCCTGTCACTGTGCATCGCGGCTCTCAGGCCTTGCCTTCCACCTCAGCTGTCTGAGTCCATGGAGTAAGCTCAACTCCGTTGCCTCTTTCCCCTCTCTGCCTTTACTTGTCAGCCCCCCAGGTCTGCTAACACACTACTCACCTACTCGTGTTTGCATCTAAGCACCAAATCTCCAATGTGGCTGGAGAAAAATGCACAGCAGGCTTACTGGTCTTAATTTTATGAGCTCACAGCTCAAGTGGATTCACAGTGCTGCCGGGCAATGCTGTCTTATTTCTCCAGTTAATTCTCTTCTCTACTCTTTGAGAGGCTCTTTCACACTTTTCCTCTCCAAATCAGCTCCCCCCAGCATCCAACTTTCGCACTCCTCTGTTAGGCCAACCTCATTGCTATCTCAAGACATTTGCACTTACTGTTCTCTCTGCCTTCCACACTTTTCCCCCTCACTGGATTTATCTCACCTTCTCAGGGAAGTACCCCTGCCTCTTCTATCTAAAATAAGCCTCCCACTTTGACCCTGACACTCCATCCTCTGCTCATTCTTATTTTCTTCATAGCACTTACCATCTTTTGATATTACATGATAGATTTATTTTTGTTTGCTTATCTGTCTCCCTCACAAGCATACAGGCTTTATGAAGGCAGTTCCCTTCTTTGTTTATTGTTTGTTTGTTTTAAGATTTTATTTATTTACTTATTTGAGAGAGAGAGTGAGGGAGAGCACGAGTGGGGAGTAGAGGGAGAAACAGACTCCTCAGTGAGCAGGGAGCCCCATGCGGGGCTTGATCCCAGAATCCTGGGATCATGACCAGAGCTGAAGGCAGATACCTAATAGGCACCTCTGTTTTTTTGTTTTTAATATTTTGTTTTTAAGTAATCTCTACACCCAACATGGGGCTCGAGCTCATGACCCCAAGATAACGAGTTGCACACTCTACCGACTGAGCCAGCCAGAGGCCCCTGAAGGCAATTGCCTTCTGATCTGCTGAGTTCATGTCTAGATCCCCAACATCAGGTATGGTGCCTGGCACACAGTAAGCTCTCAATGAATGAATGAGTGAATGAATAAACAAAAGAGTGGGTCTATGTTGTATAAATTTGAATACTGACTTGGAAGGGTGTGGAAACAGTCTGGTTTGATCAGTGCTAGCTGTGGGACACAGAGTGCATTATTCACTCTCTCTAAGCTTCCATTTTCTTATTTGTAAAGAGGGGAGCATCTCTCAGTTGGTGAACAAGCGGAGATACAGGGAGAGTGGCATGCGGGGAGAGTGCATGGAATAAATAATAATAGTAATAATTAAATAATAATAATAATAATAATAATAAATATTATTATAAACCATAGACTGCCGCACTTTTCTAAGTGCTTTACCTATAATTATTCAATTGCAGTTGACCCTTGAACAACATGAGTTTGAAATCCACTTATCTGTGGATTTTTTTGGATAAATACAGGTCAGTGCTATAAATGTACTTTATGATTTTCTTAATAACATTTTCTTTCTCTAGCTGACTTTATTGTAAGAATATGTATAGTAATACATATAACATACAAAATATGTGTTAATTGACAGTTGTTGGTAAGGCTTCTTCTGGTCAGTGGTAGGCTATTAGTAGTTAAGTTTTTGAGGGGTCAAAAGTCATACGTGGACTTTCGAATGCACAGGGGGCTGAGGAGTGGGCACCCTAACCTCTGTGTTCCTCAAAGTTCAACTGTACTCTTCAAAGCAACCCCTGAGGTACTTACTACTAACCTCATTTTACAGATACAGAAACTGAGGTCCAGGGAAGGGAGATTCAGTGATTCCCCTGACATCAATGGATCTAGAGAGTGGCAAAGCCAGGACCCCAGCTTGATGGTGTGGCTTTGGAGCCCATGCACATAACTGTTGTGACATACTAACTCTGCTCAAAATCTTTTTTGCATAATCTCTCCTGGGGAGTTCAAGATGTTTTCCCATCACTTGGCTCAGTCTTGTGGTGGGTAAACATAAGATTTTTGGTCTGCTGTATATAAGTAATTTAATTTAAGGGACAGAGCTTACAGTTCTTTCAAGCAGAAACATTTGTACTTGTTTTCTGCCATGAATTTTGGTTTAGCAAAGTCAGAGCCAATACCTCCAATCTGCTGCTGATATTTGAAAGAATGTGCCTAGGAGACCCAAAAGGTATGCATTTGACATAATAGTCATTGCATTTTTCCACCTTTTATTCTGTTGTTTAGTTACATACAGATAGGTCTATATAACTTCCCCAATTTACCCAAGATGTCTGAGCCAAGGAAACCGCAGGTTTATGAATATATGGATGTATGCTTTTTGCACATTTTCAAAATGTGTATTTTTTAAGTTGGGGAAAATGAGACTGTAGGATTGCCTTCAGATCAGGGTCATGAGTCCTGTGTCACTTAAGGCCCAATATGGCAATAATAGCCTGAACAATAGAAGTATTCTCAAGTAAGAAAGCTCATATTTTGAATATTCTCATCTATCTCTTTTAGCACTGATTCCCCCCCCCCCCCGCCTTGAAATTACCTTACATTTCTCTCCCTCTCCTGATCTCTTACAACATTTACTACTGACATTCCACATTTGGCTTATATTTACATTCTGCTTTTTATGGATATCTATATGTATCCTTCATTTCATATAGTTGAAAGATTACTATCAAGATAAAAGACAGTAAACAAATTGTGAGACAAGATGGCAAATGCAGTTGGTATTTAACTATCCTTTGCATAAATCTAAGGAGGTGCTGTTTGCATACGAAGCAAGAATATGGTAATTAGGAGTGTCTTCTCTAGTTATGACAAGTCATGTTAGGCAGGCTCTATTCTTAATATTTATGGCATAATGTTGTGGAATGATCTCTGAGAATCAGAGACCTAATTTCTACTTGACCTTGGGCAAGTTATTTAACCTTTCTGACTCTTTTCCTGTCTAAAATGATGGGTGGAATTAAAAATCCTTCTAGGATTAAAAAAATTTGGACTCTACTGTGGATTTTTGTATTTGAAGGTGAAAGAACATTTCTTTTTAAAAAGTTGTTTTTGGGGCAGCCCTGGTGGCTCAGAGGTTTAGCGCCACCTTTAGCCCAGGGTGTGATCCTGGAGTCCCGGGATCCAGTCCCATGTCAGGCTCCCTGCATGGGGCCTGCTTCTCCCTCTGCCTGTGTCTCTGCCTCTCTCTCTCTCTGTGTCTCTCATGAATAAATAAATAAAATATTAAAAAAAAATAAAAAAATAAAAACTTCTAAATTATAAAAAAAAGTTGTTTTTAAGACAATTCTATAATTCAGCAATTTTACCTAAATCGCTTGCTTTCCTCATTTAAGTTTGAAATCAGGAGATTCCCCAGTTCCAGGATTATAAATAAACACAAACAATATATGCCTTCTGATTCATCCATATATCTACTTGCTACACAGCCCTTGTGGTGATGGGACATCTTGAATTTTCTATGATTTCTCCAGTTAAAAAAACCTCTGTGTTATTGTTTACATAATTAAGATAATTTAATATCTAAATATATTCATATATTCTCACTTCATTTTAATTCAGAAAAGGTGGACAGTGAATGCATCACGACCTTTTCCATGTTTTAATTATGTAAAATATGTTGGTTACTTGGTCACTGATCAATAAATGCTCCTTTCCCACTTTCTGGCTCTGTTACTGAAATGTGGGGATTGGTTGGTCAATTCCAGCTTCTTTCTTTTTCTCTCCTGGCATGTTCCTAAGTGATTTCTGGCCACCCCTATGCACATCACCTGAGAGTATGGATCACAGCACTCTCGGCAATATCTCTGTGCGTGCGCTCTGGAAATTCCCTCTGCACTACACATCACAGAAGGGTGAGGAAGTGAGCCACCACCTCTGACATCAACCTCAAAGAGAGGAGGGCTGTGTGAGGTCTGGGTTAGAAAGGTGTTTTATATTTCTGTTTGGCATGGCTTGTCTGTTCCAGAGAAGCACAAGAATATCTTTAGAATTCTTGAGTGTTTGGGGGACACACAGAGAAAATAAAAACCCAAGTCTATTTAAGATTCAGCACAGGGGCTGAATAGTTCAGCCTCATAATAGTTCAGGCAAGATACTATTTGTTTTTATACAACAGAAACAGCTTTATTGTTTCTTCTGATTATAAAAATGAAAAGTTCTTCCTTGAAAAAAATTGAAGCATTGGGCACCTGGGTGACTTAGTGGGCTAAGCGTCTGCTTTTGGCTCAGGTCATGATCCTGGAGTCCTGGGATTCAGCCTCGAGTCAGGCTCCCTGCTCATTGGGGAGCCTGCTTCTCCCTCCACTCCTCCTCCCGCTTTGTGTGCTCTCTCTCTCTGTCTCAAATAAATAAATAAATAAAATCTTTTAAAAATTGAAGTATACATAAAATGATGAAGATTGAAATTAAAGCCAGAGGGCATTCCAGCACCTGAAGACATCTAATGAACACTTTTTAAACTTAACATGTACTTCTCCTTAAGCACACACATCATTCACATACAGATAGTTTTACAGGAGTGACATAAGCAAGGCTGCTTATCATGAAGTCTTTAAAAAAGTTACTTGTGGCCCTTATTCATTGCCCTTACCCATTCTCTCCCTCAATCAGAGGAAGTATTTTAACTGCCTGATATGTATCTTTTGTACTTTTGTCTATGTAGATACATACTCATATAATTATTTATATATTATATATATAATATTATCCCATTTGGGGTTATTACAAAATCTCTTCGATGAAAGGGAATATATTATCCCATATTATATATATTATATATATTAAATATTAATATATTAAATATTATATATTAAATATATATATATTTTGGCTTGGTTAGTATGCCATAGAAACCCCTCCAAGTGAACTGCTACAACTCTTAATGTATTATTTTTTACTAGATATTCAAATATTCCATGACATAAATGTCTCCTAATCTAGCAAAGCAGTTGCCTATTCGTGAGCATTCACTTTCTCATTTTTTTAGAAATGAAATTTACTTTTTTTTTTTTTAAATTTACTTTTTTGAAATGAAACTCATCTCACTCCAAGCTCATGATTTCTTAATGAACTAAGATCTATCATACGGATTCAAAGTCTCTAAATCTTACCCTTTCACTTTCTAACCCTGACTTCTTTGGTCAGTTGTTAACTTGCTGTCATGATTGTTTATACAGTCAACCTGATAATCAGACACACAAAGGAGTATGTGTGGTTTCTCTCTCTAATCTGAAGTAGTGGCTTCTTTTATTAAGACCTTCTCATTATGGTGGTCAGATCATGTTTCCAGCCTCAGGATCCACACAGAGAATCGTTCCGTTGGGAAACTGCTGCTCAGGCAGAACGGTTCTGGGCGGCTGACGTGGCATCACGGTTTACAGTGTCTGCCAGCTGTGAGTAACAGCAGTCATGATGGGATATAGCAGCAGCAGCAGAAGCAGCAGCAGCTCCTGAGTTAGGGGCAAGAGATGTAAGTACTTATTTTCACCATTAACCAAACCAAAGTCAAACTGAAGAATGCTAAAGGGGAATACAATTCCCACCAGAGACTCTTCTAGCAGATTCGGTGAGAAACATTTGGTCTCAACCAGAGTAGAAAGGCATCAAACTGACACATGGTTTTTCAGCAAAATGAAGAATCTCACAGGGTCTTGTTTTACAAAACAAACTTCAGCTGTGGCTGATGCCACGTTCCCACCCCTTAAAGTGCCTGCATACTGCCGTGGGGGCTGTCCCCCGTGGGATGGCATGTGTTGCTAATGTGCAAAAAGGACCATGGGATTTCAACTTACATAACAATTTTAGGCAGGTTTGATTATGGGAAGATGAAAAGAGCCTCAGCAGTTACAGTGTCTGGGGGAGAGGAGAGAACCTCTTAAATATTTTAAGGAGGATTCAGGTTAGTTAAAGCCGACGTGGAGGCAACATGGAAACTTCTGTGTTCTCAAGCTCTGACTTGGGGTGTGGTGTCTGCCAACCCAATGACAAATGAAACCCTGGCATGGATCCTTTAGCCAGAGGTGGCTCTACAGCCCCTGTTCCCAAGGCTTCCACCCTGGAAGGCATGTCCGGAGTCTCTGGTGTTTCCGAGTTCATAAACCATGTGTTTATGGGTTGGTGATTTCTCTTTCTTTCTGTTGAGACCTTTTACTCTGATGTTTAGCTCTGTGTGACACCTCATGAATGACCAGTAGTGGTCCACCCTGAGTGTGGTTAACTAACCAACAGATATTTTTGCTTGTCACCTCTATGCTGGGCTATCTAAGTGAATAATATGGAAGAGGTTCCTGGCCCCGTGGAGTTTGCTGCCCAGCAGGAGAAGCAGATGTTATGAAAGGATGAATGAACAGTGGGGTGGGGAGTCAGGAGACCTGGAATCGGGTCCTGGCCTTGATCCCAGTGAACCAGACGGCACTCTGGGCACTTTGGTTTACGTGCTAGAAAATGAATGGGTTGGAAAGGATAGCCACTTCAGTAATTGATTCCTCACCCAGTGTGAGTTTTTCCCTTACTGAACAGATTTTCACACGGCCTTGAATTTGTTCCATATCTCATTTGGGAATGGGGCAGTATGGCAGGGGCAGAGGGGGGTTACTTTCTTTATGAAACATACCTCACATATCACCAACCGGTCTTCATCAGATTGTGATTTTCTGTAACAGAAACTTGAAGGACAGTATGATGTTGGAGGAGAAAAGGTTGCTTCCAAGACAGAGGTCCTAAAGGTAGCAATTGCATACAGACTCATCTTAAATATCTTGAGTTTCTATTTTCAAATGGTTATTGATTAGAACAAGTACCTTTCCAACTGCTGCTAAGTTTTCAAGGGACAAGATACAGAAGTCAGACACTAAGGAAAATGAAAATTGCTTGAGATAGGTGTGACTCTCAGGCTGCAGCTTGAAAGAAATTAAACTGAGTAAAAAATAAGCCAGGCTGTGGCTTCAAATAGAATAGAAAATAACCATTAAAAAGAAGAAGAAGAAAGAGAAAATAGAAATACCCATCATTTGTGACTGAGTGCTGCATCCTCTCATCCTAGTGTGTGCAAGAAACTTATCATGCTCATTAATTTTTGGCTTTAAAAATTGTGGGAGTTTCATTGACATACTTTTTAATAGAATGACGGATAAAATCAATTCCTTTTATATAATTAGTATGCATTTTTTTTCCATCAGCCTTGCTTAGCCTAGCTCACAAAATTATCCACATGGACACTCAAGCATCCATGCTGCCCTCTCCCTTCTGAATGGCATAAATGTACTTCCTGACCCCTCAGTAATCCCTTCTCTTAGGATATGAGCTCCATACCCCTTGTCCTGGGGGGCCATGTCCATCAGTCATTCATTCCCTTTTTTACCCCATCTCTTCTGTCTCTCCTCTAACTGGATTTCCACTGTAGTGTCTGCCATTTATATCAGTCAACCAACCAACCAACCAACCAACCAACCAACCAACCAACCAATCAGCCAATGAAAACCCTTCATGGATTCTCCTTATGTCCTATCCCTTTTGAGACCCATTTCACCAACTCTATGGAATCCAGGGGATGCTTTCAAGTTCTTACATAACTTGATCTCTTACTATATTTTTTCTCTTTACCTCTTCCTCTTTCTTGACACACTCTCCTTTCTTGACTTTCTTTTATTTTTTTCTTCCAAGATTTCATTTAAATTCAAGTTCGTTAACATATCTTGTAGTATTAGTTTCAGGAGTAGAATTTAGTGATTCATCACTTACCTATAACACCCAGTGCTCATGATAACATATGCCCTTAATGCCCATCCACCATTTAGCCTTTCACCCCCCTGCCTCCCCTCCAGTAACCCTCAGTTTATTCTCTATGGTTAAGTGTCTCTCATGGTTTGCCTCCCTCTCTGTTTTGTTTTGTTTTTAAAAATGATTTTATTTATTTATTCATGAGAGACACAGAGAGAGGCAGAGACATAGGCAGAGGGAGACGTATGGGAAGCCTGATGCGGAACTCAATCCCAGGACCTGGGTATCATGACGTGAGCCAAAGGTAGATGCTCAACCACTGAGCCATACAGGTGCCTCTCCCTCTCTGTTTTTATCTTATTTTATTTTTCCTTCTCTTCCCCTATGTTTACTTGTTCTGGTTCTTAAATTCCTCTTTTCTTGACATTCTTGATGCTGTTCTAACTTACGCCTTCTCAATCCTCATGAACTTGTCTTTCTCTGACTTTTACCTTAAGCTATTATTATTTTTAAAAAATTTTAAAGTCTGTGCTCTTCTTTGACAATCTCATCCACATCCATAATTTTAATTATGACTTGTGTGCTGATAACACCTCAATCAAAGCACATAGAAATCTTCAGGAAAGAAGCAACGCATAAACAAATAAATCCCACCCACCACCAATTTGAGTTCCTGCAGGCTTCCCTCAGGAGCTCCCGACTAATTCACTGCCTGAGACATCTCTGGTACATCGTCCTGCTGGCAACTCAACTTACTGTGGCCACCTGAACTTTCCTTTCCACACAACACCTGCTTCTTCTAGTCAAATACAGTTCAGTCTTGATCAGGGACATGACCAGGCCAGAGCTGTGTAAATCCAATTACCCTCTAAATCTCCTTTATTTTGCTTCCTTGTTCTCTCTTGAATCTGATGCCTATTGCCTGCTCATATCTGCCTTTCCGCCAGCACTTTAGTTTGGCTTGCATTGACCTTAACAAGGAAGGTGTTGGCAACTGCTTTTGAAGGCTCATACTGCCTTCAGTCTGACACTCCCCAGACCATTCTTTACATGGCAACTTGTGGGATTAAAAAAAAAAAATGCTCCTCATGGTATTCAGCAAAAATTCCAGATCTTCATGATTCATTCCCAGCTTGGCCATATGGACTCCTCTCTCCCATTCCCCTGAATGGGTATTAATTACCCTCTAGTCTGATTGAATATGGTGGGCCACCAGAGCTTGCCCAGCTGAACATTCCCTCTGTGCCTTTGTACTTGTGAATTCCTCTTCTGGAACCATCCCCATGTCCCAGTTCACCCTGTCAAGTGCTGATTATCCAACAAGGTTCAGTGAGCATCTCTACCTCGGGAAGCCTTATCTGGCTGTCCTCAGATTATATGTTAATATTTGTAACATTTATCACATTTTATTAAAGTGGTTAATTTACTTTATTTGCCTTTCCGGTTGGTGGTGAAAATCTAAGAAACAGAATTATGTCTTATTTCTGTATCCCAAATGCCTACAACAGCATGAGGCACATAATTGTTATTCAATAACTGTTGTTGAATGAACGAATTGTGGACAGATGGCTGCCTGCAGCTCCAGGTTGGTATTCTATTATCTCAGTCAACTCAATGGGAAACACACTTCTTTCTCAGTCATCCAAGCATCAGTTCGAAGAGGATGCTTCTTGGACATGTCCCTGGGCACATGCTAACTGCCAAATGAATTACTGTGGCCAGGGAGCTGTGAGACTGTTACCGTCCAGGTATGAATTCTGTGTTGATTCTTAGAACGAGGGAGGGGGTCAGTCCCATACATGCTATAGAAACAGAGAAGGCAGGGAAGCTCATCAAAGAAAAACTGATGATTTATTACCAGAAGCCAGGGGATAGGATGCTGGGCGGGCAGAAACAGCAATGTTCACCCTAGTGTGTGCAAACAATCCAGGTGTTGGGGAGAGCTGGGGCAACAGTCTGCTCTGTGAGGCTGGCTGAGGCAGCTGGGACATCCCTTCAGTCTCAGCTCTTATCACAGCTGTCTGAGGCTGCCCGAGCTGCTCTGACGTAATTCCATAGACTGGCTGGATTATAAACAATGGAAAATTATTCCTCAGTTTAGGAGGCTGGGAAGTGTAAGATCAAGGTGCTGGCAGATTTGGTGTCTGGTAAAGGTCTGCTTCCTGGTTCATAGATAACCTGTGTCCTTGTGTCTGTGTCCTCACATGGCAAAAGGGGTGAGGGAGCTCTCTGAGGCTTCTTTCATAAGAGTATTAATCCCGGGGCGCCTGGGTGACTCAGTCAGTGAAGTGTCTGCCTTCAGCTCAGGTCATGATCCCAGGGTCCTAGGATTGAGCCTTGAGTGGGGCTCTCTGCTAAGCAGAGAGTCTGCTTTTCCCTTTCCCTCTGCTTGCAGCTCCTCCTGCTTGTGCTCTCTCCCTCTCCTTCAATCAAAAAAATAAAATCTTAAAAAAGAAAAAGAGTTCTAATCCCATTCAAGAGAGCTCCATCCTGCGACCTAATCACCTCAAGGGCTCTATCTCCAAATACTACCACACTGGGGATTAGATTTCAACATGTGAACATGTGAATTGTGGGGGGACACAGGCATAGTCTTCAGCAACTTCTCTTTGTATTCTAACCTCTGACCACCCTGCACATAAACCCCACTGATGATATGCTGAATACACAGGCCCTACTTTACCCCCAAGCCCTTATCCTATCCATCCTTCTGTGGGGAACACATTCTCTATTGCTCTCCTTCCCTTCCTTCTAGGCTAATATAGTCAGTTTCTCACTCATTTCTTGGTTATTAAGTAGGAGTAAGGACTTTTTTGGGGGGTTCTTTCTGTGTAGTCTTTCTGCCTTTTTTTTTTTTAAAGATTTAATTTTTTATTTGAGAGAGAGAGAGAGAGGGAGAGTGAGCAAGAGTGCAAGAGCAGAGGGAGGGGGAAGCAGAAGCCCCCCTGAGCGGGGAGCCTGACCACACAGGGCTTGATCCCAGGATGCTGGGATCATAACCTGAGCCAAAGGCAGATGCTTAACCCACTGAGCCACCCAGGTGCCCCTAGTCTTTCTGCTTTATTAGAGAAACTATGTAGAGTTAGCTTACATAGGAAAAAAATTTATTACAACAGATACTGGATTAATATTTGTCTAACATATCATTTGTTGAATGATGGGAATAATTTTTTTTTTTTACTCTGGGGTAAGGCTATATACCCCAGTTTCACTTAATGACATCATTCATTCAATAAGGGACATTTGGACCAGTACCAGGTAATGGTGGCATAATGTCAATGTCATGGGGCATAAAAAGTATTGCATCTTTAGTGAGAAAGGAAATGTTCTTAGGAAGCTTGTACAGAAACAACATCACAGAAGCAATGTTGGGAAAGGCATTTAAGTATTTACTCAGCATGCCGAGAGTCTCCAACGTTTGTTTATGGGATCCTCCCAGAAAATAATGAACTTTGGGCCATCTCCCTTGTGATACCTGCAGACATCTCTGCTTAGAAAAGAAACTTCTCCATCATGTTGACATACCCTTCAATGTCCTCCAGAAGCTGAAGTTCAAACTTTGTTTTTTGGCATCGTAAGTGGCTTCTATGGAAATTGCCCTGATGTGCTAAATTCAGCATTAGAACAGCACTCCTGGGGATCTTTGCTATATCTGCAGTCACTTATTCCAAACTGAGAGAACAGGGATATGAGTGCCACTAAAATATGTGTGTGTTTACTGACGCTCTGCATAAGCATAGGCTATTTCTGTCCACAGAACAGTGGGCAGAGGAGGAGAACCAGCAAAATGTTGTGCACCTTTATTGACTAACAAATGGGACAAGGAGAAAATACAGAAATTAATCTTTGAGTTCTTATTTTTTATGAATATATATACACACACACATATATATATTGGATTGAATGACCCTATTTACACTGACTGATTGCGTTGAAGATTATAACCATTGTATTCTCATGGAATAGATTTTTAAATAACTGCATTTTTGCCTTAAATGTGCCACAGGGCTCTTCCTAACAAGTGTGCTTTTCTGAACAAAGCTTTGACCAGAAGTCCTATGGTTGATTTTCCTCCACTTGATGACATAATGACACTGTGTGAGTTTGCTGAAACCTCTTACCCTTTCTGGTTTGCTTTTTATTGTCTCCAAAGGGACAAACTCTTTACTGATGCCACTGGGTAGTGAAGACCATGAGCCAAGGATGGGCATCTCTGGGGAAGACAAGCTTGAATGTAATGGATAACCATGATGAAAGAGATGGCAAAATAAATGGAAACCAATAACCTCAGATTAGATCCTAAGCCAATAATAAGGAGCAGCTAGGATTAAACACTAGATAGGAACTGCAATGATGAACGCTCAGCTCAGTAAGAACATATGCCCTGAACAGCCCAGAAGCTAAGTCTACTGCTATGCTTTTTTTTTTTTTTTTTTTTTTAATGATAGTCACAGAGAGAGAGAGGCAGAGACACAGGCAGAGGAAGAAGCAGGCTCCATGCACCGGAAGCCCGATGTGGGATTTGATCCCGGGTCTCTAGGATCGCGCCCTGGGCCAAAGGCAGGTGCCAAACCGCTGCGCCACCCAGGGATCCCCCTGCTATGCTCTTTTAAACAACAATGTCAACAATAAGCATTTGTCAAACACTTGCTATGTGTAGGTGCTGTGCTAAGTGATTTTCCTAAGTATGCATGCATTTACTCATCAAATATTAATCGAGCACGTATGACATACCATGAACAGTACATTATCTCATTTCTCCTACAACAACCTTGTGAGGATATCCATTATTATACAGTCATTTAACAAATAAGAACCCTCTTCCTGAGAGGTTAAGCAACTGGCTTGAAGTCTCCCGGCTAGTCATGGTGGTACTGGGGCTTAGATCCAATTCTGACCGCCAAGCCTGAACTCTTCACTGCTGTTCTGTACCATACTCATGAGTTTGGCTTGTCACACCTTTAACAGAATCTAAGGAACCTAAAAGAGGAAAGGCAAAGTGGGTTTTTTAAAAACCCACTTCCGGGATGCCTGGGTGGCTCAGCGGTTTGGTGCCTGCCTTTGGCTCAGGCCTGATCCTAGAGTCCCAGGATCAAGTCCCACGTCGGGCTCCCTGCATGGAGCCTGCTTCTCCCTCTGCCTCTCTCTCACTCTCTCATGAATAAATAAATAAAAATATTAAAAAAAAATAAAAACCCACTTCCCCATTTAACAGGCACTTTGGTGTCTGGTGTCTGTCTGTGTATCATTTCATTTCACCCACATTACAGTCCTGTGAGGTAATTTCTAGACTTCACTTTAAAGATGAGGAGGTCTTCTAGATATTAAATGATTCATATATACTCCCCCGCCCCTGCCAAGGCACATGGCATGGGAAATGGCATAATTAAAACTAAATACAAATTTCAGTTCCTATTTTCTTTTCCCTGGGCCTTTGCTGCTCAAAATGATTGAGGGAAGGAAATTTTATAAGGAAGTATCAACAGGACTGGGGCTATGTAGTCTGGGGAGGAGAAGGCTGCTGAATGCCATGATGACTGCTTTCCCCTATTCAAAGAGTTCGAGAGTTTGAGTCACACATGTGTGTTATACATCAGGGTTTTTTGTTGGCTCTAAAATATTGGGATGTCTTTTTGTGAGGAGCCTGAGGATTCACCTTCACTGGACAGCCAACACTTCCTACCCCAGGTAAACAGAGAGAGAGTTGCTGAGCTCCTGGGTCCCTACAGAGTCTTATGTAATAGAGAATCTGAAGCCAGCAGGAGAGTTCGGAATGGCACAGGTCTGTAAATGCAAAGAGCTGAATGCAAGCGAGGACTTGGCCTAAGTCTCCTTGGCTTAGATACTGCTTCACTTGCAGGGATGGATGCTTTCTAGAGATTTCTTTCCAGCTCATCAGTTATGTGTCTGAACGTCTGCTCTTGTTCAGAATGAGTCTCTTCAACATTTCCAGCAAATGGTAGGGGTGATCTGGGGGGTGCAGGGTACATGCGTGTGACTATGTGAGTGTGTGTGTGTCTATTTGTCCCATTGCAAGTATGAAATTTCTTTGAAGTCTCATGCTTCATAGTAAAAATTAATACAAATTTGAATTTTAGTCCTTAATATTCAATCATACAATATTAGTGTCTAAAATTAAAATACATTTTAAGATTGCATATACAAAAAAGCTGGTGCTTATCCTGTGGCATCCTCCATTGTCCCTGGGGCTGCAAGTACTTTGGTGTGACAAGCACAGGGCTGTACTTTATCAAAGTTTCTAATTCTGATGATCTCACCTCAATCCATTCTTTTTGTCCTATGTGGCATTTGACATAATTTCTCTATTTTCCCTTGATCTCCTGGCTCAGTGGGGAGCACTGGATGAAGAACCTGTGGATTTCCCAGCAGTAATGGATACTCAGTTAATCCCTTACTGATGAGTTGCGAAGAACTGTTCTTAGGCACTGTATTAGCGTTTCCAGGGAAACAGTTAACATTTATTGAGCATTTACTATATGCCAAACACTTTGGAAGTACTTATCTAATTATATACCCTTATATTAACTCTGTGAGGTCACTTCTATTATCATCTCCATCTTACAGATGATGAAAAGGAGACATAGAATAGAACATAGAACTTGCCGAGTTCATGCAGCCAGCAGATAGTGAAGCTGGAGCTGAGATTCACTCCCAGGTAGGCTTATTTTGGGGTCAAATAAGTTGTCCTGCTCCTCTAGGGAATTTATGTCCTATTAGCTTTGCTGGCTCAGAGGATGCTCTGAGGATATTACAGCCCTTTGTTTTGTTTAGTGGCGCGTGAGTCACACCTGCCTGTTGGCACTTGATGTGAGGTCAGAAGTCACAGCAGCATCCATCTGCCACCCATTCATCCTGGTTTGGGGGCATTGATAAAATGCAGGGGGGTAAGGTGAGGGGAAGGTGGGTCACCTCTGCCAGCCCAGGGCTGATAAGGAAGAATGGAGTCTTTTTTTTTTTTCTTGAGTGATGTACTTCTTAGCTCTTGGCAGCAGAGGCGGATGCAGGACGGGCAGGTTTGCAGGCAGCCAGGTAGGTGGCATTTCAAAGTGTTCATACACAGTGTTCTTTGGCCCTGTAGGAAATCTGCTTTGTGCCCTAACCTTCACTTCTAAGGCTGTGGTGAGAGCAACAGTCCCCGGATTGGCAGGGTGGCTTATGGTGTCTGTGCCAGTCTAATTGTCTCTGGGCCTCAGACCATGTTTTCCTGGCACACGAACTTCCTGATAACTGGTACTTCTGACTGGCACACGCTGCTCCGCATCTTGCCCGACGCCCGACTTACCTGAAGGAAGGGGTCATAGCCTTGGCAGCCAGCGACTGGCCGAGGCCATGAGCCCCATATCTCCAAGGCTGACTCCAAGTGGTGGCTTTGCTGGAGTCCAGAGGCTGCTCTGCACTAAACCTTCACCCCCTGACTTATGCTCAGAAACAAAGACAGAAGATTCTTTATTTATTATTATTTTTTTATTGGAGTTCAATTTGCCAACATATAGCATAACACCCAGTGCTCATCCCGTCAAGTGCCCCCCTCAGTGCCCGTCACCCATTCACCCCCACCCCCCGCCCACCTCCCCTTCCACCACCCCTCGTTCGTTTCCCAGAGTTAGGAGTCTCTCGTGTTCTGAGACAGGAGATTCTTGCTGACGAAAAGAGGCTCAATGTCTCAGAGTCTCAGATATGGTTGGAAATGCAGGTGTGGGCGTCATCCGTTCATTCCCACTGTGACTAGGAGGTGTTTTTTTTCTTTTTAATTGTGATTTAATATTCTTTTTTCCCCCATCATCCCATTGGAGCGTGTCTCTTAAGTATATGCAGAGACCTCAGCTTAACAAGGTGTGCAGATAATTTGCACCTGTTTCTGTCTCATTTATGTCCCACATGCCCTTTAACCACTCTCTGGCCAGTCCCTTGAACTTACTGCTCCAACATTCTCTTTTCCTTTCTCTAGAAACTCCACCTCAATGCTTGGTTCTATGCTCAGGATGTGAAAACTACTGGTTAGAATCGAACGCTGTCAACTTAAGGTATCCACTCATCTGTAAGAAAAATCTTTACCGAGACTGTGTCATGTGTCAGGCACGGTGCTGAGCACTGCAAATGCCCCATGGAAGAAAGTACAGCTGGTTAGGGCACCTGTGGAGCTTCAAGCTCATCTAGGTGTCCAGGAACAGCTGCATTTCCAGCCCACTTTTTCCTCTGAGCACCCATGCCTGTGAAAGCCCACTCCCACCTTCCACATAGGAGTCAAGACTCTTACCAAATAATCCCTGCTCTCTAGCCAGTGGAACGTGGCAGTCTGTTCAATAGAGGATTCTCCATAGCTGGTGCCTTTATGCATAAGTGTGTCCCCATCTGTGCCCATCTCCCCCTCCCTACCCCTTTCTCAAGGAAGAGGGGTTCCTCCTCTTAGCTAGGTTCACTTTGTGCTCCTCTACTCCAGATCCCATTTAACCAGGCTCTTTGGGGATCTGTGCCTTCAGGAACTGTGCTTCTTTTCTGTATCTCCACGGGAATCAGCATGTAACTCTCTTTTGTCTTGTCTGCACTGACCCGGTTCTTCCAAGCCGAGGGCCCTGTGGCAGCCCCAGCGATTGCCCCTGTTCTTCACATCTGGGCTTCTAGCTGGAGGGATTCTCCCGGCAGTCTCCTTTTCCTTTCCATTCTCTGCATAAGTGACTTCTGTGTCAAAATCCTCACTCCCTTGGCCATAGTTCTATTGAAACTGTTCGTGTTATGATCACCAAATTTCATGGTTGTTAAATTCACTAATGTGGAGAACATTTCCACTTGTTGCCTTTCTCAACATTTCCCTGAAGTTTGGCCTTGTTGACAACTCTCCTGTGTTTGAAGCCATCACCTCACCTGGCTCCTAGGACACCATCCAGCCCTGGCTCTCCGCCCACCTTTCCAGCGCCTCCTTATTCTCCTTCATGGCCTCCTCTTCTGTATCCAGCTCTAAGATGTTGGAATGCCTCAGAGCTCCTTCCAAGGAACTGTCTTCTAATTCCCAGCATTTTTAAGGCAATACTACCCATGCCTGTGGCTTCAATCACCCTGCCTCCCTCCTCAGACCCCTGTCTTGAGCTCTAGACTCTCAATGTCTACTACTTCCTGACCTTCTTACCTTTGCCGACAGGCCCCTTAGTTAGCAAGTCAAACACAGAAGGCATTGTCTCCCCACCAAACTGGCTCCTCTTCCAAGATCATTATTTCCTCAAAAAAGGCAGAGTGGTCCCCTCTCTACAGCCTGGAAGCTTGGAATGTCCTCCACTTCTCTTTCTTCATTTTCTACATTTAACAGAGTATCATTTCATATCGATTCTATTTTATAAACATAAATACATATATGTGTATATATGATACACACACACACACAGAGTCTCTGTATGTATATTTTATTTCTCCCCTCTCCTCCATGTTTGAATGTCTACTGCTCCACTGGAATGAAAGATTCTATACAGCATGATTATATGTTATTTATCTTTATCTCCCATGCATGTGACAAAACTGAGCATATAGTAGATGTTTATTTATTTTTTGAAGATTTTATTTATTTGCTTGACAGAGAGAGAGCACAAGCAGACTGAGCAGCAGGCAGAGAGAGAGAGAGGAAGAAGCAGGCTCCCCACTGAGCAGGGAGCCTAATTTGGGGGATCTCAGGACCCCAGGATTATGACCTGAGCTGAAGGCAGATGTTTAACAGACTAAGCCACCCAAGGTGCCCCTGTAGTGAATGTTTAATAAACATTTGTTTAGTGAATGAATGACTTCTGTAATCTTCTTTCCAGAAGAGTAGACTGAGCATGGTTAACCAATCTTGGACACTTTAGAGAGTTACTATCCCATTTTAGCATAATTGTTGCATATGGGTACATAATTTTTGCTGACATGACAATGACACATTTGGATAGAGTATTGGTTAAAAATAATGTTAGTTGATTTTTTTCTTTAAAAATAACATGTTAATGGTAGGAAAGTTAGGAAATATGGACAAGGAAGAAGAGAGAAATAAAATATCCATAATCCTGTGATCCTGACAAATAATTACTATTAACATATTGACATAGGGCCTCTCAGTCTGTTTTCTAAATTTTTACTTTTAGTAAAGGAATGGGGTCAAGCCTGGGGTATGTCTTAGCCACTGGGCTGTCCCTTGCAAGAGTAAGCAGTCACTAAATCATAGTGCTCACAGCTTCATGGCAAATCTGACCTGGATCTAGGTGGTTGTTCATCCTTCAGCATCCTTCAGCATTAGTCCGGTGGGGAGAAATTAACTACATTATTAGCACTGATGATACTTACATTAGACAGATGTCAAACCAGGGTACTTATACCCATGTGAGGCAGGACTTCTATCAGTGGCCTGGCATTTGGACGGGGAACAGAGATTAGGAAAGGAAATTCACATAAATTAGCAAGTAGCCCAGGCTCCAATTCCAGTGGATAGTTGGAAGGAAGAGCAGGAATCAGGCACGAGGACAGACACCTGGGGAAGGGGGTAATGTGAAGACTGTAGCCGTTCCAGCATGAGAAAGCCTATGGGATCATGCAAGGGTATTGCCACCAGGACTTGGGGTGACAGGACTAATTTTATCCCACTTCCTGGTGGGGATGAGTTGCTAATGTATTCTGTCAAGTTGGACAGATTTGGCTAGAAACCAGGAGGAACTGAGCTGCTAGGTTGAAAGATTTAGTAACTTTAGGTATGTGGGGCCGGGAAAGGCAGAGATCGATAAATCCCAAACCTTTGCACCAGTGAGATCCCACCACGATCTATTTCATTCCATGACCCATATAACTGTTGTATGCCATATGTTGATAGAAAATAATTAAAGCTAATTAAAATTAATTTTGGTTGGTGAGCATTTGAAGAGTTTCATAATAACTCTTGAGATAATTAGACATGCTTGGGGATGTCACAAAAGGAGCATTTGGAATAACTGGGCTAGATGTTTAAACCAGAAATGTGCAATGAAAGCTAGGAACAGAATGGTAATTCTGTAGTTGAAAGCACACTGAATCAGGAAGGAGGACTTTGGGGTTGTCCTCACTATGCTGCTAACATGGCCCTTTGAAATCAACCACCATCTCCTTGCTTTGTAGCATTTGAGAGTCTCTGTGTAAATCCTCCCACCATGGTGGATTCCAGATTACTGATGGTTTAACTACTGGCACACAGTTCCTGAATGCCTAAGAACCAGCTCTTGAGAGCTCGGTGCAAGGTAACTCCAGCATACCACTGTAATCCTGACGGAGCTTCCAGTTAGTCTTGTGGTCTTAGGTAAATCAGTTCATTCCTTGGGATATTAGTTTTATCATTAGAAGTGAAGTCACTAAAATAACCTCAAGGTCCCTTCCAGAGTTAACATTCCAGTAATGTAGCTAGCTGGTGTTTAGGCAAGACTGGCATCATGTCATAAGCCACAAGAGTTACGTCAGGTTTTCACGAATGTTATTGTGATCCACTGGGTCTGTCATAATCAACCCTCTTCTGATTCCTGCTGTAATGTGTGTCTCCTTCTACTGCCTCTTCTCAGGAGGATTAAAAATAGCAGTGCAGCCAATGGCTTACCACGAGGGGGAAGAAACCATTACCTCGGTCAGAGAATTCTACACCCAGCTGTCAGGCCCCAGGAGTCTGTAGAGGGTCTGAGACAAAATCTTATAGTTTAGGTACATTACCTTCTCTGACCATTAGACCCACCTAATGCAGTCTTCTCTGGAACAAGTAGTAACAACATGAGAGGTTAATTTGCTCCGCTCTTTGAAGTCAAGGACTGTGTCTTTCATAGTTATATGTCTCAAGCCCTGACACTTAAGAGGCCCTCATTAATGTTTGTTGAAAGAAATAAGTGATTTGCGCCCTTTTAGAGCAAACTCTGAATTTTATCCCCCCAACTCCAGAACTTTATTGAGCTATAGTTGAAATATAACGTTATATAAACTTAAGGTATATAACATGATGATTTGCTGAATTTTAAAATAGTAATTCAAAAGTGGACATAAGCTTCTCTATGTTTGCCTGAAGAAATGTATTTCTTAAATGTGAACAATGATTTTCTTTTTGTAATAGAAAACTTCTCAGTGCCTTCAGTTCAGTATTGGCCATTAAATTTGCCTTCCGTCTGTTGCTACAATTGATCCACAACTAGAACCCCAGCAAAGAAAAATATGAATGAGAAAACCCCAAACCAGACAAACCAGGTGTTTACTACCCACCAGTGAGTGCTTGCCTGCCTCCACCAGTGGAATTAGCTCATCTTTTTTGAAAGGGAAGGATCATACTTATTTATAGAGCATATATATTTCTAGATCATGTGCCACTTTACCAACATCTAATCCTCATAGTGACTCTCAGAAGCTAAGTATTAGGGATCCCTGGGTGGTGCAGTGGTTTGGCGCCTGCCTTTGGCCCAGGGTGCGATCCTGGAGACCCGGGATCGAATCCCACGTTGGGTTCCCGGTGCATGGAGCCTGCTTCTCCCTCTGCCTGTGTCTCTGCCTCTCTCTCCCTCTCTCTGTGTGACTATCATAAATAAATAAAAATTTATAAAAAAAAAGAAGCTAAGTATTAGTCTTCCTCTTTTATTTATTTTAAAGATTTTATTTATTTATTCATAGAGACACAGAGAGAGAGAGAGAGAGGCAGAGGCACAGGCAGAGGAAGAAGCAGGCTCCATGCAGGGAGCCCGACGTGGGACTTGATCCAGGGTCCTCAGGATCAAACCCCGGACTGCAGGCAGCGCTAAACTGCTGCGCCACCAGGGCTGCCCCTTCTTTTATTTTTTTAAAAATATTTTATTTATTTGAGAGAGAGAGAGAGAGAGAGAGAGAGAGAGAGAGAGATCGTGTGGGGGAGGGGAAGAGAGAGGGACAGGGAGAAGCAGACTCCCAAAGGAGCGGGAAGCCTGATGTGGGGCTCGATCCCAGGACTGTTGAGATTATGACCTGAGCCGAAGGCAGACATTTAACTGACTGAGCCACCTAGGCACCCCTCTTATTCCTCCTTTAGAGGGTGAGCATTAGAGCCAGCAGTGACAGAGCCCTGAGTCAACACCCCAGAGGCCAGGCCGCCTCAGGCTTTCTGGATTTCCTCCTCTTGCTGTCTTTTTCCTTGTTTGCTCTGGGATTTGGATACAAGCAAACCGGGCTCAGTCAGTGACCAGGCAAATAGAAGCACAAGCCTCCAGCAGGTTCTGAGCAAATTCGCTAAGTCAGGCCTGTCCCAGACGGAGGTAGTTGGGCTGGACTTTGCCCTAGTGAATCAGCTCCATGGAGGCTGGGCAGTTGAACAGGTAACTAACTGGCTGTAGGTCTGAAGGCCGGGTAGGTCTTGGTAGATGTGGCACATGGACTTTGACATTCTCTAAAGAGGAGAGAGACAGTCTCGGAAGGAAGCTGTGCTGAAAGAAGGTGGGAAGCCACCGAGCAGGTGTGGGGGGACGCTATCTCCCTTGCTTTCTTTCTCTTGGCTGTGCTGTACTGTCACATTAGGAAAGGCAATTTCACCCTTGCTGGGCTGGGGAGGGTCACTTAAATGAATGCGAAAGTGTGGCTTGTTGCTGTAGATGTGATGCCTCCCCTTTGAGAATCTTGGGTGCTTTACATTTGGTGTCCTTAATTATAACCTGAGGTCTAACCTATGGGAGTTGATATGTGAGCAACAGAATAATGTGATTTCAGTGGAGAGATAGGGTATTGTGTCTTTGTGGTTGAAGGAGGGCTGTCTAGTGAAAACATCTGGGGACAAGGCAAAAGAGGCTTTCTTCTTGTTGAACTTTCTTGCATCTGAAAGGTAGGAGTTTTGTGGACCTTCAGGAAAGACCGATGTCACCCTTCACTGTGTTGGAGCATTTGGCTTTTGCTGGGATTTGCTGGAAAAGGCTTTCATTGTACCTGACTGTTTTCAAGGGAGGGGGCTGACACAGGAAGGAAGGTACGAATTTTTCTGAGCTGTAATTGATCTTGAGGTGGAAGGTACTTCTGCGCCTTGCTCTTCTCGTATGTTCTGCTTACAGCTCTTGGCTCATAGCTGTGGACCCTGGATCCATGGCATTCAAGCAGAGTGGTATCTTGATTTCAACATATACCCTTTGACCTTTTGTTCTGATATAATTTTGTTTTTTTTTATATTAGGCTGGGAGTTTCTGGAGTGGGAGCAAGTTAACTGTATTTTATCAAAATCTTTCAACCTAAAACAGTTCCCAAAGGAGAAAAAACATGGGGTCTGACTGAGCTAATATATTTCTCCTGACATTAGAGAATCCCAAAGTCACCAGTAAGGTCTGACGTGTGCTTTCTCTTTGGAGGCAGCTGGATGCAGGTGCTCCTCTGTGATACAGGGCAGAGGAACTTGGAGGGCATCATGTCTTCAGAGGCATTTCTCATGTTGAAGAATAAGAGGGGAAAATAAATTTGACACTGGGAGAGACTTCCAGATTTTAAAATTTCTAGCCAGGAAGATTACTGAGGCATGGCTGTCTAGTTTGTCGTGAGAACAATCCCAAACTTGACCCCCTTGGAAGATGGGCAGGCATAGCCATATAATAGGGCCTCATTCTTCTAAGAGGATAATTTAAGGATTCAGAAAAGATGTCTCTCAAGGTCAATTTAAACTTCTTTTTGTTTAGGAAATGTCTTCATCCATTCATACTGCCCTGATCTTGTCTCTGATAATACTAACTGCCATTAAATTGAGCAATTACTATATACCAGGCAGTGTATTGGGCACTTTTTTTTTTTGCAAGTTATCACTGACTCTGACTGTAATCCTGCAAACTTGTCCTTATCATCCCTGTTCTGTTTCTCAGGGAAATTTAGGCTTGAAAAAATTAACTAGCTAATAAGTGACAGAGTTAGGATTTAAACTCTGGCATAGCTCTAAGCTCACCTATTTCTCTGACAGCAGAGCGCCTCCACAGTAATTGTTGAGTGAATAATTGCTGGTGGGATAAATGAACGAACACGTATTTAATTGCAATTCTTCGATAGTGTTTTGGAGCTTTATATCTGATTGTTCTGTGTCTCCCCTGCCTCTCACATCTATTGTTGCTTCAAATATACTTTTTAATTTTTAGAGCAACATCAATATAATTGTCTAGCCTGTTATTTACTTCATGTGTCTGCTTGACATTTTCCCCCAGATAGCTCTATTAACAGTGCCTGTGTGTTGTTTTAGATAAAAGATTTTGAGGACCGTAGGTACTTTTTTTTTCACAAGAACTAATCAATCATCATGTTTGGAGATAGGCCTAAAATGGTGATTTTTTTTCTTTTTTTTTGTCTGCAGGAAGATAAAATAGCTACACAACTCACTAAAAACACGAGAGAAATTCTGAGGGTCAGGGATGGAATTCTGGGCTCCCCAGTGGCCACCTCAGCCACAGGGGAGGACCACGGCTCCAGCAAAGGACCCAGACCGTGGGCTTCGGAGAGACGGAATTCATTGGCCCATTCCTCACTCTTGGCACAATGGAGAGAGGTATCACCAGTGGCAAGATCCCCACAGGAGCCCCCTGCCACAGCAGGACCCCAGGACAGACCGCCAGCAGCCCCGTTATGCGTCCAGGCCTGGGGAAAGGCATCAGCCTGTGTCCGGGGCTGACTATTACAAAAGTGGTTATCCCAGCCAGTTGTATTCAAGGTATGGTTCTAGAAGCTGGAATTCACCCAACTCACCTCACTTAAGTGCTTCTGTAGCTTGTTCCTTTCCTTCTTCCTTTTCCTTTTATTCCTGCTCTTTTTCTTCTAGTTCCTTCTCTACCCTAGTACATCGACTTAGTTATAAACCCTTTCCTCTCCCAAATTGGATTGAGGTGACCAACAATAGTATTTCCCTCCTCTCTGTCCCCTTGTGGGGCTTCTTAAAGAGGCTATGAGAGCGTGACTGGGTGCTGGGGCCAGGGCAGCGGGCAGAAAGAATCGTGGATTCAAGGCAGTAGATGAGCCCTTCTTACTCTGGGATGGCAAAAAGGTAATATTTATAGATTACGGAAAGGTTTGTCCTGGGAATTCCTCTAAAAAGGTCTTTTTTTTTTTTAAATGTCTTTTTTTTAAAAAAGATTTTATTTATTTATTCATGAGAGACACACACACACAGAGGCAGAGACACAGGTAGAGGGAGAAGCAGGCTCCATGCAGGGAGCCCGACATGGGACTCGATCCCGGGTCCCCAGGATCACACCCCAGGCTGTAGGCAGCACTAAACCACTGCACCACCAGGGCTGCCCTCCTCTAAAAAATTCTGAGTGTTGTGAGCATAGACACTACCAGTTGGTGGTGGTGCAACAGTGCTTAGGGTGTGCAACAGTGCTTAGGGTGTAATAGACACACAGAAAAAAATGTGTTGGATGAATACATGGGAACATTTTAAAAAATGAAATCAACCACAGAGAAAGCAGATAGAACGTTGCAGTCTCTAAGTACAGAACAAAGAGGTCTCTGAGGTAATTCTAGGGGAATCTGGAATTCCTGTTCCTGAATTCTAATTGTTAGCAGAAGATTTAATATTTTATGAAATATTGGAAGTCATCTACGTTCCACTTCAGCTTTTCCAGGTGGGGTGATAATTTGCCTGCCTACAGATTTAGGGTTGAAATTATGACAGTTATTGTAAAGCATCGGTTCCTATGAGATGCTAAGGAATTACTAATTGATAAAGAGACTAATATGACATTCCTCTCCCCAATCTTTTTGTATTGTTGAATTCTCGAAGGAAGGTATGTTAAGGACAAAGGCAATAAAGGCAATCAGATTCAAGAGAGTCCAACATGACTTCTTTATCTCACTTCCATCTGTACATAATATGCATGGGAATTACAATGGCATATTTGGTACCTACACATCATTTCAGGAGAGGGTATTCTAGGATAATATTAGGGTAGGGGCACAGGGTGGCTCATTTGGTTGAACATCTGACTCTTGATTTTATCTCAGGTCATGGTCTCAGGGTGGTGAGATCAAGCCCAGCATTGGGCTCCACATTCAGCTCAGAGTCTGCTTGTCCCTCTCCTTCTTCTTTTCCCTCTACTCTCTCTCTTGCTTTCTCAAACAAATAAACATATAAAAACATCTTTTTAAAAAAATCAGGGCAGGGTTTTCTAAGGTAACATCATGTATTGTTGGATGTATTGGAGGAGTAGGGGAATCACAGGGAAGGAGAATGAGACACTGGTTATGGTGTTGCTATCAACAGCCCAGGCTTGTTCTGAAACAAAGGCCCTGTGCTCGCTTCGGCAGCACATATACTGAAACAATGGCCCTACCGGTGCTCTGATTCTGGATCTTCTGTTTATAGGATCTAGAATGAAACTGTAGTTTTAAAGCGGGTTCTAGACGGAGGTGACAGTTGTCTCTTATGAAGGTGTCAAGTCCTCCACTGGTTTCTCACCTTACCACACCCATCCTTGACTGGCTGGCTTTCTTTTTGGCATTTTAGGGCGGGCATTGAGGATCCATATCAAAGCTATCATTCTTCAACCCTAAGGGAAGAACATGCTTATGGACATTATTACTACCATAGACACCCGCAGCAGCTACAGGAAGAAAGAGGTACGGAATAATTTCCGAAGAGCTTTTGGGATGGTGCTCAGGGCCTCACCCTGGCAGTCATGCTTGGCTGACATAGAGCCCCTCACTTGCTTCTTTCTTGGCCATGTGAGGCCACAGCAAAGATACTACTGCTAGATGTCTTGAGGAGAAGAGATAGAAAGGAATCATTTTTCTTCGTACGTGTCAGTGATAGTGCTGTATCTACCATTACGTTTTCAGTATTATGGACAGTTTGCACTTCAATCACAGTTTTTTCTTCCACTCCTCCTTATAGCCAAGATTATAGTCTCTGTCCAAGGAACAGTGAAGGCAATTCTTGACAATGAAGTTGTCTAGGGTGTGATTGGGTGTGATGAGTCTGACCATCATCGACCGTGACAGTGGCAGATATGCACTCACAGGAATTTATACCCTTTACCAATAGTAGGGCTTTAGGGATATGCTACTGGTGCTTCTGACCTGCCAGCCAAGGGAAATCTGTTTCAACACAGAAAACACACACACACGATCCCGATGGTTATACAATTGTTCTGAGCCATGCTACCTGGATCAGGGAGGACTGAGGGGCATCCTGTTGACTTCCATCATTAGCTCTCACTTCTTCATTTTATCCAATTTGGCAAATATGTTTTTATACCTACGGTGCTCCAGTAACTCATCTCCATTTATTTATTTATTTATTTTTTAAATTTTTATTTATTTATTTATTTATGATAGTCACACACACACACAGAGAGAGAGAGAGAGGCAGAGACACAGGCAGAGGGAGAAGCAGGCTCCATGCACCGGGAGCCCAACGTGGGATTCGATCCCGGGTCTCCAGGATCGCGCCCTGGGCCAAAGGCAGGCGCCAAACCACTGCGCCACCCAGGGATCCCAGTAACTCATCTTCACAGCTGGCGGCTGTCTTTCTAAACTTTTAGGAATAGGAAGTGACTGTCTTCATTTTGTTTTCTCTGAGGGTGCAGTGCCAAGGCGAGAGAGTCCTTATATCTGGCAGGAAGATCACCGAGATCAAAAGTACCTCAGTGAGCATCAGCACGAAAACCAGAATAGTCCGTAAGTGTGAAAGGAAAGGCCAGCTCAACATGGCTCGGCCAAACTCAGACTAAGTTGGGCAAGTCTTATGGCATCCCAGTGCTTGTCTCTATCTCTAGAATGCTGTCTGCTGGTTGTGGAGTAGCCCAGAGTGGCCCAAGCCAGCTTTAAGTGGAGTCTTAACATTGACAGGAGACTCCCAGACTTGGGATCACCTGAGTTCCTGTTGAAGTTGCATAAAGTCCACCCTACAGGAAGGCCTTAATTCTAGGTTGGCCTCAGAGCAAACGTGGTCTTGCAGAAGTGTTCAGTTGGGTCCTGGCTGAGGCTGGGGAGTCTTTCCTCCCCCCTCATCCCCTGGGATAAGGAGAGAAGAAAAGAGTCTTTTGCACAAACATCTGTCCTGGTGCCCTTAGGCCTGGTGCTTTTACCTTGTACAACCAACTGGCCAACCCAACTGCTCTGATGTCAAGTCAGTTCAGGCTGTAAGGCTGCAGGGACCAACCCTTCTCTGCGGGCTTTGGAGTTACTTCTAGTGGCTGTGCTAGGGGACCCAGGAGCTCCTGTTTTTCTGGAATCAATAGATTGGGGGAGAAAAGGGAGGATAATGCTTTTCCCTGTGGCACACAGGCCAACCCTACACTGCCCATGCTTCACAGCTGAACAGCCTCCAGGAGAGAGCAGCTCAGTTTTGCTGGCTCGCCCAGGACCCCCCTTACCTGCTCCTGTCATTTTGCTTCAGATCCAAGAGTCAGAACCCTTATAAAGACAGCCCTGCTTCTAACACTGGACAGGAGAGGCCTGGGGACATGATTCTGGAGAGTCTGCTAACTGGAACCCAGAAGAATGAGGTAATCTGAAGTGACATGGGGGCTGGTGGGCTGTGACAGTACATCACAACTGACACCGAAGCTGTGGCAGGGCAGGGGGCCCTTGGGAGGGGGGTGTCCGGTGACCAGCAGTCTGAGAGGTTCCATCTGCCCCTCTCTGCAGAGCCTCCCCCTTTTCCTGCCTTCCTGTTTCAATCTACGGGTCTGGGGCCCCGATCTGTCCCTTTTGCATTTTTGTCAAATTGGCTGGACCAGGAAGTGTCACCCAAGTCACTCTGAGGTGCTGAGCAAAAGGAGAGGCTGTCACCAGTACTCCAGGGGACTGGCAATTTAGTTTATTCAGGGAGTGAGGAATTGCTGGAATCTTTCAATTCAGGTCTGAAAAGCAGAGTTGAAACCTTTCTCGACTCTTCCAACTCTCTCCTCTGAAATCCTACTGGGTATACCAGCCAGGCCACAAAATGGAGTTCTTAAATTTTTTAAAATAAATTTTTAATTTGAGAATAATTTCAGGTTTATGGAAAAGTGGTAAAAATACTGCTGAGACAAGCTCTTGATTTTTGATAGTCTTATATTAATTTTGTTTCCATGATGAGATCTGTCTGCTTTTTGAGAACATTTTCTTCTGTATACCTAGCACTTAACAGGGCAGGGCACATGCTATGTAACATATGCCCATAGGAACAGCAGCCAGACATGAGAACAGCCCTTTACAGCTTTGCATCTATTGTTTCATCCTCCTGGGATATAAGTTCCATGAATTTCTTGTACACCTGTGTCCCCAGGGAAAGCAC
The DNA here is from genome assembly GCF_003254725.2 of Canis lupus dingo. Taxonomy (NCBI): domain Eukaryota; kingdom Metazoa; phylum Chordata; class Mammalia; order Carnivora; family Canidae; genus Canis; species Canis lupus. The sequence goes on from NC_064249.1 coordinate 21,419,881, forward strand.
AGTGCCTGGAGCATAGTAGGTGCTCATTAAATAATGGTGAATGAATACATGAGTAAGTACTTGAAATCTATAGGACAAATATGATGATTTTTTCAAAGATTTTATTTATTTATTCATGACAGACACAAAGAGAGAGAGAAACATAGGCAGAGGGAGAGGGAGAAGCAGGCTCCTCTCAGGGAGCCTGATGTGGAACTTGATCCCTGAACTCCAAGATCACGCCCTGAGTTGAAAGTAGAGCTTAACCGCTCAGCCATCCAGGAGTCCCGACGAATATGATTATATTACAGATGGGAGTCCTGAGCTCAGACAGCTTAAATCATTTTTCCAAGGTCACAGCAGGTATTGACAGAGCTGGGATTTGAAGATTTATTTTATTTTTAAGTCATCCCTACACCCAGAGTGATGCTTGAACTCATAACCCCAAGATCAAGAGTCACATGCTCTACTCACTGAGCCAGCTGGGTATCCCAACAAAGCTGGGATTTGAATTCAGGTCCCCTGACCTCTGTGCTATACCCTTTTCTTTCTTCTTCTTCTTTTTTTTTTTTTAAATGATTTTATTTATTTATTCATGAGAGACACAGAGAGAGAGAGAGAGAGAGAGAGAGAGAGGCAGAGACACAGGCAGAGGGAGAAGCAGAAGCAGGCTCCATGCAGGGAGCCCGACGTGGGACTGAATTCTGGGTCTCCAGGATCACACCCTGGGCCATAGGCAGGCGCTAAACCACTGAGCCACCCAGGGATCCCCTACACCCTTTTCACTAGGCCATCATTCATTGATCAAATGCGCACTTCTGTTCCCTGCAACACATCCACATTAGATGTATTTATTTGAAAGTTTTGATTTTGTTGCTTTGAAGGAACACATGGGAGGTCCATCTGTCTGAAAGTGCTTCTGATTCTTCCCGTGTGTTTTCATTATCTTTAACTTCCAGCCACCACTGGCCGACGAGTCCAACCTTCTCCAGCAGCATGAGTCTGGCCTCACCTCCAGCACCTACGAGCTCAGTCAGTATATAGGAGATGCCTCTGAGCTGTACAACCCCATGGCACCAGCAGCTTGGAGTCCAGTTCAGGCTGGTAGGTACTGAAGTGATCTGAGCAACTGGTTAAGTCTGGTGAGAAGAGGGCTAGTTGGCAACCTCTTGGAAAGTCACCCTTCCTCTGTACTTCCAAGAGTGGATCATTGCCTGCCTCATTTACTTATGCAAGTCTCCTGGGCAGAGAGGCCGTTTTGGCTCTATTTTTACCTTTTCTCTTGTACTAGAGATTGCATCATAGGCAATTCTTAGAAGGGAACACTGCTTCTAGCCATCAGGGTCAGGCTGGGAGAGGAGACATCCAGAAATACTTTAATGTAACAGGTGAAGAAAGTGAAGACCAGAGTCAGTTTGATAAAGCAAAGGCAGGCCACAAAGCAAGGTTGTTTTGTTTGGATGTAGGACACATGTCATGAGTACTGGGGTTATGAGAGCCAGAATCCCCGGTCTCTTGCCATCATGGGGGATTCTGGGCCTGGTGCCTTACCATTTGGACCAAACCATTGAATCCTTACCTTGTATTTTAACATATTCTGAGAGGCTTAACTCTGACTTGGAGCGTAGGCTTCTTTTAATTACCCCACCCACCCAGAGTCTTATCTTGCCCAGGTGGAATTTGGGTAGAAACATGTCTGTGGTGTACTTCTAAAGATAAGTAGTAGCAGTAATGCTAACAGGTCCCCCTGTGTCTATTGGTCAGAGAATGTCTCGGCAGCAGGTCCTAAGGAGCCCATGAAATTCTACATCCCTCATGTGCCTGTGAGTTTTGGGCCAGGAGGTCAGCTGGTCTATGTGAGTCCCAGCTCCCCCAGAGATGGACAGACGGCCCTAGTTGAACTGCACAGCATGGAGGTAAACAAGATTCTGTGTTGCAGAAAGCTGGCACTTGGCTTTGTTTCGCTTTGCCTGAGCCTGGGCATCTCCGGGAATGGGATGCTCTTGTGGGGAACTGGGCCATGCACTCCGTGGATTGGGGCATGTATTGTGAAGGAAAGGGTAGGAGTCTTCTCTCAAAGAAGTGATACTAGATTTAAGTTTCTTCTGAGATGCTATTGGCTCACTTTCAGCAACCGGAGAACCCACTTTAAACCTCCTGTGTTCTCCACAAAGCACGGAGCCACATCCCAGGACCACAGCCACGGGTTCTGATATTGGACTTCACTGACAGGGGCATTGGGTGGACGTGGTCTCGAACGCCAAATCTGATTTTTTCATTCCAGATTATTCTTAATTATTCTGAGGAGCAAGAGGAGCTGAGAACTTTCTCAGGACCCCTGATCAGGTAAATTATCTTAAGACCTGCCAAGTGAGGGCTTTTGAATCTACAAAATCTGCCTGCCCAGATCAGCATTTTGGGGATTTGCTCTTGGCTTCCTTGAAAGAAAATATCTATCCCCTGTGGAGTAGAATACTCTGTGCAACAAGATAGAGACAAATGTGGCCTGATCTCTTTTGACAAGCAAATGGAGAGTCGAGGGGCAGAAAGAAAAATTAAGATTAAAAATCTGAAGACAGTTCTATTTTGCAGGAGCTACAGAGTAGGAGGTTTTTGTATTCTGAGTACTGAATAGATACTGGTAGAAAGGTGGTGCACAGCCTGGAAAATTATAGACAAGCGGATCAGAGTGGGAAAATGATTCTTGCCATTTTCTGGAGAAATAGCGCGGTGTGTGTTCCTGGATGGTGTGCAAGTCTGCCCTCTGCAGGATTGAGCTAGTATTGCTTTTAATTTTTTTTTTAAATTTTTATTTATTTATGATAGTCACAGAGAGAGAGAGAGAGAGAGAGAGAGAGAGAGAGAGAGAGAGAGAGGCAGAGACACAGGCAGAGGGAGAAGCAGGCTCCATGCACCGGGAGCCGGACGTGGGATTCAATCCTGGGTCTCCAGGATCGCGCCCTGGGCCAAAGGCAGGCACCAAACCGCTGCGCCACCCAGGGATTCCGCTTTTAATTTCCTAGTCCCATTTCTTTTTCTTTTTAGCAAACAGTATTATTTAATTGGTAACAATGGAAGAGAACAATAAATGACATTATTATAATAAACATCAATACATATTTGTTATATATATGTGTGTATATACATACATGCATACATACATACAAGTTGAGTGATTCAATATTCTAAGTCATAGAAATGTCCTAGTCCCATTTCTGATGGATATTCAGGACATGTTACCCTGGAGAGAGTCCTGGTGGGAGTCAGAGGACCCGGTCCTTGGCCGGAGCATCCTACTAAGTAGAGGTCCCATGGTGGACAGATCAGTTAGTCCTCCCTCAGCCTTAGGGCTCTCTTTATGTAACACCTCTCCATCTGCTTTAAGTGTAAGAAAGCTGTATGTATATCATCGCTACTCTATAAACTTATTCTTATCCTGAAACTTTCCCCTCCAAGAAAAACCCATAGTATTATGACAGTTTCTTCAAGTAAGAGCATTGAATCTCTTATGCAGGCATTCGGATGTGGGGTAGAGCACCAAGCTGGGGGTGTGGACACTAGGGGGCTGACCTAATTTATTGCATGACCTGGAGCAAACAATATTACCCATTTATCGAGCACTTTAGTATACACTATAACATTTGCTAATTCCTTTTATATGGTGGTGGGGTCTTTCTTTCTTTCATTATCCCTATTTTAGGGGGAAAAGCAGAGGTTCAGATGGGATAAGAGCCTTACATAAGCTGAGAAGTGGCAGGCTGGATTTAAACCCAGGGTTGTCTGACTCCGAAGTCTCTGGCCTACTGCCCTATGCCATCCCTGGGCCTCAGTTTCTTCATCTATAAAAGGGAGAGGGAGAATGAGAGACTCTCTGAGGTCCCTTCCTGTTCTACAAGGAAACTACAGACTCAGGCTTCTCTCTCAGCCACCCCCCGCCCCCCGGCTTCTGCTAGCACCCTCACAATGCAGGAGCCTGTGGTCCTGTGCAGGTAAAGAGTATGCCATTCACTCTTTGCTCCCTGAAATCTCTCCTTAGGGAGGATGTACACAAGGTGGACATCATGACATTTTGCCAGCAGAAAGCAGCTCAGAGCCGAAAATCAGAGACACAAAGGAGCAGAGATTCAGCTCTACTGTGGCAATTGTTGGTTCTCCTTTGTCGGCAGAATGGGGTAAAGTATTACGGCTCTGACAGGTGGGCAGGTGCAGGCTGCATTGAAATTTAAGTCTTCCCTGGATAGAGAAGATTCGGCTTACGGCATGATCGTAAAAGATAATGTCAAAGAAGCAACAGATGTCCCTAAGGGAAAAAGTTGCTCAGATGTTAACCCCATTTGCTATTGATAACCTTTTCCCTGTCCTTCTCCACTGGCCTGGGGTTATTGTGCAGTTTTGGGGTTACTGTATGAACCACATGATACACCTACAAAGGTATGTGTATTTCTGGTCATCTCTGTGGCTCCCAGAAGGCAGAACATATCATGAGAGTGAAGCCGAAGTTTGAAGTAACAACAATTCAAGAAAGGACGGTCTTGTGTTTGCATGTTGGCCTCCTCACGGAGAAGGCAGGTGCATCGGCGCCTGGGCTGCCACCATGAGGGCAATAGGATTCTCCCTCAGGATGACCCTCTTTGCCTTTCAGTCCATGGTGGGGTCTGACATCGCTGAGCTGCTGATGCAAGACTGCAAGAAGCTGGAGAAGTATAAGAGGCAGCCGCCGGTGGCTAACCTCATCAACCTGACCGATGAGGATTGGCCTGTGCTGAGCTCAGGGACCCCAAACCTGCTCACTGGGGAGGTTCCCCCCAGCGTGGAGACACCTGCACAGATCGTAGAGAAATTCACTAAACTGCTCTACTACGGAAGGAAGAAGGCAAGTGTGGCCCCTCCAGGCTTGTTTTTAAGAAGTAACCAGGCTCCCACCTCCAATTATAATGAGTAACATTCATCCATTTTATAGCACTTGAGACGTTCAGAAAGGTACAAGGAAAAAAATTATATAGTTTTGCCATTTAAAGATAACATCTGTTAGGGTCACCTGGGAGGCTCAGTCAGTTAAGTATCTGCCTTCAGCTCAGGTCATGATCTCAGGATCCTGGGATTGAGCCCTGCATCCAGCTCCCTGCTCAGTGGAAAGTCTGCTTCTCCTTCTGCCCCTCCTCCCACTTGTGCTCTGTCTCTCAAATAAATAGATCCTTAAAAAAGATAACATCTGTTAATATCTTGATATATTTACTTTTGGCATTTTTCCATGCATATATATTACAAATAAATTAAATTACATATAAAATTATTTCTATTTGTTCACTTAAGATTATATGATGTAATACTCCCATGGCATTAAAATGTACCATTTAAAAAATGTTTCACCATATGAATTATAATATTTTATTTATCTAATTCACTGTTTTTGAATATATAGGCTATCTACAATGCTGTCACCCATTATAAATTATACATTTTGAACATCTTGTTATATAAATCTTTGACTTATCTTCTTAATTTTTAGGATAAATACCTAGAATGGAACTATGGGTTAAACTTGTAAAAGTTCTTTACATATGCACTAAATTAGCTACCAGAAAGTTTGTTTCCAATAGTGTCCCCACCAGCTATAGCTAATGTATGCCTACCAATATTGAATACTTCAATTCAACAGATGAAGTGATGCCTTGTTTATTTTTTGATATGTAAATTAGACAATAATAATCTTTATATTATTTATTCAAAAAATTTATTTGAGATGTATTTGAAAAAATTCTGGGATATTTAGTGTGTATGATGTGATGATTTGATATACAAATATCATTGGGTATCATTTTAAGTAGTCTCTACACCCATGATATATATAATATAATAGTATATTGCATATACTATTATATTATATATTATATTTTATATATTACATATATTATATATTATATTAATATATTATATGTTATATATATATAAAATTATATATTATATTATATATATATTTTAAATTTTATTGATTTAAATAATCTCTACACCCAATGTGGGGCTTGAGCTCACAACCCTGAGATCAAGAGTCAGATGTCCTTCAGACTGAGCCAGACAGGTGCCCAGACAGTAAATGTATTTGGTTTTGTAGGTCAGAGAGTCTCTGTTGCAACAGCTTAATTCTGCTATTGTCGAGTAAAAGCAGCCACAGATGATATGTAAATGAATGGATATGGCTGTGTTTTATTTATGGACATAGATTTTGAATTACATATAATTTTCGTGTATAATGAAATATTCTTTTTTAAAATTTTTTTCCCCAATCCTTTAAAAACAGGAAAAGTTATCCTTAGTTGGTGGTCTATACTAAAATAGGCAGTGGGCTGAATTTGGTCTTTAGGCTATATTTTCCTGACCCCTGCTCCTTATAACATGTAAATACTACCTTCATTATTTTTTACAGCTCCATAGATTCCTAAAGATAAATGTAATTAATTTAACTAAGCCTTGATAGATTGACATATAGATGATTTACAGTCTTTTGCAATTACAAGTAACACTGTAGTAACAACCAATGTCATTTTGTTGTATAAGAGAATATACCTATGATTTCTAGAATAGTTTCTGGAAGTGGAAGTGTTGAGTCAAAGGGTATATGGCTTGGAATTGTGAGAAATAGTGACAAATTACCTTTTTAGAGGTTGTGCCAATTACTCTACCAGCAATATTTGAGAGTGCCAATTTCTCCACTCTCACCAACTTAGTGTTTCCAAGCTTTTAATATGTGCCAATCTGAGAGGTTAAAAAAATATAATTTAGTGTAGTTATTTTCATTTCTCTTATTATAAGTGAAATCTAATATCTTATAGTCTGTGAATTTTTTTGTCATAGATTTTCTACATTTTTATGTTGGATTTTTTATCTCCAATTTATTGATTTGTAGGAGCTCCTTACTTTTTAAGGACTTTCTCTATAAAACTACTTTTTTGGGGTGATATTTAGAAAGGCTTTCCTACTTCAAAATTAAATTTTGAAAATAAAGTTCAAGTACTTTTGTAGCTTCACCTTTACATTTGAATCTTTAATCTTATTTTATTTGTATGTGATGTTATATTTTATTTATTTTTAAAAAATTTTATCTATTTATTTTAGGGAGTACGAGTGGGGAAGGGACAGAGGGAGAAGGACAAGCAGACTCCTCACTGAGTGGAGAGCCCAATGTGGGGCTTGATCCCAGGACCTTGAGATTATGATCTGAGTTGAAGTCAAGCACTTGATCTACTGAGCCACTCAGGCACCTCAGTGATGTTATATTTTGAATGAGTACAAGACATGAAACTCAGTGAAGATCAATGGGATCATATGATAGCCATCTCCTGTTCACTAAATAGTAGGGACCTACAATTTCAGCAATGATTTATTTGTTCAGTAAACATTTATTGTGCAGCCACTACTCCTAAGGCATTGGATCCAGTGGGGGACACAGAGATAAATCAGTAATAATCTCTTTCCTTAAGAAAGATTAAATAATAACATAACAATAACAAAAGCAAATATTTAAAAAATAATTTCTATGTATCAGGCACTTCCTTACCATCTTACATGTATCATCTCATTTATCTTCACAGAGGCCCTGTAGGTTAAGTTCTTTTTTTTTTTTTTAAGATTTTTATTTATTTATTCATGAGAGACAGAGACATAGGCAGAGGGAGAAGCAGGATCCATGCAGGGAGCCTTACGTGGGACCTGATCCTGAGTCTTCAGGATCACACCCTGGGCTGAAGGCAGCAGCTAAACCACCAAGCCACCCAGGCTGCCCTGTCTTGTTTTATGTACTTGCAAATGAGGAAAGTTACTGAGTAATAAAGCAGCCTGATGTCTGAGCTCGGGCTCCAATCATCCCCTACACCACTTGTTTCCTTGGACCCAAAGGTAAGCAGGGGATAGAAAGAGTATTCTGGGAGTTGAGAGTGGCTCATGAGCTGGAGACCAAAATATCTCTCATATCTTTATCAATATTTGACTGGTGCCTTGTTTCTGGCACTGTGTGAGATTAATATCAATGTAATTTCTCAATTTCTTCACTTATTCTTAAATTATATTTTTGGAGATGCAAATTTTTGAACAAAGTCATGATTCCCAACCAATTATTAGTAATTCCCTTTAAAAATACTGTTGTGAAATATGAAACATATGAAAAGAGTAACTCAATGTCATTTTTCCTTGTAGCAGATGTGAGGCTGAACTTCCTAATGGTGGTTGTTTAAATTTGTTCTCTTTCTTGAAATAAGATAGTGTGGGAGATACTGAGATGATCAAAGAAATTTGCACCTGGAGGTGGAGTTACCTCATTAGTGACTTCCTGTCCAGAAATCACATTATTTTTGAGGACTAAGGAAATTATTAATACCAGGTCAAAACCTCAAATATAAATTAAGCTCTTACTAAATAATTCTGAAAATTGAATGAAAAGATGAGTGTGGGTGTGTCTGGTATGTCTATGTTAAAATTTGCAGCTTCTAACTGATCTCACCAAGTTAATGGTGTTATTAATTTGGCATATGAATTTGGTAGTTAACAAACACTTGATAGTTAACAAGCAATTAGTTATACTATTAGGTGGAGCAGGTTAACCACTATGCATACTGTCCTAAACATAGTAGCAGCTTCTTTCTATTCACATGGGAGTCCTGGGCGGGTGAATGGAACAGGGGGGCATGCCTCCTCCATGGAGTAGTAGTTCAAGCAATCAGCATGGAGGAGGCTGTACCATCTGAGCATCTTCAATCCAACCATCCAGATGGGGAAAAGGGTGTGGAGGACTAGGCGAGGGGTTTCTACGAGCCAGACTGTGGAAGTGGCACACATCACTTCCATTCCTGTTCCACAGCCTCGGAACTCAGCCACTTGCAGGTGCAAGGGAGGTGGCAAAATGCAGGTCAAGAAGGGGAGCACGTTTTGGTGGGGAACGAGCAATATCTGCCACAGTTGCAAAAAAGAAACTGTGCCCCCACAAATATCATCTTGCTGCCTGTATTTTGAGGCTCAGACCTTGGGGTGAGGTGTTTAGGTTCATAAAAGCATCGTGTGATATCCGCTAAAGAGATAAGGCTAACTGGAAACTGTTTGAGGGGCAGCTAATAGCATAATGGGTTTGATTAAGTGAGGGCTGGAGAAGGGACATTTCAGAAATATGTGCCAGTTGGAGCCCATTTACCCCCTGCTTTTTGTTCCACTCGCAGATGAGGCTCTGGGTCCCCTGGAAGCCTAGCCTCTGTGGCTCAGGGGTAGCAGTACCCAAACACCGTTGTATTGAATGTGACATGTTTTTGTTTTCAGGAAGCCTTGGAGTGGGCCATGAAGAACCACTTGTGGGGCCACGCTTTGTTCCTTGCCAGCAAGATGGACCCAAGGACCTACAGCTGGGTTATGAGTGGGTGAGTGAGCTGGGCGCTGACAAAGGAGACCATTGGAGCAGAGACTTTTCCTCCAACCCCCAAGGGAGGGGGTGGTGGGGAGAAATGCAGGATGATCAGGGAAACCCTTACACCAAGCATCCTTCCAATTTCTCTTTTCTGACCCAGATGTAGGATATCCCTCCTCTAGGTTCTTATAACCTAGACATAGACACATTCTTTCTACCTGCCTTGCTAAATAAACATTTTAATAATATTTCTCAGAGTGTGAGTTTCCAAAAATTCCATAGGTTTCTACAATCTGGCAGTTCTCTTTGGGAGAGGCTATTCTAGATAGTTCCATAGGTGAGGGAATAGGTGACCCCTTCTGGTGAACTGACAGGGGCTTAGTTAGGAGCTGTCTACTGTTTAGTCTTGCAGTGGGGAATGTGGGTGCTGAGAGGAAGGTAAGGATATGGGGAAACAGGAAGCTGTGCTAGGAACAGTTTCATAGGACTGGGAATTGGAGGCAGCAGCCTTCATCTAGGGCAGAGGGACATGATGAGATTGAAGGGATGTTTGGTCAGAGATGCTGGCACACCGAGACGGGGACGACACAGGATGGGAGGTTGACTACATGGCCAGAGGTTTGGAACAAGAAGGATTACGTGGAGAAGCTGGGTGTAGGGGCGCTGGAGAAGGGTTTCTGAGTAAGCCCGTTGGGCTGTAGCCAGATCCATGGGAGAGCAGGGACAGATGTAGGGGGGAGGTAAGGAGGGCTGGGGGGCCCTCCTGTAAGAGGCAGGCTTGGATCAGACAGTGAGAAGGACAGTCCCTCAAAATGTTCATCTTCCTGTGTTGGTTGAAGCTGTGAAGCTGTGAAGCTCTCAGCTTTAACTCAAGTTTAAATTGGCCATAAATTGGCTGTCGGGCAGTTGGCTGGGAAGATCACACCTCCCTTCAAGGCTGTCACACTCCCCTTCTGCACCCTGGCATCCATGGATTCTCTTTTCTACCCCAGTCCTCAGTCTTCGCAGGACTAGGAGCGCCTCTGCGCATTTCATTATGCTCAGCCTGGTGAGGAGCACTGGAGTTTTATTATGAAAAGCACTCCGAGCTCCCAAGACAAGGGTGCTATTAAATAAAAGACCGTGTTCTGAGGGATGATTTTCCTTTGGGTTTTGGAAATGAACATCCCACAACCCCACGTTAGAGCATACATCTCTGCTATAGTTTTTTGCCTTGGGCCATTGATTTTTGATGGGGCCCAGTGAATTGTGAAAAATCTCTCTTACTGAGTGTGCTTAAATCTCAAATCAGCGATAGAGCTTATTATATCCTTGTTAAGCATATCCCACGGTTTGTCATCAGCAGGATCATTTCTGGTCCCTGTTCTACGCCTCTTTGGTTACTGGAAATGGCTATTTAGTGCTTGTGAGGAAAAGCACTGCAGAACCAGGCTCGTCTTGAGCCAGAGCAACCAGCTCTGAGAGCTGTGGGCAGGGCACGAGGGGGCTGCTTCAAAGGAGTAGAAGTCAGAGTGGGTGATCTGCTGGGCAGGGGGCCCCACAGAGGGGAGGTTTGGGTTAAATGCTGGGGTTCTCCAGGGATCTATGAAATGTTGGGGTATCATTTCCATGACAAAGAAAGCCTAGAGAAATGGTTACTCCAGAGTTAGGGTGTCAGTGCCAAAGATCAGGAAGTAACCCCCAACAGTGAGCTCAATGTGGGGTGTATGGTGGAATGAAGATCTTGCCAAGCCCCCCAGAAATGGGATGTAGCAGAGGCACAACTGACAAGCAAAGAGAAATCCATGTTCCAAAAGAAGCTGCTGAAATCAAATAGAAATGTATGGGAGTTTTGCCCCACTGGCAAGAGGTAAAAGGCCTCTTGGCTTGGCCACCATTAACGGTCACCTCTCTCTCTGCAGCTTCACCAGCACGCTGGCTTCCAACGACCCCCTGCAGACCCTCTTCCAGTTCATGTCGGGGAGGATCCCCCAAGCAGCCACGGTACTCCTTCAATACCCCAGCATCCTAGGGCATTAGAGGGTGGGGAGCGCTTGGGAATGAGGTGATGACTTTAGCGATTTTTATTTTAAACTTTTTTTGGGGGGTGGGTGGGGGAGAGAGAGAGAGAGAATCTTAAGCAGACTCCCCCTGAGTGCAGAGCCTGATGCAGGGCTCGATCTCACCACCTTGAGATCATGACCTGCCTGAAATCAGGAGTCAGACTCTCAACGAACTGAGCCACCCAGGTGTCCCAAGGGGTGATGACTTTAAACTAAAAATAAATAATAATTGTTTGTTAATCACTTATCGTGCACTTGGCCCTGTGCTGAGCACTTTGCTTCATATCGTTTCAGTTAATGCACAGAGGTAGGAATTCTTATCACCATTTTGCAGATGTGGAAACAGGTGCAAAGGTGTAAAATGACCCGAGATCACAGAGCTTGGAGAAGCGGAGCCAGGACTGGCTCAGGTCTGTCTGATTCCAAAGCACGGCTGCCTGCTTTGCATGCATGGATAGCGAGAGAGCCCAGCGTTCCCAGGCTTCCCAGAGCTAGGTTGCCCTTCTTTCCCACCACCGTGCACTGAGCTGGCAAAGCTGGATATATTCGATTTTACATGCTGTCTAGAGTTGGATAGAGCTCAGAAGTCCCAGACCAGTTTGATGGTTTTCCTATGAAAACAGACTTGATCTTTTTGCCCCAAAGAATCCTTCTTTATCCTGGAAGTCAATAACTTTACTGGGATGTCTCTTAGTGTTGACTGTCTGGGACAGTCATTTTTCTTGGCGCAAAGCATGCTCTTTTGATATCTACATTCATATTGTGCAGTTCAGGAAAGTTTTCTTGAATTATATCTATCTTCAATATTTGTTTTGTTCCATGTTCTGGTTTTCTTTCAGGAATTCCATGTACGTACACTTTCATATATCTATGAATATGTACACATACAAATGCAGATTATATGTCTTTTTCTCTTTAATTAAAAACACTTTTTTGTTTTCTTTCCTTCCTCCTTCCCTCCCTCTCTTTCTTCTTGTCCTTCTTTTCTTATTTCCATCCTGTGTATCCCTTACTGTTTTTTCATCAATGTCTCTTCATTTTTGTGCTCTTGCCATTTTCGTCTTGATTTCTTTGACTTTTCTTCCACTTCTTCCCTGAGTTCTGAAGGTCACATTTACCTCTTCCTGTTGTCCATAGTCTCTTTCTTGGGCTCTTATAACTCAGCTTTAGGTCCTTGCTTCATAAGAAATTGTTTCGTTATTTTACTTAAATTCATGATGAAATGTTTGGTGATACTTCTTTATTCATTTTGTGGTAACAGTTTTCCAGCGAGTATTCTTTCTAGCTTCCATTTATTTTTCCATGTTACTGCCCTTCTTTTATCTGTATAATGAATTTGTACAGATTTTGTGCATATTACTTGACAGGAGTCAAGTCTTCCCTGGGCCAGCTGTTTGTGGTAGGTTTGTGATGTGGAGGGGCCAGGGCCATGCTGCAGGCTACCTGGCATTTTCTGCATGATTAAGAGTGTTCAGTGGGTATCTGTGTAGGCTTTGATTCTTCCCAGGCCAGCGGAGATGACTGTGGGATCTTTTCCTTCTGGAGTTCTCTCTCTGCTTCCTCCTGAACTCACCTCTTTTCAATCTCTACTACTTCTGGCAGCTTTTTCTTATATTTCGAGGTTGAGTTTTTGCTGACACCTAGTTTTAATGAAAATGGACTCCACATTTTTGCTTTTTTTGTTCTTCTTGCTTGGGGACAATTCTTAGAAAAGAAAAGAGAAATGATGAGTTTCATGCCCCATCGTAAAGCCCACTGGCTATATGGGAACACAGAGTGCTCACAATTCAGCTGAATGGCTGTGCACAGCTATGAAATTGCACCATGTCATGAAGCAGGAAATGATGTAATCAATTTACGGTCCATTGGGTCTCCCTGCGATGGTAGAGTTAGCTAAATGCTCCCTGCTTTAGGTGAGAAAACTGAGAAGTCAGAGGTGATATGCCAATGCACATCTTGGTGCAAACACTAAGTATTTGATCTTAGTGTTTGAGTTTCCTCACATTGTGGCATCCAGTAAAAGGCCAGTCTTTAGTTACTTGGAATGAGTGGGAAAAGCATGGCAACCAGAAAACACAGATGTGGGCTTCTATCACGGGTTAATCCAGAGTCTGCTCCTTACTGCTCTGTGGACTTGGCCTTCTTAATCTCAGAATGTCAGGTTTTCCTATCTCAGAATGTCAGGTTTTCCTCTTTGTGGGCATTTTGATGGCTCACCAATAGAGTTATTGTGAAAATTACAGGAGGGAGAATATCTGAACACATATCAACCACCATGCTTGACCCACTGAAGTTAGTTAGGTATTTGCTAGTCTCTCGAACACTTTTTCTCTCCATAGATCTGTTTTACAGTGGGTTTTTTCAGATCACCTGGGGGAAGAGACAGAAGAATGACTTCTAAGTGTTTGTTCTTTTCAGCAAGGATTTTTCTTTTGCTCATTCTTTTCGCTCCAGCAAGAAAGGGCCTGCTTACATGGGGATGATAATAGTACCCAATGCATGTGATTGTTCACAGGAGAAACATTTAGCACCAGGTATGGTTCATGGTCAGAGTGCAGTGAGTGAGAACTGCTCTTCTTGCGATTGACTATCATCATCCCCCTCATTCATGTTGCATCACCCAGATAAACAAAGAGTAACCACTAAGTGGAGTTGGTTAAAGCATCTTTGTTCCTTGGGATAATTACAAAGACCAAATAGTTACGAATTGTTCTGACTTCCAAATCTTAGTGATTATTGTCAATCTCTTGCTCTACCCATTCTATGTAACAAACTGGAAGATGGACTGACTGGTCTGCAAATCACCTCTTTCCTTTGGCTGGGTTTTCATCTGTGTGTGTGTGTGTGTGTGTGTGTGTGTGTGTGTGTGTATTTGCACCTATGTGTCATTTATAAAGAGCAAACTAAGTGCGAAGCACTATGCTATGTGCTTTTACCTAGCTATCTTATTTTATTGTCAATACTAACCCTGTTAGGTTGAAATGATGATCTCTACTTAAGACATGAGGAAAAAAGGTTTGAGAAACTTGCTCAAGGTCACACAGCTAGTGAGAAGCAGGACTCCAAGGGGCGCCTGGGTGGCTCAGTCAGTTGAGTTGCCCATTCTTGATTTTGGCTCAGGTCATGCTCTTGGGGTCATGAGATCCAGCCTCACTTGGGGCTCTGCGTTCAGCAGGCAGTCTGCTTGAGATTCTCCTTCTCCCTCTGCCCCCCACCCACAATGCCTCACCCCTGTGCACACTTGCTCTCTTTCTTTCTCTCAAATAAATAATAAATCTTAAAATTAAAGAGAGGCAGGACTCCAGTTGAATCCAGGGCCTGTTTGTTTCTGTGATGTTATGTTGTTTTTTATGATATTTTCTGTCCTGAAATCCCCCTATATTCAAGAGAAGGGAGGCCCAAGCCCCACCCTTTGTGTGGGGTATTTTTGGCTCTGTATGCACCCTACTGCCCGCTTGTGGAGCTCTGCTGCCGCTGCATTGTCACCAGAGGGAGGAGGCATAGCCCTCAGCCGGGGAACAAGATGAATGGGGTCTGGGTGCTGGGCTGGGCCACCTGGCCTGTCTCATTCTTCAGGTGGCAATTGGAACTCGACTTCTAGGGTTGTTGTGAAAGTTAACTAAGGTGACGTGTGTGAAAGGCCTTTGTAAAACCAGAAAACACAAGCCATTTGGAAAGTTATTAAGGGGCTTAGGGCTCCCCTGACTCCTAACGGGCTAAGTGGATTCTTCCTAGGAGTCAAGGATGTCTTGTCTCCCTTCTCCCACCGAAACATCAGGGTTTGTTGTGTTTTTCTGGGTTTTGTCCCTCGCTGTTGGGATGGGGTGGGGCAACCAGGAAGAAATGTGAAAATCAGGAAGTGATCAACAGTGTCATTTTATTTACCTGTTTCCCTGATATTCCTGTGGATGTCCCTATGAGCATGTGTCTGTGTCCCTACCCATCCTGCAAGGAGTCTGACCCTTTAAAAGGAGATCTTAAAATCCACGAAGGGCAGCACTGTGGGCAGTGCACGGGCACATCCCCAGAACTCCAATCTGGGAGACCAACCACTTTTCTTCACCTACATCCTGGCCAGTGCTATCATGATCATTTGTCTCCCATTTTGCCTGTTGTCTTTCAGTGCTGTGGGGACAAGCAGTGGGGAGACTGGAGGCCTCACCTGGCTGTGATTCTGTCCAATCAGGGCGGGGACCTGGAGCTGCACCAGCGTGCGATTATCACCATGGGGGACACCCTGGGTAAGCAGAAGCCAGCCCAGCTGCCCTCATCTCCTCTCGGGCATCTCCAGGCCAGCTTTAAACATCTATCCCGAAGCTTTAAGGCGCTATGCAGGGCCTGCCTGGGTCTGTGCTCTCCGTGTTTGGGGAACTCCAGGGAAAGGAGCATCTTTCTTGCCTCTCCATTTCCCAACATTTTTGCTGCAGGCCAATGCAGGCCAGGCCCCTGAGATTCGAGATTCAGGTTGTGCTGCCGTAGGAAGCAACTCTCAGCAGCTGGCTTTCTATCCCTGGTCAGATCGCCCTGAAGATGGAGTTAACACATGGGGAACCTCGCCGCCTATTATGGTTGGTTGCACGGTGACCCAGCACAGACAGATAGGAAACTCTATTTTTGCCCGAACTACCCTGGGGAATTGTGTGGTTTGTGTTCTCTCTCAGTGAACGTGGCCTTACAAACACTTAGGGGTTATTGGATGTTCCAGATCGGTGGTTCTCAAATTTGGTCCAGGGGAAGAACAGCCAGAAATCATGACAGTCTTTATAAACTTTGTGACATATCGCTCTGTTAAACCTGAAGTAGCAGTATGTAGGGTCGTGGGCCAAGTCGGCTGGCACGCTGCTTGGCACCATTAGAGATGGGGGTAGGTTTTGTTTAGTCCTTCTTAGGTGCCAGGCACTGTGCTGGGTAACGTACGCAGTACTTAATTCAATTTTGAGGTCATGGGAAATGTATGGGAGAACATTCTGGAAATGGGAGCCAGTGGGTAATTATGATGATTTTTGTGAGTTCTGGGAAAAGTTTCCTATGTTTGATTTCTGCAGGAGAAGCATTAGTGCCCCAAGAAGCCGAATTTAAAATCTGCTACTCCCCCATGGCCCACTTCTTTGCTCAGGTGTATGCACCTGTTCCTTTTCACTCCCAGGAAGGGACTAACATGTTTAGTAAATTCCTCATCACAAATACATGAGGGGAACAGGAATTAGTGACCTATTCTGGCCAAAGAGAGCTGAAATGGAATGTCTGAAGCCAAGAATGTGGGTGGGAGGGGGGTTGTGGTTTACGGCCTCTGACTCCTGAGCCCTCCACTCCTTGACTCCCATGAGGACTCTCCCCTGGGCAACCCCCCCCCCGCCCCCAGCCTGCCGTGCCATCTCTCTCTCATCCTGCCCAGAGAGTGGGTCCCCACACGGCATGCTCCATGACTGAGGCTGGCTCTCCTCCTCCTGCAGCTGGGAAGGGACTGGTGGAGGCAGCTCACTTCTGCTACCTCGTGGCTCACGTGCCCTTCGGTCACTACACCGTGAAGACTGACCATCTGGCCTTGCTTGGCAGCAGTCACAGGTACGTGGTCTTCTGGGGATGGGAGTGGGAAGGATGTTTTCCAGGGGATTGGTTTAGCCCTTGCTGGGTTTCACGTTTTCCATCTTCCTGTGTGAATTTCAGCTACAGCTTCTCCCCTCTTCTGGGTCTTTTCTGCAGGGGTCTGGGCAGGGAGGTGCCCAGTGGGTGCTGCATCACACCAGCAGGGGGCCTCAGGCCCCAGTCCTGCTCCCAGAACTGTGCTCCTGTGCCTTTGGGGTGTATTGTGCCCCTCTTACCACTGGGTGGCACCCTGGCTCCATGACCAGAGGTCACCTCTTCTGACTTGTCTGAGCAGTCAGGGCGGCTTGCCTCTGTTACGCAGCCCTGGGCCTGTCTCAGAGTCGGCCCTGGGCAGAACTGGAAATTGGAAGAAGTTTATGTTTACTCCTTACACCCCTACACTGGCTTGGTGCACAAGCTACTCCAAGTCCCACCTGTTACTTATTCTTTGCTGGCCATCACATTAGGCTTTTCACGCAGAAGGATCTTAATAATCCCATAGGCAGTAAATAATATGGACAAAAAGACCAGCTTGCTTCCTAGCAGTCCTCCATGTTTTGGATCTCTCTTCTCCACACCCTGGTCATAGTTAAGATTTCCTAGGCTCTCTTACATGGTGCCAGTCATTTTATTTGCACGATTTCCTTTAATCAATACAAATTTACCCTATCAATAAGGTATGTTTTAAATCTTCTCTTTGTATAGGAGGGAAACCAAGACACAGAGAGGTTAAATAATTTACCTAAGATAGCACAGCTAGTGTGAGGTCACACTGGACTTGGAACCCAGACCATCAGGCTGAGAAGCCCTTACATTTCATTCATTCATTCATTCGTTTATTTTAGTTAAATTCCACTAGCCAACCTATAGTACATCATTAGTCTCAGAGGCAGATTTCAGTGATTCATCAGTTGCATATAACAGCCAGTACCCTTCACCCAGTTACCCCATCGCCCACCCACCGAAGCCTGTTAACTGTTGTGCCAAGCTGCCTACCTCTGGGGAACGTACAGTCTTACCGCCAGCTCTCTCCGATCGAGGCCTTTGATGGCATATAGTTGGCTTGTCACATCCCATCTGTGCCAAATGCGGCAGTAAATGTCTATGGGTTAATCCGTCTCCCTCTTATACTTGTATCGACCAAGGGCATTTCTGGAGGTAGCCAGGGGTGACCCTGATTTCAAAGACGGAGCTTTTTGTTGGGGCATGTGGAGGGGTCTGGCAGCCCCTTGGATCACAGTTGCTCAGCCCGCTTCCTCCTTGGCTGAATGGACAGCCAGCATAGGGACTGTCATTTGATTTTTGGCCCCATTCCCGGCCACGCCTTCCTTTATCGGGGCTCTTGGGGTGCCGCATCACTCCCTCTTCTCTTTTGTTCAGGCCAGGTGCGGCCTCGCGCAGGTGCACGGTCTAGGCCTTCAGGGCACTAGGTTCGCTCTCAGCATCTTTAAGAGGAGCACCCAGTGCCCCGCCGAGGTGGGAGGGGGAGCAGCTTGCCTTAGGGGACCCTCCAGCAAAGAAGGTGGAGGAACCCGCCTTCCTGCCATCCCTGCCCCCAGCCCGGGTGGTGCAGGACACCGTTCCGTCCCATCCCCAGCCTCAAGGAGGTGGAGCGAGAGGAGGCAAAGCATTCCCTCCGGAGGAGGCCCGAGTGTCTCTCCAGGCGGCAGACCAGGGCAGAAGGACCAGCCCAGGGCAGAAGCCCCACCGTGGATGGGGCAGCTGGTGCCGCCGCCAGGATGTCCCCGCCCCCCTCCTCAATTTCTTTTATTATTGTTCCCTGGTTGTAGTCAAGAGTTTTTGAAATTTGCAACCACCGAGGCTATCCAGAGGACGGAAATCTTCGAGTACTGTCAGATGCTGGGCCGCCCCCAATCCTTCATCCCTTCTTTCCAGGTAACGGCACCCAGGGGAGGCCGCCAGCCGCCGCGTTTCCAGGGGTGCTCTTTGGCACGGAGGGCGGGGCCAGGTCCCCTGAGCTCGGGCGCAGGGCTGCGGGGGTGCTAGGGCCCGGGGGCTGCCTTTAAGCGGCCGCCCTGCTGCAGGCCCGGGCCTCGCCTGCCCCGGGAAGCGCGCGCCCTGGGCCCCGCTCTGCTCCCCTGGCCCGGGCGGGCGGGCGGCCTGCTCGCTGCGTCCCCTCGGCCCGCGGGGCTCCCGCAGACGCCCCGCCCTCGCCCTCTTCCCGCCCCGCGGGGCTTCCGGCCGGCAGGGGGCGCGCGGGGCTCCAGTCTCTGCTCTGCGTCCTCGCGGCGGCCCTCGGGCTTCTCCAGGGCCTGCTCTGCTCGGGGTGCGCGGCAACACACACGCTCACACCACACAGCACGTAGTCACACACACACCCCACAACACACACACTCACACCCCACAACACACACAGTCACACTCTACACCCCACACACACACTCACACCCCACAACACACACCCACAACACATACACTCACATACATAATCACACCCCACAACACACACACACTCACACTCACACCTCACAACACTTACAGTCACACACACTCACACCCCACAACAGTCACACACACTCACACCCCACACCCCACATACACACTCACACCTCACAACACTTATAGTCACACACACACCCCACAACACATAGTCACACACACTCACACCCCATAACACACACACTCACCCCATAACATACATACACATTCACATACACAACACACACACTCACATCCCATATACACACTCACATCTCACAACACAGTCACACACACTCACACCCCACAACACACATACACACACACTTACACTCCACACCCCACATATACCCTCACACCTCACAACACATACAGTCACACACACTCACACCCCACAGCACAAGGCACAAAACCAAACCTTGAAAATGACTGAATTAGTTATGATAAGGGAAGTGACCCCATTAGTATCTTCTTCCAGTGTCTTACCGAAGACTGTCCTTCCCCAGCAAAGCCGTGCCAGAGCAGCTCCTTCCAGAATAGTCTTCTCATCTCTCTCTCACCTCTTTGGTCATCCCACCTTTCAGTCACCTCTGGGCTGAGGGTAAGGAGATTAGCGAGTTTTAGTAAGTGTGCTTTAGGTGCAGGCATTGTGCTCTTGTGTTTTTAGAGGATTGTTTCTCATCCCCTGAGGTGGGCACCATTACCCCCATTGTGCAAACGAACGGCAGCTCAGAGGAACTCCATGGTACTGGCTCACATCTCTTGCGTACCTACCATTTGTTCTAAGACCTTTATGTGGTTTATCTAATTTAATCTTTACAACAACCCGGGGTAAATTGTATTATTAGCCCCATATTATAGTGAGGAAATTGAGGCATGGGCAGGTGTGGTGACCAGCCCAATGTGGCACACCAGCGTGGAGCTGGGATTTGACCTCGGGCCTGTCTGATTCCCAGAGCCTCATGCTCCGTCTTGCTCTGCCACGCACGCTTCTGCGAATACTTGCCGGCCCTGCGCCTGAGTCCTTTCTTCTTGAATATGTCCCCCCGCTGGTGCCTGGTCCTAGGGTCTGCACCCACCAGGGTTTCCAGATGGGTGGGCTTCCTGGGAAGAAGTAAGTTGTCTGCGCATTTCCATGGCGACCGGGTCTCCTACGGAGACTGCGCTGATGTGACTCTCATCCCTTTCTCAACAATGCAGGACCTGCAGGCTGGATTTGAAATTGTGCCCATAGCCAGATAGAATGCCCCAGATAGGATGGCACGAGGCCCTCCTTGATATTTGGATGGCAGAGTTAGCGGAAGCTGGCAGTCAGCTGACTTCCAGGAAGTCTTATCTACGCTTCTCTCCTGTCCTGGCCTGGGTGGACGAGTCACTGGCCCTGTTCCTCTTCACAGGTATATAAGCTCCTTTATGCTTCCCGTCTGGCAGATTATGGCCTCGTGTCCCAGGCCTTGCATTACTGCGAAGCCATTGGCACGGCCCTCCTCAGCCAGGAAGAGAGCGATCACCCTGTGCTATTAGTGGAACTCATCAAGGTGAGTTTCTCAAAGGGTTCTCTGCAGGTGTTTTATCTTCGGTGTTCAGAGAAAGCTATTGTAAAGCAGCTTAGACTCTGCATCCCATCTCTTTTGAACATGCTAGAAAATTGGAGCCCGTGGCTGTCTTTGACCACATATGCATGCCCAGGTGTGATAAGCAGAGTCCTGACACCACACAAAGAAGCAGGCAATGGGCGGAGGGTGGTGGGATCGGGAGCCTGGAAACCAGGCGTGTGCTCTGCCAGAAACTTGTTCTTGCAACTGCTTTTCTGGGACAGTAAAACTGCACGTTACGGAGAACCGTTCTAATTATAAACTCTGGACTTAGAAAATATAGTTTAGTGATTAAAACAGGAAATGATCCTTATTAAAATGCTTTTAAATGCATGGAATATTTTATCACATGTGGGATACGTTTTAAAAAGAAAACAAAAACAAATCAACTTTTAGTTCCTGGGGAAGAAAACAATCAGGCAAATAGTTGTTCCAATTAACTAAAGAAAAATCCATTAGCTGGAGAGTAAAACAGCAGCCTACTGTCAATTTTTGCTTTGCTTTAGATGAGTGTTGGATTCTGTAGCCAACCAATGTGTAGCGCTGGGCCCCCTGGCCCTGGAGTGTCCGCCCGCAGGCTGGCGGTTACAGCGAGCTCAGGGACCCAGAATAGGGGGCCTGGGAATTTTGGGACTTAATGATGGAGTAGAATCTTGCAAGACAAAGTAGTCCTCGACCATCCCTTGGAAGCTGGTTTGAAATGCAGACTTACCCCAAAGATACGGATGCAGTGAAATGCTGGGACACCTGCACCCCAATGTGCATAGCAGCAATGGCCACAATAGCCAAACTGTGGAAGGAGCCTCGGTGTCCATCGAAAGATGATGGATAAAGAAGCTGTGGTCTATGTATACAATGGAATATTACTCAGCCATTAGAAACGACAAATACCCACCATTTGCTTCAACGTGGATGGAACTGGAGGGTATTATGCTGAGTGAAATAAGTCAATCAGAGAAGGACAAACATTATATGGTCTCATTCATTTGGGGAATATAAAAAATAGTGAAAGGGAATAAAGGGGAAAGGAGAGAAAATGAGTGGGGAAAATCAGAGAGGGAGACAGAACATGAGAGACTCCTAACTCTGGGAAATGAACAAGGGGTGGTGGAAAGGGAGGTGGGTGGGGGGTGGGGGTGACTGGGTGACTGGGGGGCACTTGATGGGATGAGCACTGGGTGTTATGCTATATGTTGGCAAATTGAACTCCAATAAAAAAAACAAAACAAAACAAAATAAAAATGAAATGCAAAAAAAAAAAAAAAAAAATGAAATGCAGACTCTGGCCCTACTCAGAATTCTGGGATCAGAATTAGCATTTTAACAATAGCCCAGGCGGTTCCTGGGAGCACCAAAGTTTGGGAAGCACTGTTAGAGCAGACAGTTGCAGGGACGTAAAGCTGGGTAACGAGAGTTTCTTCTTATATATCTTATTGACCATCTAACACCAAGATGGATTAATTGCTTATTTATGTTGCAATTTTGGGAAGGTAACTGCTGAATGGCTACCCGTCAATTAATTATCCTTTGTAATCTAATTTGCAAAGGAGTTAACACTGTCCTTCTCTTATTCCCTTATTGCCTCTTTCCCCATGTCTCTTTTTCCTTCTCTCCTCTCTTACCTTCGCCCCTGACCCGGCTGGAAACCTGGCACAGCTAGCAGAGAAACTGAAGCTGTCAGACCCCTTGGTTGTAGAGAGACGCCGTGGAGACAGGGACCTGGAGCCAGACTGGCTGGTGAAGCTGCGCAGGCGGTGCAAGGAGCTAGCGGTGAGTGGGCTGGATCCGGGCCAGGGGCTGAGACCTTTGTTTCTCTCTTTGCTTCCCCTAGGACCCGGTAGCCAGGCACTGACCTTGGCAAATCCCCAACCCTGTGGTGGGCCGTGAAGTCCCCCTGCACCCACGAGGCACAGGTTGACCTGGGAAGGGATGGCACTCAGCCTCCCAGCCACTGCTCCCCTGACTCTGGTGGAAATGGTTTTCTGTGTCTGCCTGTGAGGCCCTGGGGCCCTCTTGCCGATCTCCCTTGCCACCCTTCTCTGTGGTCCTAGAAGATGCATTTTATGACCATTAAAGCTTTCATCTCTCTGTTAGGAACAATGGATCACAGTGGACCTGTGTCACTTTCATGTAATGTAGGGCAATTGCTTAAAAGATTTCCAGGCCTTTCGTTTTTGTTCTGACAAGTGCAAAAGCTGCTGGCAGTAATTGTAACATATTTGGAACAGGGCTACTACCTCCATTCTCTTTTTGCCACCGTCTCTAAAGACAGGACAGGGTGGGGTTTCCAAGGCACCGGTGGCCTGACTCCCACCATGCCCCGTGCACATGGGACCCTGGGCTCCACAATTTGATCCCTCCCACTTTCCCTTTCTTGGGGAGACGATGGATGGCGTTGGTTTTCTGGTCCCTGCCAGCTCTGAGCAGGGCTGAGGCCTGGCTCCTGCTCTTGTGCCTCACCCAAGAGCCCTCGGCAATCAGGTGAGGCTCCCCTAACTCACCACTCCCTCTGAAGTTTCTTTTGGGCTTAGTGTTTTTTTTTTTTTTTTTTTTTTTTTTAAGATTTTTACTTATTTATGAGAGACAGAGAGGGAGAGCACACATAGGCAGGGGGAGAGGGAGAAGCAGACTCTCCACTGAGCAGGGAGCTCAATGCAGGTTTCGATCCCAGGATTCTGGGATCATGACCCGAGCCAAAGGCAAACACTTAACCAACTGAGCTACCAAGGTGCTCCTTGGGCTTAATTTTTAAACCATTGTTCCCTGTTCTTGCTTTTCTTTGTGTGGCTTAAAGAGATTTTACTTTATTTCGAATAGCACAAGGTAACAGGAGATGCTGCGGATCCTCATTCTGCTCACTCAGACACTTCGGGAGCCAGAGAAACAGCAGGTACCTGTGCCGATGACCTGACGTGTGAATGGCTGACCCTCAGGACCTGATCATACGAGACACAGAAATGAGAAAACACTCACCTTGCCCTCCCTGGAGCATGGCCTTGCCCATATAAATCTGATCGGTTGGTCCAGGCACCTTCTCTCCCTACAGCTCTGGCGCGCATCAGGCATCCTGACCCGTCGAAGTTCCCTCATTATGGGAGTTTCTGCCTCACGTTCAGGCTTTCATACTCATTGTAGCGTGTTGTGATCTCACGGTTTCGCCAGCCCTAGTAGCTTCTTCCCAGCTGAATGTATTTCTTGAGGCCACAGATGGTGGATTGTTCATACTTCATGTAGGTGTTGGGGACATAGGAAGATTGATTTTGAGCTATCATTTTTGAGTTTTGAGCATTCAGTTGCTACACACAGGCACCATACATTTCACGATGTTTTCTTTTTTTTTTTTTTTAAGATTTTATTTATTTATTCATGAGAGATGCAGAGAGAGAGAGAGAGAGAGAGAGAGAGCCAGAGACACAGGCAGAGGGAGAAGCAGGCTCTATGCAGGGAGCCTGATGCGGGACTCGATCCCAGGTCACCAGGATCACACCCTGGACTGAAGGCAGGCGCTAAACCGCTGAGCCACCCAGGGATTCCCCCATTTCACGATGTTTTCAACACATCCTTCCTTTCCCTTCAGGCTCCCTCTGGGCATTGGGTTGGGGAGAAAGTATTACCACTGAACCCAGATGGTTCTGTGCCCAGCTACCCCCCTCCTATGGTGGGGTCAGGACAGGGCTTCATCTCTTTACTTCTAGCCCTTTCCCACCCTTTAGCACTTCCTTCACGGGTGAGCAAGGGGAGGGCAAAGAAGGCAGGCCTTGGTTTCTGTTTCTCGGCTTTGCCGCTCTGTCATGGAACCTGTGAAGGTCAGGACTGGAAGGGAACCAGGCTGGGAGTTTTTGAATGATGTTTCTCCTAGGAAGCAGCTATGTCTCTTGTCACCCAGTTGAGCATGTGGGTCAGCAGCACCCCAGCCCCGTGACCTTGGGCCGATCACGGCCCATGTCTAGACCACGGTCCATCTCATCGGCCACATGGAGGAATGCAGCCACGCTCGCTTCCAGGGCCGATGCTCCGACTCTTTAAAAGCAAGCCCATCATGTCTGTGGTCTGATTCAGGTTTTAACTGGAAACTGTCTATGTTTCAGACACCCCAATCCGTTAGGAAATCCTTTTTTAAAAATATTTTTTTATTCATGAAAGAGAGAGAGAGAGAGGCAGAGACACAGGAGGAGGGAGAAGCAGGCTGCCTGCAAGGAGCCTGATGACTAGAACCCTGGGATCATGGCCTGAGCCAAAAGCAGATGCTCAACCACTGACTGAGCCACCCAGGCGTCCCAGGAAATCCTTTAAATGAGAAAGCTTATCCAAAAGCAAGAGTGTGGTGTTAAATGAGGTGATACTATCTCTTCTCCCAATATGCTTGTTTAAGGCTTGGAGATCATACACGGTAGTGAGGGAAATCATTTTGTAAACTCTAAGTCATAAGCAGTGAGAGATGTTACATCACACTCATGGCAGCCACATCAAGCAGGCTATCTCTGTGACTTCTTTCCAAAGAGGGCATGGGCAGGAATGGTCCTGGTGTGATGGGTCCTTTCTGATGCCACATTGCAGGTCTCAGTTCCTCCTTTTGCTCTATGTCCTCAGAAAGCACTTTCTACCATGATCTTTCGGGACATCCAAGCGACTCAGAAGCCCTTGGGGACCGCTCAGCCTTGTGGCCAACACTGGAGCAGATGGGCCCAGCCCAGCCCAGCCCACAACAGCCCTTTCTCTACCAGCCCGGCTCCCACCCAGCAGGAGGAAGTGTGGGGCAGATGGGTGTCCCAGTGCCTCTTTACTCGGTTGCCGGGACCAGTGGTAGCCTGGCAGCGGTAGTAACTCCTGGAGGAGGAACCTGGGAGGAAACCCAGCAGATGCACCCACCCCCTGGTAAGAGCTATCAGGAAGGCTGGAAACCTGGGGGTGGGGGAGGGCGCTTTGAGGGGAGGAAGGAGAAGAGAGAGGTGGGGTCAGAGCCGATAAGCCCTGAATGGTGGGTGCGGGCCCCACGGATGGCCTACTATTCAGCAGCCCTGGGGCTGGTACTTTGCATGCTCCTGAGGGACATTGTTCCCTTCCTTTGTGGTCTGCCTCTCCACTGGGAAAGCATAACAAGGCCAACAATAGTTACTGTCCCTCCTCTCAATGCAGAGTCCCTAGAAGAGAGGAAGGAGAATGACAGGGACGTGAAGCTGTCATACTGCACCTGAGAGCTCACTGTCAGGGGTTGCTAGCAGAGACCCACTCTTCTGTCCTGCCCCCAAATGAGGTGATGGGAGACAGAGGGGCTTGATGTCAGGGCCCTGATGAGCAGGGCTGAGTGATACCAGGGGAGTGCTGGCAACCAAACAAGAGGATTAGATCTTAGACCTTCTAAGATAGTGTCCTGTCCAGGACAGGAGGCTCAAATGGAGGGGAAGGTCAGGAGGATCCCTGTGATCTAGATCCGTGTGGCCCTGGTTTCCAGGATTCTGAAGGAATGGACTTGGTTCTAAGTAGAGGTCAGGTGACCAGCATGCCTTGGGGCGGCTGGGATCGAGAGGGTTGTGCATGTGGACTTGGCGTTTACGTGACCCACTTGGGATCATGGGCTTGGACCTCCAGCTACTTTGCGATTAGAAAAGCTGACTGCATCCCCTTCCTTCCTCAGGTTAGAAGGAAAAAGCCCAAGTTCCAATCACTGTGTTTGTGTTTTGTGTCATAGTAGAGAACACGGTATCTCAAGGAAGTTTCCAGCATCCTGATGGTCAAAAGGTCGTTTCCAAACCGCAGGTGAGAGGACAAAGCACAGCAGATGCCAATGCCTACTCTGATGCTTCAAGCTTTCTCCAGTGGCCCAGACTTCTTAGCCTTCCTCCACCTGGCTCTAGCTGTCCCTTCCACACTGCACCTTGTTTCTTCTCGTTTCTTTCTATGCCACATCTTGGTGGGAACGGGGGCCATGTTCTTGTTTATATTCAATCCTACCAGCCAGTGTCCATGGGGCGAGGAGCGGCAAGGCTGAGTTTCCTTTTGGCCTTAGAGACCTCTCACATCCACTCCTCACCTTGCACCAGGCACCACCACACCCCTCCCTGTCATGGGAGACTCTGGATGTTTATGTCTTTATTGTAATTTTTACCTCACTGTTTTCTCAAGAAGGATCAATGGCAGCTGTGTCTTTTCTCCTCAGTTAGGCTAGAAGGCCGTGGAGGATGCGGCTCTGTCTCACTGATCCGGCTAGCTAGCTTCCCAATGGATGCACCCTTCTGCCAACAATGGGTATTTGAGCTTTGCCTGGCTTGAAGGGTGCATTGTATACCTTTGATCACATAAATAGTGGCCACTTTGTATACATGTCTCAAGTAGTAGGCGCTGCAAGACCTCAAAAACTTCCATGCTTTCCTTGTTTTTTTTCTGACTGAAAAAGTAGTACATTATTGTTATAAAAAACTTAAAAAAGAAAAAGCATCATAAATAATCACATATCACTCATGTTTCTAAATGTATATATAAAATTTTATTTCATTTTGTTAACACTATTATTATTATTATTTTTTAAAATTTTTATTTATTTATGATAGTTACACACACACAGAGAGAGAGAGAGAGAGAGAGAGAGGCAGAGACATAGGCAGAGGGAGAAGCAGGCTCCATGCACCGAGAGCCCGACATGGGATTCAATCCCGGGTCTCCAGGATCGCGTCCTGGGCCAAAGGCAGGCGCTAAACCGCTGCGCCACCCAGGGATCCCTGTTAACACTATTAAATGAGGTTTTCCATATCATTCATAAATGATTTTTAGTTATTTTTAATTTTTATTTCATTTATTTTTCAAATTAATTCTTTTTATTTTATTTATTTGAGAGAGTGAGAGCGAGCGAGCACAGGGCAGAGGGCAGAGGGCAGAGGCAGAGGGTGAAGAAGCAGGCTCCCTACTGAGCAGGGAGCCCAACGTGAGGCTCGATCCCAGGAGCCTGGAATTACGACCTGAGCCAAAGGCAGATGCTTAACTGAAGGCAGAGTCACCCAGGTGCCCCCACAAATGATTTTTAATATTGATAGATAAAGTCCATTGTGTGAAAGCACCATCATCCATCCATCCATCCATCCATCCATCCATTCATTCATTCATTCACAAATCCCGAGTTCCTACAACGAATGTCCCCAGTATGATCCCTGGGGACACCCAAAAACCAGACCAAGCTTGCTCTCATGCCCTTCTGTTCAGTGGAGTTGATGGCAAATAAACAACTGTGTGCATGCAAGGTTTTACTTTAGATGGGGTGGCCAGGGAAGGCACCCCTGGGGAGGCCTGATCAGAGGTCAGAATGAGGGCAGACAAGAGCCAGGGGAATGAGCGTGCGAGGTGGAGGGAATAGCAAGAGCACAGGCCCTGAATGGGACCGACTTGGTGCAGGGAGGAAAGAACAAGGGACCCATTGTGTGTAGAAAGTGGGGAGAGTGGGCTGAGAAGCAAGGCCAGAGCCGTAGAGAGAGGCCGGATCACACAGGGCTTTCTAGGCCACAGTGAGGAGCTCCAGGTTTTGTTCATCATTCCCACATGGTTAAACATTTCAAGTGTGTCTCTCTTCCTTTTCTCTCTTTCCTCCTCTCTGTGAATTCCCTTCCCTTCCCCTCGTGTATAAAACCCAGTGGTGGGCATTCTAGTGATGGACGCGCAAGCCTTGTCTATTTCTTGAATTATGCAACCAGGAAAAATTCCTAGAAGGAGAGTCCGACTGCTTAGGTTTGGATCCTCGCTCTGCCATGTACTGGCTGTGTGGCCTCAGACAGGTTGTTTAATCCGTCTGTGTCTTAGTTTTCTCATATGTAAAATAGGATGATAATAACCCACCTCACAGGACTGTTGTAAGGATTAAATGAATCACTCTACATAAAGTGCTTAGAATAGAATTTACTACATATTAAGTGCTAGACTCAAAAATTGAAGCTTTTTCAATTTTTTGGGAAAGTATTTTCCAAAGGTTGTACCGATTATGCTTTTTTTTTAAAAAAAATAATAAAATGTAAATATACTAACATTTACATCACACAAATATCGTGTGATTCTGCATATAGGAGGTACCTAAAAGAGGCAAGTTCATGGACAGAAAGACTAGAGATTACTAGGGGTTTCTGAGGAGGAAAAATGAAGAGTTAGTGTTTAGTGGGCAGAGAGTTTCTGTTGAGGTCAATTAAATGTTCTGGAAATGGAGATTAGTGGTGGTTATACAACATTGTGAATGTACTAATGCCACTGAATTATACACTTAAAGATGGTTAAATTGGTGAATTTTATGCTATATATATTTTACCACACACACAAATCTTAAGGCCCATGGGCATATTTTGCTTCCCACTGGTGCATTTTGCAGTTGATCGTGAGCAATTTCTCTGGGAATGAGCTCTAGGATGAGTTAGGGTCGGTGGTTGGGTGTGTGGATCCCTATGGGGTGTTTCCTATCTCACCTCTTCTCCACCAGGAGCCTTCCACATCCTCTGCTCCAGGCTTCAGCACAGTTCTGGAATGCTAACGTGGGGAGTTAACACTGGCCTAAAAGCCCATCAGATTAGGGATGACACAAGGACTGGGATTGGGTTCTGGCCTTGTCTTGAGGCCTTCAGCACATTATTTTGCAGAGCTAAGCCCTCTTTCCTCATCAGTAAAATGTGATCCTGTAAGGCCATCCCACAGATTAACTGAGTGGGGCTGGTGACAGAGAACATGTGACTTGCCTTCATAACCTGTCAAGTGCCATAAAAACGTTAGTTCTTATTTTCTTTAACTCCAGGAGCCACTGATTCCCAGATCACGAAATACTTCTGAGAGTTCCACTTCTTCAGTCAAGGAGGAGGAGGAGGAGGAGTCCTCCGATGAGGCAGATAAAAAATCTTCCCAAAACCCGACACAGAAAGGAAAGCTAGGAGATGTGAAAGAGAACACAAAGGTGGAGGGTCTCGTTCTGTTGCCGCTGTTCCCTTTCCAAATGGTGGTGGTGGGGTGGGTAGGGTTGGGAATCTGGGCTTTGGCTGGGCCTCTGACTCTCCACCATCATACTGGAGTGGGCCTGTCTCCTAGTCAGTGGGAGAAGCACACCTGGAGGCCCTAAATCTCCTTCTTTCCCTTCCAGAGTTCAGGGTTTGGCTGGTTTAGCTGGTTTCGCTCGAAGCCCACCAACAACGCATCTAGCTCTGGAGAAGACTCATCCGACAGTCCCAACTCTGAGGTAAGCGTGAGGGTGTGAGGGCAAGGACTCTTCCTCACTTGTTGGCCCTTTGGAGGAAGTTTCCTCAGAACCTCTGAGACCCTGAGCTGGCATCTGGCAATCGGCAAAGGCCAGCTGGGTCTTAAAAATCAGGATGGAGAATATTAATTTTAGGAGGCCAGTAGTTGATTATTGAGTAGAAGAGTGGCACTAGAGTTTTGGGGTGGCAAGTGGAGTTTCGGGGTGAGTACCCAGCAGCAAGGTCAGAGGTTGAGGCTGCAGTTGTGGGCACTGTGGGAATAGGGGCAGCCGGCATTTGGTAACAGTCAGTACCCCTAACACTGCCTGTCTTTCTCCACTATGCAGGAGACCTCCAGAGCATCTTCTCCTCCTGAGGCTGGCCCCGGCCTCTCACTGACCTCTCTCCCAGCGCCCCAGTCTCTGCCAGGCACCAGCACCTTGTCTGGGGCCACAGGTAACACCAACCTCATGTCCTTTGGGCTGTCTGTGGGCTCCCTCTGCTCCTCAGGTATTGGGGGTGCCTTCTGGGAGTGGAGCCTCCTCCGCCCTGAGCAGTGGAAACTGCTCTGTCTGACTCATTGCTTTCTAGGCGAGGGTGAAGTCGGAGGATCAGCGTCCAGTGGGGGAGCAGCCGAGGGCACTGGGAGTGGAGGCGTGTCTGGGCCTGAGGTGAGCAGCCCACAGGCTGGAGCCTGGGGCCCAACCAGATGCCTGTGTGTGTCAGGACTGAATATTCATTGTGGGCTGGAGGTGCCATCCTGTGAGGGACTCATGGGGAACTGGAGAAAGCTTCTGTAGTAGTCTGCCAGGGCCATCATGACGAAATGTCACAGTCTACAGCTTAAACAAAGTTATTTCCTCACAGCTCTGGAGGCTGGACGTCTGAGGCAGGGGTTGGCAGGGTTAGTTTCTCCTGAGGCCCCTTTCCTCAGATGGCCATGGTTTTCACATGGTTTTCCCTCTGTGTGCACCTGTGTCCAAATTTCCTCTTCTTATGAAGACACCTGTCATAATGACTGAGGGCCCTAGTGACCTCATTTTACCTTAATAACCCCTTTATTTAAAAAAATTTTTTCAAGGTTTTATTTTAAAGTAATCTTTACACCCAATGTGGGGCTTGAACTTACAACCCCGAGATTAAGAGTCACATGCTCTACTGATTGAGCCAGCTGGGTGCCCCCTTAATTACCTCCTTAAAGACGCTACCTCCAAATACATTCAGGAGTACTACTGGGGTTACAATTTCAACATAGGAAGTTTCAAGGAGACATAATGTAGCCCATAATGACTTCTCCAGGTGAAGTCTAGAGAATTGCCTCTTTCCCTGTCCCAGAGTTCACCAGTGTCTTTGGCAAGGACTGTAAAAAGTTCTTGATGAATTGTCCACATGGTATGGATTTCATGCCGACTGCCAGGAAAACATTTTTATTTTCTTATGGTTGGGTTAGAGCACTCTTGTAGTATTTTAGGCCTTTCAGAGAATATGATATTACTTTTTATGATGCTACCAATATAACTGTGGCTTTTTCTTCTTCTGAGCTTTAGGCATTGCCTCTGCATTGCCTCTGCATCGCCACCCCAGACCCAGGGGTTGGCGGTGCCCACTTGAATCATGTTTGTTTGCTTAAATTCCCCAAGGTCTATCAGGAAACCTTTTTCATCTGCATCCCTTGACCAAAGTTAATGCTCAGGGAACCCCTTGATGTTCTGGAATCAGAAGTGGTGATTAATAGGGTTTTTCTATTATTTTCCATCACAGGCTGTTTCCTCTGAGCTTTATTTCAACCCTGGTGTTCTGCTTCCCCCAACCCCTTTGAAAGGAAGCGTTCCTCTCTACAACCCATCTCAGGTGCCCCAGGTAAGGGATCCCTGAAGGAGAGAGGTTAGGAGCACAAATTTTGGATGAAGGCGATCCAAGGTTTTAATCGTAGTTTGCCACTTACTGTATGTGGGCTCTCGAGCAATCACTTACTGTCTGTAAGACTCAGTTTCTACATCTGGAAAGTGGGGTAGGCAGTAGCTACTTCAAAGTGTAGGTGTGAGGATTAAATGGGAGCATGTGTGTGAAGGGCCTCACACACAGAAAATGCTCAATGTCACTATTATTAATACCACTCTTGCCCTTTCACAGGTCTTGAGTCTTTGAGAGACACATAAGTGTTGGTACCAATGGTGTGGAGATACCATCACTCCATCCTGGGGGTGAGGGGATCATTGCAAACTTTGAGAAAAGCTAAACTTCCTGCTCTTCAGTGACTTGGGGTAGACTGACTGCTCTCATGTACTCATTTGGCCTCTCCTCTTCATAAAATTGAATTTCTTTTGCCATATTTAAGAGGTGAAGGTGTTGGGTGAAAGTAAATAATTAGAATATCACCACAGGAAGCCAAATGCAGCTTGAGTGTTCTAGACTCAGGATGCCCTAACTCAGTCCAACCAGCCAGCCCTAGATGGAGTCCTTCTTGGGGCTAAAATCTCATGCAACATTTGTTCTGTTCCAGCTCTCCATGGCTACCAGCCTGAACCGACCGAATCGCCTAGCTCAGCGCCGCTATCCAACCCAGACATGATGAGAATGGTCACCCATCCCAGGCTGGTCTCCTTCCTTGATCTGCAGCCCCTCTGCCATATTGGGCCCCCCAAAAGGGTCATGCTGGCCTATTGCCTCTACTAGGACAGGGTCTTCCAGGACACAGCCCAGTCCAGTCTCTTAACATTAGCTTCAGAATGATGGATGGTACTACACGGGCTGGATGGAAAAGCTGGGTAGAACAGCAGACTGGAGGGGAGCAGAATGCCATGGTGGGAGTATTCAGGGTGACAGCCTCAGATCCTCAGGAAAGTCAAGCCTAAGAACCCCTCAGCTGGAATCAATGATAACCCACTGGGCTCTGTGGCAGGCAATTATTTGGGGGAGGTGCCCAGAGCAATTTCCATGACTAACATTGACACATTCCTCAATCTTAGTTCTAGACCAATTCACGGCTCTAGTTAGCAAAGTTTATATACTGAAACTTGATTATTGCTTCCCGTCAGAACTCCCTCCTCAGTGACATTTCAGCAGTTTCCCTCTTGGTCCTAGTTTTGTGCACATTTTTATGTGCTTCAGATTAATTATATTTCTCTCACTTTCTTAGCTGGTCCTATTTTTTCACATTCTGGCATCTGGCTATCAAGTTAGATTGCTGTAGGCATCATATTGTCATGGTAACTACCGAACCTAATGATGCAGATGGATGGAACATCAGTATAATAAATGATGGGAAATGTTTCCTAAAAATTCACCCCTTCCTTAAGAGAGGAGGAGGAGTGCCTGATAGTGTTAATACCACCCTTCCTACCTCAGGCTTTTGCAGATGGATGTTTGGAGGGTCAGTGCAGCCAGAGGGAGGAGGGGGACATCTTGGAAATTTCCAGTTCTCTTTTCAAACCCAAAATAGGGATGACTCTTGCTGTTTGTCAGATTTGCTGCAAATTGCTCCTCACAAAGAACATTTTTTTCTATCTGTAATTGTACATACAGGTTTTGTACTCTAATGTACTACAGTTCTGATGTGGATGGCGATTAAAACAGATGATTTTATAGCAAATGCTTGTCTCTGGCTGATTTTTGCGGAGGGAGAGAGCACACTGAACACACTTCCCTGAAGTGCTTCTAATAACGGTTTCATTGTGTGATAAGGTGCGTGCAGCTGGAAAGAGCCCTTTGTTAATGGAGAATCTGGGGACTGATCCTCTTAACTTCCAAGTCTACTCTAATGTTATTTTTTCAATTTAGAAAATATGGACAAAAGCGCCTCTGATGCAAATCAGTCACTCCATTAACTAAATACTGCATTTTCTGTTCTCTGAAAAGTTTATTCGTCTCTCAGATTAAATTAGGAAATGTATGCATAAGTGTTTTTTGGACCAAGAAGGCCCTCGGTAAATGCCGTTTCCTTACTTC
Source organism: Canis lupus dingo (assembly GCF_003254725.2). NCBI lineage: Eukaryota > Metazoa > Chordata > Mammalia > Carnivora > Canidae > Canis > Canis lupus. The sequence continues at coordinate 21,454,046 of NC_064249.1, forward strand.
CCCTAAAAGACAGCTGCTCCTGCCATTTGGTGCGCTGACATCCAGTGGTGGCATGATGGTGGCAGCGTGTGAGTTTCAGAGGAACCAAGTGGTTTCAACTTGGATCTCAGTGGATTCACAGTTCATCTCGTAACCTTGAGCAAGGTTATGTAACTGTCCTGTGGTTTAGTTCCCTCAACTATAAAATGAGGATGCTAATTACGATAGTATGATAGTCCCTACCACATAGGGACATCCAAGAATTAGTCAAAGTCTTAGAAAAGCACCTGCTACATGCTACCGCTAGATGAGGGGTTTTCTTTCTTTCTTTCTTTCTTTCTTTCTTTCTTTAAGATTTTATTTATCTGAGAGAGAGAGTACACAAGGGAGCACAAGCAGGGGGAGCAGCAGCTGGAGAGGGGGAAGCAGACTCCCCACTGGACAGGGAGCCCGATTCAGGACTTGATCCCAGGACCCTGAGATCATGACCTGAGCCCAAGGCAGCTGCTTCACTGACTGAGCCACCCAGGTGCCTCTATATATACAAGTGTTCTTAAAAAATTATTAGTAAACAACCTAATAGGTACAGTATAGACTGCCTTGGTGCCTACCAAATTAAACTCTGGGTCTTTCATTCACAGTATAGGTAATGGAACAGTAATTTAAAACTACTTCTTGGGGCACCTGGGTGGCTCAGTCAGTTGAGCGTCAGACTCTTGGTTTGGGCTCAGGTCATGATCTCATGGTTGAGCCGTGCATCAGGCTCTGTGCTCTGTGGGAAGTTTGCTTGAGATTCTCTCTCCTCCCTTTGTTCCCCCCTCTGCTCACAGGCACTACTAAATAAATAAATCTAAAAAAAAAAAAATCCCTACTTTTCAATAGGTGTCCTTATTACCAAGCTACTTTTTCTTCCTGCATCCTATCTGCCACCAATGCTAAGTCATGTGGCTTAGTGCCCCTGGGAACAATGACAGGAGAAGGTCAACCCCATAAAAAGAACCTCTTTAGAGGAGAGTGAGGACCAAAGAGGAAGGCAAAGAATCAGATGCCTGGGTACTCACTTCCTCCTCCCATTGGAATAATTCCTGCAAAATCAGTGACTGAAGCATCACCAGAGCCAGCACTGAGCTGAGTTACTTCCTAGGCAAAGGGATACGCAGCAGTGAACAATGTTTCTGAGGGCAACTCAGGGGGCTTTATGCACTAGAAAGGGAGGAGGTCATGATATTTATGCTAATTCTCGATTGACAGCTCGTGCTCTGCAAAGTCAGGCACATCCATTAATCTATATATGGTTGGCTAAAACAAATCCTGTTGCTCCTTGGGCAGGAGATAGCCCTCAGCTGGGTGCAGGAAGGTCTGATGAACCGGTCACTCAGAGTTCTTGGTTGTTTATCAGCTTTTTTTAGTGGTGGTGATGGTGGTGAGTTTGCTAAAGGTCCTGATGGTTTTACAGCTTCAGCTGGCAAAAGCCAGTTGTGAACAAAAGTGAGTGCAGCTGTGAGCAGGAAACATTTGGTCTTCTTTAGAAGGTGAAAGCTTGGAGGGAGCAGAGCAGGTTGTGAGCAGAGCTGCTGGGATGGGGAACCTGAGAGCACGGGGTTTGGGGTCCCTCCCTCATCCTCAGGGAAGGCCACTCGGCCAGCCGGCCTGGAGGAGCAGTGGGTCCGGCAACCTCCAATGTGGCTGGAGAGTCATAGCAGCTTGGCCTCTGCTATGGATGGCCCTGGCCTGAGACAGAGCTGCTAGCTCCCTGCAGCCTGGTGTACGTGGATGCCTGCAGGGAATGACTGCGCAGTGTCCCTAAGGGTCACGGGGAGTCAGTTGTGCCCCAGCAGACCCAGATCGGGGCTGGGCCAGAGCAGCCACCCGCGCCCTGTCAGCCGTAGGCCTGCTTTCCCACCACCGGGAGCCATGTGGGGAGGGAGAACAAGCCGAATTCTCTAAGGGAAGGCTTTACCAACAGACACTGCTTGAAAAAGAAGAGCCTGAGACATTATCAGTTGGCAAGTTTGTTTTCTCCTCCTCTTCAATGGGGTGTGAGCTTGGAGGAAGAAACGGAGAACAAAGATGCTACATTTGCCTTAAACTGAGTGGTGAGATGTGCAAACTTGAGATCCTGGAATATACGTATAATTTAATATTTATATGAAAACACTTAAACTTAATGTTCGGTAATTTGGAAGAGAACAAACCATTAAATTCCATTTACGTGTCTTTATCATATATCACCATTCCAGGCTTCCGTCTAATCCCCTTATATGGCTGTAAAATTGCAAACCAGTCCGGCTTCCTCAGCCACCTATACATCCTCCCCTTTCAGCCTTAACTCAAGCTTCAGGTTGCTCGGGATCAAAGCCTCTGGCTGCAAGCGTTTCTTCCCCCTGGAAATCTTTTTTTTTCCTTTTTGCTCTCTTCCTCTGGTTAGCCAAGACGGAGAGCAAGAGACTGCATCCACCTCTTCACTAAAATCAGAATATTTTCTTCCCAAGAGGAAATATGCAAAACAGTCTACTGCTTGAAGAGAACAATAGGTATGTAATTAGGGTCTGGGCACTCACAGAAGTTCTCCGGTTGAGTGGAAGGGAAGAGACTTTTCTCCTCTTTGCCATCGTAAGCTGGAAATTGCAAAGAGGGTGATCTGCACACCACAGGATGCTGGGCACTCACCTGAGTTGGCCGCTAAACGTGGTCCCCAGCGCGGGCGGCTCTCGTGAGTACTTGAACAAGGCATCATCCTTTTGGGGTCCTCCAGAAATGGTTTCATAATGAGATGTGAAGTTATTTTGATTAACAGCGTATTAAAATGTTTTATTACAATCTCGCTAAGTAGAGGAATCTGCTTTCCGTACTTTCTTCCTTTTTGTATGAATCTCCAGGTAATAGCTCTTCACCGGAACTAGGTGAGCAGCAGCCCAACTGGACTGACCTAATGCTTGTTCCTTGCAAGTGAGGTGCTTCCCTGGTCTTTATCTATCTTAAGAGCCGATTAAGTATCCAATTTTAAAAGAATCCCAAGATAGGGGGATTCCATGGCTGCCCTTGAGGCAGCCCAGACTTTCACACCCTTGAACATTAGGAAATCATCCATAATACTTTATGCCCAAATCACTCATGTGGCTCTTTAAGACACTCGGCTGGTCCTCAGCAGAGATAGGGAACAGCTGCTTCCTACCACCTGTGCCCAGAGCTCTTTCACATTCTGGAAGGCCATTAAATCCAGTCTGAGCTTATGAAACGAAGGTTCACAAAATGGGGTTTTCTTGCCTAAAATTGGGGATATAACTACCTAAAAGCTTGGAGTTTCCTGGTAGTTACAATGGCCAGGCATCCTGAATTCAATAATAGTAATAGTATTGGTACTTACTTTGCGTCAGGTACTGTGGTATGGATCCCACAAAGTGTCTAGTATTATTGTAACATATTATAGGTGGGGAATCTGGAAACTCCAGAGAAATTAAGCAATTTGTCCAAGGGCACACAGTTGGTAAGTAGGGAACTGGGGTTAGAATCCAGGTAGTCTGAATCAAGTGCTCCGAATCTGGGCTTTTAGCCACATTGTCCCTGGACACACATACATACATTTATTTGCTCCATTATTCATCAAATATTAATTGAATGATGTTTCAGGCACTGTACTGCTTTCCCAACAAAAATACTTTTGACACTTAAACTACTCATTGTCTACTGAAGGAGACAGACACATAGACATAGAAATTACTACATAATGTAAGAACTTTTATACTTAAAAACATGTTCAAAGAACTTAGTACTTTGATATCCCTTAATAATGTAGGGGTTTCATCTATTGATATAACTTAGGGGCTTAAATGTAATATGTTCAAATTGTATCACCTCTCGTAGGCTAAGATCAAAGGTCAGTTCGCTGCTTGTGTATACGAGAGCAAATCTCTTAGCTAGGTTTTTTTTTTTTTTTTTAAGATTTTATTTATTTATTTGACAGGGAGAGAGAGAGTGCACATGCGAGCGCCCCAAGTAGGGGGAGTAGGAGAGGGAGAAGCAGGCTCCTGGTCGAGCAGGGTGCCCCACATGGGGCTCGATCCCAGGACCATGACCTGAGCTAAAGGCAGGCACCCAACCGGCTGAGCCACCCAGGCACCCTGTTAGCCAAAGGTTTTTTTTTTTTTTTTTTTTGCCAAAGTTTAAAGTGGCACTTAGGGTAGGTGTGCAGGAAGTCTGAAGGAACAAGAGAAATAGTGCACTGTGATCACAAGGACCATGGAGCATTGGCATCTGAAAGAGAGAATCTGATTTAGACTTGCCAAGACTGCCACGCAGAGTCCCCTCTGGCTTCTTCCTGCCCTTTGCAGGATTCTGAAGCAGGAAAAGACTGAGTATTGCAGGGGAACTCTACAGAGAAGGGTGCCAGGTGGCGCATGTGTGTGATTTTGCATGTGGGCATATACAGGGCACCATCCCGTGAAGATGCCTTCTCAATTTATCTCTTCACCTAGGCTCCACCCCCACCTTTGATTTCCTCTTCTTCACAATTATTGTTTACTCCCAAGAGAGGATTATTTAGAAGCTTCTTCATTACACATCATCCATGTGGCTGGTACTATGTAGATGCCCATGGAGTCCCACTTACTAGAATAGGATGTAACAGATCCTGTGTCAATAAATACAGGCATTTGGCTAGAAAATGTTAGCTAATTTCTTATGTTCTTGCAGACTGGGTTCTTGGAAATCTAAAGTCTTGACTTTTAAAACTTGTCTCTGAGTTCTAGGAGCCCATTTGGGAATGTAAAAGATGATCACTGACTGTTTCTTGATTTAATTTTTCACCGTTCTTATGTTCTATAATCATAATTTAGGATCACAAGGAGACTTTGTCGTCCTAGAACAGAAATAATTCGAGTTTTGGGCTTCAAGATTTCATTGCCATTTCTTTGGATATTTAAATAAATACTCAAGAAGTAAAGAATTAAGCAGGGCCTCCCAGTCATGACTTTTTTTTAAAAATAGGAGACATCAGATTTATGTATGTATGTATGTATGTATGTATGTATGTATGTATGTATTTATTTATTTATTTGAGACTCAGAGAGAGAGGCAGAGACACAGGGAGAAGCAGCTTCCCTGTGGGGAGCCTCATGCAGGACTCGATCCTAGGACTCCAGGATCACAACCCGAGAAAAAGGCAGATGCTCAACCACTGAGCCACCCAGGCTAAGTGACCAAGGATATAAAAGTCATGACTTTTTAATGTAGGTTTTCAGCTTCTTCTCTTAGCAGTCGGCAACAGCGCCTATCCTTCCTTCCCCTAGCCCACAGATGCTGTTTGCTATCCCGGTAACTTATGTCAGTTAATATCTTGATTCAGGATCCTGCTGCATGTACTTTGTGGAACAGGTATATTGCCAACAAGTTACAGATACGCTGACATTTGCTAAATCGGTTTTTAAATGCACTAGAGTAGTTTGCAATTTAAAGGTAGTTGGTGTTGCCGCCTAAAATAAAGAATTATTTGCGAAGGAAACAATCACTCCCGACTTAACACTCTGTAGAGGCTGACTTTGTAGTCTTGGGGAAGGCATTGCAGCAAGCGTAGGAAGACTTTCAGTTCTGGGCTCACAACCCACTGGCTAAACTGGTGACTTGACATGAGTTAATTGAATTTCTCAACGTCCCCAAAATTCGTAGTCGAAAACTCTGATCCACCCATCCGACGAACATTTATTCAGGACTTCCCATGGGGTAGATAAATGAAAGTCAAGTACTAGCTCTCAGAATGCACAGGTGAGTTGGGTGGCTAAGTGACCAAGGATATCTCAGGATAATTGTTGCCTCAGGTGCTGTTGGTGTGTGGCACCCTGATTCTGCCTCCCAGGGAGGAGGTGATGGGGAAGGTTCTGGAAGAGGTAACTTTATCACGAAAAGACCCAGCCCAGAGAGGCTGATCAATTTTCCTAAGTCCCTTTAATTAAAGTTCTGATTTCCAAGCCGATGAGCTTTTCCTTTGAATATGAAAACATAATTTAAAATGTAAAGCTTTTTGGGGGGCACCTGGGTGGCTCAGTCTGTCTTCAGCTCAGGTCATGATCCCAGGGTCCTAAGATGGAGTCCCGCATGAGGCTCCCTCCTTTCCAGGGGAGCCTGCTTCTTCCTCTCCCTCTGCCGGCTGCTCCTCCTGCTTGTGTTCTCTCTCTCTCTCTCTCTCTCTCTGACTCGCTCCCTCCCTCTAAATTAATAAAATCTTAAAAAATAAAATGGAAAGCTTTTTAGTATTGCATTAGGGGTGTGTTTGGAATAATAAAAACATCAATAATAATATTTCATGCTAGGCATTGATACAAGAGTGTAAGTTTACGTGTGTTTTTCATTAAATTATCTTAACATACAATGAAGAGGGTATTTTGTAGAAATGAAGCACAGAGTTCCAATAACTTGTGTGTAACGTTGCACAGCAAGGATGGAGCTGGGAAAGCATTGTGCTTGGTGCCTCTTCTTTAATCCTTAAAACAACTCGAAGAGGTAGATTTATTAGCCTCACTTCCTAGGGGAGGAAGTAGAGCCTCAGAGGTTAGTAACTTCCTTGAGATCACACAGTTCTTGGAGGAGCTGGGATTTGAACCTAGGTCATCTGGCCCCAGAGCCAAGGCCCTTACCTCTTGTTTACTTAGTTTAAGATGCTTGTGCCTGTTTTGCAAACCCCAACAGGACTACTGAACCTTGTTCCCAGCCTCAGCCAGGGGGAATCTCTGTTCCTCCGTTTCCCATCTGCAACAGAGGGATATTACTCATTATCTTGTGTCTATTTTCTCCATTAGACTTGAGACTTCTCAGGGACAGGTGAGTAACTTACTCATCTTTAGATTTCCTGCACCTTGCATAATGCATATGCCTTATAAGGGCTCAAAATTCAAAATAGACCTGAATGAATAATTTCCCATCATGAGAACCTCAAAACTGTTTAAGAAAATACCTCCAAATGACTTCTGGCCTAGAGGTTGCTGTGTGGGGGTCACCTTACTGTTTGAATATGATCCATCTCTTAATCACTAGAAGCTGAGATAGGGCCCAGTATATAGTAAATGTAAAAAAGAAAAAAATCTGTGAATGAATGAATGGTTTTGTAGGAGAAGCCAGGGGCACAAATGAGAGGATCATTGCAGCTTTTGAGAAGCTGTCCACGGGAGAGATGATAGATGTTTGGAAGAGGGAGCCTGGCGCCCCTTGCAGAGACCCCCAGGCAAGCAGCCTTTGTGGCAGCTGATGGAAGGAAGGTGCCCCCACCTGAGGTCAAGGCAAGTGATATCCTGCATTTACAAATGCTCATTTGATCCTCAGGGGTGCATAATTTTGGCAGAAGCATTTCTTGGTTTTGAAGGCTACTTCACCCCTTTACAACCTGTGTAATTGCTGTTGGAATGCTTTGCCCCGGTAGTATCTTAATTAGGTCAGATTTTATACCAAGGGCTTTAACTTAATCCTCCTGCATCTGCAATTCTAAGGTCCCATACTCTTGGCACTGCCAGGAAACATTCACATTTTCTAGATGTGGGACATGCTGACCCAGAGCCTGTTTTTGCTCTCTTCCCAGGGGGTGGGGGTGCTGAGGGGACCCAGGAGAGCTAAGTGAAAGGAGATGTATGTGTCAAAAGAATCGCCTAAATTCTTCTAAAAAGAAAATCCCATTTCTGAGTTCCTCTGCTCCAAGCACTGCTTGGATATTGCTTGGATAATTGCAGGATCCAAGGCTCTTTGCGTTTAGTTAAATTATATACTTTCGCACTCTGTGCATTAAAAAAAAGCCACCTTTTTATTATCTGCTTTTTACAAGCAGAACATGCCCCTAGAGTTACATCCTTCCTCTCCCCACCATGTCACCCAATAATGAGAAGTAAGCCATTTGCCAAGAAAACAAACACAATATAAAAATTACACAAATACATAATCCCCAACCCAGAAGGAAAAGAGCAGCTGCCAGCTGGCAGTTTAATATTTATCCAGAAGAGAAGGTCCCCAATAGGCCGTAATTCCTCCATGGGACGGGGGAGGTGGTGGGGAGGTCAGTGATTAGAATCACCTGAACAGGCCTGGTCTAAATAGGGACATGGTGGAAATCACATGGGCCAGCTCAGTGTGGCTGCCCCCCACCCCTCATTTCAGGTGCATTCAGGAGGCACCCGAGGAGACCATCAATCTGTCATGTGAAAGGAGAGATGAGGGTGGGGAAAGGAGGTAATTGGAATTGAACTTGGGACTTTCCCTCCAGTGGGAAGGGTAGCTAGAGAAATATGGAGCAGAGCCATCCCTAAGGTAAGGTCGATTGGGGCTTTCGCCCCGGCCTTGGGGAGCAGTGTGGTGAGAAATGAAAATCTGCTCTGGCTATAACATTTCAGATCAGCCTCTTTGCTAACTCCTGGTCTCATCCTGGGTTGGGATGAGAAGTTTACTCCTCCCGCCTGAGAGATGCACTTTCCGTGGCCTCAGTTGACTCAGGGCTCATGCTGATTTATATATAACTTGCATCTAATTCCTTAATCAAATGCTCTTGGAGTGAATAGAAATTCCGTTATTAGAAATTGTGCAATGCATGAAAACTAGTCAATCTTCCATTTTATTGATAAGTTGGAATTTTAAAACAACTATACCCGTCGATATGATGGTTCTTTCTAAGAAAGAGGCAGTTAACGGAGCTGTGTAAATCAGAAGTGTCCTGAAATTGTGGTTGGGGAGACATGATAGGGCAAAATGTCTACCAATAAAGTGGAGTATTACAGCAAATTACCCAGTTTATACATGCAGGCAAAGCTTCGTTTCTCATGCCATGTTTGAGAGCCAATAAAGCTTGCAAATGTGATGGGAGACACTATTTCTGCCTCTGTGCAGCTGTTTATCAGCAGCTTTTTAACACATTTTCACATATTAATGAGGTGGCATAGCGGTTCCAGAATTAGAACAGTGGGATGTATCATTGTCTGCCTTATCTGAAGAGATGCCTGCTGTCGGCCTCATTACCAGGGTGTGCACAATAGAAATGGAATTTTGGTGGGTCCTGTGTGTGCACATGGTCCCTCCTTCCCCATGCCCCCAACCCCCCTCATCTCTGACTCTGCCAGAAGAGGCGCTGGCACTGGGATTGGCTGTGTTGCTGCATTTTGCAACTTTGTCTCCTGGTTTCATGATGTCTGTGTCAGTAGGGCTGGAAACTTCCTCTTTGCTTCCCCATTTCCTAAAAGACCCTGGCATTCAGGAGGTGATCCATAAATGATGAATGGATGAATGAATGAATGAATGAAATGAATGAGTGGCTAGCTAGATAGATGCAAGTGTGTTTTCCCCAACTGTACTTTAAGAAAGAGAAGAAAAGAAAAAAAGAAGCGTCCCCTCAGTGCCCACCCTCTGTAGGCACAGTTTACCCATCACAGTGGTTCAAGAAGTAGACAGCACAGCTTTCCTCGTATTTTCATATGAATGGCAAAGTGGCAAATGAGAGCTCTAAGAACTGTCGGAGGCGTAGGGAGCACTTAAGGCAGAGATTCCCAAACACAGGCCTGGAGCTGTGGCCCCAACGGTGCAAGGTTTTCACCAGCCTTCAAAGAAATGAGAAAAACAAGCACAACGTAGCGCATTTGCATAGAGCTTTATGAATTTTCTGTTACATTTCTGCGATTAGGTCTTTCTACATTATTTGACATTGAAATGCCCTTTCTTTTATAAAGTTATGGTAATAGACAATAGCATTAAAAAAAAAATGCCTTTACTTGCCCAAACCAAAAGTTCCTGAGTGTCTGACTTTTTTTTTTTTTTTTTTTTTGGTTGTAGGGAGGGGAAGTTTAATTGTTCTGTGAAATCCAGAAGTCTAGAACCATTAGTTTAACTTGTCTTTGTCCCTTTGAAAAAAATATTCACTGAAATCATCTCATGGCCTTAAGTGAGTTGCCGGGCTACTTAAAAAATTGGCTCATTTCAGCAAATGATAAGTCAAGTCAAGTACTAAAGTATCTCTCTGTCTTTTCTCTTTGGAGCAGGGATCCAGGCTGGGTCACAGGAATCTGGTAGTGATGCCATCACTAAACTATAGGAGATTTCTTTCTTCTTTCTTTCTTTCTTTCTTTCTTTCTTTCTTTCTTTCTTTCTTTCTTTCTTTCTTTCTTTCTTTCTTTCTTTCTTTCTTTCTTTCTTTCTTCTTTCTTTCTTTCTTTCTTTCTTTCTTTCTTCTTTCTTTCTTTCAGATTTTATTTATTTATTCATGAGAGACACATACACACACACACAGAGAGAGAGAGAGAGAGAGAGAGAGGCAGAGACACAGGCAGAGGGAGAAGCAGGCTCCATGCAGGGAGCCTTGATGTGGGACTGGATCCCAGGTCTCCAGGATCACGCCCCGGGCCAAAGGCAGGTGCCAAACCACTGAGCCACCAAGGGATCCCCAATTTCTTTTTTTTTAAAATAAAGTTTTTATTTATTCATGTAAAAAAGAGAGTGAGCATGAGGCAGGGAGGGGCAGAGGGCGACGCAGACTCCCCGCTGAGCAGGGAGCCCAATGTGGGGCTCCATCCCAGGGTCCTGAGATCATGAGCTGAGCCAAAAGCAGATGCTTAACCGACTGAGCCACCCAGGTGCCCCACAGGCAATTTCTTAGATCCAGGTCAGTCACTATGACAGAGGAGCAGAGGCCAGGATACTAATTTCTAATGCATTCTTTTCTGCTGCAGATGTAGCTGCTGCTTTGCCTTTAGGTGGGTCCTATATGAACCCCGACTGCAAATGCAGAGCACCTCTCTGAGCAATGAGGATTCTAGTTGGTGTGAACTATGGGAAAAGAAAGCTCTGCACAGACACAGACACAGGAGACATCATGTGTCCTTTCTCCAAATTCCCAAAGCTCTCACTGTCCATGCCACACAGCATAGCACTTGGTTTTTATACTGTCATCTCTTGTGTGTCTATTATTCTTATATCTCCGAAAACCTAGGAACACACAACTCAAATCATGTTATTAATTGAGAAACTTTTTTTTCTTTTTTTGAAAACACAATCTTTTCTGGAGGCTGTTGGCCACTCGTGGTTCTACACATGATGGAGATGTGAGTTTCTGTTGACCTGGTTTCCAGCCCTGGCTCTGTGACGGATGGATGACACTGTACAAGCGAGTGCTGAATCTCATATACCCCAGATCTCTGTCACTGAGAGGGAATGACAGTACTGACCTGCCTCACAGGGAGAAGTGTCATACGCATTAACTGCCTAATGATGCTAATGCTCTTCGAGAATATAAATGTGAAACATTATCATTATGGTTAATGCTGGTCTTCAGTTTTTAAATTTTTTCCTCAAAGGGGAGAGGCAGAAAGATTATTTAAAGAAAGAGTGAATAGAAGGCTACAGTTTGTGCTTAATTCATGAGTGACTTTGATCAGAACTGCATAAGCAGTGGGAATGCGGTCTTGAAGTCCTGAAGGTAATTATTTTTACTTCAGGGCATGAAGTCTTCTCTTTTTCCTCCTCCCATCAGGGAAAAAAGAAAGAAAGAAAATGCTAGGGAAGCTAATGCTCTTAAAAAATAAGATGATTGCTCTATGTCAGGTCTAGAGATAGTGTTTGCTAAAGCTCCTGCTACAGAAGAGGCCCAACCGAGTAGACAGGGACTGGCACAGAGCTGGCCTCTGCCTCTGCCATCTCGCCATGGAAGGAGCCAGAAGCCAGAGAAGCTACAATGATTTTGTTTTTTAGAGTCCCTTTAGTTTCTTAGAATTTTCAGAGTAAAAGGAGAGCCGGTAATCCCTATTTCCAGTGTCCTTTCTACTTGTGACAGACATTCATGGTTCCCCAGTTGTGCGAGTTTCCTCTTGCTGCTGTAAGAAATGACCATAAATTCAGTGGCTCAAACCAACAAATTTATTATCTTACAGGTCTGGAGGCCGGAAGCCTGATGGGTCTCAGGGGGCTAAAATCAAGGTGTTAGCAGGGCTGGTTTCTTCTGGAGGAAAGGAGACTGTTCCTTGCCTCTTCCAGCTTCTGGGGGCTGCCTGGCTTTCTTGGCTTGTGACCACATCATTCTGGCCTCTGCTTCCATTATTACATGGCCTTCCCCTCTTCTCTATCAGATCTCTCTCTTCATCTCCTTTTTTTTTTTTTTAAGATTTTATTAATTTATTCATGACACAGAGGGGGTGTGCAGAGATACAGGCAGAGGGAGAAGTAGTCTCCATGCAAGGAGCCCAACGTGGACTCGATCCCAGATCTCCAGGATCAGGCCCTGGGCTGAAGGCGGCACTACCGCTGAGCCACCGGGGCTGCCCCTTTGTCTCCTTCTTAAAAAAAAGAGTATTTGATTACATTGGGCCCACCTGGATAATTTAGAATAATCTCTCATCTCAAGATCCAGGCCAAGAAAATGCCAAGTGTAAGAGTCCTGAGGTAGAGCATATTTAGTGTGTGAGTAGCAGTCAAGAAGCCAGCATGCTGGGGGTGATGCAAGGGATGGGGGCAATAGGAGAAGAGCTCAGAGAAACAGATGAAGGCAGGTGGCATAGGACGTCTCTGACCTCTACTCCAAGTGAGAGGAAAACTCTTGATGGGTTTTGAGCAGAGGAATGACTGACATGACCCTACCTAATACTTTCCAAGGTTCACTCTGAGTGGTGGGTGGAAAATAGAGTACAGGTGGGAGACAGGATGCTCAATCTTGCAACAAACCAGGCAAGAGATCATGGTGGTAGGACGAAGGTGATAGCTGTAGAGATGGTGGTGGAAAGCGGTGGAATTCTGGATATATTTTCAAGGTTGAGCTATTAGAATTGCTGATGGGTTACCTATGGGGTGTGAGAGAAACAAAGGAGTAAAATGAAGGTTTTTGGGTTTAGCAGCAGGAAAATAGGGAAGACCACAGGAAGAACAGATGCGGGGAAAAGATCAAGAGTTTGATTTGGACATATGAGGTTGAGATGTGTATGGGAATTACAAGTGGGGATGTGCCAAGTCCATGCAGCTGGATTTGCTAGTCTCAAGTTCAAGGGAGAAGTAGGTGAGAGTCTTCAGAGAATAAATACTCAAAACCTATGATGTCTGCTTATTTGTCAAAGGACAAAGACGAAGTCTTTTAATATGACATTTCAGGTTTTCTGTGGCCTGGTTTCAGCCTCATCTCTCATTGAACTTCTACAACCAATGCTTCCATTACTGATATTCTCCAAACCCTATGCCTTTCATGCTTCATAGTTTCTACTTTTGTTGTTCCCTTGACTTGGAGTGTGCTTCCCTCCCTTGCCTTCAAAATCCTATTAATCCTGATTGCTTCTTCTGATTGCTCTAGTTGAAACCATCATTCCCTCCTCTGTGTTCTCAGGTAGTGTATTCTCTGCTTACTTATATCTGACTACTTGTATTGAAGTCTATATCCCCTCTAGGTCATAAGTTCCTTGGGAGTAGAAAAGGACCATGATTCATTGATCCTTATATCACTAGGATGTCTCCATGATGGAGGTAGACATGGGTGGGATCCTGAAAACCAGATTTCTCTGTCACTCTTCACCACTACTGGTTTTGAGGTAGATCTGCATGGAGGACATGACCAGACAGTAGCACACTATTGATTGATTGCTACAGGTGTTGGCCAAAACCCCCATGGGGAACTCATGGCTGGGTGAGCTGGCTTTGCCATATGTGAGTCACAGTGTCTTCTTTGCCTCCAGAAGAGCTCAAAAACTAAAAAATTGGCTTCCTAGTTTCTTTTCTCTGAGGCCCACCCTCAAGTCTTGATTATTCTCTGTGAAAGTAGAGGCCCAGGACAGCTGAATCTAACAGGGAGAAGGTCTGGGGAAACATAGCCTAAAGCAGAGCTGATCTAAGTCATGCCCCTAGAGACTTGGGAAGGGGGAGTTGGTAGGAAGCTGGAGGTTTAACTCATCACACTTCTTTTTTTTAAAGATCTTATTTATTCATGAGAGACACACAGAGAGAGGCAGAGACATAGGCAGAAAGAGAGAGAGAGAGAGAGGGAGAAAGAAGCAGGCTCCCTATGGGGAGCCTGATGCGGGACTCGATTTCAGGATCCTGGGATCACGACCTGAGCTAAAAGCAGATGCTCAAATACTGAGTCACCCAGGTGCCACTTAACTTGTCATACTTAACCAGATATGAGGACACAATCTGGAAATAAGGTCGGGAACTAAATAAGGAGGTAAGAGAGCAGGCCAGGGATGTAAGAGCCTATGAATTCTTGCTCATTGCAGCAGATATCCCACTGTACATTATGATTCAGTAGTGTCCAAAACCAGGTTCCACATTTGGGACTAGCTGCAGTGGGGAGAGCCCTGAGTCCCACCACCAGGTGGAGCCTGCCCTAGCATCTAACCCTGATTTTCTCCTGGTAGGTTCTCAATAAGATTTCATTAGACGTGCTGAATTGAATAAATCCCCAGGAACACACACATATTCCCAATGGGAAGACAGAGACGTTTCTCTGTGTCAATAATAGCAAGTGAAATAAAAATCTGAGAGGCTTTCTCTGAGATCCTAAGATAAGATGTAGTATAACGTAGCAGGTAGGAATGAAGGCTCTGGAACTCTGTGATCTTGGATAAGTTAACCTTGGATAAGTTAATTCCATAAATGGGAGTGATGATATTTCTCATACCATAGAATTTTTTTGCACTAAATGAGTTAATACTTCTAAATACTTAAAACAGTGCTGGGCAAATAGTGGATGTTGGATACATTCTCGTTATTTTATGAAATTGAGTTATAGAATGGCAGAGATTAACTATGCCAGAGGACAGCTCTAGCTAGGTCTTTGTTCTAAGAAGGTTTGAAATTTCCAAGGAAGAAAGATATAGGCTTTATCACATTATCAGTGTCTTTTACTTGACTATTTCTCACTGCCACGTGGCCCATTTCTTGGCAGCAGGAATGACCCTTCTCATCCAGAGGGACCATCTTATTGGAGCTGGTTATGGGGCTGTTATTTGGGCAGCTGCTTTTTGGCGTGATCCCAAGTGAAATGTTTGAGCTGGCTCTTTCCTCAGGCTCAGAAGTCACCTGGCTAATATGAACTTTGATGGTCCTGGGATGCTCAGCTGGACTCTTTGGCTTGTGTCGCACTGAGCAGGTGGTCTCGGACCAAGGACACAGGTGTTGGCAGCAGTGGTTGTTGGAAGGTTAGTGAGGCCTGGGAACATTCCCATCAGTTTGTGTGTGTGGCCTCTCCAGATGGGTAAAAAGGGTTTTACTAGGAATCTCTGAAGCAGTATTTTCTTCCCTGCTTTCCTGACTTTCATTGTTCCGAATTTATAATTTTTGTCTGGGTGGTTTGAGGGTCTTTTCCATGCAGCTTCTGCTCTTCCTCCATCCTGTTAACATTTGTCTGACCAGTTAGAACTCTGACCTGGGAATCCTACATGCCTTTCTGATGGTGTCCTTTTAATTCTTTTATTTAGCTTTTTAAACCAAACCCTGCCCCCCCAACACACACACAAATTTCTGAGATCATCATTCATTGTATGAGGTAGCTGGCAGGGTCAGAGAGACTCTTAGGTAAATGAAGATTTTTGTTTTGATATTTGATTAATTCAACCTCCCCCTCCCCATATTCCAGTGTCAATAACTCCTATCACTTTCTAAATTCCAAGAGGGGATTTAGTTTTGGAGTCAGAAAACAAAAATCAATGCTTAAAGACTTGTCTTTTTTGAACCCTATTTAAGTGGATCAATTACAATTTTTTATTTCCATGATGTTTACATAAGAATATTCATTCAACAAATATTGACAATGACAGTGTAGACCAAAGAGAGAGAGAGAGAGGGAGAGAGAGAGAGGAATAAAAGCTAAAGGACCTTCAGCTACTACTAAAAATAAAATACAAAATATAAGCAAATGTCTTACACAAAATCTTTCACAAGCTAGGGGAAAACACTGAAAGGGAATCTTCTACATTATACAATAAAAAGGCAACTTCCATTTCTTATTTGTATGAAAGAGGAACATTTTTTTTAACTACAAAAGTTACTTTTAATCATTAAAAAAAAAGTAGGTTGGGGGGTTTAGGTTGTATCTCTTTGGATAAGCTGCAAAGTAGCCAAACCTGACCACAAAAGGTAAGACTGTGACTAAACAAAGTCACCTGCTCCCACCCCAGGCCTCAGACCCACCCCCTGTGTTGAGGCAGAAGAGGAGGGTAAAGCAGAAGTGTAGGGGGGTAGGGAGGAGGGCGCTAGGGGCAGGTGTGGAGAGGCAGCTGTGTTGGGGATGAGGCTGGTTTGAACATTGAAGAGAATATAAGATAAATATTTCCATCTCTATACCTACATATATAAGGTTATAATCTAATAGGGAAAACACGATACATGCTAAAGTGGGAGACCAGAGTGCAGAAAATGCTGAAAAACTGAAAAACCTCAGAACTTTTGCTCAGTTTGTAATAAAGGAGCATCTTTTCCTTCTCCCGGGGTGGAAATAATTCTGATGTCACTGATGTGTGAAGACTCTCCTTCCTAATATACTCATTCAGACCAGGTAGCCTGTATTTAAACTCCTCCCGGGGCGTCGTTGCTCATGACCCACAAGCCTTTTGGGGTGTACTTTGTGGCTGCCTGTGGGGTCCCCTGCCACCTTCTCAGACAGGCAGCTTAGTATGAGGCAGATCGAGGTTCAACTCCCAGCTCCTCCACCTGCTGTGTGCCTTGGGGCGAGTCACTTAGCTTTTATGAAGCGCAGTTTCCTCGTATGCAAAGCAGAGACCGTAGCACCTTTCTCATGAAATAAAAATTAAAATGAGACTTGTGTATCATACATGGTACATAGAAAATAGACAGTTAATGTAAATTCTCTCTGTTCTTATACCAAGATTTTCTCTTTTTTTTTTTCATTCTTCTCTCTCTCTTTTTTTGTTTTCATTTCTCTTTCACTCAGGGTGAATGTTGATTAGTTTTTCTAGGTTCCAGGCACCTCTGAGATTACTATCAGCCAGGACTTGAGCATGGTTGCCAAATTGTAAGCTCCTTATGCTGACACGTGGACCACATGAAGGGACTTTTCTCAGTGCTAGGTGATGCTAATTGCCAACTGATCTGAAGCCAGAGTTGCTTTCCTTTGTTTAATAATTTATATCTTCTCTGAGAACACTGCGCTAGAGTTTAGAATTACAGAAAGGGATGATTTATCTAAATGCCAACAAAGCTAAACTGCAGTAAAATCACCCGAACCCCCCTCTGTGGGCTGCCACTCACTCACCACCCAAAACCTCAGGTGGCATTTGAGGGAGTGTACACGGCAGGCAGCAGGAGAGTTAAGCTCCTGGATGCTCGGTGGCGGCCAGGGCTCCCAGGGTGGGAGTCAGCAGCTCCTGCTGGTGAGGAAGCCTGGAGGGGCTCCTGGAGACCAGGCCCCATTACGTGTTAGGTCCTGCGCTGTCATTCCCACTTATTCTTGCATCAGGCTTGTACTGAATACCTACTACGTGGCGAGTCCTCTGCTGGGCAGCATCATGAGTTTGGAGACTGGTTCCTCTGGAGCTGCTCATGGTCGGGTGCAGAAGATCTATGCTGATGGCCAACCATCCCTTTCTTCTTCCTCCCCATCCATGCTCCCAAGTAGCAATAGAACAACAACCTCCTCCAGTGTTTTCCCTTCTTTGTGGCATTTTGGAAGAGTGGGAGTTGAGGAGGGTGAGGGAATAAGACAGGAATAATAAGAATGAGCATTTAAAGCAATTGCACTAGGCATTATATACATATATATTTCGGAGTGTCCTTTCCTTATCAGATTGAGAAACCCAGTTTCATGCTACAAACACGAATTAGTTAATAAAGGGCTGTTGCTATGGGATTGTGCTTTGACCTTTGTGGGAAACTCAGTACCATAAACTGACCTTGGCCACTCCCTCAGGTGCTTGACCTCTCCATTTTAGTAAGACTGTGACAGCATCTGAGCATCACCAGTTAGCGCACAATGAAACTGATCTTGGCACCTTCGGTTCCCTCTGTCTGGAAGGCTGTTCCCTGACATCCTCGTGGTTGGCATCCTTCCTCCCTTGGCTGACTGCAAGGATCCTCCTCTCAGGCAGGTCTCTCAGGGGCACTCCATTTATACTGAGTACCCCGGCTCCCTGACATTCCTACCATTCAGTTTTTCTCCATAGCACAGATCCTCATCTAACGTCACACATTTTACCTATTTTGTGTGTTTATGTGTCTTCCCCATAAAAGGCAAGCTTCACGAGGCCGAGGAGTCTTGTGATGTCTGCCCCCTGCTGTATTCTCAGGACCCAGAACAGCACCTGGCCTAGAGCACGTGATCAATACTTATCTATTGAGTGAATTAACCTTGACGCAATTAGGAAGCAATGACTGTGCTGCCTGAGGGTGGAGTGAGGCCTTCCCTAGCAAGGCAGGATTAGGGAGTGGACCATTCATTGATTGATTGATTCATTCCCTTGGTATGTATTGAGCCTAGCTCAGTGCTGAGCTTTGTGGCAGCAGATACAAGAGACATGGTTTCTGATTCCAGAGGACTCAGTCTACTGAGGAAAAAGGACACATAAATAATATGAATAGTAATGATGATGATAGGTCACATTTAAGGGAGGGTACTGTCGCCAGGTGCCATTGTAAGCATGTTCATGTACGCAGTATGAACTCTTCTAACTCTAATGAAATGAGGTAATGCTCTTTTGCTCATTTTGCAGATGAGGACACAGAGGCAGGAGGAGATCATAGGCCTAATAACAGTCCAGTGTGGGAAGCGTTCTGAGGCGTGATGGGGGTGTGAAAACAGCTCCCATATTCAGTGGGCGCTCCTGGTGTGGGGTGGGGCAGTGGGCAGTGTTGACAGACCTGGGCGTAGTCATCGCTCTGCTGCCTATCTCCATTGACCGGCTCTTTTAGTTGCTGGATGCTTCTACCCTCCTGCACTCCTGTTCCTGCCGCTGCCGACCTGGTCTCCCCCGAGCTCAGCAAACGCTCCCATTCTGACAGTCGTGACTCCCTGCTATTTTGATCTTGAGTCTCAGGCCCCTCCAGTGCTCCAAAGCAGGCAGGATGGCTCAGCCTGGATATTCTGATTCCCCACTCTGTGCTCTCAAAAGCTGTAACCTTGGACACCCCAGACTGAGTCCCAGTATCCTCTGTGAGAGGGGAGAGACAGCCAACAGCCCCACCTCCCACCACTGCCTGCTTTGCAGGGGCCTACGAATGCAGGTCTGCATTCACCTTAAGGGTCTTTTGGGAGTTTCCAAAATGAGAAAGTTTAACACCTTCAACTTTCTCACCTTGTCTGCTTTTCTCTCAGTCCCTTCTGGGTCTTGGGTGACCACCCTTTGTGCTTCAGAACTCTAGGAGGTCACTTGTCTTCCTCACCTAATGATGTGTTACAGAAAACAAGCTTCCATTACTTGCAAAAGTGTGACGGGAACATGAATATTAATAACTCCCATGGGTTTCTTGCAAACATCCATCACCATGGCTTAGAAGGCTTGTTCTGACTTGCCTGGCATGGGGGTAACTGCTCAGCAGAACAATGATAAAGCATTCATGAACCCAGCTTACGCGGGGCTCTTTCTGGGGCTTTGAACTCCAGGGCTCCTGCGGGGCCGAGATGCGGAATGTGCTCTCCTCCACCTGGGTTCCAGCATGAAGATGTTTGACTTCCGTCAGGGACAGGACCTGGCAGATGTGTCAGGACCCAGTGGAGCAGGAGCAGGAGTTTTTTCTTTATCAAAAAGCAAGTTCTCCTTGTTGACAGCATCTTGGTGAGCAGGTGCATTTGATCTCAGCCAGGTCAGGTTGGAGTGATGCTAAAATTCGGACCTGGAGAGCTGGCCTGTCACAGATTCATAGAACTGCAGAGCTCAGAGACCATTATTTTGGGTAAACTGAGGCTGCACAAGGAAGAAGAAAATCAGCATCAGGGCCAGGAGCAGAGAATCTGGAGGTGACCATTTCCCTTGGAGAATCCTAGGATGATCCTATGACGAGGGACGTTAGGACAGTGTCACCCTTGGCATTTATTCAGGTTTTCCATTGAAGCCTGTTACATGTCTTCTCAGTGAAAGTCCTTTTCTTTTGGAAATATCCAAATACACGGCATTTTCTGCTCCCTAGGTCTCCAGATTCCTGTTTAGGATCTCATAGGATTGACCTAGGCTGTGACAGAGGTCATAGGATTCCCATCTCAGGCAGTATTGTTCCAGTAAAAAGTGGTCTCAGGATCTGAAGGGAATTCCTGACAGGGCTGTAGAATGGCAGCAGTTCTAAGAGATTGTAATCTCTGGGATTGAGAAACATGATGGCTCTGTTTCTTGAGTTCTCTTCTCTGGGAACCCCATGTGATCTTTGGGGATTGAGCTCCTGGTTTGATGGCTGTTCACGAACATGATAGCCTGGGTCCCCTAGCTGAAAAGCCACCGTTGAAATTTATTTTAATGTGTTGTATGTGCCTTTTCAAATTTAGGGCTTAAAAATCATCCATATCTCTAGCTAACAAATATAACAAATCTTTTGGATTTTCTAGAGAAAAATATCTTCTTAGGTAATTTCGATGTGATCAAGGCAGCATCTGTTTTGCTGAACTTTAGGTCACTCATCAAATCTATGGTATTAATGAAAATGCTCATTTTCTTGGGCAGAAGCATGTAAAATCTCTCTGCTGTACAATTAACAGTGATGGGGAAATCTGCCATTTCTTCTAGCTGTCAGATTTTCTTATAGTTGGAATTCTAACATCTTGCATCAGATGTGACCATACAGATGAAAGTCACTGAAACGGGCCTGGCTTTCTCCCTAAAAGACTTCATTGCAGGAAACCATCCTCCTGCAGAGTTCTGACATAGGTTGCATTAGGTCACAGCTGTTTCTGCCTACCAATGTTTACTTGGGAGGCAGCTTGGTATCATTGTGGAAGGAGTGAAAGAGTTGGAACCAAAAGGTCTATGATGTGAATCCTGACTCTGAAATTTGCTAGCTGTGTGACTCTGTCTTTTCTGAGCTTGGGTTTTCCCATCTGTAAAATGAAAATGTAGTAACAA
The DNA here is from genome assembly GCF_003254725.2 of Canis lupus dingo. Lineage (NCBI taxonomy): Eukaryota > Metazoa > Chordata > Mammalia > Carnivora > Canidae > Canis > Canis lupus. Next base: position 21,475,015 of record NC_064249.1, read on the forward strand.
CTGCTCTTTCCACCTTATAGAATTTTCCCGTGGATAATAGGAAACCTTTGCATTGCTAAAGAGTTGTTGTTTTGTTGGATATTGAATAGAAATAGAGTTAGTTGAAATTTTTTCTCAGGATATCCAAGAATATTCTTTGAACCACCCATAAAATGGTTACTGAGTACATGCAATTAAAGCTGATTGTATAGGAAGGGTACTTTCCCAGTCAAAAGGGGGAAAAATTGCCATGGTGATTATAGCAGGTAACATTGGCTCTGTTCTCCTATCACTCCTTTCTCCTTTGTGAAAGAATCCTGATTTTGTTTACACATACACCCTCCTTCATCATGATCACATGTTTCCAGGGATGTGGGCTTTAAGAAGAAGCAAATCTTGCTTGGTCTCAGCCAGTGGTTCCCAAACTTTAATGTGTACCAAAATCACCCGAAGGGCTTGTTAAAACACCAACTGCTGGGCTCTACCCCTGGAGTTTCTGCTTTAGTAAGTCTGGTTGGGGTCATAGAAGTTGCATTATGTGATGGTAATACTGCTGGTCAGGAGACCATGCTTTGAGCGCTACCAGGTAAGCCAGTCATGGTCATCCCATTCTCCTTGCCAATCACTGGTCAGGTATAGATGCATGACATGGTGCTAACCAATGAGATGTGAAGCTTGCTGGGGCTTACGGGAGAGCTATCCCCACTCTTCAAAAGGAAGAGGTGGCTTCTGTTTTACCTCTGGACCTTGTCTCTGGATGGGGCACCCGGGACTACTGCAGATATTTGGGACTATGAAGGAAGCAACCCTAAGGACAAGGTGGACATTCTGAGAATGACCAAACAAGAAAGATAAGAAGCATCTGGGTCCTTAATAATGTCACTATGTTGCTGAAATAACTGGCACTGTCTATCTCTTCTTTGTTGAGACACTTTGAGTTGGAGTTCTCTGTTACTCTCTTTTTTTTTTTTATTTTTTTATTTTTTATATTTTTTTTCTCTGTTACTCTCAAAGGGAACTTAATGGTTAAAGTGATGATGTTACAGTTTTTTTCCCCCATGGGGACCTCGGGGTAGGATATGTGACAGGGGTGCTGAGCCTTATTAGCGGTGATGGGGGATGGCTGGCACTAGTGATTGTAGTCAGCCATGAGTTGTGTACCTCTGTCAAAGTCTAATGGAACAAGAATCAGGAAGGGAAAGATTTTAGGGAGGGGTGGAGACAGCAAGAGGGAAGGGCTCACAAGCTGGGAGATGAGGCCATATTCAAATAGGTTGGGAGCCTGGGGTGGGGTGTGGGGGGTATGCTGGGTGCCTTAGGAATAGCAGACTTTTGAGGGCTTCATGGTCCAACTAGGTGGGAAGGGGAGCCCAGGTAGGAAAAGACAGCTAAAGATAGGCCAGCTAGGTGGACCAGAACTGGAAATCAGGAAACAAAAACATGGCAGGGGGACTTCAGAGCTTGTGTACTGGAGGAGATATTATGTCCCCTAAATGATGTCTTCTTCTCTGCTGTTTTTGACACCTATAAAGTTTTTCTTGGTTGAAAGAGAGTGTATGGTTCTGGTGACCGTTATTGAGTGGGATATACACCATCCGAGGCAGCCAGTGATTTCACAATAATTACTAAGAATTCTCCTTTCCTCAAACTTTAGAACTTGTCACAGATGTGTACTGTTCCACCAGTAGGCTTGATCTGCACCCTTCTGGTGTTTGTCCCATTTCCTTCCTCTTTTCTGGGTGTCTTCAGTGGGCCAAACTATGACCTACTATGGGTCTCTCCTGCCCCTCTGGCCACTGCCAGGCCCTGGGTGGCGGCGGGGGGGGGGGGTGCTTTTCTCAGCATTGGTGATGAAGCAATGAAAAGATGAGAGCCTTGTTCTCAAGATGCTCAGGCTAGGGTGGCACTGTCCAACAGAAATACAACACAAGCCACAAATGCAAGCCACACGTGTGATTCTAAGTTTCTTAGGAATGACATTAAAAAGTAAAATGGAAAAGGGATATTAATTTTAATATATTTATCCCAGTAGTTCTCAGCTAGGGAAGACATATCCTCCTGTGGGGCATTTACTAATACCTAGTAATGTCACTTGACCATGTCATTAGGCAAATTTTTGGTTGTCAACAACCGGGAGGGTGCTGATGGCATCTAGTGGGGAGAAAACCAGGATGCAGCTAAGCCTCCTGTGAGGCACAGGACAGCCCCCCGCAACAAAGAATGATGTGACCCCAAAGGTCAGTAGTCCTAAGGTTGAGAAACCCTGATTTAAGCCAATATTTCTAAAATGTTTCATTTTGATGTCAATCAACTCGAAAAAAATCATTAATCTGATATTTTGCATATTTTAAACTTCTGAGTTTTAAAATATGGGGTGCATTTTATGCTTATAACACATCTTAATTCAGGGCAGTCTTTTTTTTTTTTTAAGATTTTATACGTTTGAAAGAAAGAGAGCATGAGCAGAGAGGAGGGGCAGAGAGAGAAGGAGAAGCAGGCTCCTCACTGAGCAGGGAGCCCAATGTGGGGCCCAATCCCAGCACCCCAGGATCATGACCTGGGTTGAAGGCAGATGCTTAACCGACTGAACCCCCCAGGTGCCCAGGGCAGTCATGTTCCAACTGTTCAACCGCCCCGTGTGCCAAGCAGCCACAGCCCACGTGTAAGGAGTGTCTAGTAAAATCTGGGTGGCTCTCCATGACTGATTTTGTGGGCACAGCAAATTTGGTGAGACTCAAATTCCTCTGGGTAAGATGCAGCATCCTACCACCTGTGGCAGATCTACAGCATGAGGAATTGGAATAAAAAATTGGCACCGGCTCTCTGAGATTGTTAAGCGAGGTGGGCCTGCAGGGGTACTTCAAACAACATCTATCCGACTCCTTGCGTTACTTCCGTGCAAAATGCCATCAAGAGGTTGTAGTTTCTTGCTCTTATGAGGCAAAGGTCAGCCTACCCCCTTTGGGAGATTAGTGAGAGAGAGCTTGCTTCAGTGGAGCTTTGAGGATTTAGGTATTGATCACTAAGGCTTTCAAGTTAAAACAAACAACCAAGCAACACCCTTTGCCTCTTCCACAGTATTCTATAATTTTATCCATTGGAAAAATGAGAAATAAAGGTTTATGGGTTAAAGAGAAGGTGCTTGTGTAGTAATCAGAGCTTTAGAACAATCTCAACCGACCTTGGAGCAACATGCTGCACTTTGTAATCCCCAGTTGGAAGGCTTCGCAGCATCTCATTAGTCTGGAGTAGCAGTACAGATAATTCTGTATTGAGTGAGTAATTAAATGTGACATGGAAGCAGGTGAATGGATTAGCGGCACGCCCAGGGGTCCCTCTGAGGGGGCCTTTCCTGTCTCTCCCCACGAGGGAAGGCATAGAAAAGCCTTGCAGAGCTCTTTAAGGGGGAGCTGTGGTGCAAAGGCCAGGCAACATTTCCCACATGATCTGTGGGCCAGAGCAGCATGCCAGTAGGTGTGGACAGGACCTCAGGGAAAGACCCTTGGGGAAGCCTCGCCTCCATCCACGAAGCAACAGGACCACCTCTGTGGTGCTGCTGATCCTTTCTAGGCCACAAGGAACCCATCTTCAGCTTTTCCAAGCAGACTGCTCATTTGTCCTCACTGTGTTTACTGAAAGTCAGAGTGGAGAATGCCGCCCACTGTTCCAGAGCCCTCTGAAACCTGAGCATATCTGACAAGCCAGGATTTGTCTAAAATAAAGGAAGACAAAAAGAGCATTTTCTCATTTTTAGAGTATTGACAGGACATTGATTTTCATAGAACTGTAGGCTTGGAGAGGGACTCACATAGTTCACCTTTCTGTTTCCAGAAAGTCCTTCACTTGGCTTTCCCACACACCTACAAATCTACCCTATTTTTCCAAGTCTGCCAGGGAAGGAGTTTATAAAAATCTTTTTGGGAATGAATTCAATTTCTCATTAGCTCCCAATGAACATATACATCGAGCACAGACTTTGTGCAGGGAATTAGGAGCCAAGAGATTAAAGGAAAGGGAAGACACAGGTTCTACTTTTAAGGAGCTCATGGGAGAGACATAAAAAGACAGGTGATGAGTGCCACATGAATGGCACAGCCATTAAGGTCTATAGGACTTGAGAAAGGAAGCTGATTTGGGCCTGTAGTGGGGGAGGCAGGGGATTTCCTATAGTTGGTGAAATTCGAGTTGGTCTTCTGGGGTTGGGCAGAGGGGAGGGCTTGGTGTGAGGGAATCTCATCCTGTGTTCTCCCTTCTCCTGTGCCCCATTTTTGAGTTTCTGTAATGTTCCAGCAGCAAAGCCAGGCATCACAGCCATGCTGTGGTTCAGGCTCTGTCCCAGACTCAGGAGCTCACAATAGACTAATGCAAATTCCCAGGAACTTGACCTTCCAGAGAGATGGGACCCAGGCTCATGTGCTCACTCATTCAGGTATTTACTGAGCACCTGTTCTGTGCCTGGTCCTGTGCTTAATGCAAAGGATACCGTGGGAAACAAGACAGATACAACCCTGCTGCTTTACAAAGTCATGGTCTTGGGGGGTGGGGGTGGGGAAACAACAAACAAGTAATTATGAGTGTGCTAAGAGTTATGAAAAAAGGGGAGGCCATGGGTCCTCTGGGTTATACAGAACAAGATACTCAGCCTCATCAGAGGGAAGAAGGCTTCCCTGGGGAAGTCCTGTGTAAGCCGGCAGATGAATACAGAACTGAATAAGCCAGGTGAAGGTGGAGAAGGGAATAAGGGGGGAAAGTGTGCCCCCCAGAGGGAAGAGACTGCACAGGGGACCAGAGTGGAGAGAATGTGCTGCTTTTGAAAAACCAAAAGTTGTCTGAGATGGCTGCAGCAGGGATGGGATGAAGCCTGAGAGTTTGGGCTTGTCCTTTTGGGGCTGGCAAGGGACCATGTGTTCCCTTGGCACAAGGTTAAAACAAGTCAAAGCTAAAGTAAATATCCTGTCTTGTCTCTGAGCACGAGGTGGAGGAGAGGAGGCTTCTCCTCACACAGCTGTAGAGGGCCAGTGAAGACCATGTGTGTCTTGTCTGGGAGGGTCCCTGCCCTGGTCCTGTACCTGTTGCCTCTCCTCCTTCCCCATCGGCCTCTTAGCATAGTGCTCATGGATGCCCCTACCTATCAGCTCTCCTCCACTGGTCCCTGGATTAATTTTGACCACGAATAAGGGCCAGGAGACTGAGTTTCTCAAATGCCTGGTATGCAGGGCCCTCACTGAGTGTGTGTCTCTCCTGGGCCAGGAAGAGTGCCTAGTATTCAATGTTTTCTTGTGGTGGGCTGAGCTGTGAGTCCCCGAGGAGGCTCTGGGTGGCAGTCTTTTTAAACACCTCTGAATTCATAATTGGGCTTCTGCCTCAGTTTCCCTGCTTAATATTCCAGTTACCTAGATAAGGTTGGATATTTGCGAATGCTTACTGACCTGCTGAGTGCAGAGACACTGTCAGGATGTTGAGTATGGCGTACAAAATAAAAAATATACCAGAAGACCTGGCCCATGATCACATATAATGTATGTTTATAATCATTTAATGTGCTAGATTATCATTAGTATTTTGAAAATGTGAAAAATCACCTGTCTCATTACTTCAAGGGAAAAAGTGATTTTTAAAATACATATGACTTTTAAGTAATTTCACCCTTTAAAAAAAAATCTGGTCTCTGTAGGTGTCAACAATTGCTTCTTTTGTCTTCCAGTTGACAACAGTTCCAACATTCATTATATTTTTGCGTTATGGGAGCCACATGAGGTGGGAAGTGGCACTGGTCAGGAGATGAAATAGAATCCAACATTCTAGATTTGACACTCAAAGTTTTCACCATCCACCTCCAACGTCCTTCCACAGATCCTTTTCACGTTCTCCAGACTCTAGCTTTCTTCTCCACGTTTTTGCTCAAACTGCTGGGAATACCCTTCCCTATATCTTCATATGCCCATGTTCTCTTCCACGAAGCCCTCTTCTCTCCCATTTCCATTGACTTTCCCTTTTAGCTTCTGTCTCTGTCTTCTTCCTCTACCCCGGTTTCCATGTTCTTTCTCATCTTTCCCTTGGTCCTCTGCGAAGACGCATGTTCTCATAAATCACCTGTGTATTGTTAACACTGATTTTTGACGGCTAGCCTAGAAAGCTGACAAAATACCTTCCTGACTGTCCAATTCAAACTGTTCCTTTTAAAATTTGGGAAATAGGGAAAGTTGAAGAACTCAAGGGTCTCCACTGACTGTGGAGGAGTGAGTGGTCAAGAACACGGGCTTCAAACTTCAGCTTTGTGATGTTGGGCAAGTGTCTTAGCCTCTCCGAGCCTTAGTATTCTCAGCTATGAAGAGAGAGGGTAGGCCTCATGTTGTGGGCTTGCTGTGAGTATCTCATGAATATTACATGGAAAATGCTTAACATAGTTTCTCACAAGTAATAAGCAGTCAATACTTGGGAACTATTGTCATTATGATAACCATGGTAACAGTTTCAGACTCTTATTTATAATGTTACTTCTATTAAAAATACTTTGCAGATTCCAACCAACAATCTTGCAAGTAAAATTTGGATCCATTCCCTTATCAAGCTGTGGACTGCTTCTTCCCCCAGAATGGAGTAGAGACTTGCCTTACATCACAGGAGAATTCACAGTGTCAGCAGGAAGTGAAACAAACATACCCGACTTTCTTGTCTGTGCCTTACGATTGTGTCAGGCAGCTGAACACAGTCATTTTGGTGTGAAACCAGCAGAAGGTGAGTACTGAGGGTTCAGTCGCTTGATTCAGTAACAGGTGCTGTTTATAGCACCCAAGTTCTTTTCTGGAACCTTTTCATATTTGTGACATGGGCCATGTGCTAAGAGTGCAGGCACACCATGTTTCCTCACAGTGTGACACACCAGTGGCAGACACGGTCTTTGCTTTAGACAGCATGATGGAGACATGGGCTCCTCCTCCTCCTCCCACCCAACCTTCTGCCCTGTGCCACTAAGGCTGTCAGGATAACTGGCTCGCATCCTGTTAGCAGGAATCACCACGACCACTAATGGGTAGTTAGGGACAGCATTCCAGTGCAAAGGTTTTCATGGGCCTTGAAAACTAGTGAGTAGATAACTGTTTATCAGCCAGTCCCTTAGAGGACACCACATGGAATGACGTTCCCAGACTTCCAAATGCGTAGGAACCATATATCATGATGGAGCATAAAGGTTACATGTGAATGGGCTGTAAAACTGAACAACTGTTTACCTCCGTGAAGGTTTTATTTACATGCCCTCCAGCAGATACTTAACTGTACTTCATACGTGTCTGTGGATCACAGCTTCAAGCAGAGCCTGATTAAGTGGAGCTGCGTCGGGTAGATGCCAATCGCAGTCTGATTTTAGCGGCCCAGAGAAGGCCTCTCTGGCAACCTCCAAAACTCATTTTGCCTGCTTGATGCTTAAAATTTCTTGAAACCAACGCTTTCTTTCTATAATTACAGAAAATTCAGTTTGACAAATTCAACACTGAAATCAATATGAAACACACAAATAGCTACATTCTTTACAGAGCACTGCCAGACGCGGACTCTTCTTTATCCTCAAACACTCCAATAAGTTGGATCATTGCCCCCAATTATGAGGAGGGACCTGTGACTTGGAGAAGTTAAATGACTTGTCTGAGGGCACACGAAGGTCACAGCAGAAGTGCCTCCTCTGTGATCTTTCCACTAGAGCAGGCTCTTGCATTAAATACCTTACGAGGGAGAAAAAAATAAATACCTTACAGGGAGAAGTCCACAATTGAAGTGCGGGCCGACCTGAGAGCCAGTTTGGAAAGGTGGAGATGTGAGTGGGTGAGTTGGTTCAGCAGTCTTCCTGGGCCCAGCTCAGCTGGCACCCCGCCTCCCCCCCGCCCCCAAGATCCCCTCTCCTGCAGTGCTCCCTGCCCTGTTCCTGGCTCCTGGGCTGACCCCACCCGAGGCACCAGCTAACCATCAGTGAGCTCACACTCCCTCTACACTTGCTGTGTTCATCTCATTCCATGCTCGCATTCCCTGCTGGGACTTGACCCCCAGTCTCCTTGGCTGAAGTCCTGGAAACTTGCCGCTTCCTTGCCAGTTCTCTTCCCCAGAAAGCTAAGCTCTGTTCCTTCTGCTCCCACCCTCAGCTGAGGTTTTATTCTCTGGACAAATCTGCTAGAATTGAACACTGATTGATGCTTATTCCCTCGGACTCCTGCTATTGCAGGAAACTGCCAATTCTTTCATTCACTGGCCTTATTTTTTTTGAGCACCTACTACATAGAAGACACAATCTGGCGTTGACTTCCCTTGGCTCTCAAGGTAACCCTAATGAGACAGGAGTTTGCCACCCGCCTTTAGAAACCATGCTATGTGCTACTACTGACTAGCTCTCCAGATGCCCTAAGGCTGGAGCAGGGATCCCCACATCTTGCGTTCTTTGTCAATCATGGGATGTGACAGCATGGTGGGGACACTGAGAAGGCTGGAAGTCAGGGTAGGTGGTGGCTGGGAAATGAGTTCTAGGAAACCTTTAAGACAACATGGGGATTTCTTTTTTTCTTTTCCTTCTTTCCTTTTTTTTTTTTTTTCAGTTTTAGTGGTAGAATTTTGTGATTCATCAGTCGCATATAACTTAATATTACCAAGGCTGGCTGGCCGCAGCTCCAGGTGAGTCAGTGAGCAAGCGACTCTGTTGAGCGACAGTCACTGAACCAAAGAGAAAATGGGATAATTTATAGAAAAGGGTAGTGAGGAATGACCTTCAACCCCATTGTTTAATCATATTACTTCACAGGCTGCAACCCTTTAATTTCACAGATACCGGTGGCAGGACTTGAATGAATCTTATCTGAATTTCTACTTTATTTATTTCTCCGCTAGCTTCATTTCCAAAATCACCTTTTCTGAATGACAACTCAATCAATTCAATAACATGCAATTTTACACAGTGGGAACCTATCCCTGTGTCCCCCTGCATACTTGTAATTGTCAGCTGCTTTCCTGAATAGCCTGCATGTGTTTCAAAGCCAAGTCATTTTCATCTCCAGACTCCCAAGGTAGAATGACACTGTGGGATGGACACGATTCGGACTCGAGGTTGAAGATTCTTTCCTCTCCCCCTCTTTTTTTTCACATGCATCTCTCATTTATCTCAGCCGGAGCTGCTAGCTCACGTTCAATTTCCCATCAGTCCAGTTGTGTTAAGGAATCAACGGCTTGATCAGCTTCCTTTTAGAAGCTTCCTGAGATGGTGGGATTTTTTACTTTGTTTCCCATGCTTTTGGAATCCTGCCAAAGCAAATGAAGGTAAAATTAACATGTATATCTTGGCTTCGTTTTCCAGGGCTGGGTAACGTGATGGACAGGATTGTATTACGAGAGGAATTAAGGAGGAGATGGGCTGCACACATTGGTTGATCCACAGTCTGTGGGTAATGAACTGGGAAAAAAACTGCTGATTGAAAATTTGAATCATTAAAAGCTTTGAAATCAACAGCTTCTTTCAGAATTTCAATCTTCTGTGATTTGCTTAGAGGCAATGCTGCGGTGGTCTGAGCCACAGGCCAAATGGTCAATCAAAATGATCAGGGTTTGCTCACGGCCTCCGTTGTTTCAGAGATTATATTAAACACTTAAAAAAGCAGCAGTAACTCTTCCAGGGCACCAGAGTGGTCATCGTGGTATAGCATTCCCCGGACTTTCATTGATTTAAAATTTGCATTTCTCATTATTTGCAAATGACCCTCCAGGTTCAAAATATATTATAATTTGTATTTTTGTTGAAGCATGAATTAGAATTGCACTTGCTGGCCGGGATGCTGGAGCGTAGTGTTGGGTTACATGGCTGGTGTATGAGTCTGACACCCTGCCCACAGTTGCTCAAAGAAACAATGTTTTTCACTCACTGTATACGTACATTATGAGGGAACTTATGTGATATAGTGGTTCTTTGTGAATTGGGGAGATTTATAAAGGTCTTGGAAAGAATTACTCTTGACTGTCATGTTATGCTGTGGGGTATATCTTATTATAATGAAACCAAGTACTGCAATGCCCTTCCTACCTGGACATTAAGAAATGACTTATTTTGTAATCAGTCTGTAAAAAAAAGGGGGGTTGCTGAGCAGAAAATATAGATGTTTCCACATCTATGCACTGAAACTCATGCTGTTAGCTCAAAGGTGATCTCAAGTCCTTGCTCAGAACTACCCTCTACCCTTTTCTCTATAATTTGGGCCTTGGATGCAAAGAATTGAAGTTACCATCTTACAGAGCTCATGGCATTCACCTGTTCATGGTCTCCCTGTTAATTTATTACAGTATTTCCTTCCTGCCTGCCCATCCCTATGCCTATTGTCTACTTCATGTACAGCAAACGTGCATACTAATGTGTTTAGAATGTCCTTTCTATTGACACGTATGATATTTAGATTTATGTAATGATACTTTAGTATAAGCTTTTTTTGTTTTGTTTGTTTTTACTGTTTCTGTTCTGTGTAATTTTTCAGGGTTGATCCATGTTGGTGAATGTGCTTCTGGTTACTTCTTCTGCTATATCATCTTCTAGAGTGTGTGTTTACCATGTTTTGCTTACAACCCCATTGTTGGCTCAGTGCTTTACTGCCACTAAAGCCACTGTGAGGACCATCCTTCTCTGTATGCCCCCATATGGCCCTAGGTGAGTGTTCTTAGGGTGTTAGCCTTAGAGTGGGATCACTGGTTATAGGGCAATTGCACACTTCATCCCACGTACCACTGCCAACTTGCTCTCCAGGATGGCTCTTCCACTGTCCTCTGCTGTCAGGAGTGAACTAGGGTTTCCTATATCCCCACATTCTCATCAATATATTTTTTTCCCCAAGCTGATTAATATAAATATATTTCTTTGACTTAATTAACCATGTTTCTGGTTATTAATAATACAGAGCATCCCTTGATATACTGTTAGTCATTTGGATTTCCCATTCTAGGACTTGTCTGTATCCTTCCTTGTCCATTTTACTACTGGGTTTCTTGTCTTTTCATTAATTTCTTGGACTTCTATGTATATTTTAGATACTAATTTCTGTAAGTTTTAGTTGCTACAAGTAAATTCTAATATTTTTTGTTGAGATTATTTTGTAAATGGCAAATGATTCATTTTAGAATTATTTTAGATTTCCAAAAACTTGTAGAGATACTACAGAGAGTTCCCATGTCCCTTTTACCAAGCTCCCTCTAATGTTAGGCATGTTATATAATTTGGCACATTTGTCAAAACCAGGAAATTAGCATTGGTATAATACTATTAATAAAACCATGGATTTGTTCAGATTTCACAGGTTTTTTTTTTTTTTTTTCTTATTGATGTCCTTTTACTGTCCCAGGATCCAATCTGGGATGCCACATTGTGTTCAGTTGCCTTATCTCCTTAGTCTCCTCTGATCTGATCTCTTAGACATTTTCTAAGTCTCTCCTCATTTTTCATGACCTTCTTAGTTTTGAAGAGTACCATTCAAACCTTTTGTAGAATGTCTCTCAATTTGGGTTTGACTGCTGTTTTCTTATGATTAGACTGGGGTTATGCATTTCTTGGAAGAACACCACAGAAGTAAATATGCTTCTTATAATTTATCAAGGGGTATACAATATCAAGTGACTTATCGCTGGTAAATGTTAACCTTGAGCACTTGGGTGATGTCTGCCAGTTTTCTCCATTGTAAAGTTAAACTTTTTATCCTTTCCATATTCTATTCTTGGAAGTGCATCACTAGTTTCAGCTCACACTGAAGGGGTGGAGAATTAAGCTTCGCCTTCTGAGCAGGGAAGTGTCTACACATATTGGTAGGAATTCTATAAGGAAGAAGGATTCTTAACTTTAATGCAATTTTTAAATTTGTTACCATATGGCTTGTGCTTTTGAGGTCTTGCCATTACAGATACAAAAAAATCAAGGATCTTGAGATGAAATTTGCTGGGATTACCTAGATGGGTCCTGAATCCAATGACAAGTATCCTTCAAGAGACAGAAGAGGGAAAGATGTAGACCTACTGAAAAGAGGTGATTGGGGCACCTGGGTGGCTCATTGGTTGAGCCTTTGGCTCAGGTCATGATCCTGGTGTCCTGGAATTGAGTCCCACATCAGACTCCTCAAATGGAGCCTGCTTCTCCCTCTCCCTGTGTCTCTGCCTCTCTCTCTCTGTGTGTCTCTCATAAATAAATAAAGTCTTTAAAAAGAAAAAAAAGGAAAAGGCCATGTGAAGACAGAGGCAGAGATGGGAGTGATACAGCCCTAAGCCAAGGAAAGCCAAAGAATGCTGACATCTAGCAGAAGTTGGAAGAGGCCAGCAATAGATTCTCCCCTTGGGCTTCCAGAGGGAATGTGGCTCTGCCAACACCTTGATTTTGGACCTCTAGTCTCTAAAACTGAGAGAATAGATTTCTCTTGTTTTAAGCCAGTTTATGGTAATTTGTTAACAGCAGCCTTAGGAAATGGATACAGATATTGATGGCTTCTGCCCCTTGATTTTCAAAATGATCTTTAATATTCATGGACTTTTGCTCTTTCATGCTCATTTGAGAATCAATTTGATGAGATGCTTAAAAAAATCCTACTGAAATTTTGTTTGTGATTCCATTACATTTACGAATTAATTTGGGGGGAGAATTTACATCTTCACAGTGTTAAATAATCTTACCCATGAGCATTGAGTTTCTCTCCACTAATCAGAATGTGTATGATTTAATGGGTTCTAAAAATTTCTCTATAAAATTCTTGTGTATTCATTGAGAGTTTTGCTCTTTCCTTAAAATCTTTTTTTTAATAAATTAATTTTTTATTGGTGTTCAATTTACCAACATACAGAATAACACCCAGTGCTCATCCCGTCAAGTGCCCCCTTCAGTGCTCGTCACCCATTCACCCCCACCCCCCGCCCTCCTCCCCTTCCACCACCCCTAGTTCGTTTCCCAGAGTTAGGAGCCTTTATGTTCTGTCTCCCTTTCTGATATTTCCTACCCATTTCTTCTCCCTTCCATTATATTCCCTTTCACTATTATTTATATTCCCCAAATGAATGAGAACATACACTGTTTGTCCTTCTCCGATTGACTTACTTCATTCAGTTCCATCCACGTTGAAGCAAATGGTGGGTATTTGTCGTTTCTAATGGCTGAGTAATATTCCATTGTATACATAGACCACATCCTCTTTATCCATTCATCTTTCGATGGACACCGAGGCTCCTTCCACAGTTTGGCTATTGTTCCTTAAAATCTTCATGTCTCATTACATTGGCCAAGACATGGAGAACTATGTAAAGAAAGCAATTGCAGTAATAGTGAGCACCTTTATCTCATTCTGGTATTAAAAGGAATGCATTTAAAATGCATTGATTATGATATCATAATAGTGTTGTATACTGACAGATGGTAGCTACACTTGTGATTGAGCATAATGTATAGAGAAGTTGAATCATTATGGTGTACACCTGAAACAATGTAATATTGCGTGTCAAGTATACTAAAAAAAGTAGAAAATATTGCATTGATTGTGTATGAAGTTTCCTCTGGATTTTCCGGTAGATCTCCTTTCTCTTTTATCAACTTAAGGGATTTCCTTTTTATTGGCTCAAGAGGATGGGAAAACAGACCCTACATCTTTAGAGGAGTATAGGCAAAGTTATAATGCAAAGGTCAAGGACATAGTGAGAAGTGGAAAATTGGGATCATTTTTGCCCATTGTGACCGTCTATCTACCACACCCCTGCTGGGTAAGTTATTAGCCATATTTGGCACAGTACATTTCTGGGTGGAAAAAAGATGATGGGAATTGGCAGTTATGGCATCAGGGACTCCTTCATCATAAGAGAAATATCCAGAGCTTAGAGATCGTGTTGATGTAAGGTAACTAATTGCAACAGGGGCATCCTAGGGGAAGAATATTGCAAAATACAGTAATGTTTTGTGAGGATTTTTTTTCCCCAAAGAGTAGATTCCCAGCAAGTAAAACCTTTTATCCTGTGGAATTAGCCAACAACTTGAGCACCAGTCCATCAGCAAATATTTAATGTCATTACTGCAGGCCAGGCACTATCATAGTGTCTGAAAAAATACAGAGAAAAAGTTTACCCTCAAAACACTTCCCATCTGTTAGGAATATACAGCAGTCCCCCAAAGGGGCCAAATAACACAAAGTAAAATGTAACAGATCTCAAAAGAGAGGCCCTTAGGAGTGGCCATAAGATTCAGCTTTTAAGAGAGATTAAAAAAAATCCTTGAATATATCTTCAGTATAATGAAAGCCAGTGGAGAGGGAGATTCACTTTTCATCACTAGGCCTTCAAAGTATTTAAATGCCAAAATGCAAGGGACTTTTATATTAAAATTTTGTCACAAATGGCACCCTACTAAGTGAATGTCCTGGAGGTATAAGGGAATTATTGTGACTTTGAAAATAGCTTCCCACAATTTGGTTTTATGAATTAAATGTAAGAAACATGAACAGGTTTTCAAATCTCTGTACTTGTCTCTCCACTTGCAAACCACGAATAACAAAACTAACTCAATGCATGTGTTAACATGAGAATTAGCTAATAGAAACCACTGCAAAGCACTGTAGAATTCTTAAGTACTGCAGAACTAGGTCAATAATGGATGTTGGCTTTGCTCCAGTTGCTCCTGAAAGGGAAGAGTTCGATGACAGTTGAGTGACCATTTAACCTGCTAATCAGGCGACTGGCGGGATGCCTGGTGATAGACAGAAGGAGAAAATTTATGGAAGACAAACATAGGGGCAACAAAAGAAATCAGATACCATGCTTCTCACCCAGGGCACTGCAGGCATTTTGGGCAGGACAAGTCTTTGTTGTACATGGCTTCTTAGTGTCTTGAGGATACTTGGCATAAAGTGGAAATAAACCCCAGTTTACCTACCTCACTCTCCACCCAACTTGTGAACATAGCAACTACCTCAATAAGAAATGCCAACTGATTTCCAAATCCTGTACCTCTCTTCTGGTTGAAAATCACTGAGACAGAGTTAGGGACTCCCAGGAAAGAATATTGTCAGGGGTTTTAGAGGGACCAGAGTTTAAAGATGCAATTAATGGGGAAAGTGAAAGGTCTAACTAGAATGACAACAATAATTCAGTATTTGAGTGGATTTCAAGTCCGCTCATTTTGCCCAGCTCTGCTAGACTGTTCTTAAAAATTTGCTTTCATCTCATCAGGGCTCTGCTCTAAAGCCTTCAGTGACTCCCTATTGCTTACAAATGCAGACTGCATCCCTAAACCTGACATTTGCCTTCCCTCTAAAACTCATTTCCAACCCCCATCTTCTGTTTTCTCATGTAGACTTTTCTGGTTCTAGTTAGTAAAGCCTGACTGCCCCCCCCCCACCAAAAAAGTGAACGATGTAGAATGACCAAGATGGAAAATGAACTCAATGTTGGACTGTTTTGTGATTGAAAATTTTAATGAAGAGTTTCAAATAGGATCAGCCCCAAGGTGTAGTCCTTTGTTGCTCTGGTTTGAGTACTTGTTAGCAGTAGCACCGCCACATCGCAGCAGTTCTTGCCCACCTTCTCCAATGTTGTTCTGTGTCCCACTATCAGGACCACAGGCATTTGTCCCATACTGACCTGAGAGTCTTTGCTTCCAGATGTATCCTCCACCCCTTCCATCTGATCTTCTTTGTAGAGGTTGTCATTTCAAGGGGACTGAACTTCAGTAGTAGATACTTCAATTGAATACAAGATCTATTGCTACCTGGAAAACTTGTCCACCTGAGGCTGTAGGGTCTAGAAATTATTTTCTTTATTATCCATTTGATATGGTGAAGCCTCTATTTAGCATTGCCTTAAAATTGAAACTATTTGTAATGTTGCACAGAAAGAGAATCATATAAATCTAAATACATTTTTTTGAAAGATTTTATTTTTAAATAATCTTTACACCCAACTTGGGGCTCAAACTTACAACTCTGAGATTAAGCATTGCATGCTCCACTGACTGAGCCAGCCAGGCATCCCAATACTCTTAGAATTTCTGACTTAAATTCAAAGCTTGACTTTTCATTCATGACAGAAATCTGGGACTCATTCATCTCTGCCTTCTCTGCCTTCTATTCCTAATCAGTCCAACATCCTGATGATCTTACTTCCTAAATAGTTCTGACATGTCTTCTTCACTCCTTTCAATCCTGTGCATAGGTCTTAATTCGGATTCTTATCAGCCCTCACTTGGGTTAACAAATAAACCCCATGTGTGTTGACTTTAGCTCTCACACCAACCCTGCAAGGCAATCAGGAGGCAGTCTTAGGAAGGTTAAGTGATGCCCTCAATTAATGCCAAGCATTAGTAAGTGGCTTAAGTGGAGTTTGAGTCCAGTTCTACTTAATTCCAAATCCCTTCTTTTTAACCCATACTCACTGCCTTTCCTGTATCATGCTTTCTCTTCTCTTTTCTTCTTTCTTTCTTTCTTTCTTTCTTTTCTTTCTTTCTTTCTTTCTTTCTTTCTTTCTTTCTTTCTTTCTTTCTTTCTCTCTCTCTCTCTCTCTCTCTTTCTCTCTTTCTTTCTTTCTTTCTTTCTTTCTTTCTTTCTTTCTTTCTTTCTTTCTTTCTTTCTTTCTTTCTTTTACTTCCTTCTGAATCATTGAGAGAGAGCTGTGGCCTATTTAGTGGACTTCACAGTGGAAACATTTTCCTAGGATCTAGGGGAGTATCAAAATCAGGAGCATCCTGACATGCCACATACAAAAATAGGGTAGAATTAACTTTTAACTTCTACATCTCTGCACTAGGAATCACCTCAAATCCTGTCTTTTTCTTTCTCCGCTTTTCCACATGCCTGCGAAGTCGATGTGTGAGCAAGTGCTGAGACTTCAGAGCCCAGAGCACCCCTGTGTGGCAGGAAGGAGGATTCAGGGGATGCCCAGCTGACGGGGGGGCGGGGGGGCTGGAGACCCTGCCCATCAGCAGCTTTGGAGATGTCATTCTGAAGGCAAGGGGCACTCACACAGTATTGCTGAGTTGGGAGTGATGAAATCAATACATATTTTATGTGGATTATTCCAGACTCAGGTGCGTGGTGGGTGGGGCTGTGGAGAGACTAGGAGACAAGAAGGAGGTCCTGCAGGAATGGAGACAATGTGATATTAGGTGGAAACTGGACAATGGAGTGGAAAAGACGGGGAAGGCACTGAGATGTCAGTAACAGGAGTAAGAGGACTTCCTTGGTTGTGTGGGGATGATGGTGATAGTGCGATGAGATGAGAAGAATAAAGCATCATAATAGAACTGGGGAGATCAGAAATGGGAACTCATTTGGGGAGGAAAAGGGCTTAATTTAAAACAGTATTTTGGATTGGGGGTTATTTTAAGGGGGGAGGTATTTTAAAAAGAATTCAGTTGGAAGTATTTTCATTGCAGAGACCATCCCTTGCCTTTCAGAGATACCACAATTTAGGAAATGTGAATCTTTTACCCATTTATTCAGGACTCCTGAAGATAGAGATGAGCCTTCTGTTCCCAGTGATCACGGGGCTCCCAGGTGAAACCAGCCTCAGGATAATAAACCAGGTAATTATCTCCATCCTTCCTGTGACAATAATGGTGTTGAGGCAGGCAAAAATTCATCAGAGGCGGCTTCACAAGTCCCCGGGGAGACTCACGATTAAAGGGACTGATTGTCAGAATCCGCCTCTGCAGCATTATAACAGGGCGGCGTGATGACGGCCGAGGGCCACATGGTGCCCCCAGAGTAAAGCAGTGTGGAGATGAAAAAGAGAACGACACCTACATCCTAGCACAGGCACCCCACTAAGTCTGCGTGGATGGTTGGGATCAGTAATTAGAAACACGGTGCAATAAATATTGAAAGAAACTTCTGTAAACATTCTAGAGGACAATGAAATTAGAAATAATAAGCAGATGGGCTTTTATTCAAAGCAAATCATGCCAGATGGACTCAGTACCTCTTTTCTTCCTTTCTTTTCTTTTTTTTCTTTTTCTTTCTTTTTTTTTTTGGATAGAAGTACAAAGTTGGTGGATGAAGAGAAAATGGCACATTTGATGTCATATGTTTGAAGATTGTTAAAACATTTGAGTCTTCCAAGAAGTCTGATTTGCAGAATTGGCTCAGAATGCCTGGAATAAAGCACATACCTGACAAAAAAAAGTTGAGTAAATGCTGCTAATTGGGCAAGAGAAAGAGTTGGAACACTGGGTTGGCAGGACAGCCTCAGGAGGGGTCTTCCAAGCTACCACACAGCTTTGGAGCCTAAAGGGACCTTAGGGATCATTGGTTCCAACCCTCTCATTTAAGGATAAGAAAACCCAGTCAAAAGGAGACAATGACTTCGTACAACTGGGACTAGAACAAGGGTTGCATGGTGATTAGCTCTGCAGTGTGGGTGAGAGGTCTGCTCTCTACATGGTATTTCTCTTAACTAGGGAAGGAAATAAACGTGGTCAAGTACAATTTTTTTATTATTCAAACAGAATTATAATATAGTGTTATATTAGTTTCCAAAGGTCAGGTACAATTCTGAAATAATTGGACCCTGAACAAATAAAGCTTGAGATGTAGATGGTGGGCGTCAAAGTGGTGATGGTGGTTGAGAAACCATCCAGGAGCTCCACTACAGGTCATGTTCCTGAGGCTCATGCAGTTTTCAAGCCACCTGCAATTAGAATAATTCATCATTGCTCTGAAGCAAATAATGCCCTTTTTGCAGGTGAGATGATGCCAGAGCTGGAGGAGATTCAGTAACTTGCCCAACTAGGGTCAGACTTGCAAGCATGTAGCACAGTGAGGATGAAAGCCGACGTCTTCTGATTCTAGTCACACTTGCTCTCCCCACGTGTGGTCTTCTGTAAAATTCTGATGGAGGCCCAGCCTTCCTCCCTGCCCTGTTTTCCCTCCAGGAGGCTCTTCTCTTCCTCTGCTTTCCCAACTTCTGTTGCTGTCCTGAGGAGTTCTCCTGATGCCCCGGTGTTCCTAACTTCACGGTATTCTCTGAAACTCCTCCCACCCCCTCCCTGTGCCTCATCAAATGTTCTGGTCTCCTTCCCCACTCTTGCCAATCTCTGGGCTCAGCCCTAAACGCATAAACTTTGTACAAACTGCATTTCCACCAATGCATTTACAGGTCATAGTTTCACCTTCAGGAAATAATTTCACCTTTCAAGCCTGTTTCCTGAGTTAAAAAATGAAACACAACAGTAACACCAAGCTTGTGACTCAGAGTGCACTGTGACTTATAGTGAGGACCACGTGTGAACCCAGCTAGTCAATGCCAAAGACCAGTAGACACTCAGAATGTTTTTATTAGGAGGATTTTATTTTTATTTTTTAAAATATTTATTTATTCATGAAAACACACACACACACAGAGGCAGAGACATAGGCAGAGGGAGGAACGGGCTCCACTCAGGGAGCCCGATGTGGGACTTGATCCTGGGACTCCAGGATCACGTCCTGGGCCAAAGACAAGCGCTAAATGGCTGAGCCACCAAGGCATCCCTTTATTAGGAGGATTTTAGATTGGGAACTTTCTTCAAGGCCCTTCTCAATAGCTCTTCCTCTCTTGTTTTGTTTTTTTGTTTTTTGTTTTTTTTAATCTAATAATACAGTAACTCAAAAAATCAGATTCCTCTCCTTCCCTAGGGTTTCCTGTTTTTGTTTTTGCTAAATTTTTGTTTGATTGTTGTCAGCTGCCTCTGCTGAGGACCAGCCTGAGCTGTGAACTTAGGAGATTCTCAGGTGTTTTCTGATCCTGCATCTTTCCCTGTGCGTGCAGTGACTTTCTGATCCCCATCCCCCCCCCCCACCAAACACACAGTTGCTTTTGAATATCTTAGTCTTTGATGTCTGGCTCCAAAAATTGGAAAGAGAAAAATAAAAGGAGGAGAGAGAAGGGTGCCAGCCCTTTAAATCCCCTGGAAGTCACTTGTGCTGGAGAGGAGAGGCTTGCATCAGTGGAGGGAGGCACAAAAACAATGGCTGCCCACCATTTTGTCTGCACCTCTGAGATTAAAAGTAGTGTTCAGTGATCAGAGAGCTGATTCAAGTATCTGAAGGACAGGGTCATTTTTGGCTACCCTGGCTCCTGCCAGCTGTGTACAAGCGGCTCTAGGAACACTGCACAGCCCTCTTCCACAGGAATAGCTCTTCCTTTCTTATGCAGAGTAATCTATTGCCCCCAACCCACATCTGAACTACCCCTACTCTACCTGTTAAACAGAGAATGTTCTAGATATCAGGATCTAGTCTTTTGGGTGGTAGTGGGAGGTAGAATATTAATAAATGATTTTGTTCCTTTCACACATAAATTTTTCCCTGTCAGATATGGAGAGTTTTTGCAACAGGCAGCTTTTTTTTTTTTTTTTTTGGAAGAGAAGTCATTAAAATGTAGGGGGAAAAATGGAAGCCTGTCTGCATTTCCTTCTATAGCAGAAAAATAGCTCCTGTTTTGGATAAAAGTAGAAAATAGTTTTCTGCTCGGAGTGACCCATGAGACAACACTGTTAGATAAAACTCGAACATGTTTTTTGCCTTTCTCTCTCTCTCTCTCTTTTTTGTGCAATAAGCCTTAATGCATCCTTATTAGGAAACACCTCATTTGCCATCTGCTATGGACTAAATATTTGGTTCTCCCAATATTCATATGGTGAAATCCCAACACCCAAGTTGGTATTAGGAAATGGGGTCTTAGGGTGGTGATTGGGTCATTAAGATAGACTCCTCATGAATGACATCAGTGCCCTTAAAAAAAAGAGATCCAGAGAGATCCCTCACTCTTTCTACCATATGAGGACACTGGGAAAAGATGGCTGTCTATGAATTAGAAAGTGGGTCCCTGTTAGATACTCAATCTGTTGGTGCCATGATCTTGGACTTCTCAGCCTCCAGAAGCTAGTCTACGAGCCAGTCTATGATATTTTCTTATAGCAGCCTGAGTGGACTAAGATACCATCTGACATCATATTATTTTTTCCTTTTACTTGCCTTCCACAGAGGGGGCATGAGCTAAAGAAATGCTCTTTCCTCTTCGCCCGAAATGGAAGCCATTGGAAAGAGCAGTGTCTGGGAATTTCTAGACCTATACTTCTGTTCCATTTGTGTCACATGGGAGCCTTGGGCAAGTGTCTCAACATCTCTTCTGCAACAGGTCCTGGATCAGTTGACTCCAGTACACTATGATCACCCCCAGGGTAGGAAATACAGCTTGTTTTTCTTTATAGTGCTTGACATAATAGGAACAAATTTAGTAAACATGTCAGAATCATACCTTTACCTGTTGTTGAAACACATCTTCACACACACACATCCATCACCAAGAAATATCACTGAATGGAGTGACCAACTTATCTTGCACTACTTAATCTAATCATTGTAAGAATTCTGTGATGAAATTACTATTATCATCACTATGTTGCAGGTAAGAAAACTGAGGCACACTGAAACTATGTAACATTGTGTGTGTGTCAACTATACTACAATAAGAAAGCACTGAGATATTAAGCAAAGTCAGGATTTAAACTCAGGTCTATTTACCTCCATTCTTCTACTCTGTATTCAGGATCTAAGCTCCTATTTACTTATTTAAAAATTTTATTTATTTGAGAGAGAGAGAGTGAGAGCTAGTGCACAAGTAGGGGGAATGGCAGTGGGAGAAGGAGAAGGAGGTTCCCTGCTGATTAGGGAGCCCGACACAGAGCTCCATCCCAGGACCCTGAGAGCATGACTGAGCTGAAGGCTGACTGTTTAACCTTCTAAGCATCCCTCTAAGGGCCCCAGGCACCCCTCTAAGGTCTTATTTACTAACATTTCACAATTGCAAAGGGCTTTTGACTTTTTAAAGGTAAGAGCTAAGAGGCTTCTTTGCTCTAAGAGGAAGAAAGAGACACAGATTCTTTTCTTATTTTAATTTTTTATTTTAACTTCAGTGTGGTTATTACGCAGTGTTATATTAGTTTCAGCTGTACACACTATAGTGATTCAACAGCTATACATTACTCAGTGCTCATCTCAATAAGTGCCCTCCTTAATCCCCATCACCTATTTCATCCATCCCCCAATCCCCTCGTCTCTGGTAACCATGAGTGTGTTCTCTATAGTTAAGAGTCTGGTTCTTGACTTCTCTCTCTCTCTCTCTCTCTCACTTCCCCCCCATGCTTATTTGTTTTGTTTCTTAAATTCCACATATGAATGAAACCGCATGGTATTTGTCTTTTTCTGTCTGGCTTATTTCGCTTAGCATTATACTCTGGCTCCATCCATGTCATTGCAAATGCCAAGATTTCATTCTTTTTAAGGATGAAAAATATTCCAGTGTGTGGTGTGTGTCAGTGTGTGTGTGTGTGTGTGTGTGTGTGTACCACATCTTCTCTATCCATTCATCTATCAATGGACACTTGGGCTGCTTCCATATCATCCTATTGTAAATAATGCTGCAATAAACATAGGTGTGCGTGTATCCCTTTGAAGTAGTGTTTTTGTTTTTTTTTTTTTTTTGCATAAATACCCAGTAGTGTGGTTACTGGATTGTAAGGTATTTCTATTTTTAACTTTTTAAGGAGCCTCCATACTGTTTTCCACAGTGGCTGTGCCAGTTTACATTCTGACCAACCGGGCAAGAGGGTTCCCCTTTCTCCATATCCTTGCCAACACTTGCTGTTTTTTGTGTTGTTGATTTTAGCCAATGCTGACAGGTGTGAGGTGATAGATATCTCATTGCAGCTTTGATTTGCATTTCCCCGATGATGAGTGATGATGGCATCTTCTCATGTGTCTGTTGACCATCTGGATGTCTTCTTTGGCAAAATGTCCATTCATGTCTTCTGCCCATTTTTAATTGGATTATTTGTGTTTTGGGTGTTATTTTTTCTAAGTTTTAATTCCAGTATAGTTAACATGCAGTGTTATATTAGTTTTAGGTGGACAATATAGTGATTCAACAATTCCATACAATACCGAGTGCTCAGAGTTGTATCAGTTCTTTATCTTTTTTTGGATACTAACCTTTTGTCACAGATGTTATTTGCAAATGACTTCTTCCATTCTGTAGGTTACCTTTTAGTTTTGTTGTTTACTTCACTGTGCAGAAGCTTTTTTTTTTTTTTTTTTTTTTTTTTTTTTTTTTTAAGATTTTTAAGAGAGAGAGCATGGTGGGGAGAGGCAAAGAGAGAGGGACAGAGAATCCCAAGCTGATTCCACACTGAGCATGGAACCAAATGCGAGGCTCCATCTCACAACTCTGAGATCATGACCTGAGCCAAAACCAAGAGTCCAATGCTCAGTGGGCTGTGCCACCTAGGTGCCCCTCTGTAGTTTTTTATTTTGATTTACTCCTAATAATTTAAAATTTTGCTTTCATTTCCCTTTCCTCAGGAGGCATATCTAGAAAAATGTTGCTATGACCAAGGTCAGAGACTTCTCTGCCTGTGCTCTCTTCAAGGCATTATATGGTTTCATGTCTCACATTTAGATCTTTAATTTATTTTGAGTTTATTTTTGTGTATGGTGTAAGTAAGTGGTCCAGTTTCATTCTTTTTCATGAAGCTGTCCAGTTTTCACAGCATCATTTGTTGAAGAGACTGTCTTTTCCCCATTGTATAATCTTGCCTCCTTTGTCATAGATTAATTGACCATTTAAAAAAAAATTGACCATTTAATTGTGGGTTTATTTCTTGGGGGTCTGTTTTGTTCTATTGATCTTTGTGTCTATTTTTGTGCCAGTACCATACTATTTTGATTACTACAGCTCTGTAATATCACTTGAAGTCTGAAATTGTGATGCTTCTGGTTTTATTTTTCTTTTTTAAGATTGCTTTGGCTATTCGGGGTCTTCTGTGGTTTCAGAAAAATTTTAGGATTGTTCCAGTTCCGTGAAAAATGGAGTTAGTGTTTTGGTAGAGATTGCGTTAAATCTGTGGATGATTTTTGGGTAGTCTAGACATTTTAACAATATTTGTTCTTCTAATCATGAGCATGGAATGACTTTCCATTTCTTTGTGTCTTTAGTTTCTTTCATCAGTATTTTATAGTTTTCAGAGTACAGGTCTTTCACTTCTATGGTTAAGTTTATTCCTAGGTATTTTATTATTTTTGGTGCAATTGTAAATGGAATTGTTTTCTTAATTTCTCTTTCTGCTGCTTCATTATTAGTATATAGAAATACAAACAATTTATGTACATTGATTTTGTATCCTGTGACTTTAATGAATTCATTTATCAGTAAGTAGTCTTTTGGTGGAGTCTTTAGGGTTTTCTATACAGAGTATCATGTCAGCTGCAAATAGAGAGTTTTGCTTCTTCCTTACCAGTTTGAATGCTTTTTGTTGTTGTCTGATTGCTGTGACATAGGACTTCCAGTATTATGTTGAATAAAAGTGGCAAGAGTGCCAATTTTAACAATACTTCTTTTGTTCCTGACTTTACGGGAAAAGCTCTCAGTTTTTCTCCACTGAGGATGATGTTCACTGTGGGTTTTTTATATATGGCTTTTATTATGTTGAGGTATGTTCCCTCTAAACCTATTTTTTATCATGAATGGATGTTGTACTTTGTCAAATGTTTTTTCTGCATCTATTGAAATGATCATATGTTTTTTTTTATCTTCCTATTACTGATGTGATGCATTACACTGATTGATTTGTGAATAATGCACCACCCTTGCATTCCAGGAATACATCTCACTTGATCATGGTGAATAATTTTTTTAACATATTGTTGGATTTGGTTTGCTAATATTTTGTTGAGGATTTTTGCATCTATGGTTATCATAGATATGATAAAAGAGATATTGGCTGTGGTTCTCTTTTTTAGTGGTGTCTATCTGGTTTTGGTATCAGGGTAATGCTGGCCTCATAGAATGAATTTAGAAGTTTTCCTTCCTCTTCTGGTTTTTGAAAAAGTTTGAGTAGAATAGGTATTAACTCTTCTTTAAATGTTTGGTAGGATTCCTCTGTGAATCTGTCTGGTCTTGAACTTTTGTTTGGGGTAGTTTTTCAATTTCCCTGCTGGTAATCAGTCTGTTGACATTTTCCATTTCTTCTTGTTTAAGTTTTGGTAGGTTATATGTTTCTAGGAACCTATCCATTTCTCCTAGGTTGTAAAATTTATTGGCATATAATTTTTCATAGTGTTCTTTTACAGTTGTTTGTATTTTTGTGGTATTGGTTGTTATTTCTGTTCTCTCATTTATGATTTTGTTTTTTGTTGGGTCCTATCTCTTTTTTTCTTTTTTCTTTTTTTTTTTCTTGATGGGTCTGGCTAGAGATTTATCAATTTTGTTGATTTTTTTCAAAGAACCAGCTCCTGATTTCATTGGTCTGTTCTATTTTTTTTTTTTTTTTAGTTTCCATATCATTTATTTCTACTCTAATCTTTAATATTTCCTTCCTTCGGCAGGTTTGGAGTTTGTTCTTCCTTTTCTGGCTCATTTTGGGGTATAGTTAGGTTGTTGATTTGCGCTTTTTCTTCTTGAGTAAGGCCTATATTGCTATGTATTTCCCTCTTATGACTGCTTTTGTTGCATCTCAAAGTTTCGGATCATTGTGTTTTCATTTTAATTTGTTTCCATGTAACTTTTGATTTCTTCTTGGATTTCCTGGTTGACCCATTCATTGCTTAATAGCATGTTATTTAACCTCCATGTATTTGTGCTCTTTCCATGTTTTTTCTTGTGGCTGATTTGTAGTTTCACAGCATTGTGGTCAGAAAAGATGCATGGTATGACTTTGATCTTTTAACTTGTTGAAACTTGTTTTGTGGCCTAAAAAATAGTTTTGTGATCTATTCTAAAGAATGTTGCATGTGCATTTGAAAAGAATATGTATTCTGCTGTTTCAGGATGAAATGTTCTGAATGTATCTGTTAAATCCATTTGGTTCAGTGTGCCATTCAAAACCACTCATTCCTTGTTGATTTTCTGTTTGGATAATCTGTTCATTGATGTAAATGGGGTGTTAAAATCCCCTACTATTATTGTGTTACTACTGAGTAGTTCCTTTATGTTTGTTATTAACTGTTTTATGTATTTGGGTGTTCCCATGCTGGGTACATAGATATTTACAATTGTTAGATCTTCTTGTTGAATAGACCCCTTTATATTATTATATAGTGTCTTTGTCTCTTGTTACAGTCTTTGTTTTAAAGTCTATTTTGTCTGTTACAAGTATGGCTACTCTGGCTGTTTTTTGACTCCATTTGCATGATAAATGTTTCTCCATTCCCTTACTTTTAATCTGCAGGTGTCTTTAGGTCTGACATGAGTCTCCTGTAGGCAGCATATAGATGGGCTTTGTTTTTTGTTTTTTTTTTTTAATCCATTCTGTCATCCTATGTCTTTTGACTGGAGCATTGAGTCCATTTACATTCAAAGCAATTATTGATAGATAGATATTTGTCACCATTTTGTTACTTGCTTTGTGGTTGTTTTTGTAGTTTTTCTCTGATCCTTTCTTCTCTTGCTCTCTTTCATGGTTTCCTGGTTTTCTTTAGTAATATACTTAGATTCTTCTCTCCTAATCCTTTGCACATGTATCATTGGTTTTTCATTTGTGGTTACCATTAGTTTTGTATTATTAGCCTAAATGAAGTTGATGATCACTTAATTTGAACCCATTCTTTCAGGAGCCACAGATTCTTAAAAGAAGCTCCAATGGATATTGATTGACAAGGGTAAAAGTCTTGTACTTGGGATGTTTTTCTCTAGAACCATCTCTCCAGAACCTGTCTGTCCCCTAATACTTGACCCAGTTTACCTTGGCTGGTGAGCTGAAACCTCTCCTGAGTTCAGATGCTCTGTTTTTCCCACTCAGCTAGAGACTTCAGTGAAATCAGCAAGGTTATTGAGCCCATTAAATACATGTTGCACTGGTGCTGAGGATATGCCATGAACAAGATATGCCTTTTCTGTTTCTTCTAGGAATTTGCAGTCCAGTGGGGGAGATGAAGAAGTAAGCAGTTTCTATTACGATGTGATTATAGGGAGCTGGGTAAGTACATGGTGGTGTCACATAACTCAGCCTTGGGGAGCTGGGGAACTTGGGCTACAGGATGCGGTGTCTGTGCAGAGACCAAAGATGAGTAGACTAGCATGGGGTGGGGCAGAAGGAACCACCTAAACAAAGCCCTGGAGACCACAGAGAACATTTTTGATTTAGAGACTGAAGTCTTCTTTTGATCCTGAGCTGCAATATCCCTGGAAAAAAAAATCTACCCCTCCCCCCACCACCATACCTCAATTTCATTCAAGGCCATTATACTGATTCTCTGGCTCTAAGATCAGACATTCCATCTCCTTCCCCCCACCACCACTCACACTGGTAGTGTTTTCAGGCTCTCAGGCACCGACACCTAATTAATGAGATCGGTTAGTCCTTCAGTAACTGATGGGCTCTATGCCACACCTGCTTCATATAGAATTTAGCCTCAAAACAGTAATACCACCTGCGGGAGCTGTCAGTGAATTTATCTGGCATATATTTTACCCAGTGACAACTGAGAGCTCAGAAGTAGGCTATGATACTCAGCTTTACATGTTTTGTTTTTTGTTTTGTTTTTTTTTTTTGGTGTGTGTATATAAAACACATAACGAACATCCTAGGTGGCTTTTACTCAATTATCATGTTTCCCCTTAACTTTCACATGGCTAATAGTAAGCAAATCCTATATATATTTTTTTCTCTTAAATCTTTCCTTGCAATCCCCAGCTGAAGGCTTTATATTTTTTTGTGTGTGCTTCTTTGATAGGTTTGATTAATGTCTTTAGAAAAAGAAAAGATTAATTTTTCTCACCCCATAATTAGCGTTACTGCAGAAGGAGATAGAAACTGGAACCCATGGAAGCAAGCCTAGGACAACGGATTCAGCTCATGTGTGACCCCCACACCCGTTAATAGGGCAGCCTCACTTGCCTTGAATCTTCAAGTCTGTCCTGTTACTATCTTTGCAGCTAAAGATAAAATTCCTTCTATTTTCCCATATGCTAGGAGAAGTCTCTCCAAATGTCCTGTCTATTGTCCCCAAAGCAAAAAGATTCCTCACAACGTGAAATATTGCACGTGCAATTTTTTCTGCTTTTCTTTTTTTTCTTTTCCCCCCAGGTTTTGCAAAGTAACTGAAACCAACTTCTGCAGTGAAGTGAATCTGCCCAAGGGATATTTTTTACCCTGAAAAAACACTAACTCCCCTAAGAACTGAAGAGCTTCTTTTTTTGCAGAGCTCTCTTATTGTTATTTGGGACTGATGGACTGTCAGTCTTTTCTGCCAGAAACAGAAATGCTAATCAGGCCGTCAGCATGATGGGACTGGGGACTCACACTTCCATGCTTTGCTTAAGCCCACGTGGACAACAGTTTTGCTGAATCTTGTTTTTGTAGGTCCTTCTGGAGATGTGGTCTGTAGAAATTTTGGCAATCAGGAGAATGTTGTTTTAACTGAACTCATTGTAGTACATTTTTCACCAAATTACATTAGCATATAAAACTTGGATTATTGATTTCTTCTTTACTTGTTGTGGTTTCTGGGCAGAAGTCCAGTTTCCAGAAGCAAAGAGAACATACACACACTTGAATGGAGAGTCATTCCTTTCTTTCTTTATTTTCTTTATTTTAGAGATGGGTGACATGGTCCAGGAAGGTAATGTGACTTTGTACTCTGATTTTCTCTACCTAACACCTCTATCAGGCTGTACTCAAGCCTTCCATGGTATAGGCAGGAAGCCATTTGCCACGGCAACGGAGTGCTCGCCCTTTGTTAAGCACCTGATGGTGTATCAGGCAATAGACAGCATTGTACTTAGAATAGCTCATCTGGTAGATAATATCGTCATTTTGCAGATGAAAAAATCGAGGCTTGTTGAGGTTGGTGGTTTGGTCCAAGTCACCTCAAAGGGAAGCAGGATTAGTGGCTATTCACTTTTGAAAATTGTCTAGCAGTTCCTCCAAAGGTTAAACATAGATTTACCACATGGCCCAGAAATTTTTTTTTTTATTATTCAACTCTTTTGTTAGTGGGGGATGAGTAAAATGGTGAATTCTGATTAAAGAGCAATCAAAAAGCAAAGTTCCTACCTAAAGTTTTCACAGAAAATGAGGTTTGAACAAATATTTTCAAGTGTGGGAGGTACACTATTGCATTTTTAACAAGCATGGAATGATATACAAGGAAAAATCCTGTGTTCTATACAGAAAGGGAACTGTATTCATGAGGTAGGTCACTGCTCTGGACTTGGTCCTGATTTATGAGGTATCTGTGTAGACACACCACTTTGGTCCTGAACCATGAATAGCCATGGGACACATGGACAGATTCACCCTAAAGAGTCTGGATAGAGAAAAGTCCTTTCTGACATAGTGAAAGATGGCAAAAATGGACACCTACCTGGGCCCTAAAAGACAGTAGACAGAGCAGGTGTCTCTGATAAACTCTTGACCCAGAAATTTGACTCCTAAGTATATACTCATGAGAAATGAAAACATTCGTCCATACAAACACTTGTACACTGTTGTTCATAGTAGCATCATTCATCATAGCCAAAAAGTAGGGGTGACCCCAATATCCATCAGTTAATTAAGAGATAAATAAGGTGAGGTCTACTGACACAGTGGAACATTATTTGTGGTGAAAAGAAACGAAGTATTGATCCATGCTAAGCTTGGGTGAACCTTGAAAACATTGTGTTAAGTAAAATAAGTCAGTCATAAAGGGCCACATATCACATATTTCATGAGCTCATTTACATGAAATATGCAGAATATGGAGAAAATAGATTAATGGTTGTCAGGGGATGGTGGGAGATAGTGTGGAAAAACAGAGTAACTGCTAATGGTTACAGAGCTTCATTTTGAGTGACGAAGAGTCCCCCAGAAGTGATTCTAAGTTTGGTTCTAAATTGGTTCTAAAAAAGAATTGGTCTTAAAGTCGATTGCGATGATGGTTGTACAATCCTGTGAATATACTAAAAGCCACTCCATTGTATACTTTAAATGGGTGCATGGCATGGTGTATGAATTACATCCCAAAGAGGTCTAAGAAAATTCGTGACTACTGTTCACTGCTTGTATAGTGAGGCAATGCTGCTCAGATTGGGGAGTAATCCCAGATGCTCCTGAGGATAGAAACCCATGTGCCAAATAACAGCAGTCGCATCTAGCTTTCAAGTACTTACTAAATGCCTGGCACTGTGTGAAGCACTTTACATGCATCATCTGATTTAATTATCATGTAACCCCCATGAGCTCAGAGTTACTCTTACTCTAATTTTCTAGAAGAGGACACTGAGGCTTAGAGAGGCTTAATAATTTTCTCAAGGT
This sequence comes from Canis lupus dingo, assembly GCF_003254725.2. NCBI lineage: Eukaryota > Metazoa > Chordata > Mammalia > Carnivora > Canidae > Canis > Canis lupus. The sequence goes on from NC_064249.1 coordinate 21,505,292, forward strand.
CATAAAAACCTTGGAAATAACTGTTTTGGTGTTTTGTTCTGTTTGTTTTTGTCTAAGTCCTGGCGTTGTATAGTAATTGCTAAGAGAGTTTGATCTACAGGTAGTGGCCTCGGCTTGAATCAGAATTCTGTCTCCTGGGTTCTGCATAAATGAGAGCAAGCTGTTTAAACTCTGTACACCATTGAGAAAGTAGGAAACTCACAGAGTTGAAGATTAAGTAACACGCAAAAAGCATGTGGGGCAGTGCCTGGCAGATCGTGAGTGTGCAAAACACGAGAACTGTTGTAATATGTCTTTGCTTGGGGCGGGGAGTACAGTAAAAAATAAGTCACAGCTTGTGGGTCAGCTGAAGTCTAGGGGAGAAGACAGATGTAGACATACCGAAATGAGAAACGATGGTGAAAGCAGGTAGGAGGTAGAGCTGAAGCATGGAGGCAGAGTGACTTGTGAGTAATGAGGGCCATTCACTCTTGTGGTCCTAGATCTTTGGTCTCTTAGGCTCAGGTAGGAGAGTGTTTATAGCAGTAAGATTTTCTTTCCTCTCCCTCAGGTTTCACACATATACAAGAATTATGAAATCTGGTTGGGAGTTTCATGATTGTGTTTTTCCTGACAGCTTGATAAAACTTTAACACTTGAAAGGACAGGACAGAGAGAGTAGAAAAAGTCTTTTATTAGGGCTTCTTGAGTATTTAAACATTGGTTAGCTCCTTAGGCTATGTAATAGAAACTTGATCAGGAGATGAAGTTGTGAAAGGACAGTGTGTGAGGTGTGTTCACTCTTTGCGGGGTGGTGGTGGTGGTGGTGGTGGTTCTCATAATCTAATTACATGGAACTTCAGGAATATGTTGGAGATTTAGCTCTTTATTGGTGAGCATTAACAGTAAGATTTATAAGTAGTAGATGTGTCTATGTTGATGTGTCATATATGTAAGTTGAAGGAGAGAAGGAATTCAAAGCAGAAGGCTAGGCTTCCGAACACAAAGGGGCAGGAGGAGAGGTTAACAAATGGAGAAACTGATGTATAGGCCCACGCCTTGACTCCCAGCAGTGCGTCTGTCCAGTGTGTAGCAGGCATTCAACAAATATTTGCTCACTCTGAATAAATAGATGGTTTATATCCTCGTCCATATGTTGAGGATGACCTCTAGGAGCTGCAGATTCCGGCTTTGTTTACCCTCTGAGAATTTATTCAGGAAAACAAGCAAGAAGTGAGACCACCTTTGTCAGAAGCTCCCTTAGAGCACTCACCTATGCTTGCAGAGAATGACCCAGAGGACTTGAGGAGGGGTGGGGGTGGTATCTGGTAGCCCACCCAGGGTGCAGCTTAGAATCACTTGGGGGAGCTTTTGAAATACACGGGTGCCAGGCTGGACCTCATTCCAGACCATCAAATCAAAATCTCTGGGGGCAGGGCCTGGGTGTTGGCATTTTTCTTTTCAGAGACTACCTAGGCATTTATAATGGGATCTGGGGGTGCAAAGCGCTGGGCAAGGCATCTGTAGATGGGAAGGCTGGTGGCATCTGCCAGAAGCCTTGGTCTGCAGTGGGCCAGAGGTAAACCTCAGGTCTCCTTGCATGAGGGTGGAAGTGTGTTGGCTACCCTTTAGGCTTCTAGGATTATTTCCAAGAGACCTTTTTGAGCTTGGATTGAAGACAGCCCAGCACAGGGGCATGGAGGGTGCTGGAAGGATGGTTGCAGAGAAGGAGGTAAGCTTTAGTAATTGGAACAGGCACTGAACTTTCAACTACTTCATTGCTATAATTTTTGAGATCTCCCATAGCCTAAGGCTAGGAACCTGATGGGGATGGGGAGGGAGTATGGGGATGGAGGAGATGTAAGGAAGGGGAAGGGGCACAGAGGTATCTGGAACCCTAGACCTGGTCCCATTGAAGGCGCTGGGCTGGGTCAGCAGAAGGCTCCACTCCCCTCTTGCAAAGGCTGACAATTTCTCCTGAGATCTGGCTCCCCTTAGCAGCTGCACCGCACCCTGGGACTCTCACTGTCAAGCCCATTAGGATGATCAAAGAGTCACTGGAGAGCTGTGAGAGCCTCTGAAGAGTTTGTAGTGTGACTGTGACCATGGGAGCATATTTCTTCTTGCACTGAACCAAACTGCTGAGGGATGATTCACTTATATTTTCAACAGGACGAAGATAGCAGTAGTCACACAGCTCTGAGCGCTCTTCAGGTTTGCAAACAGCATCCTGGAAAAACTACGAGAAGTTTCTACAGGCAGCCTGTCTCCTGATGGATGTAAACGCTCCCGCAATGTAGGATGCTTTGGAGTCCTTTATTGAGTTTGAGGAGACCAGGGAAGTCATAAGCTCAGGGAAGGAAAATTTTCATTGTACTCAGAGCAGGAGAATTAGATCATCAACATAAACCCTTCTCTAAACTGCCTTTGAGCCAACACTGTGCTTCTTGCTGCCCGCCTCCTTCTCTGGAATCTTTTTTGCAACCATCTCCATACCCATCCCATTCTCTCTCTCCCACTCTCCTCCTGAGGAGGATGATTTCATCTCAACCATATGCACTTGATAGAATCTTGCACACGGGCGCATTTATTATTGACCAGCCTTTTTTTCTTGGATAGTATGTCACAAGTAGTCAAGACTATAGCTCTTGAAGGTACTTTCACAGATTTAAGATGAAGAAACAGTATCTGTATAGTTCCTGAGTCAAGAAGCCAGCCAGTGCAAAGGAAAAAAAAAAAAAAAAGAGAGAGAGAAAGAAAGAAAGAAAGAAAGAAAAAAAAAGCGTAAGACTATTGGAGAGTGGAATTTTACTCACTGAAGCCAGCTTGGACTTTAGATATGAAACGTTTGATTTATAGTTTCTATTTCACTCTGATAGAAAACTCTGCTTACCCTTATTGGAAGGTCGAATGTGTTGGGTTCTTTAGCTAAGGTAGCTGTTAAAATTTATTTCACATTCAAGGAAAGAGGCACTTGTTATTCACCATGTTCCCATTTTAATTATGATTTTCCTGGCATCATTTTTAACAAGAATAACCTAAGGCCTGCAAGGAGTGATTTCCCCTAATCAGTTCTTAAAGCCGCCCTCCCCCCTCCGACCAGCGGCTGCCGCTCTAGCACCACAGACGAAATGAAATGGGGATTGAACAATTACCTGGTGAATCTGAGTGGTGTAGAGTCAGCAGTCAATTAGAATAGTTCAATTACAAAAATCCTTTTTTCTCCCTTCTTCTTTGGCTCTGTAGAATTATCACCCTTAACTCTTGCTACTCCATCTCATCCTTCTGCCTCTGACTCCAGAACACTCTCCATCTGATGGCTGTGGCTCCTTTGCCCGCCTCATCCCCCTTCCTTTCCCAGTCCTTTCTGGAAGAGGCCTCACATTTGTACTCCCCCTGAGAGAGTGGGCTCAGAATTGAGCACCCCCATGGGTCAGGCTGACCCCTGAACTGTCACCTCATTTCCCAGGTGGGAACCCACATCCCCAGTGGCCTCTCAGACTGTGGGCCTGGGGTTCTAGACTTTTCCTCATTCTGCGATTGTCTTTGCACACCCTGTTGGCTCCTTGGCCTCTTTCTTCCCACAAGGATGCTGCTTATTCTTGCCAGCCTCCTTCACAGGGCCTGGTACTTGATTCTAGCGCATTGTGACGAGGGCACCTGCTCCTAGGCACACCTCACAGATATGGCCACAGGCCTTTTCTGCATGTCTGTGCCTCCCTGCCAGTTTGAGGCTTCCAAGGTTCATCACAACATCAAGTGTGCCTCTTGATTGATAATGGCCAGTCTCATATGTGGCAGATCCCCATATGTAGGTGTCAGCCCCATCTTCTTAGCAGTGGCCTGGATATAGGCCTTAAATATCTCTCCTCTGGTATATCTTTTTTTTTTTTAAAGATTTATTTATTTATTTATGATAGAGAGAGAGAGAGAGAGAGAGAGGCAGAGACACAGGCAGAGGGAAAAGCAGGCTCCATATGGGGAGCTCGACGCGGTACTTGATCCCTGGACTCCAGGATCGCGCCCTGGGCCAAAGGTAGGTGCCAAACCGCTGAGCCACCCGATCCCCTCCTCTGGTATATCTTGCTGAGAGTGTGAGCCATAAATATCTATCTATGAATATATATATACACATTTATTCATTCACTTAATATATGTTTGTTGAACACTTAGTATGTGCCAGGCCCTCAGTAAGCTGCTGAGGACTCGGAGTTAATATGTATTTCTTTTTTTTTCTATTTTACTGCTCTCACCTTTTTAAAAATTGAAGCATAATTAACATACTGCATTAGTTTCAAGTGTACAATATGGTGATTCAACAGTCTATACATTACTTATATAGAATTGCTCATCATCATACATGGACTCCTCATCCCCTTCACCTATTTTACCCATCCCCCACCCACTTCCTCACTGGTAACCATCAGTTTGTTCTCTATAGCTAAGAGTCTAGTTTTTGTTTGTCTCTTTTTTCTTTGTTGTTCACTTGTTTCTTAAATTCCACATATAAGTGAAATCATATGGTATTTGTCTTTCTCTGACTGACTTATTTCACTTAGCATTATACCCTCTAGCTCCATCCACCTTGTTGCAAATGGCAAGGTCTCATTCTTTTTTATGGTGAAGTAATATACTGTTGTATAGATATACCACTTGTTTACCCATTCATCTATTGATGGACACCTAAGTTGCTTCCATGCTTTGGTTATTGTAAATAATGCTGCTGTAAACATAGGGGGTTCATGCATATTTTCAAATTAGTGTTTTCACTTTTGGGGTATTCAGTAGCAGAAATACTGCATATGGTAATTCTATTTTTAAGTTTTTGAGAAAACTCCATACTGTTTTCCACAGTGGCTGCACCAATTTGCATTTCTACTAACAGTGTACAAGTGTTCCTTTTTCTTCACATGCTCGCTAAGAATAGTTATCTCTTGTCTTTTTCATTCTAGCCATTCTAACAGGTGTAACATGATATCTCATTGTGGTTTTGATTTGCATTTTCCTGATGATAACTGATGTTGAGCATCTTTTCATGTGTCTGTTTGCCATCTGGATGTCTTCTTTGGCAAAATGTCTATTCAGGTCCTCTGACCTTTTGTTTTTAAAGATTTTATTTATTTATTAGAGAGAGAGAGAGAGAGAGGCAGAGGCAGAGACAAAGACAGAGGGAGAAGTAGGCTCCATGCAGGGAGCCCGATGTGGGACTCGATCCTGGGTCTCCAGGATCACGCCCTGAGCTGAAATTGGTGATAAACCACTGAGCCACCTCTGACTATTTTTAAATCAGATTGTTTGATTATCTGGTGTTGAGTTGTATAAGTTCTTTGTATATTTTGGATACTAACCCCTTATCAGACATATCATTTGCAAATATCTTCTCCCATTCTGTAGATTGCTTTTTCATTTTATTGATGGTTTCCTTTGCTGTGCAAAAGTATTTTACTTTGGTGTGCTCCCAATAGTTTAATTTTGCTTTTGTTTCCCTTGCCTGAGGAGATATATCTAGAAAAATGTTTCTATGGCTGATGTCAAAGAAATTACTGTCTATATTTTCTTTTAGAGGTTGTATGGTTTTAGGTCTCATATTTTGGCCCTTAACCCATTTTGAATTTATTTTTGTATGGTGTAAGAAAATGGCCCAGTTTCATTCTTTTGCATGCAGCTGTCCAGTTTTCCCAGCACCATTTGTTGAAGAGACTATCTTTTCCCCATTGTATAATCTTGCCTTATTTGTCATAGATTAATTGGCCATATAGGTGTAGGTTTATTTTTGGGCTGTCTGTTCTGTTCCATTGGTCTATGTGTCTATTTTTGTGCCAGTAACATATTATTTTGATTACTACAGCTTTGTAGTAGATCTACAAAAATCTAGGATTGTGATACCTCCAGCTTTGTTTTTTCTCAAGATTGCTTTGGCTATTAGGGGTCTTTTGTGGTTCCATACAAATTTTAGGATTATCTCTTCTAGTTCTTTGAAAAATGTTGTTGGTATTTTGATAGGGATTGAATTAATTCTGTGGATTTCTTTGGGTAGTATGGACATGTTAACAATATTGATTCTTTCAATCTGTGAACGTGGAATATCTTTCCATTTGTTTGTATCATCTTCAATTACTTTCACCAGTGTTTTATAGTTTTCAGAGTACAAGTCTTTCACCTCCTTGGTTAAATTTATTCCTAGTTGGGAATATATACTTCTTACTCTTAAGGAATGTGTATTTGTTTTGCTAGGGCTTCCCTAACAAAGTATCATAACTTGGGTGAAATTTATTGCCTCCTAGTTCTGGAGGCTAAAACTCTGAAATCAAGTGGTTGGGAGGACTGATTCCTTCTGAGAGCTGTAAGCAAGAATCTGTTCCAGTCTCCTTTCCGTGGCTTGTTGATGGCTATCTTCCAGTGTCTTCATATTTTCTTCATATTGTCTTCCCTCTATGCATGACTATGTCTGTGTCCAAATTTTCCCCCTTTTTAAAAATTTATTTATGATAGTCACAGAGAGAGAGAGAGAGAGAGAGAGAGAGAAGCAGAGACATAGGCAGAGGGAGAAGCAGGCTCCATGCACCGAGAGCCCGATGTGGGATTCGATCCCGGGTCTCCAGGATCGCGCCCTGGGCCAAAGGCAGGCGCTAAACCGCTGCGCCATCCAGGGATCCCCAATTTTCCCCTTTTTTATAAGCACCCCAGTCATATTGGATTAGGGACTCTGTTACAGTATGACTTTATCTTAACTTATTATATCTACCATAATCCTATTTCCAAATAAAATCACATACTGAGACGCTTTCTGGGGGTTAAGACTTCAACACATTGTTTTTGAGGGACACAATTCAACCCATAATAGCATGCAGCATTTTATGGGGGTTATAGTGAGATGATGTTCATCTATGCTCACTGTGAACCCAGGATAGGGAGTAGTTCCCTTTTCTACTCTTTTCAGGCAGACACACCCGCAAGACAGCTACCATTTATCAAGCAGTAACTATGTACCAGGAACTGTTGGTGTTTCTTGAGCACTTTCTACGTATTGAACACTAGTGATTTACGGGCATTGACACTATCTCATGAAGACATTGAGGCCCAGCAGGGTCAATAAACAGCCCAGCTTCACATGATAAGGAAAGAGAAGCAGATCAGATATATTTTGTATGAACTGAATTACTTAACCCTTATATCCTTACCCTCCTGCAACACAGGCTCTCTATGGAGGCTCTCTCCATTGTTTTAGACCCTGTGCCTCTCAGGGCACAGCTGGCAGAGATTACTACTATGTGCAGAGGCCCTACTGCTCCAGGCTTCTGATCCTCATGGTCAGAGCCTCTGCCCCTCTGTGCTTTTAAAATAGGCACCTCTCATCTATTTCAGGTCCTATTTATTGCCTTCACTGTATCTTTCAACTGTAATTCTTTTATTCACTTTCTGACTTGCTTATTATCTATCTTCCTATAGAATGTAAGCTCCATGAAGGGAGGGGCCAGCATTGCTGGTGTCTAGCACCCTGCCTGGCCTATAGAGGTATTCCAGAAAGACCTTTGAGTAAATGGATTCTGTTACAGATAAAGCAGATTTCTTTGGAGCCTTCTCAAAACTAAGATTTTTTTTTTTTAAAGCACAGGGCACAAAAGGACTCTAGGAACACATATATTAAATAATTGAGTAAAAATGAGACATTTAGAGCATCATTGCTGGTCCCTAGCACAGTTGTTGAGGACACTGAAGACAATTCAGTGCACTTTAGTGGCTCTCTGCACTAAAGTCACATTACAGCATTTATTGATAATTATCATCCCAACTGGAGCAAAGAATGCTAATATAGTACTAGCAACATAGCTGTAGGTTTCAGTTTCATGGAGAGTACTGACTTCTCACCCAGGGCCCTATCAGCACTGTCACTCCTAGCAATGACCCACTCCCACCGCTCATGAGAACAGGCTGCATAATCAAGGCAAACCTGACTGGTCTGAGGTCACTTTGGAGGAGGGTGTAATTCCTGTCCACTCTGCACCACTGCGGTGGTGGAGCAGAGAGGGTGGGACTGGCCACTGGAAGGCCTGTGTTCTCACCTGTGAACTCCCATAGGCAGCTCGCAATTTATGTTGACATTGGGTGTCCTCATTTGGAAAACGGGGTAAATGATTCCTGTCTGATTCCAGCCTGCCTCACAGACCATTGCAGGGTTCAATTAAGATAATGCACAGAGAAGTGCTCTGACCCAGCACATATACATAGGAAGAATAATTACCTGGGAGCTGCATGGTGGTGTGGAAAGACCAGGAGTCTTGGAATCTGACAAAACTGGGCTCAGATCCTAATTGTACTACTTATTAACTGTGACTCGAGTTATTTAAAAATCCCTGTGCTTCAGTTTTGTCATCTGTGAGATGGGAAGAATAATATTGACTTGGCATGTTTACAAGGATTAAGGAGAATGATATTTGAGAAGCCCTATGCACATCGTAGGTGTGGTAGTAAGATTTTCCCATTCAATTTACTTTGCCATTTCATCAGATGATGCCATTGTATCATTTTTCTAGGCTGCCATAATGAATCACAACAAATGTAGTTACTTAACACATATTTATTGTCTCATAGACATGCAGATCAGAAGTCCAGTGGGCTCTGTTGGTTTCTCTGCCTGTCTGGAGAGGCTGAACTCAAGGTGTTGGCAGGTCTTGGGGGATAATTTGGCTCTAGGCTCATTCTCCATGTTGGCAGAATTTAGTTCCATGGGGTTGTAGGACCGGGGTCCCATCTCCTTGCTGGCTGGAGGCAGGGGGATTATCCTCAGCTATTAGAGGCCACCCAACTTGCTTGGTTTGTGGCCTCCTTTCTCCATCTTCAGAGCCAGCAACAGTTGGGGGGGTCCTTCTCACACTGCCTTACTCTGACCTCCTTTTCTGTTTCCCTATTCCCTTCTTAAAGAGTCCATGTGATTTCATTATATTGGGCCCACCTGGATAATCTGGGCTAATCCACAGCCCTATCTTAAAAGTCCATAACCTTAATTTCATCTTCAAAACTCCTTTGCATGTGACAGCCAGTGTAATGCTGTCATGAGTTCCAGGAATAAGAACATAGACATCTTTAGGGACATTAGTATTCCTACCATAGCCAGATATTGATGGCCTGTTGCTTCATATATATTAATAATATCTCTTCATTGAGATCTAATATTTAAAAAACTAAACTCAATGCCAAGCATAGAGTAAGCTCTTGATCAGTATTAGCTTCTGTTTTTGCTTTTGAAAAGCAGATGACAATAAGTCTCTTGTTTTCTCCACAGGTCCTGGCAAAGTCATCTGATTAAGGGATACCTCCCTTATGATCCCTCTTTAGATTTTCTCAGAAAGCCTTTCTGATCCCAGCCCTTGCCCACCAGGCTGGGTCCAGTGCCAATCCTCTGTGTTCCTGTATCATTCATGTGTCTTTCCTTGCATCTCTTCCACCAGACCCTGAGCTTTTCTGGGGACAGAACTAACATTTTTTATCTGGTATCATTTAGCAGAGGGTCTGGTACATAGTAGGTGCTCAATAAATATTTATTAAATAAATGAATGATGAGAAAATCTATTATTAAAAATAATGGATCAAATGATTATTGGTTGAAATGCATCCCTAAACAACATAAATATTGAAATATTCATTTAAGAAGGGGACAAGGTATGCCTAGAGATGCTGTACTTTCTGAGAGAATTGTCTTTATGCAGGGGTTTCTTTTTCTTTCTTTCTTTTTTTTTTTTTGTAAGATTTTACTTATTTATTCATGACAGATGCAGAGAGAGAGAGGCAGAGACTTAGGCAGAGGGAGAAGCAGGCTCTCCGTGGGAAGCCTGATGAGGGTCTTGATCCTAGGACCCTGGGATCATGACCTGAGCCAAAGGAAGATGCTCAATCACTGAGCCACCCAGGGGTCCCTATGCAGAGATTTCTTAAGAAATAAACATAGACTGTGTTTTTAATTGTTTAGGCCCAGATCCTGTGGGAGGAGTCACTTCTAAAATTGCTGCTGGGGCATGTAAGTGGGTCAGTGAGTGAAGCATCTAACTTTTGATTTTGCCTTAGGTAAAGGTCATGGGATTGAACCCCACATTGGGCTCTGTGCTCAGCACGGTGTCTGCTTGTCCCTCTCCCTCTGCTCATGCTCTCTCATAAATAAATAAATCTTTCTTTCCTTCCTTCCTTCCTTCCTTCCTTCCTTCCTTCCTTCCTTCCTTCCTTCCTTCCTTCCTTCCTTCCTTCCTTTCTTTCTTTCTTTCTTTCTTTCTTTCTTTCTTTCTCTTTCTTTCTTTCTTAAAAAAATTTGCTGCAGACTCCTGGTAACTATTGCATGTGGAGAATGATTTTGTCACTGTTTTCCTCTGTATGCGTCAGAGAACACACAAACCTAGCACTGAAATGAAGCCACATCAGTTTGACTTATGTCTCATTTGCTTCCTTACTGGGTCTTATTACATCTAACAGTAAAATTGGACCCTGGTGCTGTTTCTCCTGGAAATTCACAAGTGGCTTTTCCTGGTGCTTCTTGGTGGGTGTTGTTTTCCTTCACATGTCGAAGGCTCACTCTCTATCCATTTTGTGAAGTGCGCTAACAATACTGTGAGGAGTTAGTGGTCAATAATGATCAAATAAGAGCAACGTTCACAGGGTGGTGTATTTACCATTGCTGTGTGTGTTTGTTTTCTGTATTTTAAAATTTTGTCTACTTTGGTTTGTCAACCTGCTCACGTTGACTCCAGATCAGCCTGGGCCAGGATCCCTTCACAGCTGTTTTGAGCTTGGCTGGTCCTTTTGCAATAATTGCTCCCACTCAGGGACTTTGGTCTTTTGATATTTATTTTTAGGTTCAATATAGTCTCCATTATTTTAAAGGAACAGTTTTATTATCTGAAACAAACAACCACAAATGAAAAATTGGAGCCAAATCACAGGCCTCAGGACCCAGATGAGGAATAAAGAAAAATTGTTTATAGTCATAAATGCTTTCTTAGCAGTTTTCCTTCTGTCTATTGGGCTGGGGCACATTTCCTACCATCACAGACCAGTGATTAGGCATTAGATTATGTCTAGATGTTATAAACGTGCTGCCCTCTATTGGAAGTCTGGGAATCCTAATTTCCTTTGGATTCAGTGCTCCCCTTTGGAGTCACAGCCCAGTTCAGGTGTGAGGCTCACATGGGTCATTGAACAGTTTTAGTGAAGCCCGTTCTCAACAGCAGCCTCTGATTGACTACCCTTGCACAATTACTTGCAACGCAGCAAATGTTTATTGAACACCCACCATATGCCAGACATCATGGGAGGTACTTCCATGAGCCTCACAAATGCCCAAAACATGCTTCCTGATCTCAAGAAGCTTATGACTTGCTAAAGGAGACAGACTTATATGTAAAGAAGCAGAATGGGTAGCTGACACCATGAAGCTCTACAGCTCCAAGGAGTTTTAAGTGCTATGTTAGCAGAGGGATGGCGAAAGTGTTAGGACTTATACCGAATCAGTTGTCTCAATGTCTGGTGTATGGGAGCTGTTTCATGTGTGTGATATGCATGATTTGGGGAAGGTGATGTAATTAGAACACAGCGGGGGAGGAGGCAGTGTCGGGGAGGGCTGTGCCTCATTGGCATTTTTCCCTCTCCTCTTTATACCTTGAGTGTTACTGGAAACATGGTGCATGACTTCAGTTCTAGCAGACAGGGTGGTGGCATGATTAGGAGGAGCAACACGCTGACGTGGAATCCAGCAAGACTTCGTTCATTAGCAGACACAACAGACAGATGTGCCACACATACCAGTGCAGTGTGAGCCTGTACCACATATATGTCTGTGGTGGCCCAACTGGCTGAGTATGAAGAGAGGGCACGAGGGACCCAGGTGCACCAGCCACCTCAGTCCCTCGCCTATCTTAGAGTTCTCATTCCGTGGGACTCCTTTCGCGGAATTCACTCCTCTGTGGAGTCTCTGAGCAAAGTTTTAGCTGCCAGTGAGGCAAGCTCTCTAGCAAACCCTACAAAGCCTTCCTTGGCCTGGGCCCTGACTACCGTCCCTGTCTCTTCTCCTAGAACTCTCCTCATCTTCCTCTGACTGACCTAAGCTGCTCTTAGTTTCCTCTCACACCTCCATGCCTTTGCATTGCCTTTCTCTCTGCTTGGAGTGACCCTCACAGAGAGTTTCCAATTACCTTTTAACACAAAGGCCACCTGCTTTGGAAAGTATTCTTCGGCCTTTGTAGGCAGTGAAGCATTTCCTCTGAGTCTTCATAACATTTGGTCATATGTCTGTTCTCCTCCTTATTACAATTCTCCAACTAGTTCAAAGTCTGTCTCCCCAGAGGTCAAATACTGTGTTATATTAGTCATTTTAGCCATAGGGGCCTAATGCATGTCTGGTACCTGGCACTCAGTGAATGATATTTTACTAAGTGAAGTAGATTTGGTGAAAAATTCTACTTTAAGGAAAGATTAGTGAAATGTTTTTCATGTTTTGTATATAAATGCCTACCATGGTAAGATAGATCCATTCTCCATAATCTGCATTAGTGGACCCCAAGAACTGCCAAAGGAAGAACGCTTCTCAGGAGTGGAGGGTGGCGGGGAGAAAAAAAGCCACGCAGGCAAAGCCAAGGCCTCTGGAGCATACCAGGAGAGCAGACAGGGTATGGACACTTGTTCATAACTTGTCCTGTGAAATGCCCCGTGAAAAACAGATCTGTATCTGACTCCCCAGAGGGAGTCTGCTTCTCCCTCTGCCTATGTCTCTGTCTCTCTCTATGTCTTTCATGAATAAATAAATAAAATCTTTAAAAAAAATAAAGAGTGTGGAAAAATAGAGAAATCAGGATTGGCATTCACTTTTTGGCCTGAGTAACTTCACAGAATGAAGTAGCTATTGAGTTGGGTGGCAAGTCTGAGGGAGGAGGTTGAAGTCATGTCAAGTTTCAGATGTCACTGAGATATCTCTCAGGAGATTGGAAATAGGTGGTCTGGCACTCAGAGCAGAGGTGTGAGCCAGAGATACAAACCGATGAGTTGTCAGCATGTATCAGTAGTTAAGGCTAGGAGACCAGGTGAAGTCACCCCGAATATGAGTATAGATGAAGAAGAGCCAGGACTGAACCTTGGGATGCACTTGAATTCTCAACTCTGACAGGTTGAACATGTCTTTTCCTGATCTATTTGACCATAGAACCCACATTCCTCTACATAACTGTGGAAATGTTATCCATTGAATATACTTTGAGGAAGGCCATCTTAGGCTTGGGAGGTAGCCTGGAGCCATATAAAGTACAGAACTTTCCATGTTCTGCTATAGAGTTCGGACTGTATCTTCCAGGTGGTAGGGGGCCGCTGAGGGATTCTAAGAGAACTGTCAAGATTACATATTTTGGTGGTAGTGTGGAGGGTGGCTGAGGGAGGGGAGTCTGAAGGAAGAAAACAAGCAAAATAGGTGATTGGCAGTAGCCCAGGTGAAGGATGTCGAAGCCCTGAATCTAGCAATTGTGAATGGGGAGAAAGAATCAGATAAAAGGATATTTATAAAGTTTAGAATCTGTAAGGTTTGAAGACCAATTAGATATAGTGGGTGATGAAAAGATTCCATGATAACCCTAAGGGTTCTGGCTTGGATGGGATTTTCTGTAATTACCTGAATCCCTCAGAGAGGTCTATCAATGCAAGCTACAAGCTAACATTCCATATAATTAACTTTTATTTTTATTTTATTTTATTTTATTTTTTTTAAATTTTTTTTTATTATTTATTTATGATAGGCACACAGTGAGAGAGAGAGGCAGAGACACAGGCAGAGGGAGAAGCAGGCTCCATGCACCGGGAGCCCGACGTGGGAGACGTGGGATTCGATCCTGGGTCTCCAGGATCGCGCCCTGGGCCAAAGGCAGGCGCTAAACCGCTGCGCCACCCAGGGATCCCTAATTAACTTTTATTTTTAATGTGGTTCAAGTTATACTTTAACAAAACAGTGTGAATTAATGTCCAAATGATGTTGCCTTCCATTTTTGTTATTCACAAAGTCATATTCATTTTTTGTGGACACAAAAGCATTTAAATGATGCTTAACAGGGTATGATAGACTGTTAGAATGCACAGGGGATTATAATAGTATTTTCTTTAACATTGATAGTTGTATTTTGGAATTGGTGTCTTCTAATTTTTTATATTTGCAGAATACAGATTTTAAAAAGAAAACAGGCTATATTAACTAGGAAAAATGTTCTCAGTGGGCACCTGAGTGGCTCAGTCCATTAAGTGTCTGCCTTTGGCTCAGATCATGATCCTGGGGTCCTGGGATAGAGCCCCATGTAGGACTCCCTGCTCAGTGGGGAGCCTGCCTCTCCCTTTCTCTCTCCCTCTGCCCTTCTCCCTGCTTGTGCTCTCTTTCTCTCATGAATTAAAAAAAAAAAAATGTTCTCTGTGGTTGGGTTAACAACCTTGTATATATACTTAGGCCCCATCCTCCAACACTGAAGACAAAATGAGAGACATTTCCAACATTGTTAATTTAGATTTTTCTGTGTGTAGGATGCTGGCCGGGGAAATGCTGACATTTCTCTGGCTACTTTGTGAGACCTAGAAAGAAAGGATGTTTTTTTAGTGTAGCTCTGGAATGTTTGTAACTTTTTACCCTTTTAAATAGCCTCTTGCCTGCAATAATGACATCTCCCAAACAGCTTACCTTCCATACACTGGATTCAGAGGCAGAACCAAGTCGTTTAGGGTTTTATGAATGATGCATAATGTCACATCTTGATTGCGAATGAAGCACAGAGGAAAAATATTTCTGCTCTGACAGCTAATTAATTCTTTAGAAAACAATGAACTTTTTTTGTGTGGTAAATATTGGTTCTGTTCACAAATATTTCTGATTCTTTTCCCTCTAGGCACATTGTAGGATTGAATTTCCCAATCTGCATTAGAAAAGACTCATCATATGACTGACTTCAGCCAATGAAATGTAAGTAGAAGCGACATACATCACCTCTAGATGAACGTAAGAGCCAGTTCAGGATTTGTTACCTTTCCTTTCCCTTATGGTGACCATGATGTTCCAGATGATGGAGGCTCTATTCGTTTTTTGTTCCTGAGTGATGTGATGTGGGGATGAGTCTCTAGCGGATTTGCAGCCTATGTTGTTTTAAGTGACTGAGATTTGGGGTTTGTTTGTTATAAATCCCATCCTGACTGATATGCTTTTAATTCTTTATTTATATATATTTTAAAATGCTGCTTCTATTTTCTGATTATCATGTATTCATTATGAGGAATTTTGAAAATACATAAAAATATCAGAAATAAACATGCACTGAAATCACCTAGATAAAAATAATTTCTGTTAATATTTTGATATATTTTGTTTTTCTCTCTTCCTCTCATATATATGAAATTTTAAAAACTAAGATCACATTATATATGCAATATTATTGCTTTTGGTTTTTATTATATCAATAGTCTTTAAAATATATAAATTTATTATGCAGTATTAGTGAAGGAATGTTATAATCTGTTTTTACACTTATATTCTATTTATATTATATATTTAACAACAAATAGTTTATTTTTGTACTATTTCTTGTTGTAAACAACATCCCAGTGACATATTTGCTCACATTGCTGCTTATGTCCTTAGGGTAGAACCTAGAGGGGGAATTACTGAGGCAAGAAGTAAGAATATATTTAAGACTTTTGGCTGCATATTGCAAAATTGCCCAGGAGAAAAGTTGTATCAATCAGCACTGTAGCAGCAAGCGATGGCCCACCTTGCCACCTCATTCGACTGTTAGAATTTGAATTCCTTTTAATCTCTGCTAATTTGATAGGTGAAAATGCTATCTTGTTGTTTTATATTTGCATTTCTTTGATTACAAGTGATGTCGAACATTTATTTCATATGTTTATGAGTCATTTGCATTTTTTTTCTCCTGGGAATTGTCTAAGCAGATTCTCGAGCCCCCCAAACACCACACTGTTGAACAGAAAGCAGCACAGGAAGCCAGCAGCACGGCTCTGTTACCAGGGAGCCTCAGCACGTGTTTTTGAAGTGTGAGTGGGGAACAGGATTCTCTTATTCCCTCTCATCTTCCTTGTTTTGATTATTTTCTCTCCAGTCATCTTCCTCCACAGCCTATGTCTCCCTCCAGCCTTGGTCTCACTCCAAGCATTTCATTGCACGGGGCAGCAATCATGACTGAACCTGAGATTTTGGAGAGAGAGAGAGAGAGAGAGAAAGAGAGAAGGACAAATGAGATCAAAGTTAGTTTTAGGGGAATAGCATTAATGTGAAAAAACCCCAAAAGTGCCTTCCTTATGAAAATCCCTCCCTATCACCTGATAAGTTCCCAGGACCATGACCAAAAGGCAGTGGGCACATCTCTTCTGCTGGGGTCAGTGATTAAGAGGCTGCTTCTCTGGCATTAGGTTTGAATCTACCATCCCTGGTGATAAAGCTTAAATTACTCTTCCCAGAAGCGTTCTTATTTATTTCATAGACGTTACATTACCCCAGATTGTCTATTTGGTGCTTTTAAGAAAGGAGAAGAAAGAATCTAAATTTCCCCAAAGTGAGTGTTAATTTTTAGCTAGTGTGAGATAAAAGACAGATTGAAATGGAGCCAGAGGGACCTGCCCTTCACCCTCCATCTTCATTGGAGTTGGAAGCTCACATTGGTATGTCAGACAGCAGCTGGCAGGCTCTTTTATCATCATTAATTGTCCGCTGAGTTGTCACAAGGAGAGAGTAGAATTCAGGTTTAATTACATCTGTATCATCTCTGATAAAGTTCAGGAAATTCTGGTAGTACAAAACAGGCATGCGCCAGCGATGTGCCAAGGATACTCCATGAGGCAGAAGCCATGTGTATCCTTGAGGGGAAAAGGTGAATTAACTGAATTCCGAGGGGAGTAAGGCTTATCCAGGCTGGGCAACTCTCGTGAGATATGGTGATAGGGACGAGGGGGAGGGCAAGCTGTGAGTGGCATTGAGTTAGCCAAGGGTAATTTGGTTTATTTGGGGCAGGTGTAGTGGGCTTCACAGGGAGCAAGGAAATTTGCTTGTTTTTATGGACAATAGCAAACTGCCAGACAGGGAGCAAAGAAATACATTTGGTTTTAGATAAAGCAATAGCACTCCTACTCCCATTTCCTTTATGAAATAGGTCCCTGGATGGTCTCCGATTTACTTCTGGAAATATTGGTGCAGAGTGAGGCTTCAGTGACAGTGAAGCTGGCTTTGGCTAAAATGGGAACTAAAGTGCAGCTTGATGGGATTGGCAAGGGGCAGGTGGCATGGGAGCCGAGTGTGGCAGTAGCTCATTGTTGCAGGAAATAAGGCAGCAAATGCTGAGAGCCCACACCACTACACTTAGGACAATGTCCCTTCTGCCTAGCTTAGTCCACAGGTCTCATTCTGATCTGTTCTCAAGCCCCAGGGACCCCCCTGGTCTGCTTCTGGTCCTCTCCTTATTGACTCACATATGAACTTTGTAGCTCAGAACAAAGCTTTGGCTCCTGCTCATTTCCCTCAGTTGCAGCATGGATCTTGTGCTTAAGAATGTTAGCCACTTGGTTTCATCTTAGCTCACTTCCTGAAAGAAAATCTGAGGCCATTTCATGAGCTCTCTCTTGTGGAATTAAGTTTTTTCAAAGAATTGTATAGATTGGCCATCTGGCCCTCTGCTTTTCGAAAGGATAATTTCAGTGCTACTCCCATATCTTAGGAAGAGCAATTTATTTTAGTCCTTAGGCCCTCTTTCAGCATTTAGAGAAAAAAAAAGTAGATCACATAAATGCAACCTGAAAGATCCAAAAATAATGATTGTATATGTGTGTGTCTCTGTGTACTACACAAAATAAAAGGGTTTTGCACACATTCTGAGTCTCTAGTAAGAGGAAAGTCTTCCAAATCTAAGGTTTGTGGTGTTTTATGTTAGGTTTCTCATTCAAACCACAAAATTAGTCTTTGCTCTGATTTTTATAGCCAGGAACAGAACTTACAGGGGTAAGTTTGGAAAAACAAGTAATTCAAATTCAGAACTCTCAGAGTTTAAAATACATTGACTAAGATACATAAGAGGATTAACATTGAATGTATATATGTATATATGTCAAAGTTTACATGTGATTGCAAGTTTCTTGAAGCCAGAAGTCCTATATTCGTACTTCTATCCCGTAACGCCAGGCACAGGGAGATGTTCAATAAATACGTACTGAATATGTAAAGTATGTATGAATGTGTTCAACAGCTTTTGCAGTTACCATATGCTCTGATGGGCTAATCATGTTAGTTGAGGTATGAGCAGAATAGATGCTGAGCACCAAAATAGGAGTTGTGGCTGAGCTCATCCCAGGTCATGGAGCCCAGCAGAGCTATCCCCAAGATTGGAGAATACGGGTGCCTGCCTGGGTCCCAGGGGTAGGCCTTGGTGCTGCAGGAGCTGGTACCTGAGCGTAACTCAATTGGGCTCTCCTACCAAGAAGAAGGATATATACATACACATAACCAAGGAGGGAAGTCAGGTAGTTACTTGTATTTGCCTCCTACTGCCTCTCTAAGTCCACACTCTGTGGGACTAATTTTTCTTCTTTCACCCAGTGAAATACAGACATGCTCTATGACCTTGCTGTCCAAGCCAGAGTAACTCAAATGGTTCTTCCATCACTTCAAGGCACCCACATCATCTCAGGATGGAAATCAGTATAATCTGACCCCATGTGTTATAGTTAAAACTCAAATTTTGGGAGCGCTTGGGTGGCTCAGTTGGTTAAGTGTCTGCCTTCAGCTCAGGTTATGATCCCAGGGTCCTGGGATTGAGCCCCATGTCAGGCTCCCCAGTCACCAGGGAGTCTTCTTGTCCCTCTGCCCTTTCCCTTGTTCATGCACTCTCTCTCTCTTAAATACATACACACATATATACATAAAATATTTAAAAAAACAAAACCAAACCCTCAAATTTTAAGATAAAAAAACTTTCCCTTTCTCTCACCTCAGGCTTATTCCAGGCAGGAGGCTCTGATCAGGGAAAAGGAGTTTCTCAGATTCCTCTCTCTCCTGTCCTCTCCTTGGCACTTCTAAACCTCTTTCCACTTTTGGCTAACTCATGGGTTCTGATGAAGGAGATCATGCATCCTGGTTTACTCAGTCTGGTCCCAGTTGCTTGTTGCCTGGGTATAGTTGTTAATAGTTTCCCTTTGTATCATCATTTTTCCAGAGAATTAGAACCAATGGGATACATATTTATACATATATCTACATTATACACACATACACACATGTGTATATCATACTTATCTCTTAATCTTGGAATCTTAACACACTTGATGTGAGTGAAGGGATTAAGGGTCAAATAGTTTTTGTTTCCCTCCTTTGAAATTTGACACCATAGCAAAATGATATCTGTTTCAAGACTTTAGCCTAAAGCCCCATTTTCATATTTTATACACACACACACAGAAATGGACATACTGGGTGTACATTTATCCACAAATATTATCAGTCTGTAGAACTCCCAGTAACAAAAAACGAGTAGGGGATTGTGCCTCACACTGCTTTTCTTTGTTTTTCCTTTAATTCTGTCCTGGGTGTGAATTGTGATGTCATTTTACCTGTAGGCGTGCATGCATGCGCATGCATGCATGTGTGTTTGGAGGTGGTGGGGAGAGAGGGGCAAAGTATGACTCTCCAGACGGTGGTTAGGCTGCACCCTTATATTCGTCTGAGTTCAACCCTGGGTCTCACATCAGACAGGCTGTCTGGATGCTCTTTAAACTAAGCAGCAGGATGGATGCTACTGCTGGCATTACACTTTGCTACAAAGACATTGAAAACAAGGCCTGAGGCAATTAGGACATCAAATAATCCTACTGCTCTTATAATACCTAAATATTAAATATTTAAAAGGTAAGCAGGCTTGAAATTTGTAATGGAGAGAAAATTTCCCTTTAAGTCATTAAGGAGCGTGAGTAGCCCCAAGCCTTTGAAAAATAGTTGGAAAAGTTTGAAGAATTCCTAACTCAAAAAGAACCTCACTTATATTCATAAATATGTAGAGCTTAGAGTAATAAAATAAGGGCCAATTCAGAGGTACATTTAGGAAGCTGACCAGATCATAATTAAAGTAACTGGCGTCATAGCCAATTTGGAATTCTGTCTCCAGGAAAATGGTTACTATGTGATAGTCACAGACAAACCCAAGAAAATGAGCATACAAAACTCAAGGAAGAAAATAAGCTGAGGTGGTTAGGAGAACAGGTTCTATAGTGAGAGTGAACAGATCCTAATCTGCCTAAATAACTTATGATCTAGGTGGCCTTGGAAATAAGTAGAACTTTTCTCTGCCTTCATTTTCTCATCTATAAATTGGGACCTATCTCATAGGGTGCTTGTGAGAATGCTAGCAGTGTCCTTGATACAAGGTGAATGCTCAGTAAATATTATAAAATCTGGTAATAATATATATATTTTTTCTCCTGGAGGCCCCAGGAGTCTGATACAAAGAATGAGCATTTCAAATAAAGAGAAGCTGTAAGGTAAGACTAGTGGATCCAAGCTAGTAACAGATAGTAGTTCAGATTTTCTATTGAGTAGATTTGATTATGTAATCACAAAAATAAAAAACTCAGTTTCAGATATAAAAGAGGCAAAATTGTGGCAGAGAAAGTGTTTACTTTTACAAATAGAAAGAGGGACTTTTAGTTTATTCTACTTTTCAGTGTTTAGTTTACTAAATCTCTTTCTTCTCTAGAAGAGAGGAAAAAAGTCTATAAAATTTGTTTAATCTTCTAGGTTGTCTTATAATAGTTTATAGACATGCCCATTATAGATTCAATTATTGAGTTGTGAAGATGTGACCCATATTAGAATATTTGCTGTAATCAACAACCCCGACCTCTCATTGAAGGTTATATTAGCAGAATTTTCCTTCTGCCTCATGCTAGAACCTCCTGGAGATCAGGCATGTCTTCTGAGGGCTTTACTTCAGTGTTGATATGGGGACCTAAACTCATTTTGTCCTG
Organism: Canis lupus dingo; assembly: GCF_003254725.2. Lineage (NCBI taxonomy): Eukaryota > Metazoa > Chordata > Mammalia > Carnivora > Canidae > Canis > Canis lupus. Next base: position 21,526,289 of record NC_064249.1, read on the forward strand.
TGGTTCCCATGTTTCCTAGGACTTTTTGGATGTTCTCCACTGGAGTTTTAGCTTTCCTCAGCTGATTAACAAAGATATAGAATGTGGTTGATTGTGGGAGATATTTTATATCCATCTTCAAAGTGACAATTATTTTTCTCTTATTCCTTTGGCCAGAACCTGGTCACATGGCCCCAACCTAACTGCAAGGGAAGCTAGGAAATGTAGGTTTCCTGTATTCCCATGATGGGAAAAAAGGACTGGCAAGCATTTAGTTAGCCCCTGCCTCATGACTTTCGTTAATGTGAAATTAGTTTTTGTATTGGGTAAGGTTTTATAGGGTGGTTTGTAACAAGGGAAGTTCAGAGAACTTGGCCACTAAATGAAGGCAAGAGTCTTTTGTACTTCAAAATGTGAATATGCACATTAATATGAACAGCAGTGAGGACCTCTTCGAGTAGGATGGCTCCTGATCCACTGGGTAGGTGGAACTTGTTTTTGCTTCCTTAGATTAAGATGCTGAAGAAGTGGTGGTAACCTCATGCTTGCTAGATGTTCTCATAACAAAAAGACCCCTCCAGAGGATATTGAAACCGCTTTCATCTGGCTAATCTAATTCAACTTGATGTCAACTTGATATTGCCTATGTCTTCTCTAGAATTACCCTTCACATGCTTCAATTTTGCCTCTAGTCTGTCTGGATCATCAAAATGATTCCTGCCCTGCCCTCACTCACTCATTCATCCATCAAACAGCTATTGAGTGTCTACTATGAAAAGACAATAAGAATCATTTTTGGTTAATCTTCAGATAGTAAGGTGGCTTTATAAAGTGGCAGGAACTTTCAGTTCATCAAGCAAATATTCAATAACAATAATTTATAAAGGCACAAGACAATGTGCTAAAGGAATAATCATGCTATATGGCCATTGGCTTCTCATTTGAGTTATTAGCTCCATGAGAGGGTGGGCAAATATGATAGAGTGTTGATTAACTTTGAGAGGAAGAACTCAAGACTGCCCGCATAGAGTTTTCAAAAGCCATTTGGTCTATATGATGTATGGCTTGGTTCTATTTGGTCAAGGCTGGATTGTCTTGAACTTTAATATCTCAATTCCTTTGTTTCTCTACTTCAGTCAATGAGAAGCTGGACCAGGTAATCACTATAGCTCTTTGAGTTTATCATTTGGTTCTTTTTTTTTTCCATCTTGTACACTTAAGGAATAGCTTTCCTTACTTGTTCCCTGCCCTGGTGTGAGCCCAAGAAAAAGGAAAAGCAATTTAATTTTAATGTTATCTGAAGTCAGACATAATTAGGAAGACAAATCTACTGGAAAAAAAAATCTGCATTCCAAAGCCAAATACTGTGGTGTTGGCAGTCAGATCAAGCACCAACCTAATGCATTAACTGTGCTCTATGAGGCTTTCACTGAAGGTAATAGTTATGTTTCAAGAGGGCATGATGTGACCCATGGTATTTCCAAATTCTCAAGAGTAACAAGCCATGAAAAAATAGGATTTATTTGTATGCATGAGTTCTAAAAATCATCCTTTGATTTTTCATGGTAGGCAGAGTATCAGACTGAGGCAATGTTATCAAAGGGCCATCTAGAATGTTGTTCAAAATACTGATTTGTAAGCCCCTCCCTACACTTTATTAAGTTCAAATATCTGGGGTAGAACCTAATAATCTGAATTTCTAACAAAGTCCTCAGTTTGAGAGTTCATTAAAAGTTTGGCAACCATTAAACAAGTAGTCAAATCACAGAGCTTTCCTCATCTATAGATGGAGAATATTAACATTTACTCTGCTGTCACACAGAGCTGTTGTATAGGTTAAGAGGAAGTCAGGGACCTGGAGCCTCTCTTAGATGAAAATTTCCCTTCAAATATAAGCCTGTGTTGTTGTTGTCAGGGGCAAAAGCTGAGATAACCAGTCATCTTTTGCTTCTGTGTTTGGTATTCCCCTCCCCTCAGGAGTTTAGGTGCAGAATATCAGAATGTGATGCATTTATTCTGAACCCTTGCTTTAGTTGAGTTTATGTCAACTGCAGCAGCTCCAAAGTGCATGTGGAGTTAACTATAAGCAAAGTTCCATTTGTGCACTTACAGATTTTAAAGGGGACAAGCACAATGTTCTGTTGATCAGGGACACAAACAAAGCTATTAGCTCTAGGTCTAGGGAAAGGGAAAAAAATCACTTTTCATATTGTGCAACCAACCCTAAATCAGGTCAATCTCTCCTTCATTGCTGGCTAATATCCAAGTCACAGTGAAAAGCTGATGTTTTTGTTTAGAATGGATTTTTGCAGTGTTTATAAACCAAGACTCCTTGAAATTTTCATTAGGAGGATCATACAGTTCACCTCTTGTCCTGCCCTTTATCCTTTCTCCTGGAATAGTTGAGTGATTTTGAAAATTCTCACTAGTTTAATTGATTAGTAAGGAGAGTTATTTTTGAAAGTCACCTTCTGCAAAGCAGAACCAAGATTGACATACAGTCAAGATTCTATGACCTTGGTTTATGCAGCATAGGGAATGATGAGAACATGACCTTCATTACAGCTTTGAATGTGTGAGGAAGGGAAGGGAAGGGAAAGGAAGGGAAGGGAAGGAAGGGAAGGGAAGGGAAGGGAAGGGAAGGGAAGGGAAGGGAAGGGAAGGGAAGGGAAGGGAAGGGAAGGGAAGGGAAGGGAAGGGAAGGGAAGGGAAGGGAAGGGAAGGGAAGGGAAGGGAAGGGAAGGGAAGGGAAGGGAAGGGAAGGGAAGGGAATTATCATATATGAATTCAGTGCCAGTGCTTTGCTAGGCACATAAGACGTTATGTCATTGAATCCTAATAATTTATGAACCTGTGACATAGACATATACATTGGCAAGAAAACAGACTCAAAGTGGTTAACTTGTTAGTAGATGATAGAGCCAGGATTATTTCTGTGGGACAAAGCTACCCTAAAACTTGATAACTTACAAAGATAGTCATCTATTAATACCCTCAAGCCTATAGCCAGTATTTCTTGACAGGGTAGCTGGGCACTCCTGCTGCTCTGGTTCAGCTAATCTTGGTTGAGTTTGCTTATACATTTGCAGCCAGTTTGCCGGTTGGCTGGTGTGTGTGTGTGTGTGTGTGTGTGTGTGTGTGTGTGTGTGTCTGACTGGTGTCTGGCAGTTGGTTAACTATTGGTTAGGATATGGGAGTGTGGAAGACTCTATTTTCTAAAGAGGACCACCAGAATACATCCTGTCTCATGTGTTCTTTTTACAATGGGACATTGTAGTTTACTCTTCTATATCTCTTCCCCTTGAATCTGGGAAGAACTTTGTGACTGCTTTGACCAATCAAATAGGTCAGAAATAATACTGGGCTAATTTCCAGGCTTAGTCTTGAGAAACTGGGAGCTCCATTTTCTTCCCTTTATGACTGCTCTAGGAACCCACTTACAATGCTTGGAAGTCCAGCCAGCCATAAGGAGAGGCTATGGCTGGGTGTCCAACACATAGTCCCAGTTGAGGTCCCAAATGACAGCCAGCATCAGCCAGAAGCCATGTGAGTAAGTAACACTTAGCTGACTCCAGCTCCCAGATGAGTCACCCCCAGTCTTTGAGCTGCCCTAGCTAATGCTGTGTGAAGCAGAGATGAACAGCCTCTGCCAGGACCTGCCCAAAGTGCTCATTTGTAAGGAAAATGAATGATAATTGTTGTTTTAAGCCATTGAGTTTGAGGTGGCTTGTTATGCAGCAATAGATAACTGGAATAGAGTTATATAGTCACTCAGCAGGCTCAACAGGGCTTGTTTGCAGGGTAGCTAGCTTTCCTAGGTAGGGTAGCTTTCCTGCCAAAGTGCAAAAGGTCTCTTGTGGCCTAGGCTCTAAACTAGCTTACTGTCACTTCCACTGCATTAAGTTTTGGAAAGCACATGACAATGCCAGCCCAATTCAAGGGAAGGAGAAATAGACTGCCTCTGATGGGAGGAGCTAAAGTCACATTGGAAAGTGATTGGATAAAGGGAGAAATGAAGCCTTGTGACCATTTTTTGCACTCTACTGCATTGTGCAACCTCCTAAAGCCTGTGGACAATTCAGGCCAGTAAGAAAGGTGAAGTGATGCTTTAAATGCCCAAGAAATCTTAATGATTGTGTTTTACATAACAATATATAGACAATGGGGCCTGATTTTTGGCAAGTTTGGCCATATAGACTGTCACCTGCATGAAAAAAAGGAAAGAAAATAGCTATCACAAAGTGCATCCTTATACTTTTCTGAAAGCAGGGGAATGTTATCTCCCCCCAAGTCCCGTTGAAGTAGTGATGAATAAAGCTTGGAAGGAATGGGAACAATTTTATTCCTTTATGCTGCAGAATACATAGGGCATGTGTCAAAACCTGGTTTACATTCATTGATTTATTCGGGAAATATGCATTCAATGGCCCTGTCAAGAGGTTGAAGTGATGGTCTTAGGACTACTTTCAAGGCCCTTTCTGGGCCTAAGATCATGAATACCCACTTCTAAGATGGGTTACATTGGGGAGTACAGGAAGCCAGGTTCACTAGGGCAAACAGCGTATTTGGAGCTTTGGAGTAAGTTTCATGACTTCTGGTAGAGACCTGACCTGTGGAAAGGCTCCAGATAGTCACCAAGGGAATGGAAGAGGTGTCCTCTGGAATGGGGTATAGTCAGAGCAAAGCTTTCTTTTGATTTCTTCATACTAATTGAACCAGACCCACATCCATTTATTGCTACCCAAATCAACAAAATTTGGAAAAGTGTCTATTCATGTCTTCTGTCCATTTTTTAACTGGATTATTTGTTTTGGGGGTATTGAGTTTGATAAGTTCTTTATATATTTTGGATACTAACCCTTTATCAGAGATGTCATTTGCAAGTATTTTCTCCCATTCCATAGGCTACCTTTTAGTTTTGTTGATTGTTTCCTTTGCTGTGCAGAAGCTTTTTATCTTGATGAGGTCCCAATAGTTCATTTTTGCTTTTGTTTCCCTTTCCTCCAGAGATGTGTCTAGTAAGAAGTTGCTACAGCCAAGGTCACAGAGGTTGCCACCTGTCTTCTCCTCTAGGATTTTGATGGTTTCCTATCTTACATTTAGGTTTTTTATCCACTTTGAATTTATTTTTGTGTATGGTGTAAGAGAGTGGTCCAGTTTCATTCTTCTGCATGTGGCCTGTCCAGTTTCCCAATACCGTTTGCTGAAAAAACTGTCTTTTTTTCCATTGGATATTCTTTCCTGCTTTGTCGAAGATTAGTTTTCCAAAGAAGACAACCAGATGGCTATCAGACACATGAAAAGATGCTCAACATCACTTATCATCAGGGAAATACAAATCAAAACTACAATAAGATACCACCTCACACCTGTCAGAATGGCTGAAATGAATAATTCAGGAAACAACAGATGTTGGTGAGGATGCAGAGAAAGGGGAACCCTCTTACACTGTTGGGAATGCAAACTGGTGCAGCCTCTCTGGAAAATAGTATGGAGGTTCCTCAAAAAGTTAAAAATAGAACTACCCTATGACCCAGCAATTGTACTACTAGGACTTTATCCAAAGTACACAAAAATGCTGCTTTGCAGGGTCATATGCACCCCAATGTTTATAGCAGCACTATCAACGATAGCCAAATTATGGAAAGAGCCCAAATGTCCATCAATTGACGAATGGATGAGGAAGATGTGGTCTATATATACAGTGGAAGATTACTCAGTAATCAAAAGGAACGAAACCTTGCCATTTGCAACAGTGTGAGTGGAACTAGAGGGTATTATGCTGAGTGAAATGAGTCAGTCAGAGAAAGACAAATATCATATGATTTCACTCATGTGGAATTAAGAAATAAAACACATGAACATAGGGGAAAGGAAGGAACAATAAAGTAAAATAAAAACAGAGAGGGGGCAAACCGTAACACACTCTTTAAAAAAAGGTTTTACTTATTTACTTGAGAGAGAGACAGCACAGAGGGAGAGGGAGAAGCAGACCCCCACTGAGCAGGGAGCCAGATGTGGAGCTGGATCCCAGGACCGTGAGATCCTGACCTGAGCTGAAGGCAGACGCTTAACCTACTGAACCACCCAGGTGCCCCATGAGACTCTTAACTGTAGGGAACAAACTGAGGATTGCTGGAGGTAAGGTGGGTGGGGGATGGGCTAAATGGGTGATGGACATTAAGGATGGCACTTGTTGGGATGAGCACTGGGTATTATGTAAGTCCTGAATCACTAAATTCTACTCTTGAAACCAATACTACCCTATATGTCAACTAACTTGAATTTAAATTTAAAAAATCAGCAAATAGTTATCAAGCACCTTCTATGCTCCAGTCACTTTTGAGGGTGTTTAACATAGAGAACTGAGCCCTGATTCAGAGTTGTTCATAGTCTTGAAATCAGTTGGCAAACCAATTCTTACTATTCAATGTTCTCAATACTTGATCATGTCAAAGAGGGTGTGAACAGGAAGTGCTAAAGAGGGACACTGAATTTAGCCTGTGGGAATGAGAAAGTTTTCTGGAAACTCCAGGATGAGAAAGACTTATGTAGGGGAAGTGGGGAAAGGTACCTATAGACAGTGGTAATAACATATGCAAAGACCCAGAAGCAAGAGTAATATGTCTAGATGTGTAAGAGAGAAAGACAAGAAACAAATTCACAGAAGAAGGTAGGAGCCCAAGGGAAGGGACAAGATCAGGTTTTTGGTTTTAGGAATCAGGAATGTGGACAATGGATTCAAGGGAGAGAACTGGGAACTTTGATAGGTAATTGTGATAATTCAGGCCAGCAGAGGACTTCAGACATAGTCCTATTAGGACTGGACATTTAAAGACATTTATTGTTACTGGATTTGGATTAACTGGATGGAGGAGGCCAAGGTGATGCCTAGATCTGGAACAATGGGTGGCTGGTATAGCCATTGTCTGTCACAAGGAACAGAGGAGGACAGGCATGCTAGAGTTGGGACAATGATGAGTTTGGCTTAGAACATGCTATGTTGGAGGATTCTTGAGACATCTAGCCTGACAAAGTGTACCCTGAATACTTGAAGACTGTTTTCTGGGTTGTTTCAATTCCTATCTTCTCTCTCTCTCCTTGCCTGCTTTCATCCCTGCCTCTCCATCCTCCACAAAATCCAAATCTCTGAGCCACAATAGTGAAAAATGCATTTGAAACTGTCTCTATGTTCACATGGGGTATGGTGCATGTCTCTACCATCTCCGAGATGGCACTGTATTCTCCCTTGAAAGACCTGCATGTGTACAGTGAATCACCTTCATATTCATAAGTGACTGTACAGCCTCCAAGCACACCTCAACACACATCCTGGAGATTAGAGGCATGGGTTGGTCTGTAAACCACTCTGTATCTGCCTGTAAACCTGAAAGTTATTACATAGTTTTCTAGCTGCAGTGCAGGGAAATTTCCTTCTATTGCTTTATACATTTTATAACTTATAAATTGCAGCTCTAATGTGTATCTCTCAGCAGTCCTCTGATATCCGGGAGAAAGATGTGAATTCCATTTTATTGATGAAGAAATTGAGGCTGAGGAAGCACATGACTTAACCACTATGGTAGATCTGGAACACGCAGCCAGAACTGTTTCTCCAAGTCTGGTGTTGCCTCTGTCCCAGCACTTTGTCTTTCTTTGGGCAAGAACAGGCAAGAAACAGTGCACTCTATAGGGCCTGAAATTAGATCCTCTAGGTGAGCATGTTGTGATCTGACTTGGGTGACATCCGCCTCTCCTATCGAAGGGGGCCCTCTCCATTGAATCCCTGGTTGTTTCCCTGGTCAGAGGATGTGCCTGGCTGTTGCATTTGACTGTTGGGCCCTTTACTGTGATTTTCTCTCCAGAAAATCACTACAATTCTTTTGGGAGCACTAATTAAATAACATAACACAACATAACATAACATAACACAACATAACATAACATATTGCAATTATATTATAAATAACAATACATTAATTATATATACATATATAATTATATATGTATATATGTATATTTGTGTATATGTATGTATACAATAGCTTTCTGCTTTCATGCATAGGTACTATTTTTCCTTGCCACATATTTCTTTCCAGCTCAGTAGCTAGTGAAACTCAAGTACTGTCACTAAACTTCATGTCTGAACCTGACAAAGTGTATGTGCACCTTGGCAGCCCTTGACTTACAGCCTAGGGTGATGGGCAAGAGGAAAGGGTGGGCTGAAAATATCTTACTTTTCTTGGTTACTTGTTTGTTAAGCCTCTGCATGCCATCTGCCTGGCAGATAGGAGGCACTCACAAAGAGTTTCCAGGAGAGGGTATATTTTAAAATGATATGTTATAAACATTTGCTGGTAAACCCCATGTCCTTGGTGAAATTATGGGAATGGTATTCCTCAGTAACCAGTCTCTTATGGCAGCAAGGTAGGGGAGGCTAATGAAAATATAATTTAGAGGACTTTAGTGATTGTAATATGAGATAATATATGTTTAGAAAACATGGTTTAGAAAAAAAATGTATGTTTAGAAAAAATGTTTCTCAAGAGGCATTCTTTGAATAACTGATGAATCATAGTAAAGTCATTTGAAAAATACAACACAAATTCCAGCATGAATAAGTGGGCATATTTTCATGACAATAAGTGCCATTATTCGTATTCATTCTGGGGCAAGAAACTCTACATATTAAGAAATTGTCAAGTGATGGTGGTTTCCTGGTCTATATTTCCAGTGGCTCCCTCAGAGTGCTGGAGGTTGAGCATCACTTGGCAGGTGGGTGGCTGCTGAACCAGGATTCAATAAGCCAACATCTCAGCCTTCCTTAGGCCACAGGCCTGCTTTATGATCTTATCCCAATTTCTCATTAGTCCACTCTTTCAAGTAGGGATGTCATTGGGATACTTGAGACCAGCCTGGAGGAGAGATATGAGTGAGAGGCATGGCAGCTTCAAAGCCCAGAAAATGCTGTCCAAGAAGAGCCCTAGGGGTGGAAGACGCACAGAGAAGCCAGTGGATTCCTGAAGCCCTTTGGGTTTTTATGGCCTGGGCAGCAGCAGGTGACAGGCCTGTGGTTCTTCACAGCCCATGGCCCATGCTCAGGAGCTCCTGCTCTAGTCTTTTGATATTCCAAACCATACGCTCTCTTTAGCTTGGTCTGAATCAATTGAGAAATCATTCCTTTGTTGAGAAGCATGTGGCATTGTGAGAAGAGCCCAAACTAGCATCTGAAGTCTCTAGGTGCAGCCCTTTTGTTGACTGAGTGACATTGAACAAGCCAGTTTAACTGTTCAGTGGAGCTGGATGAGGGTGAGGATGAGGGAAAACCCTCACCTCTGTCCCCAGGCTCTAGAGCAGAGCTTGCTTTCTGACTTCCCCTGGGCAATCCCCTTCCCTGCCCCAGTCCCCGTCACACTCTCACTGCTGGACTTCCCTTGACAGTTCCTTGAGGAACGGCTCATTCTTGTCCCCTTGACAAAGAGGATCACTGAGCTCTGTGAATGCACTGTAGCACACCCTGCCAGCCTGCTCCAGATACTCGCAAATGTGGATGCTTTTATTCATTCCCTCCCATTCCTTCCCCAGGCTCAGCATGGAGCAATAGAGAGGGGGATGTTTGGTGCCCAGATAGAAGCCTTTTGGCCAAGCTACAGCAGGTTTTAATAATAATGATGATAAAAATGTCAAAATAGATACTAACTGCAGAGTATCTGCTATGTCTAGGTGCTTTCCCTTATCATGTCGTTGAATTCTTAACCTAATCCTTTTGGATTCCAAGATCATGTTTGTTCCACTAAACGTTGACCAAACATGGCGGCCTGATCATCCTGCCTTCCTTATGCACCATTTACTCTTAAGGATTCCCCAGTCTTGGAGTTTCAGATCATTTATTCATTTGGAATCAGTTAAAGAGCCACAAGACAATTAGTCTCATCACCTGATAGTCACACCTGGTTTCCTTTTTACATCAATCAACATCTCACAGCCCAGTCCCATGGGCACAATTTCTGGAATCTAGTCTATCCCAGACACCCCTAAACCCTTTGGTGTCAGTGTTTGGTACAGAGCACCAGTGCATCTGTGCAGCTGCAGGCAACTTCCTGTGGGGTGTGTGTTATCCAGGTGGAGGGCTTTTCATGACAATGGGAGCTTGGAAGGATATGTGTGTGGGGGATCAAGGGCTCCTCTAGGAATAGCATCTTTTCAAAGACAGTCTGTGTTCTGAGCACAGACTGTGATAAATGTCATAGCTTAAAAAGGGGGAGCTTGAGGTGTCAGCTGGCAGAGGACCCATGTCTCTATTTGCTCCATTCTTTGAAGAAGGGGTGGAGGAAGGAGAAGAGAGGGATGGAGAGTTTGAATGTGGTGGCTACCAGACACTGTAGTTAGTCCCACAAAAACATACTAGACTGTTTTTGTTGTCAGAGAGTTGTAGTGTGATGCCACGGTCTCTACACACACTCACATACACACTTTCTGCTGGTTCAGCCATCCTCCAGAAAGCAAGGTGGAGGGCTTGCTTCCCCAAATTGCCTGCTCTCCCTTCTCATCTTTAGATGTACAGATGCCGCAGACCTTCTTCTCCAGATTTCTCCTAGTGCTTATTTCTGTCCTGGTCCTGTGCCATCCCTGACTTTTCTCCCCTTTGCTTTGAAGAGTGGGGACCCTGCTTTGTAGGATAACAAATAGAAGTGTCAAACACATCAGCGCTGCCGCCTGCAAAGATAAATGGGGCGACACGTGGAGCAACCTCTGTGGATCCTGGGGCCCCAGCAGGAGCTGACATTGTGACAGATGGGGGGACAAGTGGCGCTGACACAATCGGGTCATGTGAATGTCGAGGGGGTGAGGGTGGTGTCTCCTCCTCTGTTGGCTCCCCCTCCCTCTCTACCACGTCCATAGTAGGTTGCTGAAGATCATAAAGAGATAGCAGGCAGGTCACTGCTCCTCACCGGGCCTTATGAATCTTTCCTGTCAGCGGCACAGGGCAAAGAAGCAGGCTGTCTGCAGAGCCTCCTGCTATCTCAGCAGTGACAACTGAGTTACCTTGCAAAGAAAGTCGGTCCTAGGCAAAGACCTAGGCAACGTTTGTCCTTAACATTCAACGTCATCTTTTTCCAGGCCTGCCCTGTTTGATTACATTTTCTTGTCAGTCCTTCCATATACCCAGGAGGCTCACCTCATCTCTGGCTCTCACCCAGCAACCCCTCCTGGGTCTTGCCAATCAGCCCAGGCAATGGATCTTTCCATTTCTTCCTCTTAAATTCTAGGTGGTAATTGTTCACTTTCAATTTCCTTCTTCATTCTGCCTGGAGAAAAGTTTTCCTTTACTCATAGGTGCTCTTCTGAGCTGAAATCTTCTCTGGGTCTCTGCCTTCAATACCCATTGCTGAGGGGCCACCTGGGACCCAAACAGTCAATTCAACCCATTAAACATGTAGTGAGAATCTACTTTCTGTAGAGCAATATGCCAACTGCTTTGGGGTGGGGGTGGGGGGAGACAGAGGAATGGCTGCAAAGATGAATAAGCCATGGCTTGTCACATTTGAGGAATCACGACTCAAGGCCAGCCATGAACAAGAGGTGAAGGGGTATAGTAAGAACAGGAGGAGGATGAATCTTGACTTGAGAGGAACAAGGACATCACTGAGAGGAGCTGGTGGAATTTGGCAGGGCCTTGAAGGCTCAAGAGGATCCGAACAGGTGGAAATGGCAGACAAAAGACTCTAGAGGGAAGAATAGGAACTCAGCCAGTTGAAAGGTGCGGGGTGTTCTGGGGTCTAGATGCGGCCAGATTTGACTGTGTGTGATGTGGAGTGTGGAGGGAGAGGAAAAAGAAGAGCTAGAGAAAGTTTGGTTGGGAGAAAAGACTGGGCACAGTGTTAGGGGTTTGAATTTCATTTCATGTTCAACTTTGGGTTGGGGGACAGAATGCTACCTCACATTCCATTTTGTCTCTCATTGTAGGATTCTCAAGGGAATTAGATACTGCTCTTAGAGATGAGTAGGGAAATAATCACACAGTTCTCTTGGACACTTCAAAAAAATTGGGGGTGATGAGCAGTAGGGAAAGATAGGACAGGAGGGAGGAGCCAGTGGAGCGCCTCTGAGTGGAATGAATGGGCTTGTATCAGCTACTTAAATTCTTTCAGTCCAGTTTCACTGTCGTAAATAGGGATCGCATTTAACACCTGGCGTAACAGGGGGATAATAATACTTCCCCATAGGCTGCTGTGAGGGAGGCTCCTTTGAGAAAATGCATGTGGAGTGTTTAGCATAGTGTATCTCAATGCCTGGTGGCTATTATCGTGATTATTCATCCCCCTGCCTCCTGATCGGATTTAGTAGGCAAAGAGCATTCAGATACTGGGAGTGGACAGCTGTATGGAAGAAGAGCCTGGTTTGTCCACAGGAATGATGCTGCAGAGGGATGCTCAAAGTCTAGATGAGGAGGAGACTTAACAAGATCAATACCACTTTTGGAAAAGATTATATGCTATACTAGGCAGCAAATAGACCATTGAAACTGGATTTGAAAGCATTTATGGAGTCCATTAGAGATGGTTAAACATACCAACACAGAGAAAAATAAATAGTGGATATGCATGTGCATACACATACGCAGCCCACTAGCACTCTTTTTCTTTGTGTCTTTCTGTCCCTTCCTGCCTCTCCATTTTCAGGTTTAGGGAAGTAGGACTGATCAAGTAACCTCTTCTAAGAAAAGTACTACATGGCATTATGGCTGCACAGATCCAACTATTTAGTGTGTGAAATTTCAGGAGCTGAATAGGAAGCGATGCTTCAATTTATAGTGGGAAGTGGATGAGTTCTCTCTGATTAATAGGCTGATGGGTTTTCCAGGAATAACTTAGACCTTTTGGTTAGCTTTTTAAAGTTACTGGCGAGCAATTTAGTGCACTAGAGCGGTAATTTCATGTTCTCTGGTGGCTTGAAATAATTAGATTATTTTGCGGAATGAATAAATGAGAAGTTAACTCACTGGCATGGATCAGTGTGGTAACATGATTTATTTCTTGCAAAGGTGAATGCTCTAGGGTCTTGACCCTACAAATAATTGTTTTGACTTCCTCCCCTTTCTCATTTGTAATATGTTTTGGGTCATTTTGTGGGGGAGGTTGTCCAGTGGAGTGGGAAGAACATATGGACTTTGGGATCAGCCAAATCTTGATTCAGTTTGTACTGAGTGTACGACCTTGGGCAAATCACTTAACATGCCAGACTCCACTTCCTAATCAGCGGTAATAATACTTACCTTATAGGAGAGGTGCATGAATTAAGTTTGTTACTAAAAGGAGAGCACCTAATGCAGCTCCTAGCCTACATTAGAAACCCGAGCGAAGATTAGATTCCTTTTAGTTTCCCTCCCCACCATATTATTTTAAAATGATTAATGTTCATACCAAGGATAAACATTCAGTGGATTAATTAATTACGGTTTTACTCATTTGTTAGGTTAGAATAAGCCTCTGCTTTGATAAAGTACTTTAATGGAAATGTTTACTGAGCCCAGGTTTTTGGGTGAAATGAAGGTGCTTGGCCCAACCCAAGGCAAAACCTCTAACTTCAAACTAACCAAAGATGATCTTAATATAGAGAGTTCGAACAGAATCTTTGTTAGGGAATTGGCTTTGTATTGTCTTCTGTTATGGCATCATATACAACGGACATTGTACAGCCCTTAGATAAAGTACAGAAATGAAAAAAAAAATCAATACTCAAATTGCATTTGGAGGTTATAGGGCCATTAGTGTTTTGGTCAGTTGCTGATAGAAGCAGACTTTGCTTTTCACAAGTCTGCTGGTTTGTGATACTAGCAGACTACCCAGCCACAATAGGCCCAAATTAATTCAGCAGAATAGGATGGGGATATGTGTTCTTAGTTCCTGCTGGACCATCACAGCTTTGGAATTCTTATTACGATTTATTCCAAGCCTCGAATCTGTATATCACTTATCTGCTGAATTGAACAAATTGAAAGTGATCACATTTAGGAACTATTGGTGGGAGGTTGGTGCTTCCTCCACTTTAATAACATCTTGAGAGCTAACGGGGTTCACTGATGTTCCTCAAATTTATCCTACTTTCCTCTGCACAAATGAACGCAGCTGGAGGTCGAGTTTATTGACGTTTAAATGAGTATATTTGGCTTGCTGTAGTGTCTATCTAAATGAACACTGCTTTGGCACATTGAAACTTAATGATTTACTCTGCATCCAGGTGAGAGATGGGGATGTTGTGGCATTCAGTCAGGGATGAGGACATATGGAACACATGTCTTCCAGCCAAGAATAGTTACAAATTGAATTAATTTCTGAAATATATCATACATGGTTATTTTGATATTAAGATAAGGGAACTTTAGGAATATTTTACTGAGTAAAATAATAGCTGGGGGCGGGGTGGGGGGAATTAGGAGGAATGTCCAGGTGAGACTACTTACATATTACTTTCCTACATTTTCCTACAACTTCATGTTTCCCTTCAGGGGACAAAAGATGTAACCCATTTGCTGGCTGAACTTAGAGTTTCTGAGGTAAAACCATGGACACCAAAGTTCACTGCCTGTAAATACCAGGGATCAGTTACAACAGAACTCCTTCCCTGGATCCACATGCTCTCCAGTCACTGTCTCATTTCTCTGATAGTCTTCTTACACAAACTTTTCAAAAGAATTGTCTACATGCATTGTTAACAATTCAGCTAATAAGCCAGTTAAGCTCTCTTAACTTTCCAATCTCTCTTTTCCAATCCACTCAAGTCAAACCTTTGCTTCTACTAATTGATTGAACTCAATTTTGCCAAGATTACTGGTGACCTCCCAGTTACCAAATCCAGTGGTGTCTCTTCATTATCACTTTGTTTGAGGCCTCGACATCTTGGAACAATGTTGGCCATTTCCTCCCTCTTGAAACACTCTCCTTTCTTGGCTTCCTTGAAAATTCTCTTATCCTGACTCCTTTTTTTTTTTTTTTTAAAAGATTTTATTCATTTATTTGAGGGAGAGAGAGAAGGAGCAAGCACAAGCACACAGACAGGGGAAGGGGCAGAAGGAGAGGGAGAAGCCAACTCCTTGCTGAACAGGGAGCCCAACAACGTGGGGCTCCACCCCAGGACCCTGGGATCACGACCAAAGCTGAGAGCAGATACTCAGTGGACAGAATCACCCAGGTGCTTCTTTTTTCCTGACTCTTCTCTGACCTCACTGACCATGACCCCCAGTCTCCTTGGCTGGCTTTTTCTCTTTCACCCAACCCCTAAATATTGAGATTCTTTAGAGCTTAGATTTGTTTCTTCTCCATTTCTCTCCAAAGTCTTGTCCTGGCTGATCTTCTCAAGTCCCATGTATTTAAATATGTTTACACTGATGTCCACAATATTTATCTTTTATCTTACCTCTCCTCTGCGTTCTAGACTTATAAATCCAATCATCTACTTGACATGGCTATTTATAGACATTTCAAACCGAGTGAGACCAGAAAGGTGCTCTTGCTGCCTTTTCCCCAACTCTTCACATCATATCCATCAATAAGTCCTGTCACTCCAAATTCTATAATGTATGTTTCAATGTCCATTGCCACTTCTAGTGTTAGCCTAGATTGTCATCTTCACCTGGGCTAATGCAGCCACCTCCTAATTGGCCTTTCTTCTTCCAGTCTTCCTGTATATTACTGTCCACTCTACACACAGTAGCAACTTTACTACTTAAAAACCTCCAAATTTTTGCCCTGCCTCTAGGATAAAATCCAAGTTCCTACTGTGTGTCCTGGACTTTGCTTGCTCTGACTCTTACCTCTCCATTTTCTTTCTTACCATGTTTTCCTCTTTATTCACCATGATTCAGTCATACCAGACTTCTTTTAATCCCTTGAACATATCATACTCCCTTACACATCAAGGATTTTGCACATGCTGTCCCCTTTGCCAGGAATGGTAATTTACATCACTAACTTAATGGCATTTATTATGAGCCTAGCCAGTTCTAAGTGCTTTTCATGGATTAACACATTAAATTCTCCTATCGCCCACACAAGATAGGAACTGTTATTCTTTTATTTAACAGGTGAGGAAATTGACTCACATATACTCATCTGAATGCTCTTTCCCCCTTTTCCTGTAATAACTTCCTCCTTTTTTTTTTTCTTTTTCGGTATTAGCTAAAATATCACTCTTCAAGGATACTTTCCTTGATTTCCCTACCTAAAGTGCTAATTTCATACTCAGTCCCTTGTTTTGGCTTTTATAGCATCAATTATAACTTGCAATTTCTTTGTTCACTTGTGCTTTGTCTGCATGAACTGGAATTATGTCTTTCTACTCACTGCTATATCTCCATAGCTCAGAACAGCACCTGACTCTTAAATCTTTGTTGAATAGATTAATGATGGAACGAATGACCAGCTTTCATGGAACTTAGTCAAGGAAAGGGAAAGGGGTGGGAGGGTATGTTGTATGGAGACACTAAATGAATTGTACACGTGGTACCCTGGTCTACACAACTTGTTCCATTTCATTCTATTCTTCCTGAAACACAACAAAACAAGCCAATAAAAATGAGTGAAAAAGAGCTTACGGGCAAGGCAGGTTACTCATATATATTTCTCTGATCATGGCATAAGCCCTGAAGTAACAAATACCCAGCAGGTACACAGTCAGTGGGAGACTTGGCATATACACAAATGTGGAGCCAGGAATCAAGGTTGAAGGGCTGACTATAGCAGCCTGTCTAGGGTAGAGGGTTTGAACATGATGCAGTGATAGATAACTTCAGGAAATTAGGTTGTGGCTCTGAATGCTGGCCTAGAGAGTGTGGATGTGAGTCATTGAAGGTGAAAAGCCACTGGAAACCTTTGTACAAGTAGTTTTGGAATTACTGAGAATCATGAAACCCTCAATATATTACAGATATTAAATCTGTGGTCTAAAGGCCTTGCTGTTATGCCCTAAGCTTGTATTGAGGGAAGTTACAAGAAATGTATTTTCTCCATGCTATTTACTGTCCACCTCTATGAGGACCCACAGTTTTAGTGCCAGTGCCATGGGTTTCTATGTTAAATAAAGTTAGCATATATTTTCTTGTAGCTAATTGTGTTTTTGCCTTTGCTAGGACTAAAAGGAACCTGGACCTCAATTTTAAATGATTTAGATAATTATGCAGTTCTTTTGGTCTTGCATTTTTGTCTACTGTCCTCTA
This sequence comes from Canis lupus dingo, assembly GCF_003254725.2. NCBI lineage: Eukaryota > Metazoa > Chordata > Mammalia > Carnivora > Canidae > Canis > Canis lupus. The sequence continues at coordinate 21,543,483 of NC_064249.1, forward strand.
TAACTTCATATTACTGCTAGATGTTGATTATTTCTTTATTTTAATGGCACTTTTTTATTTGTATTTTATTATGACATATTTTGCATATTTTTATAATCTCTCAAGTATCCTTTCAGGTACAGAATTACTCTTTAATAATATATACACAAACAAAGGTTTCATAGACTTATACACGTTTTTTGGGTATATTATTTTTGTTTTCATTGGTGTAAAGGTGACATTTATTTATTTGACATGGGATAGGTGTATAGGTAATTGATTGTACCTTTTCCTTTAAAACAACTTCCTTTATCCTTGTAAGTCATTTGGTCCTCAAGAGAATGAAACAGGATTAATGGAGGAGAAACACTGGTATAGCAATGACCCTGCCTTAAATTTCATGGGGCCTGATGTAAAGAGTATTAAATGTTCCTGGGGAGTTGCTGTCCAACCTTAAAAAAAATAATTAATTTGGGGGAAGGCCATGTTCCATCTTCACTCTCTACATCCCGAATGGGCATGTGTTCAGAGGTTTGACATACCCAGGTCCCTTAGCATTTTTCCTTTTAACTTTCCAATTTCCCTCCGCCCTCCACCCCCATTTAAAGGGAAGATTAAGTTGTCTTCAGAACAGTGGTTCTCTAAGTGTGGTCTAGGGATCCTTGAGATGTCCTTAACACCACTTAGTGGGTCTCTGAAATTGAAACTGTGTTCAAAACAATATTAAGACATTATTTACTATTTTTACTTTCCATATTCTCACAGTGTACAGGGGAAATTTGCAAAGGTTACAGGACATGTGATATCACAAGAGATTCAATATATGAACCAGACATGAGAATCTAGTTATTTTTTTCAAGCTGGGTATTAAAGATATTTGAAAAAAATGTAAAGCAATGCTATTCTTTTCCCTAAAATTATTTTTCTCTGAAAAATGTAATCTTTTAAAAAAGAAAAATGCTGTTTAAGTTCCATGTAGTGGGTTTATTCTAGATTTATTTATTTATTTATAAATGATTTTGTTTATTAATTTATGAGAGACACCCAGAGAGAGGCAGAGACATAGGCAGAGGGAGAAGCAGCCTCCCTGTAGGGAGCCTGATGCAAGACTTGATCCTGGGATGCTGGGATCATGACCCAAACCAAAGGTGGACACTCAACCATTGAGCCACCCAGGTACCCCTATTCTAGTTATATGAATAAATAAATAAACATTTTTATTTTTATTTTTTTATTTTTTTTTAATTTTTATTTATTTATGATAGTCACAGAGAGAAAGAGAGAGAGAGAGGCAGAGACATAGGCAGAGGGAGAAGCAGGCTCCATGCACCGGGAGCCTGATGTGGGATTCGATCCCGGGTCTCCAGGATCGCGCCCTGGGCCAAAGGCAGGCGCTAAACCGCTGCGCCACCCAGGGATCCCTAAATAAACATTTTTAATTTCAAATATGGTAAATATTATTAGTATTAACAGTTATTATGGAAAATTAAAAAAAAACCTGCATTAAAGAAAAGCATACCAGTAGAAAATTTCCTTTGTGAAAGAGAGGATGATGGAAGAACTAAAGACATAGAATACAAAAGTGGTATTGGCAAGGAAGTTAGAATTGTGAAGGGCTCACATTAGACCAGGGCTCTTGGAGTGCAGAAGCTGTGACCTGCTCAAGCCATCTTTCTCCTTTGCAGTGTGCGGCGCACAGGAAGAGCTCAACAGAATTTGGATATTGAATGAGCAGATGAATGAATGATAAAACACAATTTATCCTGGTGAAAAGTGTATTTGACATGGCATACCAGGTTTAATTAGGGCCACTCCTGCCATCAGCAATAAGGCTGAGTGTTCATTCATTCATTCATTCAGGTTTTAATTCATCCATTTATTCAATAGTTATTTATTGAGTACCTATTATGTGCCAGCTGCTATATATAAGTCCCATTATGTCTTCGATTTTCACATCTCTAAAAAGGAAGCTCAAATAATCTGTGGAAACCCTTCTAGCAATGTCTTTCTCTGGATAATACCAGAACTCTATCTTTGTCTCTCTTGGATAAGCTAACACAAGAAGGAAGATAACTTTCCTCAGGCAAAAAGCATTGTCTGCTTTAAGTGCTACTGCAGAAACTTAAGTGGCAGATGGTCTACTGCCTTGGTGTTTTACACATAGAAACAGGTTGGGAAATGAAAAAAAAGTTAAAGCATGAAATCAGCTAGCTCAATCTTATTTCCTAGATTTATTCAGTATTCGACTTCAACTGAATAATTTCAATTTAGAGAATTTGGAAGCTCTACTAATGTCTCTCCCCTAGCAGAAAGATGATGATCAAAGGTCTTTTGTGAGAAATCTGAGAGATTTTGTGCAGTGAATGTAAGCGAGAAAACTGTGTCATGCTCGAAATGGACCATGACTTTGGAAGAATGAATGTCCCTTCTTCACTTGTCCACAACTTCCATTCTGGTTGGCAAAGTCTTAAACATTAAAGCTCCATTTGCCTGTTTCTTGGAGCCTTGTGAAAATAGGTTTCCAACTATATTAGTCAGTTCTCATTAAATTATGTTGCAGTAACAAGCAACCCCCACAACTCAGTGGCTTACAATAAAAGTTTATTTCCTGATCACGTTTCAGATCGTCTGTGGGTTGGAATGGCACTGCTCCTACAACAAATATATTCTTCCTTTGAGAATCTAGGTTGAAGAAACAGCCACCATCTGGGATAACTATTCTTACGGAAAATGAAAAAGATACGTGGCTGAATCACACAATGGTTCTTATGTAGAATGTGGCATATGTCACTTTGGTTCACATTCAGTTGGCTAAAGCAAGTCTCATGTAGCTTGTGGTCAATGGGGGCAGGGAATATATTCCTTTCACAGGAAGTTTCTGTAAATTGCTATTGCTTGGCAACAGGAAGGGATGCATATTTCTTTTACAGAAAGGGAAAGGAACAATTCAGAACAATAATACAATCTAGCACACCATTTTTTAAATCGAGGTAAAACTGACATGGAACACTGTATTAGTTTCAGGTATACAACGTGATTATTCCATATCTTCACACATTGTGAAGTGATCACCATAATAAGTCTAGTTAACATTCATAACCTTACATAATTATAAAACCTTTTTCTTGTGACGAGAACTTTTAAGATCTACTCTCTTAGCAACTTTCAAATATGCAATACAGTATTGTTAACCTTAGTCATCATGCTGTACATTATATCCGAAGATTTGTTTGTATTCTAACTGGAAGTTTGTAACTTTTGACCTTTTTCACCTATTTCTCCCATCTGCCCCCACCTCTGGTATCTACCAATAAGTTCTCTGTATCTATGAGCTTGGTTTTTTTGTTTGTCTGTGGGCTTTTTTTTTCTTTTTTAATTCCAATATAAGAGAGATCACATAGAATTAGTTTTTCTCTGTCGGATTTATTTTATTTAGCATAATGCCCTTGAGTTTCATCCATGTTGTTACAAATGGCAAGATCTCATTCTTTTTAATGACTGTAGAATCTTCCATCTTCTTTATCCATTCATTCACTGATGGACACTTAGGTCATTTCCATATCTTGGTTATTGTAAATAATGCTGCAATGAACATGGGGGTGCATATATCTTTTTAAATTAGTGTTTTTGTTTCCTTTAGATAAATACCCAAAAGCATAATTGTTGGATCATAGGGTATTTCTGTTTTTCATTTTTTGAGGGACCTCCATACTGTTTTCCATAGTGGTTGTATCAATTTACACTCTACCACAATGCATGGGGGTTCCCTTTTCTTCACATCTTTACCAAGAATTGTTATTTCTTATCTTTTTAATAACCATTCTAACAGGTGAGAGGTAATATCTCATTATGGTTTTGATTTGCATTTCCCTGATGATGAGTGATGTTTAAGCATCTTTTCATGTACCTGTAGGCCATCTCTATGCCTTCTTTGGAAAAATATCTGTTCAGATTTTCTGGCTGCTAATGACCAAAGCAACTGTTTTTGGTTCCCCATCTCCACCACATCATCCCTACCTACACCCTATGCTCTAGCTTTGACAAATTATACTCAATTCCCTATCCTGTTCTTCAGCTCCATGCCATGGCCCATGTGCCATTTCTGTAATGGTTTTCCTCACTCAGTCCACTTGGGTCACTTTCTTTTGCATGAAGATGCATTTCAAAAGTCAGCCATAGCCTGACGTTGCTACTGATCCTCCAGAAGAATTAACTGTTCCCTCCACTGGCATCCCTGAGTCGCACCACTTCAAATACTGTATTGTACTCTTTTATTTACATGTTTGTCTTTTCTGCTAGAACATTAGTTTTCTGAGGGCAAAAACTCTGTCTTAACGATTTCTCTGTACAGTCCATATTGCCTGGCCTGTAGTAGGTGTCCCCCCAAAATACGTTTTTAATCAATGAATGTGATAAACGGAGTAAAGAAATAATAGGCTGCAGGAAGAGGTTGAATAAAAGGTAAGTTATGATAAGCAAAAGTCACACTAACATTCTAGAATTTGAGGCTTGGCATGACTAAACAGTAGCTCTATACTCTGTACTGTGAGGAGGTCAACACAGTCTTGGGGAAAAGCAGCTTTAGTATATATGTTCTTAGGAAGATAAATTTATTATGAAAAAAATATCCTGAATTTAAAAGACCTATGGATTGGCTTTTCCTTGATGTAGTAAATACATCCTTTATAGATGTGCTCTTTAGTATCCTAAATCCTGAGATGTCATGCTGCTCCTGGGGTAATCCAACCCCCTAAAGCTGAATAGGCGGGCAAAGTTAAGGTTAAACGAGTAATTCTATTTGTCTGCTCCACACACCATTGTTTAGCTAGAAAAATTAAATTCCTATGCAAGCCTCTCAGTGTGTTTGATAAATGCTTCAGGTACATGGAACTGTGTGTGAGGCAGGAAGGAGCAAAGCCATTCCCCAACAGCAACATATTTACTAACCTCGCTGAGGAATGTAAGACCTGCACCTGGGATGCCGGGTCGGGAAATAGGTGAACCTGGCAAAGGAGGATGTAGAAGATCTTCGTGCAGTACACTTGCCCTCTCTTCTGTGGCATAGTGTGGCCAGGAGGACAGTGCCTTCTGTGATAGCATCAGGAGCCCTGGGTTCAGATGCCAGCTCCATGGCTTTGAAGCTTGTTACTTTGGACACATTACTTGTTACACTTTGCCTCCCAGTCTTCTCAAGAGTTGCCATGTTTGGAGAACCTTTTATACACAATGCACTGCCATTTCTCGGCTTTAACCTTGCTAGGATTTATTTTTTCTATAGTGGTTAAATACATGACACGAAACTTGCCATTCTAACCATTTGAGACGTACAAGTCAGTGGCATGAAGCGCATTCACAATGCATCTGCGCTAATCTGGCATCAACCCTATGAGGCAGTGTGATCATCCTCTTCCTTCCATAGATAGGGAAACTGGGGCTCTGAGAAGTTAAGATGATTCTTAGAAGATTCTTGGTGCCCAGCAAGTGCTAAATATGAGGCAGCTATAATTATCATTCTTCTTTCAGGTCACCTCCCAGAAGATCCTGTTTAAAGCCTTGGTAAAGGAAAAGAGGGAATGGAAGTTCTAGATTCATTAATTTTTCCTGAGGTAGCAGCCAATAAAAAGAGTGAAAATAGGCGGTACCCTAGCAGCTTTGCCTTTCCTGCACCCAGTAGATGAATGTCCAGGCTCCAGCTTCAGCGCTGATCTCCCAGGGCTGACCCATTCCAACCACAGCCCCTGGAGGAAGGAAATGAGTTAAGACTCTCTTCAGACACGTTTGTATTGATTCTGTCACTTTCGTGCTGCTTGCTGACAGGAGATAGATGGCTCATAACGCAGCTGGGCACAGCACATTACGTCCCCATCTTGGGGCTCCTAAATCATTTCGAAATTTTAAATTCCCTAATCAATATTTTATGGCAAGCACAAGACAGTGATCAGACCTGTTTCTCTCCAGAGTGTGCGATTGCACACTAGGCCTGGTAGATGTGAGTAGCTGGAGGGGTCATGGGAGCGGGGCGCACAAGGCGGGGTGGGGGTGTCCTCCTGAGGACAGTCATTCAGGCAAGCCAGGACCAGAAGGGCCCTTGCAAGTCACATGATCCTAGTGGACTCTTTTAAAGGGGAAGAGGACTGACAAGGTTGATCTTTGGTCACCCAGCTCATGGCCAAAGTGAGACCTAAACACAAGTTGTCTGACTTCTAGACCAAAGCTGTTTCTGTGAAACCACACCTGGCACAGTGCCTGGCACATAGTAGATGCTCAACAAATATTCATTTGGTGTTGAACAATGTTAACACTCACATAAAACCAAAGTTTGAGCCAAATAAACCTTTAAGCTTTATAAGCACTCCCTAAGCACCAGCCCCGGCTCTAAATTCTTTCCATTCCCTCCCATGGAGTAGGGACTATCAGTGTCTTTATTTTACATATGGCAAAACTGAGGCTCTGGGAGGTGGCTTGCTCAAGGTCACACAGCTGGCAAGTGAGGAGGAATCTGCTTTGAAACCCAGACATTTGTGCTTGGACCCTGTGCCTTAACCCCTGTGCTACATTGACCCCTCCCGACCCCACCCTGAGAGACTGAGTAATTTGTTCCCCAGTTGTATTTGGACCCATGTCCACAATGTACCTGTGTGTCATCACATAGAAAAGACAAGTGAAAGAAGAAAAAGGATGTTGTTTCTGTAGTGAGCTGGTAAAGCAGAAAGTAAGCAATTGACTATCAGATCCAAGTTCTTCTTCCTCTTCTTTTTTTTTTTTTAAGATTTTATTTATTTATTCATGAGAGACACACAGAGAGAAAAACACAGCAGGGAGCCTGACGTAGGCCTCGATCCTGGGCCTCCAGGATCATGTCCTGGGCTGAAGGTGGCACTAAACCCCTGAGCTGCCGGGGCTGCCCAGATCCAAGTTCTTCGATGACACTGGGTAAAGAAAGATGCTGAAAGCAAAGGCCAGACTTGGGGGGTGTTCAGAGGAAGTAGCAGCTGGGTGGGAGGACGCAGCCCTGGTTTCCTGAGGCTTATAGAGGGAAGTAGGTGTTCAGCAAAGGAATTTTGGTGATGCTGGCAATCAGCAGGCCTGTTAAAGGGCAGCAGTAGAGAAAGAAAGAAAGAGTAAGAAAGAAGAAAAGAAAGAAAGAAAGAAAGAAAGAAAGAAAGAAAGAAAGAAAGAAAGAAAAGAAGGAAGGAAAGAAAGAAAGAAAGAAAGAAAGAAAGAAAGAAAGAAAGAAAGAAAGAAAGGAGGGAGGGAGGGAGGGAGGGAGGGAGGGAGGGAGGGAGGGAAAAAGCAAGCAAGCCAGCCTGTCCACTGGCTCATGAAGCCTTCGGTATAGGATGTGGCCCCTCCCTGCCTTCTCCTGCTGTTTGCCCCCCTGACTGCACTCCAGGATTCCTGCAGCAGGACCTCCTTTACCACCAGTTGTTTTCTTGGTCTGACATGCTTCTCCACATAGTTTTCCCACTTCTGGCTCCTGCTTGTGATTTGGATCTCAGCCTACAACATTGCTTGTGCAGGGAGGCCTTCCTTGCTCACCTGGTCTAAACCAAGAGCAGGGCCCTTCATCTTGAGTGTCTAGGACTGTTCGTGACGTGCAGTAGGTGATGAGCAAATACCAGCTGAATGAAAAGTAGGGATTTAGGGATGTTTTGAAGACCGGCCCCTCTGGAGTCAGGCAGAGCACACTGCAACTAGAGCTGGGTAAGAAAAAAAATTGTAAAATAGCCCTGCCAGAGCCCTGCCCCACTCACTGGCCTGTGAGTGACCATCTTCTGGGTCACAGATCTCACTTGCCACCTCCTAGGGAAGTTCATGCCACGTTTGGGCAACTCTGACAGCTGCAAAATTCTCCTTATTTGGGCATGAAACCTGACCCTTTGTAGCTTCTACCCATTTATTGGTCTTGATTTAAATCCTGGGGCTCCCTGGAAGCTATGCTCCATCAGCAGAAAGCTCCCGAGGCACAGGGAGCCTCACTGTTGTGGGCCAGCTGTGCAGGCGAGACCGTAGGGAATAACTGTCGGGTCTGAGCCGCAGGGATCTTATGATACACCGTGTAGAAGTTTTAGCTGTCAGAATTAGCTTGCTTTTCCAAGGAAACACGCCGGGAATTCTGGGTCAATGTTCTTGCAATCCTCCTAGAGCAGTAGGAGGTTTTGCCAAGAGCAAGGAAGGAAAGCCAAGGACTTGGCTGTTTTCCCTTTAAAAACCCTATTACAGATGTGGCGGTGAGAATAGCATTCTCTTCCATTCTCACATTGTTTGATGTGTTGCAAAGCCCTTTCAGGCATGTGATGGGGTCCTCTCATCAATCTTATCACTGCCTCCAGAGAAGAAAGGATTTGCCTAAGATACTCTGCCAGCAAGAGTTCAACACCCCTGACCCTCCCCAAACGTTTTACTCACACACTACAGATACTATGCATGACTTTAGGCTTACCTGTGAGTATAGAGTCATGCTTCTTAGACCTGGGTGCATAGAAGTCACCTGGAAAGTCTGTTAAAACACAGATTCCTAGAGATTCTGGTTGCATAGGTCTGGGGTGGAGCCCGGGTTTAACAAACACTCAAGTGATGCTGATGCTGGGGTGCACCTGCCAAGATGGCTGTGGCCTCTCTCTGAAAGCCAGTAAATTACAGGTTAGTAAAAAAAAGCATTCTGCATAAGGTGTCTCGTTTGATCTTTCAATAACCCCATGAGATAACTACATTTATATTTCCTGTTTCATAGACGAGAAAGTAGTGGTGCAGGGAGATCAAGTAACTCACCTGTAGTGCTTCATCTGGTAAGTGGCGGAGTCTGAATTTTGCTGGATGTCAGAGCAATGAATTTGGCCACAATGCCGTGCTCCTTCCTGGAAGTGAGAGGGGTTTCTGGTTAACTGGGTTTCCTATCCTCCCTGGAAGAAGGACCCTACTTACCACTGGGCACTAAGATGAAAGCTGAAGTCGCTTGGGTTTGGGAAAGAGACTAAACCTCCTTCCAGGAAGTCAAGCTTGTCTTGGCATCTAGGGGCTCTCTATTCTACCTTAGAGCAGACATCAGACCATACCCACAGGATCACTTTAAACTTCTGCTAAGCTCCAAATCCTATTGTACAGGGTGGAGCAACCTCAGGCAAGACTGCCAGGCAAGTTTATTATGGAAACCTCCAACCCCACGCACCCCTGCCTGAGCCCCCTGCCTCCCCTCCTTCCCTTCTCCATCCTCCACCGTCCCCCTAAAAGGGTTTACCTCTGCGGGGCTCCCACTGCTCTCTCCTCCCTGCCTTCCCTAGTAGACTTTTGGAACTTTCCTGCTTTTTGAACTTTCGAACAGAATGACAATTATTCAACTCTGAAAATGAAAAGGTTAGCAAGTTCATGAGCAGCTCCTTGCACAGTTTTCACATGTAAAAGAGGATTAAGGGAGAAAGCAAAGATTAACCAATAGAATTCATTTCTAGATGCTGAAATTCTGGCATCAAGATGTGTGGGCAGGATGATTTGGGACAGGGGTTTTCCTTCCTTTCCTCCCTGTACTTTCCCTTCATGGAGCTGAGCATGACTTTGTCCTGTATTTATTTGTGGAGCTGCCTGTTTAACGACTGCCTTCCCGTTGAACTAGGAGCTCCATAGGGGAATAGAGACTTCATCTGTTTTGCTCTTGCTCTTGTCCAAAGCCAAAACATGTAGTGGGTTTGAAACTTACAACTTAGATGTGCAAAGCGTAATGTTATTTTCTTATAACTGCCACTAGCCATCATTTTTTTGCTATTGTGAAAGACTTATTCTTCGTAATTAAAGGTAGCATAGTCAAATTCTGGCTTGATTTTTAGTCTTTTTTTTCCCCTAATTACTCAGATAGTTAAAACTCATTTTATTTTGAAAAGGCTTTATTTACTTGAGAGAATGAGAGAGAGAGAGAGAGAGAGTGCACAAGTCAGGAGGGTAAAGGGAGAAGGAGAAGCAGGTTTCCTGCTGAGCAGGGAGCCCGATGTGGAGCTCAATCCCGGGACCCTGGGATCGTGACCTGAGCCTAAGGCAGACTCTTAACCAACTGAGCCACTCAGGTGCCCCAAAACTCACTTAACTTAAATTTAAACTTTCTATCAGTACCCTTGTCCCTGATCAACTGTTCCCTCTTCTTCTACCTGGGATGGCACCTGCCAGTAGGAATCATGGTACCAAGAGGTGGGAAGATTCCTGTCTGGTTCGTCTTCTGGCCTCTGGTCCTGGCTAGCCTCTGAGGTAGAGTAGCTGGTCCTACCAGGTTTGTGAGCATTACCCTCTCTTATCACTGCACTGGTTGCCTTTGTATCTGCAGCTGGTGTAATGTATGGTCTGTCCTCCTGGTTCAGAACAAGGGACCCTGACCAATGCCCAATCAATTCGTGATAGGGAGACTTTCTTTCCACTTGGATTCTGTAAGCAACCATCTGGAGAGGTGCCCTAGAAGGGACAGGTGGAGTCCTCTCAGGACATCCACCTTACATAACTCTCTCTACTCTGTGATTTTTTTCCCTTGAGCTTCTCCTCCTTCATTGGAGGTAAACTCTTCCCACTTCATGTTTTCCATCCTGCCTAGTCTACAGAATTCAGAAAGACTCTTTCATCTTCTCAAGTGCCTAGTTCTTGTACTGGAAAACTACGTCTCTCAAGATTAATATCTTTTCTGTGAATTTAAAAAACTAAACTTTAATGTTAAAGCCTTCTTCTTGGAAAATTTAATCCCTTGTTTGCTCTTTACTTCACCCACCCCACATCATGGATAAATAGACTATGAGGATGGAGGGCTGGTGGGCAACAGAAACCATAAAATTATCAGAAATGAAACATATGTAGAATAACATTATAAAATATTATTCTCATTAACTGCAAGCACAAGTATTTATGAATAAACAATAATAGTGTGGACTCAGTAAATTCTGGGCTAAAATCAGGGCTCGTTTTGTAGTCCTTAGAGCCTCAGGATGTTGAATAAATGAGGACCGATTGGCACTCTAAGACACCACATGCTAGGGAGAGTCCAGAGTAACATGGTAATGATTATGACAATAACATTTCATTTACTAGTGGTTTTTTCTACAGACTATTTTATAATTTATCCTTTATTTTATTAAGCAATACATTGTGTGAAGCATAGGGCTAGGACATGTTCCTATGCAAGAAGACAAAATTTATGAAGTTGCCAGCATTTATAAATTTCCCTTTTTTTCCAGCCCATCAAAAATAATCTTATTATCTAGTCCTTTTTTCTCCCCTTGAAGAAATGCAGAGTCTCAGGCACCCTTCCAGGTTTGGTGATTCTGAATCTGCATTTTAATGAGTAAATTATACTCATTGTGTAGTGGAGAAGCAGCTCTGATATAAATTATATTGACTCATGCCCTACCTTCTGACCCTGTGACAGGTGTGCACTTGGCTTCTGATTCTTTGCCTCCGATCCTGCCCTCTATCCCTTCTCTCCCAGGAGGTTGGGAGCTGAGGATCCTTTGGTTTACCTTGTAAAGACTTGCTCTGCCTTGTGCTGACAAGACATTTGCATTTCAGGGTCTTGTTTAGCTTTGCATTGCACTTCAGCACAGAACTTGAAGTTTCTCCAAGCAATGGTCTCTTGGGGGAATGTCGGCAGGAAGAAGAGAGGCAGCTTTCCTTTGGTGACATTCTGTCTCTGAAGATCTGGATCTGGGCTTCATATCTGTTGCTCCCCAACTGTGCTGATGAGATCACTGTGATCCCATTATTCTCCTTGCTGAGCACAAATAGAGCTCATCCAAGTTTGAACCTCCCCCACCAAGATTTCCAGATGAGGGTGGAGGAGTCTGTCCCCCTGTCCCCAGGGAGGTTATCCCTCCCCTTGCGTGGATGTTCCCTGTAGTTTACCTACCAGAGAGAGAGGTACACAGTAGCTGTTGGCTGTGCTCAGTTGCTGATTGAGATGAAGCATCATTATAACAGTCACTTTTTATTTAGCACCTTCTGTATACCAGGCACTGTGCTAGGTTTTATGATTTCCATTTTACAGCCAATGAAACTAATTCTTAGAAACATTAAATGAGGTGCTCAAGGCCATATGATTAGTAAGTGGCTGAGCTGGGATACAATTCCATGTTCATACTCTGAATTTCATACTTCTCTCACATCACTTTTTTTTGGACATTCTTCTCTTTAAGGGCTGACGGTTCCGAAGTTCTCTTTGTCAAAGAGATGGACTCTTGTGATTTTAATCTTTGCAGACCTCTAGTGCAGTGGTTCTCAAATACTAGTACACATCAGAATCAGTGGTGGGCTTGTTAATACACTGATTTAGCAGTTATGGGGTTGCGCCAGAGCATTTGTATTTCTCACAAGTTTCCAGGTGATGCTGTTGCCGCTGGTAACAGCTGCGCTTTGAGAACCACTGTCTTAGTGGATTAGGGAAGCCCGGAAGTGTGGGAACGAGGCACCCATTGCTCCCAGCCCCTCTGGTCCAGGGTGCCAGTGGGGCGATGCTGCTGTAGCACCTGTGGCTTGTTGAGTGCTTCCTGAAAATTATTTCACAGGAGAGCAGAAAGGTGGTTATTTGCAACTGTTTCAATTTAGTGTCTCTCATCTGGGTAGTATTTAGGCTGGTCTACTGCCCTAAACTCGTGAGGGTCACCTGCTAACAAGCTAAGATCTTTAAAAGAAAAACATTAGTAAAGGCCTGGAAACTGAAAGCATGTTGATTTATGGGCATTTCCCAGGAACTGGTAATCCACTTCAGAGGGGAAAAAAAGCCCTGGCTCATTCTTCCAACTGGATGGTTTATCCAAAATTTATGAGATTTGTAGAAATAGGATTCACCATTTGCCTTTCCTTAGAGATTTTTTTTTAAGTGTATAGCTAAGGTTCCAAACAGGGTCAACTTTGAATTTTTATCATGAGACATCAAACATGTTTCGGTGGACCACTAGGAGTCTATATATATATGGCAACCCAATAGGCATTCAGTCAGAGAGAGTCCTGATGTATGGAGTGTTGGGGCTAGGAGGGTTGGGCTGTGGAGTTAGATAGGGCTGGTTATGAATGCTGACTCTGCCATTTAACAGCTGAGAGTCCATAGACATATTACTTAACTTGTCTGGGCCTCATTGTCTCCAGAAGCAAGGCTGATACAAAAAATATTTAGCCAACAGATACGGCATGGGCATCAACTAGTCAGAATGGATGGAAGCCAAATCAGAAGCAATGCCAGCTGTAAACAAGCCAGAACCAGTGTGGACTGGCTTGCATTTTCAAATATGATGTGGATTCCATCTGTGGTTTATCTCTGCAGGAGAAATGGGTTTTACTCAGTAAGGAAGAGATCGATGTGTGTGTGTGGGTGTGTATGTGTGTGCACGTGTGTGTGTGCACGCACATGCATGTGTGTGCTGTGTTCTCAGCAAACAGCAGGAAGCTTTCCTGGGAGTGGAAAGGAAGCTCTCCTTTGGAAGCCACACAGTTGCAGGGTCAGGAGAGATACTTCTTTTGGAAACCTTGGACCATAGCCAGTTTGGCCCATCCCACTCCCTTTCCACAGTCTTGTAGCCAGTGGATGTGAAGCCACGAATGAGAGAGGATCCCACTGATTGATTCATCTTACTATGCTATCTTTGGGGAGAGGCAAGGCCAGGAGCTATTGAATATGCAGAATATACTGAATTTATAGAAATGATTGCCTGAGATATTAAAGAGCGCAAAAGAATGTGTAAAGGCCTCCTCCCCCATATGCAGTAGAGGACCTGAGCACTCTTTGTACTGTCATACGACCATTGGCTGCACTGGTTTATTTTTTTCTGGGAAAAAGGACAATCCTAGTACTTATAGGCTTGAGTTGAGAAAGAAATGAGCTAATCGATGTGAAACACCTAGCACATGGTAGGAACTTAACAAAAGAAAATTCCATGTTGGACCACTGATCTCCCAGGGCATGTACTTCATAGGGCAGGAGCTCTTTTGGGGCTTGGAGGGGGCTCAGTCTACTGCCTGAGGGCCAATGGAGGAACGGGCTTTACCTGCTGTATAGACCTTCCTCACCTACCTGAGCAGGTCCTTCTGGGAAACTTGTACTAAGTTCTAAGCCAGATGAGCTATTTATTATGCTGGGAGAATAAGTCAAATAAATGTACTGTTGCCTTCTAACAAGCATGGTGGAGGATCTTCCTATTTGGGGCCTCATGAGAGAGTTTCAAAGTTGGTGGCAGTAGTGTACCCTCTGTGCAAACAGCTTGGGCAGCTGCAGAGGTCACAGTGTGGCTGGCAATGGGCTGAGTAATTGGGTCAGCATCTACAAAGATGGAAGGCATCCATGGGGTAGCTGCACACCTTAGTGTCCTCCCAGTGTCAACCCTCACAGGGGCACATGGTGGCTACAGGAGAGCAGGTGGGAAGAAGAGCTACTTTGCTCTAGCTCTTGGAACAGCCAGTGATTCAGGCTACTGCAGCCCCCCAAGAACCTGAGGAGAGCCAGGCATCCAGCCACGGGGCACATGGAGGTGCAGAGCCAGAACCTTCTATTGTCTTTGTGCTCACCTGGACTGCCATGTCTGGGAAACAGCCACTGACTCCATCTGCATCCTTGGACATTTTTATCTCAGACACTGTAGTCTTTGCCTTTCTTTGGACTATTTTACAAGCTGGCCACTCTGTCCGCCATGAAGCTTGTTTGTCTCTTAAATCATGTGATTTGCTCCTTTGGTCATCCTCTTGGAAGTCTCCTTCCTTCACCTGCCTCTTTACCTTTCATGACCATTCTCATTCTCCCTCTGGGCAACTTTAGTCTCAAGAGTTCAATTGCCCTGTGCATGGACGATCCCCTAAATCTCCATCTCCATCTCCAGCCATATACTCTTTCTTCAATATTTGGATGTCCTCTGAATATTCCTCTTCCTGCCTGGGTCATTGTACCAACCTTCATACTTGGGTCTCGCTTCAGGCTCACTGTCTTCCAACTCACACTCTTTCTGCTGCCCAAATGGTTTGTTTTGCTTTTCCCCAAAGTACCCATTAGATCCTATCCCTAAGCAGTTTCAATGACTCACCAATACCAAATGCCTAGTATGGTGTTGTTTAGATTTATTTATTTGAGAGAGAGAGAGAGAGAGAGAATTAATGAGCAGGAAGGGCAGAGGGAGAGGAAGAGAGAATCTCAAGTAGACTCCACACTGAGTATGGAGCCTGACAGGGTGCTTGATCTCACAAACCTGAGATCATGACTGGAGCTTAAACCAAGAGTTGGACACTTAACTGACTGTGCTACCCAGGCTCCCTTGCCTAGTATGGTTTAAAAGCATCTGTTCCTCAAAGGGTTAAAAGAACTACCCTACGACCCAGCAATTGTATTACTGGGGATTTATCCCAAAGATACAGATGCAGTGAAAAGCCAAGACACCTGCCCCCCAATGTTTATAGCAGCAATGTCCACGGTGGCCAAACTGTGGAAGGAGCCTCGGTGTCCATCGACAGATGAATGGATACAGAAGATGTGGTTTATGTATACAATGGAATATTACTCAGCCATTAGAAATGACAAATACCCACCATTTGCTTCGACGTGGATGGAACTGGAGGGTATTATGCTGAGTGAAGTAAGTCAATCAGAGAAGGACAATCATCATATGGTTTTACTCAAATGGGAAATATAAAAAAAGTGAAAGGGATTATAGGGGAAAGGAGAGAAAATGAGTGGAAATATCAGAGAGGGTGACAAAACGTGAGAGACTCCTAACTTTGGGAAATGATCAAAGGGTAGTGGAAGGGGAGGTGGGCAGGGGTTAGGGTGACTGGGTGATGGGTACTGAGGGGAACACTTGACGGGATGAACACTGGGTGTTATACTATATGTTGCCAAATCGAACTCCAATACAAATTTACAAAAAAAAAAAAAAAAAAAAAAAAAAAAAAGAAAGAAAGAAAGAAAGAAAGAAAGAAAGAAAGAAAAGAAAGAAAAGCATCTTGCTATTTGGGGTCTGCTTCCTTGCCAGCCTCATTTCTTGTTATTCTCCCACCTAACTCCCACTCTGGCCTAACTGAACTTGTTCTATTTCTCAAATATACTGTGCGTTTCTACTTCACTATGCCTTTAGACATGCTGTTATCTTTTTTTTTTTTTAAACATTTTACTTATTTATTTGAGAGAGTGAGACTGCGAGAGAGCATGGCAGGGAGGGGCAAAGAGAGAGGGAGAGGGAGAAGCAGGCTCCTTGCTGAGCAGGCAGGGAGCCTGACTTGGAGCTTGATCCCAGAACCCTGGGATCATGACTTGAGCAGATGCTTAATTGACTGAGCCACCCAGGCGCCCCAACATGCTGTTCTCTTCTCCCAGAACATTCTTCCTCTCCTGTATCCTGGTGACTTCTTTGTCGTTCAGACTTGGTTGTAGAAGCACCTCTGCTATGAAGTGCTATGTGGCACCTGTGCAGTCACATAGGACCCCATGCTCAGAAGACTCCTACATTTGGTTTACTGCTCTGCTGTTGCCATCTTAAAATTCCTAGTAATTGTTTTTTGACACAAGGCCCTGCCTTTTTATTTTGCACTGGAGCCCGTAAATTATGTATCTTGTGCTGCTGACACTTCCAAGCCCCATACACACAGCACAGTCAAGACACTTATGAGGTTGTACTGCAGTGGTTGTTATGTGTCTGCTTCACCCACTGGCCTGTGGACTCCTTGGGGGCGGGGACTATGTCTTATTTATCTCTATTCCCCAGCCTGCAGGGCAATGGATGACACACAGTAGGGACTCAATAAATGCTTGCTGACAGCATTAATTCACGTCTGGGCATCTTTTTTTCCCTTAGTCTGTGAGAACAGCCTTTCCCTTTTAAAAATATTTACCATGTGAAACTGGAAACGGTGAACTCCAGGTTCAACTTTACTTTTTTTTATTCAACTTGGCTTTATGAGCTAATGTAAGTCCATTTACTTCTTGAAGCCCCAGTTTCCTTATCTGTAGGGTGAAGGGCATGATGGAACAACCCAGCACACGAAGGGTTGCTCACCTGTGGCTCTCAAGTTCTTGCACCTGTCTCCCATTCCCTGAATTCTAGGTCTCTCTCTCAGGATGGTTGAGGATTATCATTCTTTGTCCTTGTTTTTCTTCACCTTCTCCCTCACTCTCCGTCTTTTGTTTTCCACCAGGAAAGGCAAGGCCAGACTCTTCACTCAGCAGAGGCAGTGTTTGTTGACATTTGGGAAAAAAAATTGAAGAGAAAAGTCAAAGATCCTTCAAAATCATGGTGTTTGAATATTTAAAGACGATGAATGCTAGAAACATTGACAGGTCCTGTGTCAGGCTTCATTCTGATCCCTTGGCCCATTATTTAGTCTCTAAAAACAAAAGTAGCTCCACTTCCAGGGGCCTTGTGCAGAACAAATGTGCTATTCAGCTTTCCTGCCCAACCGCTCCCTCCCCCCGCTGCCCTGCTGCCCTGCTGCTATAATTCTAGGACTCTTCCTCACCCTGGGTGTATCCGGGGTGGGTGAGGGAGCCGAGATGGGAGGAGGACCGGGTAGATGGGCTCTGGGATCCCCACCCCCACCACCTTCACTATTTTTCCATATTGGGGTTCTGTGTAAGATTTCACTGGAGAAAAGGGATTGTAATACTAGAAAATGCATGAAAGCCTCTGTCTGCTGACCCAGGGTCAGATCTCAGTCTGGGTGTGGGGCCTAGCAGGTTGTACTGATTCAGTGGCATGACTCTTGTCAATAAAAAAGAATACAAATTACTAATGCTCGCTGTTCTTACTCTCAGCCAAATCATGATGGAAGAGTAGGGTTCTTGGGCTGGCCTGCTCACCATTTTTCCCTGGCCACAGGCTGGGGGTCAAATTCCTTGGCAAGAGCTAGGATGGAGCTGTTGATAACATTGCCATGGACATTAATGGCCTTGGACCCCACTTATTATGTGCTTGCTAGGAGGCCACACACAACAGGACAGGGGGCAGGGAATTCTGCTTGTCCCAAACACCCCTGTCCTCTTATCCCCAGATCCAATAATAATAATAATTATTATTTTTTTTCCCCAGAGAACCATCTGGTCAGCCCAGACATGGAAAATCATGGGACACAGGAAGGCAGGTGGTGTCAAGCAGAGACAGTGTGGAAGTCCCCAGTCTGATAGACCTGAGTTTGAGGCCCATCCTGTTGCTTAGCTAGCAACAGCCCTGAAGCAGCTAAATGGGCCCAGTGCCATGTTACATCCTATGGGCAATAAAAAGGAATTTGCATCTTGGTTTGGGAGAAAAAAATCTTAATTTCTGGGTAGCTGGATAGTTCTCTGACTTTCTTCACCTCTACGCCCTCAACAAGCCACAAAGAAACCCAGAAGTTGAGGAGGAGTTGCTGGGCACAGTACCTTCCACCGGCAGGAAGGTGAGGAGGGGTGACGGCATCTGATAGAATACTCAGCTCAAAACCGCATTAACGGGATAATTGCGTGTCATTTCAGCAGGCCTGGTGATGCGTCTTGGCAGGAAATGAATCTTTGCAGCTTGAGATGTATCTGGTATGTTTAGATATTTGGGGAGAGAGCAAAGTGCAAACTTGGATGGTAAACCCCAAAGTCCTTCCTCCCATACATGAACCCACAGCCTAGGAACACAGGTCTGGGAGCAGAAATCGGGGGCAGAGGAGGGCGATCTTTGACCCACCACAGACAGCAGAGCCTGAGTAATGGAGGTCTTGGGGCTCTGTGCTATGTGGTTGGAGGGAGTGGGTTCTGGGTGGGTGGGGGAGGGTAAGGAAGGGAGAACTTCAGGGAAGGGATGGGTAAGATGAGGACTGACGGAAAAGGAAGAAAGAGCAGCTTAGGGACAGAGGGCTTGGTCTCACAGCAGACTTCTCTGGGTCCCGGGGCAGGGGGGTCCACGTGCAAACTGCAGGCATTATGGGAGTTCAACCTCCCATAAGGAGTGAGGGTTTCTTGAGACACCAAGGATGCCTCATGGAACAGGGCAGGGTTTGACCTGAACTTGAAGGACCAGAAGATTCTATAGGCAGTTCGGGGGGATTGGTGAGGACATTCCGTGTGCAATACTACTATAGCTAAGCTGGCACATTTTCAGTCCTAACCTCTCCCGTCTCCTATCCTTCTCCCTCCAACTGAGCCCATACATTTCACTCTTGACCTGGCAGGGGCCCTGGCCCCTTCTCCTCACTGACAAGCCTGGAACCTTTATGCAAACCTGGGACTGTCTCTTTCTGGGGTTTGGAGGCAACACAAACAAGGTGTACCCTGCCTCAGAAGTCTAAACAGAGGAAGGCATATTTCACATTTCCAATTATGACACAATCTGGTCGGTGTGGAAGTGGGAGCCTGTTGACTGTAACAGCCCAGCTGTTCTTGTCTTCCCGACAGCGTCAAAGTATCTTCTGAGCAGAGGGGTGAACAGTTTGATGTTCTAATGGGAGTCCTCCAGGATGGCCCTAGGGGAGCAGTGTGCTCTGGTAGCGCAACCCTGGGGGGGCCACCGTGTTCCACCCTGCACAATGCATTTCTAAATGCCATTATTTGCCAAGAGGAGTAAGTCCCATATTTTTCTTTTTTCTTTTCTTTTCTTTTCTTTCTTTCTTTCTTTCTTTCTTTCTTTCTTTCTTTCTTTCTTTCTTTCTTTCTTTCTTTCTTCTCTCTTCTTTCAGATTTTATTTATTTATCCATGAGAAACATAGGCAGAGGGAGAAGCAGGGTCTCTGTGGGGAACCCGATGTAGTATTCCTTCCCAGGACCCCACTATCATGACCTGAGCCAAAGGCAGACACTCAACCACTGAGCCACCAAGGTGCCTCAAGTCCCATGTTTCTTATGATTTTCTAAGAAATGTTATTTATTTGAGCTTCCCATTGCCTTACTTCCCTGGGCCCCTCTCCCCCTCCTTCCCTCCTTATGAGGAAGTAGCTAGAAAATACCCTCATTTCTTTCTAACCATCACAAGCTGTACCCTGTCTGCTTTCCCCAACCCTCAGGTCTTTCCCTCTCTTCCTCAGAGTCCTGTGTGGAGCTTTTCTCTTCACCAAGAAGAGGCAAATCCTTCTAAACACCAGGGTTTTTCCTATGTGGCTACTGAACCTCCTTTTGGCTTTTGGGTTTTTAACTTTTAATTACCTTTGAATGCCTCATCTTCTTCCACCCACCTTCTGAACCCTATTACTTGTTTCCCGTCTTATAAAAGAGGCCATCCCACAAAATTAATTGCAAACCAATGGATAATGTAAATGTAGTAGAAAATATGATTAATTCCTCTTCTGAAATGGATATGCAGTTAAAAAGGATTTATTCGTCTGCAGCTCACTCCTTTGTTCCAGTAACAGCTGAGCTGGTATAGCTGTTTGGGCTTCCTGGTGAGGGTCAGTATAACGCACCAAAGCCTCTCACCAGTGTTCACATTTGAGGTTTTACTGTAAAGCCGTGTGGTTTTTTTTTAATATATAAATATACCAGAATTTTGTGAAATGAAAACTATCCTCTTCAAAGTTGTCAACTTATAAGTACTCCACACATGCCACTTGTGTGTTTAGAATTGATAATGCAGTTCTCCATCAAAGTTTCATCTGGCTCTGTTCATAAACCATTGAAATATGTCAGAAAGTTCAGTAGTTCAGCATCTAAGTTATATTTGCAAGATCACTTCTTCCACGTGAAAGTGGCTCAAAAAGTCTTTGTCAGCCCATGTGTCTCAATTTTTAGCTTCAGAAAGTATCACCACAGTAACCATACCTTCATGCCCAGAGTGCTGCTCTTATGTAAAAACACTGATTGAACTTCAGGATCCTTTTATACAGTAACACCAGTAACAACCCCCTCACCCTTATCTGCCCATTTGCTTTCCACAGTTTCAATTACCCCTCGTCAAGGATCCTCCTCCTGGTCAAGGATCCTCCTCCTGACAAATCATCAAATCATGGAGTCATCGGAAGGTCAATGGTAGCCTAACGTTACATCACAACGCCTGCGGTATTTACTGCGACTCACTTCATCTCATCTCGTAGGCATTTTATCAGCTCACGTCATCACAAGAAGGGTGAGTACAATAAGATATTTTGAAGAGAGAAACACATTTACATAGTTTTTACTACATATATTGTTGTAATTGTTCTACTTTATTATTGGTTATTGTTGCTAACCTCTTACCGTGCCTATTTATCAATTAAGCTTTCCCATAGGTATGTATGTACTGAGTATATACAGGGTTCAGGACTCTTTGTGGTTTCAGGCACCCACCGGGGTTCTTGGAACATATCTGCCGCAGATAAGGGGAGGACTACTGTACGTCATACAAGAAAAGCACATTCATCTCTCCACTATCATTCTCATACTGGCTCCAGAGTTTTCTGCCTGCTTTATTCCAATGACTTTAGACTGTCTCTTGTCTGGAGATGAAACTTTGCTGTAGCTGAAGGTATTCACAGTGTAACCGCAGACTCTGAATAGAGGAGTGGAGAGGAGTTCCAAAATATTCTGAACAATTGTAGCATTTGAAAGAGAGACTTTGTGCCTGGGGTCCACCTGGAAGGAGATGGTTATTAGGTTGGGGGCAAAAGAGGTGTCTTCCCGATTATATGCACCTGCATAGAGGGCGATCCTCTAGAATAACTCTGTTGGCCAATCTCCACCCACTCCCCACCCATGCCTATTCCTTCCAGGGGCAAATGATAATTGCATTTGACTTTGAGTTAGGGAGTAGGACTGGGCATGGGTGGCTCAGCCTCTTTTGGGCTCTACTCTCAGATCTGTCAGCCTTCAGATGTCTTGGCCTGGAGTAAGACACCCCTTGGAGAAGTCTGCATGGGTGGGTCTGATTAACTTGGAAGTAAAGTATTAGTAAGCCCTCTTGGCCACAGATCTAAAACCTCATGGTCAATAATGTTGGTGATATTTTGAATCCTATCTATATGACTCCTGTGTATATCTCTCATTTGGTTTTAATCTCCAGCTGATAAAGAAAGAGGTGTTATTTATCAGTCTTTTAAAACACCATCGACTATGTTCATTTGGGTGTATAAATTTCTGTTGCCTGTATTATGAGGCCAGCTTCCTTGTGGTATAGTTATGTCTGACATAGTAAAAAGTAAGGAGTCACAAGAGAGAAAGTCTTCCTTGGCCCTATCCCTTTATTTAAAAAAAAATTCCTCCAAAAATATGGAAAAAGAGAAAAATGCCCATTTCCTGCTTGTTGAAGCAGTCTGTGAGAAGCTCTTCTTGCCCCTTATGAAAGAGGATGATTTTCTCCTGTTGGCTTATTTTTAGTACTGATGGAAATGCATGGCTCTTGCCATGGTATTTGTTTCCTCCTAGAATATAAGCTCCCACAGGTCAGGACTGTGTTCAATGTTCTTTCAGTTCTTTTGCTGCTGGTTGTGTTGCTCCTCACTGAGGCTCAGGTGTGCTTATTGGAGAATATTAAGTGGAGGTATTTTGAAGAAAGGCCAAAGGTTTGTCACCCCTGAAGACCCGTGTTGCAGCTAAACTCTAGGAAGACTCTCTTTTCTTCCTGGTTTCTTTGGGCCTTTCCAACTCCAAGAGCAAGGAGGACTTAGTTCAGCTCTTCATAGGGGTAAAGAGAACAGGACCCTCACCCAGGACAGATGTAGACCTGCCCCTGCTAGTGTGTGTGTGTGTGTGTGTGCGCGTGCGTGCACGCATAGGGCAACTGTGTACATCAAGTGCTATTAGGACCTGCAAGTTCTGACCTGGGCACTCTGAAACTGCATCTCAGTGGAGGCCCACAGTGGAGAAACTTCCACCAACTTCTTCCACAGAGTCCCGGGAGCCTTCCCCCATATTCACCCTGGTGCCTTCAGGCTCTAATGGCTCCTTTGCTCAGGAAATAGAGGTAGTTGGAGATGGAAATGTGTGTGTGTGTGTGTGTGTGGGGGGGGGAACATTATGTAGTCAATCCACCATCTTTCCCAAATCCTCTTGATTTCAGCCTATTCCAACCTGCTGTCAGGCCATTGTCTGTCCCCAAGAAGCAAATACTATCAGTGGTTTATAGTAATCACCTTAGAAGCCCCAGGAACTTAACGGTATGTTTGGCCCCAGTGGGAAACAACATCAGGCCCTCTAGCAAGGGCTGATTTGATTGATGTGCAATATAATCTGACCCCTTTCCAGCATGGGCCTGGTAATTTGTCCAGGCTGCCCTCTTACCTTGGTGTTCTTGGGAATCCCTTCTTATCTAGTCCAATCTAATATTCCTTTGGGTGTTCTCTACTCAATTCTGCACTTCTGATTTCCTTGCCTCTCGGCCCCCTGTGTCTGGTCTCGGATTCAAAGCTCATTTTTTCCCCAGGACTTTGTTGTGTTTGCTCCACTAGATCTTATATCTAGTAAGAAGTGCCTTTTATAGAACTTAATCCCTGCCTTGGACCTTTGGCTGGGACCTGGCTAGAGCCAGCTCTGCCCCCTCTGGGTAGTGGAAATCAGGCCTGAGAGTAAATGTGACAGGACTAGGGGCTTACATGAGGGAGTTTTGCCTTGAATTATAAGTAGTCCCTTCTTACTGGTAGGAGTGCGATTGAGTAGCCACATTCCGTGACATTTCCAGAGTGAATTTGGTAATAATGGTTTCAGATACTCCAGGTTGTCTCCAGTATTTTTATAGCCTTCATGAAGTTTTCAAAACAAAGTTGCTTTTACTTTTATTTTATTGAGAACAGAAACAGTTAGATGTAAAGCTGGTGAGCAGGAAAATAAGTAGGATTATCAAACAAATCAGCGACAACTCCTATAAGATTCCTTTCCATCTTACTGTCCTTGTATCTATGGCATGTGAAAATTAGGCCAAACGAGGCTTAAGTAGGGAAAAAAGATTCTAAGAGTAGAGAAGCCTTGCCTCTTGATGTTTTATTTTCTCCCTCCTCAAATACCAAAACCAGGCCCATAAGTCTGGATGTTTAATTTTTGTTTCTAGGACACAGAAGGGGATCTAGAGTTTTTAGAGCTGTAAGAAAATTAGAAGTGACTTGATTTAAAACCCCTGTTCTAGACATTAAGTAACTAATAACCCAATTGGTGAGATGAGGCAACCAAAGCCCCACAGTCAATTGGCGGCAGGTGTGGAACTAGGTGCCAGTCTCCTGACTTCCCAGATAGTTCTCTGTCCCTTTGTGTCCCTTCATGACCAGAGGAGGGAAAGGAGGAAAAATGCCGTCTTGATGTCTCTTCTTCCAAATGGACACCAAGACTGCTGAGTGGGAACCTGAGAGACAGGGGAATGTAGAGATTAGTTGAAGAATGATATGGTGCTTTTAAATATCAAGTTTAGGTCAGCTGGCTGAGAAAAATGCAGAATTCATATGTAAGTGTTCATGAGATTTCTCTAAATTTTGCAATATAAGGTGTGTAAGTCATGTGTTTAAAACAGTATCTAAAACCTCACAGAAGCAGTTATGAAATATTTTGTTTTACTGGCAATGGGACAAAAAATAATTGGGCATTAAATCAAGGAAATGGGGAAAAGGGAGCTGCAAATCAAGGGAAATGGTGGAAAATTAGGTCTTAGTGGAGAGAAATGTGTACATATGAACTGCCTGATGTTTCAGGGAAAGAAATATGGTGGTGTAAATCTCCTTTTTAACCCTTTAAACTCAAGAGCTGAGTTGTTCTTGCCTGACTGCCAGAGTCTGAAGAGCCAGCCACTCTTGGGGAGTGAATTGACTTCTCCTTGTCCCTTTCGTCAGAAATGAGGTGTGATGATTTAAATGCAGCTCCTGTTTTAATAGGAGTTGGAGATCCATGCTGTGATCGTATTCCTAGGACTATCACAATATTGCCCTTTCTCTTGCCTCCAACTGGCAGAAGATGGCTTCATTCTGATGGGAGCCTAGACGTGGGGAGGAGGGCATGAGAAGCTCTTTGCTGGAGGGCACTAGGGCCCTGCCAGTGTGCCACCTGGCTTCATTAAATCCCACTGAAAGCATGCCTTATTATCTGTCTACTATATACATAATTTCTATAAATTATAAATTAAAAAATAAATAATAAACACCTTTTTAATTGCATATCCTCTTTTTCTCTTGTCAATTAAAGTGAACTTGCAAAGCTGCTTAACACAAAAAGCTACACAGACATCAACTCTTGTTAGATGCAGTACAAGCTGTTACACTGACTTTCCCATAGCTGCGAGGATTAATCACAGATAATCATCACAAAAGGATCACACCCATATAAATAATATAAAAATAGCAAAATGCCCAAAGTGGAACTACTCAGAAAGAAGAAAATCACTTAAAAATGGATAGCTCTGAGTTACCACTTAGGGGTGAAGAAGAGGAAAAGAATAGGAATCAATGCTTGCTTTTGAAAGAACCTAGATCTTGTTCATTTGATTAGGGACTTTGGACCAGAAAAGTGGCTGAGTGACTGGCCCTGGGATGGCAGGCCGACTTTTAATCCCTTGTCCTTGATTTAATTTGTCACAGAGCAGCCTTTAACTCCTATTGCCTACATGTGAAATAGGTCATGAAACTCCATAGACACAGGGAATGTGCACAGCTGGGAGAAATGATTCAAAGCTTCAACAGAGTTCAGGTTAGACATGAGGGAGAACTTTTTTAGAGAAGGCCAAGTAAGTTAGTGACCTGATGACAGATGAAAGAATGAGTTCCTTTCCCCAGAAATCTCTAAAATGAAAGTCCCTTCTCTCAAATGACAGTCAGGGTCTGGGGTGATGGGACAGACAAGATGGCACCCAGCACTCCCCCTTAGCCTGAGTTCTGTCTTAATTTGAGGAGGTCATTGAAAGAATGTGACCTTTGGATGACCCATGAGATGGACCCCAGCACTCAGAGGCTCTTCACCCCCTCTCCAATCCTTGGAATATGGGTTCCATTTGCCTTTTTGTCTCCCAGAAGTGGCCAAAAGGACAGAGCCTTAAGATGGTGATGTAGTGTTGTGACCATCTGGATGGTGTACACAGCTAAACCCAATGAGGTCCTCTGTATAAACTTTTAAGATGCGCAGGCAGTTGTGGGGATCTACTCATCTTGCGGCCACTTAAGGCAAGCCTCAAGAGAACTTACAAAGTTCTCTTTGCTTATTACACCTGCCACCTACCAACCTGCAGTGGCTGCCTCTTCTGTCTCTTCTTGCCCTTTGAGTCCAGGGACTGGTTTCAGATTGTACCTGACTGGGATGCTTGTGTCTTTCTAGGACATGTGGAAACACTTAAACTAATACCATATACAAGGTCATTAAAGAAATAGCTGTGTCAATACTTGACTGGTATTCTGTGGCTAGTAGAAACCCACATGGCTGTCTGTGATGATGTGACCATCCCAGTGAAAGGAGGTTAGCATGATCGCCTGCAGGAAGGGAGGAGTGGTAGGGGCAGGACAGAGCCCTGCTCCTTGCTCACAGTGGTGCTTCAACCCTGGAACTTGAGTGGGCAATCTCCCATTTTGGGAACCAGCAGAAGGCCTAACAGGTTGAGGCCATATCCCAGCCTGCAGAAATTCCCATGAAATGCCAGAGAAGCACTTCATTCATCCACATCTTTTTTTTCCCCAAAGATTGTATTTTTTTTATTCATGAGAGACACACAGAACCAGAGACACAGGCAGAGGGAGAAGCAGGCTCCCTGTGGCGAGCCTGACATGGGACTCCATCCCAGGACCCCGAGCCAAAAGCAGATGCTCAACCACTGAGCCACCCAGGTGCCCTCACCTACATCTTTTGCCTGAGACCCTTTCTTGCTGCAATTGCCCACCAGCCTTGGAAGGAAGCACATTACATGCTCTACTTTAGGGACATCTGGCTTGATCAGATGGACTCTTAATCTGCGCCCCATACAATATTACCTTTTTCATTCCTTTTTGAATGGGATACATGAGGAACAAGAGTGTATGGCACAGGGGTAAGCAAGAAGAGGTATTCATCTTCCCATCTTGATTTCAAGGTTTTACAAAGTGATGGGGTTTGAAGTCATTTTTGAAGCAAGAAAGGTACTTGCTCTGGGAAGACGGTCTGGGAGCAAGGGAGCACCATATGTGGAAAATGAAGATACTGACATAATTATTCCATCTTAGAACCAGGCACTTGGTGACAGAGCAGGGAGGCTAAAACTCATGGGTGCTGGTTTGAACATTGTTCCATTGGTTTTGGGGGATATCACATGCGCCTTCCCTGTGTGGAGCAAAATGAGATGAAGCTCAGGTGAGATCTCAGCAGGTAAGATACACCCAGATCTGAAATGCTGTCCTTGAGATTTGTTGGCAAGGACTCTGCTTCTACTCAGACTAAACTGGCTGAGCTTTGGAGTTGACAAGGCCAGGGAAGCAGCATCTTTCATTAACACTTGCAAGTTAAATTTTAAAAGGAGAAGCTTTGCTCCTGCCTTTTGTTTCCTGATACCTATATGGCTGGTCTGCCAGCATCTGGATAGACAGCTTTATCTGCAGGCTGTGTTGGGATTCACTGCTGCGCTGATGGGCTGAGCCCTAGGTCATCTCCCAGAGACCCCTGTGATCACCGGTGCTCCCAGAAGCCGTAGTTCGGGGTGTCTTCTGAAGCTATTCTGCATGTTGCTTTCCAATTTAACCTTCAGGTAGTTCTTCCCTTCCTCCTTCTAATTTCCTGGTTTGCTTTACTTCGGAATCATGTGGTTGTCAGTCCCAAAGACGGCAAGACAAGGCATCTGCAGGCTAATGAACAGCTGCGAGAAGATAATTAATGCTCTCCCACCTTCCTTGCAGCCTTTACCACCTCACCACGACACAGCCTGCAACATCTGTGCTTCCCAGCAGCTGAGCTGTAAAACACCCTTCCCTGCTCCTCACAAAACAACTGTCAGATGGGCCAGCACCCACGTTAAGGGCAAAACTTACAAAATGCTACAAAAGATGAGCTGTGTTACTCCCAAGTCACAGATGTTGAGTCTTTCCGTGAGAGGACTATAGAGAACTTGGTTTGGGATGTATTTGGTTCTGATGGAGTGTGGATGGGGAGGCAAGTGGGAGGGTGGGGACAAGAGGAGTAGGTGTGGGGGAACTGCTTCCTCTCTCTTCTTTCAGGGAAAGTTGCTGAACCTGCAATCTTTTGAGCCAGTCCAGAACTGCTTTGACAATCACCAGAGGAGAGGGCAGGGTCATCTCAGACTTCTTAATGTCTCATTTAGGAGCAATATTCAAAACAATGAATGGAATAGCACAGAGACCATTCAGAGCAGATGTTGGTGGTGAGCACTTGACCACTGTGGTGTGCACTAGCTGCATGTCAGCTTGGTCCCATGTTCCATGATTCTGCTTCAGCTTTTCTTTTTTTTTTTTTTCTGCTTCAACTTTAAATGTAATAACATATACTGAGTACCTTCTTTATGCCAGAAATGGTTTTAGGTGCTTTTGATAATTTTGCACATGAAGGATATGACTGAAATTGCTTTAACAATTTCCTGGCTAATGAGTGCTAATTCAGTCAGACTTTAGCCCCACCTACATTTGCAGGATCACAGCATCTTTGAAGTCTTGCCCATCACCATCCTCCACCTAGGTATTTCTGGGCATTTGCAGAGGGTTGATCATAAATGGGCTTTTCATATTCTCCTGGCTCAGGCTCCTGATCGTGTTTTTAACCCACAAGACACTACAAGGAGGGTACCCTGTAGCTGGTACCCTCGTTAGAAAATTGCTTTCCTGACTGGAGTGCTATCTTCTAGATATTCTTATCTGCAAACTCTCCTGACATTACTATGCAAATAAAGTACATCAGGGTTGTACTTTGTCCTCTTTGCCCTAGTGTGAGACTCCTATGCCTGAAGTATTACAAGTATTCCAATGAAAACAGCTCCTTCACTTCTGCTTGTGGGCCCAGCCTGTATCAAGCAAAGCCCAACTGGAAATCTTACACATAGGATATTATTTCCTTATGTTCCTTCTGTCTCCACAGCTGGAACCCCAACTCTCCTTATAAGCCACTTTCTCTCCATGTAAGCAAGTATCTGACATGAGGATTGTGAGTGTCTCTGGCCCCACACAGGCCACAATCACCTAGCATCATGTAATTCAACTAAAGTCAAGTCTCAAATTGCCTTGCCCAGGGGATATTTACTGGTGTTTTGCAGGAAATGATGTGACATTATGCAAATGTGGTCCACATAAGTTTGAATCAGAGCAGGGAAAGACTCTACCAAATAGACTTTACACCACACTTTGCCTAGAGTAATATGGAGCCTTCCCAGAGAATCTACTGGTTAGAGGGAGGGATCATGAAAATGGAGCTCAGGATGGGAATTTGCTACTGTAGGCTTATAAAGGCACAACCAGCATTTTGCAGAGAAGAGCAGCACCTTTCTAGAAATTAACTGAAGTCAATTCTTAAAAGATTATTCCTTAGGCAAGTGCCTAAGGTAAGACTCAAATGGCATTCCAACCTTTAGGCATAACCTTGTGGGGCCTGCCAAAGAGAGCCCAGGCAGGCCCAGCATGGTCTCTGCTTTACTGTTCATCTCTATTCTTCAGAGAGGAAGCAGAGGAGGGATATTGGAAGTCACTGCCTCTCTTTATAAATTCTCAATAAATGCTTTTGTAAAAAATATCCTTAATACATTTCTATATTTAAAAAAACTCTTTAAGTATTGTTAAAATACAGATATTTGGCCAGAGAAGATACTATAATAGAGTTCAGCCTCTGGTGCCTAGACTTTGATGTGAGTGTATCAGGGCTGAGTTATGGAGACTTGGCGAGAAGCTTGGTTATATAGCCTTATAGGTGAAGGATTTCATGTTAAGGAGACTATGGCTTGTCAAAAAACAATGGGATACCACTGATGGATTTTGAGCATGGGTTGACATGGTTAGAGTTGCTTTTTAGAATGCTCACTGCTCATATAAGCTCCAAGTTTAGTAGTAGCTGCATCATTCAGTATTAAAGCTCAGATAGAACTCTGTTGGAGACTCCAATGAGTATTTGCATTTCCTGGTTTCTCAAAGCCATGGAAGAGTAATGTTGTCCTATTTATTGGAGCCATGAGTGGGCTGCTATGAATCCTAGAGGATTGACATTTGAGAGACCTTGGTTGACGATTTTCAGTTTGAATGTTTAGATCAGCTCCAGCATGGAGAGCTTCTGATGTGCCCATTTTTGACAGAGTGAATGATTGAAGAATAATGTCAAAGGGCCTCAACTCTTTGTCCTCAGAGGGCTATCTTGGTCTTGGCGAAGGACAACATGTTGACATGGGCTGAAAATATCACCATGAGTGAAAAAATCAGGGGGCTACTAGTTGACATAAGGCAGTTCCACTAGCTGGTCAAATAATCCTATTCTCAGCCTTATAGATTTCAAGAGTTTTTATTATCTAGCACACCATTATTTGGACAGAAATAATAATTTTTTTCACACTATTATTTCTGAAAATTTGATGTATTCCTTCATTGCTCTACCTGCTGGAAGATGTATTTCTAAAGTCAGACAGAAGAAAAGTGGATGCCTGCTATTCACAATGCAATTACCATGACAAGTATTTCTAATTGCCACTTCCCTTCCTCCAAGCCCTCCTTTTCTTCAGACCTTGCAGATTGCTGGTAATCTTGGGTTATTATCACACTGAGCTGCTAACCTGAGTCTTGACACTCCTCCTGGAGACCCATGTCAGAAATAATTACAACTGAGGAGAGGTGATTCTTCCTTCGTTATTAGCAGTTGCTGGTGTTGGTGTCTAACATTGATTAGCAATTTGAAACAATGCATTCTTTGGGCTCCAGCACACATTTTGTTTCTTCTGTGCCTTGGAGGACAGCACACATTGTTCTTCATTCCCTAGCCTCCTTCTGCCGGTTGTGTCTGCCTGTGTGTTTTGAGAAGATTCCTTTCATGCTCTAGTGATTTATTTACTTCTAATGTTACTTTCTCCTCTTTCTTGTTTTTCAAACAATTTGTTGGTTCTGTTGGTGAAGTAGAGAGAATTCACCTCTTGGATTGGATGCTGTGTGTGGTTGTGAGAGTTCTCTTGAGAGTGGAGACAGGGTCATTTAGCACCCAGTGACCCAGGTCTTCAGCAACAGAAGTAGAAGAGGACAGGGAGAAATGGGGCTGACTTGAACAGGAATGAGGGAAAGGCAGGCGGTGCTGCTTGCACAGAGGCCTGCTTCCAAGAAGCCCACTTCTTTTCTTTTAGACAACCTCTTACCTTGCTTATTAGCTATGGAGACTGGGATTGCCATAGGAAGTGGGGGTGTGAAGGGAAAAGTTTACTACCCTAGCGCTGGGAGGGATTACTCAGCTATTGTTTTAGTCTGCTCTGGAGGGTGAGCAAGGGCATATACCCTGCTCAACAACTCATCATTAAATGTCACCCCTGTTCTGAAGAAGCTGTCTTGCATATGGTTGTAAAGAGTCAAAAGAACTTTAGGAAAGCAGTAATGAACATAGGAAAATTCCTTATTGGAATTCCAGTTCTTTTTTTTCATTTCTTCTTGAATGAGCTAAGCAGGAAAATGTCATTAAATAGGATACTTTCTTTCCTGGTCTGTTTATTCTTCTTAAAATTCAACAAAAGCCAAATCATAGTGCCCAAGTATATCTTAGGTGCTCTTGTGCTGTAATGTGGTTGCTGTGTTTTATTGAGACTCTTCCATACTTTAGTCCTTGGATAGATACAACTTCCTTGACTCTGGCTCCTGACTCGAAAAGGCAACTGCTCTAGAATTCCCATAGTAATTAGGTTTGTTGTACAGTGGGGTTGGATGGCCACTGGAAGTCCAGGGTCTCAGTGTGACAGTCTTATGTGACATGTGGTTTATTTGCTCATTTATTCATCTATTCAATAAACACATATTAAAATAGTGCATCATACTGAGTGATAGTCTAAGCATTATTGATATTTATTGATAATCTATTATGTCTCAGGAGCTTGCATACATATTATCAGAGTGACTGTGTGCATTGAAGTTACTAATAGGACTTTGAACTCAAAACAGATCTGTTTGAAATCACAGTTGTATCATTTGGTACATGTGTGATGTTAGATATGTCCACTAATTTCTCCAAGTCTCAACATGCTTATTTGTGAAATGAGGATCATATTAATTCCTATCTGCAGAGGTTGTTAGGTTGTTAGATAGAAATAAATGACTTAATGCATATTAAGTGCTTGTATTACCTGGCACATCATAAATTTATGTTGCCTGCTCTCATTTAATCGTCACAAGACCCTGAAGAGTAGGTTTGATTATACTGCCATTCTGCAAAGGGAACTTAATATTACAGAGTTGTGAGAATTTATATCCTAGATTTTAGAACATTAAATCACTGTGTCCACAATTACTGTTTTGTAGTGGAAACAACTGAGGACAAGAGAAGCCATGAACTCTGACTCTCAGGCCAGGTCTCCTTTGTTACTCAATGTTTCCCCTCACTTGCATTACAATCTCCATGGCCATCTACAAGGAAATTCTTTGAACTGTCTGCAAATGTCTGTCGCTGCTAATGTTAGCATCAGCCCATCCTTATTTGAAGGTTGACCGCACAGTTTATATTTTCCAGACCATTTTCATCTCGTCTCTCTGTGCTCTTTGGGCCTTTCCATTCTCATTAACACCTCTACCAGAAAGGAAATATAAAGGGAAATAAAACTTAAGCCACTCAGTTTTGCTCCTTATTAGCAGCTCTTTTTAAGAGATTTGGTGGATGGGGAGGCTGACTTTAGCTATAGTGGATTTTTTTGATTATTATAGCCATGGATTTAAATGAGCTGGGCTACCTTTCTTGTGGTTACCATGGATAAATGAGAATCCATTGTGTGAACCCCAGTAGGCCTGTGGCCAGAGAGACCCCCGTCAGCCCAGCCAACATCTCTGGGCCTTCTGGCTTCCTGCTATCTCTGCTGTCCCCCCCTTTACAGACCCTCCACCAAGGGCTCTTCATTCCACATTAGAGGAACCTCTCTAAGGTAACTGTGCCCTTGGCCATGTTAGTTAGGACCACTACATCACACTTGTGTAAGGGGGCCTGCATTTGTGCAGGGTGGTGACCCCGGGCTGACCTGAATCAGAAAAACACAAAGCTGGAAATCAGAACATGTCAGACATTTCCTTTTGTTTCTTGTTATATTTTAAAACCTAGCTCCCTTTCTAGCTACACTGCATTCTCCTTGGAGAGTGTAAGCTTTCCTTTGCCAGAAGGTCTTTCGTGGCTTCCCAGCTGCTTGCTACCTGGCCCTCATTTGGCTATGGCCTGGGAGGGTAGCCTGGCAGCCAAGCTCCTGTTAACCCTGCCAAGCAGGCCTCCTTCTATTGGTTTTGATCTTGGGGGTATTAGGAGAATACAGTCCCCAAATGATTGTGCTCTTTGGGTCTACTTCACTTCTTAATTCCTTGCCCAGTTTATCATAGACCTTTGCCACCTCCTCTTATCTTTTATTACCTAAAGGCTGTCTCTATGACCCAATTTCCAGCAGCCAAGTATGGGCTGGATTTTAATGGTGGATGTGATATTGAGTAGCTGCTTGGAAACTGGGGATGGCCACTTTACTGAATGGCCTCAGTTTCCCTATCTATGAAAGCATGGGGCTGTTCTTTTTTTTTTTTTTTTTTTATGGGGCTGTTCTAAAAGACACTTAGTCCTTTTGGCGCTAACTTTCTATGATTCTATAAATGCTGGTTTTAAGAAGTTTCACTTTAGATTCACGGAACCAAAAAACAATATATAGGCAGGAAATCAAGCAACTGGTATGTAGGCTAGTATTTTCATTAATCATATGACTGTAAATTCTATATCTTATTTTTTTCCTCATAGAATCTTCTGCTAAAAGTCTCAGTATTTAAGAAGAAATGGGATACCATTCATAGAAAGTCTTTGAGTGTTTCATGAAATAATAAGAAAGTTATTATAAATCTAAGCTAGAATTGCAAGTATTTTAAGATTTCTCTGATGTAACAAAAGAGTATTTATTTGTTTTTAGAGTCTCCAGAAAATACTTCCCCCAGAATTTAGTTATACTCTTTTTTGTACTATATAGTTATAAATAATTGTTTTTGTAGTTAAAAGTTTTTATAAGATGTTTGAAAATTTGGAGTAAAATTAAAATGATTTCTTTTTCATAAGTAAAGAGATCAAACTCAGAGAAAGTGTTATTCTAGAGGCGAAAATATAGCATGTCAGAGTCAGAGGTCCTGGGTTCATGTCCCAGCTCTATCATAATTAGACTCTAAGCCCCTTGAGGACAGAGCTCTGCTTCCCTAGCTCCTGGGATAATACCTGGACTGAATCCCCACTGCCTGCAATGCTCATAAATATCTAATAATAAATAAAATAAAGTATAATAAATAAAATAATAAAAATAAATAACTGAGTGATCTTGGGTACCTTGTTTAACTTCTCTGCGTCTTATTTCTCAGAAATAACACAGAAAATTCAGGGCTAGGATCTGAGTGAGACACAAGACAAAAAGTGTCCTGCTCTTGAGGAGTGGGTAGTATAATAAGAAATAACATCCCCGGGCAGCCCAGGTGGTTCAGCGGTTTAGCGCCACCTTCAGCCCAGGGCGTGATCCTGGAGACCTGGAATCGAGTCCCATGTCAGGCTCCCTGCATGGAGCCTGCTTCTCCCTCTGCCTGGAAGCAGGTGATCCTCCCTTGCTGAGATGTCAGGTCAGTAGCAGCCTACCTGTGTCACAAGGCCTGCATTGTTCACATCACTTCATCTCATCTCATAGGTATTTTATCATCTCACATCATCACAAGAAGGGTAACACAATACAGAGATTTTGAGAGAGAGAGAGAGAGAAAGAATAAGAGATCACATTCACATAACTTTTATTATAGTATATTTTAATTGTTTTTTAAGCGTTGGTTATTAATCTCTTACCATGCCTAATTTATAAATTAAACTTTATTTATATATATATATATATATATATATATATATATATATATATATGGAAAAACATAGTATATGTAGAGTTTAATGCTATCTGTATTTCAAGAATCTACTGGGGGTCTTGAAATGTGTCCCCCATGGACAGGGAATCTATTGTGTGCAGAATATTTAAGGAGCTTCTGTGAACACACTTGGCATTAGTGGGGGTACATGATCTGGAAGGTTCTGATTCTCATGCTCACATTCCCCCAAACCTCCTTCAAAGAAACTTGATTTCTTTTATTTTATTCTGTCCCTGGCCCCACCAGGATTTGGGTCTGAATGACATGTTTACCTTGAGAAAGAATTTGGAAGCAAAGGGAAGAGAGAGGCAAGCCGGTCGTCAGAACAGGAGCTTTTGGGGTTGAGCCTTGGGGTTGAGCCTTGGGAGGAAGGAAATTGGGAGAAAGATGAAAGGAGGGATGGGGGACAAGGAAGGATGGCTGGAGGTGTGGATGAGAGGTGGGAGTGTCAGAGGCTCAGAGCTTGATGGGTTTGGCTGCTCCAGCATGGAGTTTCTGGGAGGGATGCCTGAAGCCAGTACCCTATGAATTGGGAAAAAGGGTTGAAGACCTTCTGATGAGCAGTGAGGTCCTTCTGGGTGATGAAGGCGGACCCTGTATGTTATAAATGGAGGCCACAACTTTTCCTATCAGGAGCATTTAAGTCATTCTGTGTCTCAAGAACCATAAATGTACTGGAAAAAAGAAGTTAACAAATAGGTCCCTCTCTTCAATTCTGGGAGACAGCCATGCTATATAAGCTTAACAAATATATTTTAAACTCTGTTGGGTTTCTGATTACAAAAGTCATGGTTGTTCATTGTAGAAAATACAAAAAAACAACATCTAGAAGAAAGTAAAAATCACCTAAAACTCCCCTTCTGAGAGATGACCACTGTTAACATTCTGGCATGGAGCTTTGCAGTCCACACACATGCTTTTAACAAACAAGATTATAATACCTATGTCATTTTGTAAGTTGCTTTCTTACTTAACAATAAATTCTGAACATTTTTATATGTCTTTCAGTATTTGCCTTCAACATGATTTTTAGCATAAACCCCTCACTCTTAGTTGGTCCTTGTGGCTGCTGATGCTACTAAGAAGCTTGGGGGCAGATAGGGTTCACCAGCTTTGCTCTTCTCCATGTGGAATGTACCTCCCTCTGCTTTGTCCCATCTCAGGGCTTGAAGAGCCCTATGTCCTTGGCAAGGCAAACACTTCAACTCTTGCTCATGATAGCCTTCCCTTCAGGAAACTTGCCTGCACTTGACTCTACCCTGCATGGGATATGCCCCTTTTCCTCCATGGGCATGCCCCTTAATTCCTCCCACTTAGTAGTAGACTGTCATAAGAGAGTCCTTACTTATCTTCTCCTCTCTAGTGTCTCTCATCCAACCTGTCTTATATGTTATTGGCTTATTATTCATATTAAGTAACAGCCATGATCTCTCACTCCTCTGCTTAAAAGCATTTAGTACCTCCCCACTGCCTATCATGTCAGGCTCAGACACCCTAGGCTGGCATGCAGGACCACTCATGTATGGCTTCCTTTCTCACATAAGGGAGGAAGCTTTAATCCTTCTTTCTCTTTCTGTCTTCTCACCAAATCCAGTTAGTCATGTCTCCTGTTGATTTACCCTGTCCTTATGTCACTGATTGACCCTCCTTCCGTCCTTTTTCTTTGCTCCTGCCTTGGCACATACCTTCCTACTTACTAATTCAATAATTAATAATTTTGTGGTAATTCACCACAAAAGACATGTCCCTGATTTTCCTGCTTCCAATCTTTCCCCCTCTACATTGCTCTTCATACCACACACAGAAGGCTTTTCTGAAGTGAAATACAACCATTGTACACTCCCTTAAAATGTTTAATGACTTTCCATAGCATTTGGAAAAAGTCCCAATTTCTCAGCATAACCTAAACGCTCTTCCCATGTCCTTTATCACCTCTTTGATGCTGGGCTTAAATCACACTAAATGCCTCCAGTCCCTTGGTAACCAGAGGTGCTCTCCAGTCTCATACATGCTACCCCACCCCTTTTGTCTTCCCTGCACTCCTACTCTGAGACTCTGCCCTTGCCCCTAGGTTAATGGTCATCTTAAGTACTTCCACAGCCATTGTTCCCCCTCTATCCTAGCTCCAATTATATTGCACTGTAATTGCCCTCTTACTTGTCTGTGGAGTAAGAAACCTTACTATTCTTGCGGGCATAGATGGTGTTTTATTTGTCTTAGTATTTTCCCAATACCCAGTACAGGAGATATAGCATGTTTATTCAATTGTTTTTGTTGTATGAATGAATGGATAAGCATCCTAATACTTGGCAGTTGTGTATCAAACATGCAGCTGAGAGAATGGGGCAGCGGGCACTTACGGTCCCTCATTGGCAATACAACCAAAAGGACAGTTGTATCTCACATGCAACTCCCATGATTGCTCTAGGTCTTCATCCTTCCATCTGTGCTAGAGGCTGGTGGTATATACTCTCTTTCTGGGCTTTTTATGTTTAGGGTTTCTTTAGGTGTTTGCATATGCATTATGGATGGGGCATCATGCAGTCAGCTGTCATCCCAGAGGGGAGACCCCATGCTGGGAGCCTTAATGGAGTCATCACTAGCCCAGGACCACTTTGATCCTTGCCCATGATTTGATAGTTGTGTTCTTGGGACATGATGAGCCTAGAGTCCTCTTACTCCACTGCCATCTTCCCTCCAAAATGCACCCATGATTTGATAGTGATGATGATGTTGATGATAGAAAAACACAATGTTTTCTTTGTATCAAGTCTAGGCTGAGGATGTGAGTGAGGCCTTTATTCTATACTGATCACAAGGTACTTCCCTTATCTATAATAAGCTTGACATTTACCAGTCCAAATCACTATACATGATCACAGTTGCCTTCTAAGAATCCCCATGCTTTCATTCTTGGCTCATGACATGGAAACATTCAAATCAGGTTGCCCTTCATTTTAGGACCCTCTAGCAGCTTCCAGCTACATTTGGATCTGAGTCTCTATAATGACCTATTAGGTTCTTGCCATCCTCTGGATCCTGCCCTCCATTCCAGATACATCCCACTTCCCTTTCTTCCTTGATCACCCCATCCCAGCACGGTAGTCGTCTTTTACCTTCTCCCTTCAGTTTCTGATCTCTTTCCCACTTGAGTATCTCCTCTCTACCATTCCCTCTGCCTAGAATTTTCTATCTCTTCTTTTCGTACAACTGATCGCTTCTCTCATTTCAAGTCTCAGCATGGGATACCCTGACCACTGTCACTAGTGGACCCTCCCCTCCGCTCTATCACTGTATGCTTTGCATTTTCTTCATAGCATTTCTTACCAGGCAATTATGAATTTACCTTTTGGTTCATTGCTACTCTTCAAATTTTAGGTCTAACACTTACTGGCTGAATGACCTTGGGCAAATTATATAACCAACTTTCACCCACATAATCTCATTTGTAAATGGAGATATTTTTCTTGAGAGCTATTACTTTATGCCAGGTACTGTGCTAATTATTTAATACGGATTGATTTAGGCCTCCCAGCAGAGGGGCACAGAGAATACTCAAATTGCCCAAGGGCATATAGCTTGTTAAGGGTGTAGACAAGATTTGAATCCATTCAGTTTGGCTTTGGAGCCCTTGCTTTTCACTGCTTTGCCAGGCTAAGTGCAAATGTTCATTGAATACATAAACAAGAAGCTTCCTCATCAGCTCTCCTGATTTTTCTTTGAAAGTGTTCTGCATGATAGCTGAAGTGTTTGTCAGCTTTACAGAGCCATCTAGAATGCCTAGAGGCCCCCCACCTTGCCCCACTTACTCTACTTGAAGGAAAATGTGGCTTCTTTGGCCCCCTGAAGACTGGAAACCGAGCTCCAGCCCCCAGGGTGGCCCTGATGAGGTGGAGGCAGGGGCCTCCTGCCTTTGTGCAGCAGGAGCCAGTTTCAGACAAATACGCTGTGTGTGCTTCTGGCAGCATCTGCTGCCTACAAACATCCAGCTACAAGGAATTCACTCTGGGTTGATTCTTCTTTTCTTTTCCTTGACAAAAGGCAAGAACTATGCAGAGAGGAAAACCTTTACTCTGAAAAGAATTGCTAAGTGCAGAACCCGCCTTATGGTTCCACAGATCAATTCAGGAGCCTGGCAGCTGGGACAGGGGCTTGGCTCAAGAGGACCCAGGATCTGAAGTGAGTGGTCCTGCCACCAGCCCCTGACCTGAGGAATGAGACGTACTGCAGAGAGACAGGCTTTGCCTTCCAATTTCCAGTGACAGATGTCATCACACACAGGTCCATATTTGCATTTCTAGTATCTGCTTTTTTTTTTTTTTTAAATGAACGGAGCATTTTAAGAGCCTATAGGGATTCCTTTGAGCCTCCCTCCTGATTGATGAACCCCACCTGTGGGGCTTTGCCTATGAGTACTGCCCTCCTTCTCAATTATTCATTCTACCAGATATGTTACTGTGAACCAGGCTTGCAGCAAGAATCATGTGAGTGAATGTGTAACCCTCGGTGACTCTCAGATATAACCCTGAGCAAGTCTTTCCTGCAGGGGAAAGGCATTGCAAAGAGAGGAGGTGGTGGGAACAAAGACACAAGATCAGGAAATTGTGTATATGATTAGAAAATCGTGAGCTTGTGCCTTTGACTGAAGATAGAATACTAGTAAGGGAGTGTATGGGTTATTCTCCAGATGCCCCTGATACCTATTCTTTGCCTTTATTATTCCTGCTCTGTGCCCCAGAAAGCTGACTTCTGTGGTTCCTTCACAGGGGCTCCCTTGCTCTGAGGTTTCCTGTTGGAATTGAACAATTGGCTGCACAGCAAGCTATCAGAGCTGGGGAAGCAGAGGTGGGGTTATTTGTTCCCTTCCTTCTCACCTCCTCTTCCTCTCCATCCCCAAGCTGCTGAGGTCTCAGCAGAGCTACAGTCCACCAGTCTTTTAGGGACACTTCTGTCACAGGCTCTTCTCCCTCCACCTGTGGTTCTCCCAGGGATTGGTATAACACTGTTCCTAGCCTTCACTTCTTCACTCTTAGTCACAGCATGACTTCCCATTGGCTGCTGGTTCCTGTGGGATTCACTTTCCCTTGATGGTTCCTTAAATCCTACTCACAGTCCCTACAGGCACTCCCCCGAGTAGATTCTCTATAGTTGAACCCTGTAGTGTGTATGCCATCTGTTTCCTTGACTGATATAGAGAGTAGTAGGAGACTAGGACAGAAAGATTGGATATAGCTAGATTTTCGAGAACATTGAGGGCTATGCTCAATATTTTATTTATGTATTTTTTTTAATCAGGAAACTTGGAAATCATTCAGTGTTTCTGAACACAAAAAGGGCTTGAGCAGAGGTAAGTGGCAGTGGTCAGAATAAAGAGCAGTGAATGCAAGAGATGGTGTAAGGTGGAGAATGGATGGAATTGGCAGTTGACTGGGTATGTGGATATGAAGAAGGAGGCTTTGAGGCTGGGTCCATATCCCCAAGACCATGGTAGTGCCCACAAGCAGAACTGCAGGAGGAAGGGGAGTGCTGTTACCCTCAGTTTGAGATAAGTTGAAAATACCTCCAATCTTCCTCTACAATTTGTGGTAATGGTTATCCTCCATCGAAGGGGCTCTGTGATTTATCAGTCACCCTCAGGCCTATTGTAACTCAGAAAATACCACACAGAGATGCTGCCCTTCTGTGGAACTGGGCTACCCAGTACAGTTTGGGTACTTTAGAGGGTTAATTCACAGTGACCACCTGGGGGTAACTGGACAACAAGGAGATCTCAAATCTTTTTTTTGCAGTCATGGTTTTTATTCAGCAATGAGTTGAGGCAGCCAAACATACAAGGACACTGTGAAGGAATGAAGGCTATTTAGAGAAAAGAAGGCTGAGGTGGGAAAGGAGATTCATTTTGTGCAACAGCAGAGGGCAGCTCTGAGAGCCATGACTGGAGGCTGCAGGGAAGTAGGCTTCAACTTGTAACACAGCCTTCTAAAGCTTCATTCAGTCTGCCTATTGGTGGGATGAGCTTCTTACAGAGTGATGAATGCCTGGTCCTGAATGGGATTAAGTTGAAGCTAAATACTTGCTAGTCACTGACTGTAAAAAGACTTCCTATATTGTGCTATAAATTGGTCTGAAGAAAGTCACATCATATTCTATTTCCTTCAGTTCCAGCCCAATGATTCTGTGATTTTCCTATTGCCTCAACACAGGTGCAGAGGTGGGTTGATGGCCACAAGGCTAAAACCAGCAGCTGTCCAGGTTCTTGACTTCTCGTTACAGGTATGTTCTAGAGGGAATCGACAGCATAAAGAACAAACAAAATACTTTGTGGGTCAGAAGTTAAATAATCTTGTTTCTCTTTTTCTGCCCTGCTCATCTTTGTCTCCTTTAAATAATACTCCATTTCCTGTCAGTTGAGATTAACAGCATGAGTTTGATTGGTCAACCATGTGGGGAATATGTAGAAGAGAGAACAAATGTGCTTTGATTCCCTAGTGGTTCTACCAGCTGGGGAGTTTCAAAGATTTCTTTTTAAATCTCAATTGAAGATGGGATAAAGGAAATGTGCTGTGATGAAAGC
The DNA here is from genome assembly GCF_003254725.2 of Canis lupus dingo. Classification (NCBI taxonomy): domain Eukaryota; kingdom Metazoa; phylum Chordata; class Mammalia; order Carnivora; family Canidae; genus Canis; species Canis lupus. The sequence continues at coordinate 21,584,902 of NC_064249.1, forward strand.
ATGTCTGGAACATGGAAAGGTGGCAAATGAGGAGTTTCTTGCTAAATAGGGGCAGAGAAGAATCTCTCTCTTTGGGCTGAAGGGTGTTAAAAAGATACATGCTTATCTAGAACCACAGTATTTTAAAGGATTTCAGAGATTTTTCAACTTCAATCTTCCATTTGATAAATTGTAACTAATATTTATAAATTTAAGTTTATAGACTCTTTCATGAGCATTATCTCATTTTATCTTGTGAGGCAAATACAGTAAGTAATGCCTTTCCTCTTTATCAGATGAACAAATGGAAAGTCAAAGATACCATGTTTCCTGTCCAAGATCATACAGATCATAAGTGGATGAACTGGACTTTGAACTTTAGTCTTACAATCTAACTATCACATCATAATGAGAGATTAGATTGTAGACCAACACTTATTGTGTATTTATTTTATGCCACACACTGGGGTAAGCACTTTACATGGGTTACAATAATTCCCATTTTCCAGATATGGAAGATGAGAACATTCCATCTACCTTCCGACGCTACCAAAGCATAGACTACAATTGAATCTCAAGGTTGTTACAGGTTTACTTTATTTTTGACACTAGGATTTTTTAAAAAATGTCAGTAGCATTCAACTTGGGCAAAAAAAATGCATGTCTGTGTGAGCACAGGGTATGTGTGTGCCAAAAGTCCTCCCAGAGCTCCACACTGTGTCTATAACTGCCTACTGGCCATACCCACTTGGTTAAACTCCTGGAAACTGAACTGTTCTATCTCTTAAACTTTCTATCTCCTCCCCAGCAGTGTCCCTCCTTTTGCATTCTCTATCTTGGCCAATGCCATGACTCAGGCTAAACACATATAATGGGTGTTGGTGTTGAAGACTTTTAGATTAAAAAAAAAAAAAAAGACTTCTAGATTCGATTTCAACAAAATTGCTTTGTGGGCCTTCCAGTCTTTCCATTCCCACTGGTGTGCCTTAGGTTAAACCCACATTACCTGACTTTGGCAGTACCTGTCTAATGGAGCCTCTCCACTGTTCTACCATGCCTACAAATTATCTTGTTAATTTCCCAGAAACAGATTTTATCTGATTATTCTTTCTCCAAAATCTTCATTAGCTTCCCATTATAGTCATTCATTCCTCAGATGCTAATTGAGCAACTGCTAAGGGCCAAGTACTCTTCTAGGTGTTGGGCATACCAGAGTGAACAAAGCAGTTACAGAGCCCTGTCCCTGTGTCACTTAAAAAGTGCACACTCTTCAGCCTAACATTCAATGTCATCTACAATTTGGCTTAACTCATTTTCTGGCCTTTATTATCTCTTTGTACATCTGCAGGCAATATTCACATTCCTTGTTGTTCAGTCATACTAAGTATTCTCAGTGTCCTTTCTTCATGCCTTGTTGGGCAGTTACCTTCACCCAAAGCTCCACTTGCCTGTCCAGATTGCCTGTGACCCAGCTCACCTGCATCTCTTCCCTGAATTCTTTCTAGATCTAGCCAGAATTAATCCCACTGATACTGTGAGCACAATGTTTCCATATGTTATGGTTACTATCACTGCCTGCATGATTTCTGTATGTGTCTGTCTCCACCCTTACATGGAGATCTCTGAGCAGAGGAATGTCTTAACCTATGTTCGTAGTTTCAGCCCTTTGCTCAGTCCCCAGCACCCAGTAGGCACCTAATAAATATTAGCCACTTTGAAATATTCGAGTTCTTGATAGCAGTACTCCCCCTCTCCCCCCAATCATCTACCTTCCCCCTTTCAAGATCCTTAACAGGCTTAGTTACACAAATAAATACATCTTGCACACCAGTGTACAAGTTCAGGAAGGTACTTTCAGCCTCTAGGTGGCAGTGTTACTGTGCTCAAAGGAGGAAGTTGAGCGGCAGGCTAGGAAATTCTATCAACTCCTTTGGGTACCTGCCTTCCTGTCTCCTCTTCCTCCCTCTGTTCCTCCCTCCTTCCTTTCGCCCTCCCTTTCTCCTTTCTTCCCCCACCCTCCTCCCACCTTCGTTTCTCTTCATCTATTCTTCACAGATTTTTTAAAACACCAAAGCATAATTGTAAGCCCTGAGGAAAACATACAAGGCCAGCTGGAGACCCTGCCTCCTCCCTCACACCCTTCATGTAGAATTGTCAATTTTAATATTTCTAATAGACCCAATATAAATTTTGGAGGTGTAGTGGATTATGATCTTCAGAGAAGGGGAGATAGGAAGCAGTTGTTTTTAGAAGCAGCCAACTAAATAATTCAAAATGGCCTCAAGACATGTCTGGCTATCTACCTCCACTCCTGGACCTATAGTGGGTGTCAGGGCTGAGCCAAGCACTCAGCTTTGTGGGGGCAGGTCTGAAAACTGACTTGTCAATCAGGTTTAGGAAGGGCACGAGGCTGTATCAACAGAGGATGTTTCCATTCAACTCAGGAGGAGGAGGGTGGCTGAGTTTGCTGGGAGCCCATCTGAGGAGGAGAGGGAGAGGAGAGGGTGGCAGGGTTAAGCAGCGTGGACCTGGCTGGCTCCAACAAAGGCAGGGGAATGCAGTCAGGTTTTGCTCTCTGGTAACAAACCTAAATCTTTACCTGCCTATTTTTCCAGAATGCCCACTGCTCTAACAATTCAGCATTTTAAAGGAAGATGGTGGAGGAGGGAATTGGTAATTTAAGCATGAAAAATGTCATTTTGCCTCAGAGCAAACTGCCTTTCTCTGCCCTGGCTCCTTTTGTGTGGTTTGGATTTAGGCATATCTGGAAGATCATTTGCCCAGTACTAATAGGAAGGCTCACTGTGCTCGTTTGTTATGAGATGTAATGGGACTTCCTCTCACTGTGGGAGTAACAGCCACCTAGCGCCACTGGTTTCTATTTTTCTGCCACCAAGTGAAACTCTCTCTCTCATTCTTTCTCTCTCAATACAACACACACACACACCCCCCAAAGAACTCCTGGATTTCTACTCACACATTTCTCTTTGAGACAATTGAAATGTATTTATTTTCCTTCAAATCCCATACTTGTATTCTTTCCCTGCCTTGGGTTCAAGGTCATTTGGTTTGGAAGGGACATCCTTTCACTTGCACGTGGTTAATTAATCAGAAACTTTCCTCTTGCCAAATTCCTGAATATCTTTGACTTCTAAACAGGAGCTGTGTTTTCCTTGGCTTTCCCCTTTAAGTAGCATGTGTTTATTATCCTCACTTTTGGGGGCCATGCATTTAATTCTTCAGTTCTTGAATTCACTCTTGTTATGTGTCATTTTTTGAAAAATCTGGATACAACTCTAAGAGGTTTAGAGATTTACTTGGCTTTTCTGTCAGCTTTAGAAGTATATTCCTTTGGAGAAATCTTTTTTTTTTTTTTTTTCCTATATTGCTCCAAACACTTTGATCAGTGCCATTGATCTCTGCCACCTTTGGGTGTTTTGAGGCCCATGTGTAAGGCACCATGTTCTCCCAAAACTGGTGAGGGCCTAGAAACACTCACTATTGGGGCTCCCAGCAAACTCTGCCAGTTGTCTGTTGGAGAGTAAACATCTCTCTTCTCTATGCTTTAAATATGGGGGAGAATGAATAGAAGCATCTGTCAGATGGACTTGGAATATGGTCAAAGTCTTTACAGTTCCCCAAAGCTCCTTGAACAAAATTATATCTATCTTTTTTTTTCTTCTCTTATCAGATGGTTATTCAATGAGGCTTAAACTACCTTATGCCTGGGCCATGGCTGGCACCCCCTGTGATTTGTTGCTGAGTTTCTCTTGCTGTTGTAGTGATCCCTGCAATTTGAGTGGTGTTCCAAAGCCTTGAAAAACGTAAGGAAACTCACCACCCACCCATGTGAGTTACGCACAGCTTGCCTATTGTGCCTCTCTGATAAAGGCTTTTCTAACATTTTTTAAAAAATTGGCAATGATGGAAAATGAGGCTGTTCAGGAGAAGCAATGGCCCAAAAGTTGCCCGACATGTGGCCGAGCAAGAAGAATCAGACTGGCTTAGTAGTTGAGAATATGGATTTCCAAGTTGGTAATTGTAGGTTCCAACACGCAGTCCACCACTGTGTGGCACTAGGAAGGTTACTTCCTAGGCTACTCCCTAGCCTCTCTGGACTTCCTTTCTTTATGTAAAATAGGGATAGTCATTGTACCTCAAAAAGTTATTCTGTGGACCACATGAAAAAACTCAGGCAAAGTTATTAATGCTGAACCATGCCAAGTGCTCAGTGAATGTCACCTGTAATCTACAGCTAAAATGATGAATCGTAGGCTGGAAGGTACCTTAGCCATCATCTACCCACTCCTTCTTCTTACAGCTGAGCATGAGACACTCAAGAGTGGTCCACAGTCACTCAGCCAGCAGATGACAGCAGCTTCTGGTAGAAGGAAGGTCTCCTGACTCCTAACCCAGCATGCCTCTCTCTTAGTTGCAGACCCTAGACCTCCCATCCTATTCTAATGGTGGTAGAAGGTGGTGATACACTAGTTATGATTACATAGTCATTCATCCAATAAATAATTATTGAGCGACGCAATGACAAGAACACAGATCCTATACTGAGCAATCCTGCTGTATTATAGGGGAAATAAATATGCACCAGTAACTAAAATTCAGACTACTATAAATACTTGTTAAATAAGGATTTTAGAAAGTGCTATGGAGGGCAGAGAAAAGAGGCTTCATAAAGCAGAATGGTAAGGTAACAGTGATTATGTATTGGGCTCCTGTTATGTGCTAGGTACAATGGGACATACACGCTGTAAGAGCAGGAACTGTCTTTTACTTATTTTCACATATCCAGCACCCTGCATAGTGCAAGCATGTGGTAGGTGGCCAACAGGTATTTATAGGGGGAATGAGTGATCCAGGCTTCTGTCTTCTATCAGTAGTCTACAGGTCATCATGAGGACTAGCTGGCAGTACCACTATCTCTTCTTCTCCTTCCTCTGCTGCTTGTTGCTTTCTTGTTCAGTGCCTGGGAGTGCCCACAGCAGGACAGTAGCCCTCAGAAGTTAGCCCTGTGGTGGGCACCACAATTGCTCTGCCTTATGGAGGACTCTGCTCATAAGTATCTAACTTCTCCCCAGGAGCCATCCCCTCCTTTCCACCAAAGCCCTTGTGTCCTGTACCCCATGCCCACAGCTCTCAGCACTATGCTAATCTGATCAATGATTCCATTTTGTTGTGTTGTTGCCTGGCTCGGCTGCTCTGTTAGGAAGTAAGCTGAGAGGTGTGATCTGATTTCTAGTGGGTTCTGCTACTTTGTCTGGAGGATTGAGAGGAACTGTGTGGGTAGATTTATTTCTCAAATAATCTTCCCCTGAAATCTGGGTTGGCTGTCTTTGTGGAACAAATGGATACCGTCAGTGTATTGATTTGGCCTTTGCCCCTTTCCTGGTGGACAGTGTCTATGCCCTCACTGCTCTGCTCTCTAGGGTACTGTGAGACAATTTAGAGCCATTTCTAGGAAACCCACTCTTCCCTTTGGCATTTTGGAGAAATAAAATTTTTTATTGAAGTATAATCAACATACAATATTGTATTAGTTTCATGTGTACAACATGGAAAAATATTTTTGACATGAGCACAAAATAATGGTGTTGCAATACCCCAGATACAAGTCTGGTTGTGTGGTTTACAGGAGTCCATGGAAAATAATTTGGTGGAATAATGTGGGCTTTTATTTCTAATGGAGGTTCCCTGTCTTCTGGGAATCTTGCTAACTGGTTGGGCTTTTCAGTGATTTGTGGGTGGTATAGAAAGGGAAGCATTCTGATTTTTCTCTTGTTCTGCAATGAGAGAGGAATGCAGGCTCAGAGAATTTTCTTTCACTCTAGTACTTAGGTTACTGCTGTCAGGGGCACTATGTATTCCTCATGTGGGAGGTTTGGGGAAGCAGAAATTGCTCAGAAGTGTCAAGTTTGGGTAGCATAATCAATTTTAAAAGAAATAACCTTTAGATTATTTTTGGATTTTTATTATGAAATTATACATGTTTACTAGAGAAAAAACTTTCAGTAATAAGATTAAACAAAATCAAGAAAGAATTATTGGGGATCCCTGGGTGGCGCAGCGGTTTGGCGCCTGCCTTTGGCCCAGGGCGCGATCCTGGAGACCTGGGATCGAATCCCACGTCGGGCACCAGGTGCATGGAGCCCGCTTCTCCCTCTGCCTGTGTCTCTGCCTCTCTCTCTCTCTCTCTCTCTCTCTGTGACTATCGTAAATAAATAAAAATTTAAAAAAAAGAAAGAATTATTAAAACACTAGCAATGTTAACAGCTTATAGATATTTAGCTTTCCAGATTTAGCATGGCCATCTTTCAGAGTCAGAGGACAGAAGTGGCATAACTCCTTCTTACCATTGATTAAAAGTAGCCAAGGCTGAGGTGCCCAGCTGGCTCAGCCAGAAAAGCATGCAACTCTTGATCTCAGGGTTGTGAGTTTGAACCCTATATTGGATGTAGAGATGACTTAAAAATAAAATCTTAAAAACAATCAGGGCTTCTTTATGTGAATTGAAGTTAATAATGAAAATATCTTGTATACCTTACTGAATTTATGAAACATATTTAAGTATACTGTCTTATTTAATCTTATAATAGACCTTATAATTTAGGTTGTGAATATTCCTATTTGTAATAAAGAAAAAACCCAAAACTGAGATTCAGAAAGGTATAGTGACTTCCTCCAATTAAATAACAGGTAAGTGGCAGAGCTGCAACTTGTATTGAGGTCTTTTGATTTCAGAACTAAAGTGTAATTTACTAGGTTCCAGGCATCTTACCATTTTATTGGGGCCCTATGTATCAATCAGTAACTGCTACAATAATGCTGTGTGATAAACCACCTCGAAATTCAGTAGCTCAAAACTAGTATTTGTGCTATCATTTATTGGTCCACCGATTTACTGAAGTTAGCTAATCTAACCTGGCCTCATCTGGGTGGCTCTGCTTCAGGCTTCAGGTTGACTGGATTTGGCTTAATATGGGTTTCCAAGTTGGTAATTGTAGGTTCCAACACACAGTCCACCACTGTGGACTAAGCCTACGTCTTAGGTTTACATCTGTTTCATATATACTTAGTCTGATTACCAGATAAAAGAGGATGCTCTTCTCATGGCAGATCATTAGAATACAAGACCTATGATGAAACATGTAAACACATAGGGAAAGTCCCTATTCCCACCATATCTGGTAAAATTCCATTGGCCAGAGCAAGTCATGTGGCCATGCCCATGCAAGGAGGAAGGATATACTACCCAATGGGATGGAAGGGGGAATGATTAGTAACATAAACCATCACAATCTGGTTTTTTATTCATTTTTTTTGTGCATGCAAAATATATTCACTCCCATCTCAATACCCTGAAATATCATCTGGGCAATATCAGGTTTGATGTCTAAGATCTTGAAATTATACCAAATCCTGATATGGTTTCTGTTGACTGAAACACTTATGAAATAAAAAGACAAATTATTTGCTTTCTAACCACCTGATATACAATATTAACAGGGACAGAGTAATTGAAATAAATACTCTCAACTGCAAAAGGGAAGAGAGGCACATAGGTGGCTCAGTTGGTTAACCACCTGACTCTTGGTTTGGGCTCAGGTCATGATCTCAGGGAGGTAGGATACAGCCCCATTTTGGGCTCCCCATGAGCCTGGAGTTTCTTGGGATTTTCTCCCTCACCCTGCGCCCCTCCAGTTACTCTCTTTCCCTAATAAAATGAATAATTAAAATCTAAAAAAAAAAAAAAAAAAGGAAAGAATGGGGTAGATTTTAGTCAGTGACCCCAGCCATTCTGAAATCCTGCTGTTTATAGTATAGAAAGAATTCCTTATTGGGTAGGTATAGTCTTCTTTTACTATGCCGGGGATTGGCAACTGTACAGGGCCAGATAGTAAATGTTTTAGGTTTTGCAGGCCATATTATCTGTTGTAACATCTCAACTTTGTGTTATGGCAAAAGCATCAGTAGACAATATATCAATGTATGGGTGGGGTTCTGTTCCAATAAAACTTTATTTGAATCAGGTGAGGTAGGCTTTGGTCTGTGGGCCATGCTTCACTGACCCCTGACTAGGCCCTAGTTCTTCTCCCTGGGTGTGGCTTACTGGTCCATTATTTTATTTTTTTTCCCATTATTCTTTATGTCTTTGGCTCCAGTGTTTTTCAACACCATGCATGGCCACTTCTGAAGAGAACTTTAAAGAGTAAGCCTTTATTTCTGGATCAGCAGCTTTTACAGCCTGCTTTCTGCTTATAGAAATCTACGAGTTAGAGTATTTTTTTTTTTTACATCTCAGTTTTAGAGTTAGGTTGATGGCATTTTATCAATGCAGGTATCTCAAAAATTTTATGAGTTTCCTACATTTGATTTCGGTCAACTCCATGTTTGTTACATCTAGGATTCATTTTGAGACAAATCTCCCTCTTAAGACTTAATTTTGGCTACTTTGAGTTTATCAGGCCTCAGTAGGATCATGCCTTTTATATTTCTGGAAGCACTTTGTCCAGCTGAAAACTACTGATAGGCACCCCTTCAGTTCTTTCAAAACAGGTTGTAACAAAGGATGTGACAATCACATGCTTGATTTAGTCTTTGTCCTGAGGCTGATAAGATGGTAAGATAAACATAGTTTAACTTTTCAAACCTGCAAGTCCTGGAATTTCTGGGTTTTCTATGTTTTCTCTCAGTATTGCTTGCATACTGATCACTTTCCTTTACAAACTCAACTTTGTCTTGCAATACCTTCTCCAGCTAGTAATAATCAAATTACACTATCAACATTCTGCCTTGACACTTTCTTGTCCAATGTTTCAAGTTCATTAAGCAGATTTCTGTCCTCCACGTTATCACAGATGAGTCTGGCCAAGTGCTTCATCACTAAATAACATGGATGGCATGTTTCCAGCTTTCTATAACACTTTCCTCATCATCTGCTGCCTAATCACCAAACTACAGTCACATGTTTTAGGTTCTCATTATGACAGTACTCTACTTCTGATACCAATTTCTGTGTTGGCCAGCTATTGCTGCAATAACGTTGTATAATAAACTACCCTAAAACTCATGACTTACAATAACAAGCACTTAATCTCACATTTGCAGGTCTGTTGTTGGATTGTCATTCAGCCGATCTAGGCTCAGTTCAGCAAAGGGGCTTGTTTTAAGTTGCACATGATTGGAGTTGGCTCCAGGCTGTTCTGGGATCAGGTCTTTTCCATAGGAGTTAGTTTTCAGTTCAGAATCATGCAGGGGACAAGCTCTTCTTATTGCTTATCAGTGGAGTACTCTAAGTGAACCACACAACACATTTAAAGCTTGTGCTTGCATCATATCTACTAACTTCCCAGTGGACAGAGCCGATTATATGCCAAGTTTCCTTTCAAGAAATTGATGTCCAAAAGAGAAGGAAAAGAAGTAGACATTTGTTAAATTTATCAAATTACTCAAGGCATCTGGTTTTTCAATTTACTCCTCACCACAACTTTGTGCCCAAGTTCTAGCCAATGGGATGCAAGTGATATATATCACTTCTGGATTGTATTCATAAAATAAATGTGCATGTTCTCCGACTGCTCCTTCCACCTGCTGCTGTCTGAAACGTGACACAGGAGGTCAAGGAGCCACTTTGATCCCCCAAATGGAAGCTATGTGTTTATGATGGCAGGCTGCCTTCCTAGTCCTTGACTATTATGTAGAAGAGGAACTTTGATCGTGTTTAAATAATATTTTTTTCTATCTTTGTTACAGCAGCTTAGAGTGTACATAATGATTCTTCTAGATTGTTACACAGTAGGGGAAAAACTATCATGTTTAAACTACTTCCTTTTGGGTGCCTTTGTTAAGGGAACTTTGCTCCTTCAAGAGATTATACTGCTACTATTGATGTTTGTTGAAGAGATTAAGTGAGATAATATGAAAAAAAAAGGAACCTAGCAGACTTTCTGAATAAATGGCACTTGTAATAATAACATACCATATTAAAAATATAAACATTTAATATAATGTATAAAATTCAATTAACTCAGTTAATATAATATAATAAATGTTATAATTACTACTGATCAAGTACTGGCCATATTCAGTGCAGATTAGCTAGTTCTCTTGAACTATAAATACATCTAAGTCCCTGGGGAGCTCCTCTTTCTTCTGTCTCCATCCCCCGCAATGTAGTAGTAGTAGCTTCTAACATCTCCTTCAGTTGTGGCCCACTCAGATTTCAACTAGTATGTTCATAAATAGTCATGAGAAGAGTGAAGAGTTAGAGGTGTTTGAGTGGGAGATCTCAGGCCTTGAGTGAGATGTGTTGAGTGTGGTTGGGGTATTTAATTGGTTTCCAAAATAAAGGGGAAATGTGATGTATTCTGTCCCCTTGGCACCATATTTTCTGAACTTTTAAAATATGGCTCAATCCTTGCCAGACCCCTCTCAAATGCATGTAGGTGGTTCAAGGAAAATTCATCACCATTTCTGGAAAAACAGCCTTACATTTAATAGCCTATGGACAGAAGATCAATAATGTTCTCTATGCAGAGGAAGAATAGTATATTTTCATTATATATTCAGGGTTTATAGGGAGATGTCATGAGACTGGCAAAAAAAAGTGGCTTTAGTGCCTCAAAGAAAAACCGTCCTTCGTTCCTTCAACGAGCACTTACTGAGCATTCTCACAAGTCAGGTGCTTACTGGGGATACAGTAATGAAATGCATGTATTTTCTACCTGCAAAGAGCTCACTGTCTAGCAGTTGCAAGAAGGCAGTATATGTAATGCTTAAGAGAATGGACTATGGGGCAGCCCAGGTGGCTCAGTGGTTTAGCGCCGCCTTCAGCCCAGGGTGTGATCCTAGAGACCTAGGATTGAGTCCCACGTCAGACTCCCTGCATGGAGCCTGCTTCTCCCTCTGTGTCTCTGCCTCTCTCTCTGTTTCTCTCATGAATAAATAAATAAAATCTTAAAAAAAAAGAGAATGGACTATGGAGTCAGTTTAATTGGCTTCAAATCCTGACTTTGATCCTTATGACCTTGGGTGATTCACTTCACAGATTTGTGCCTCCATTGCTTCTTCTGTCATATGGAAATAATAATGTTAATGTATTTCATAGGGTTGTTGTAAGTATCAAATAGGTTCAGATAGATAAAGCACTTAGAAAACTGCCAGGCACATGGTAAGTACCTCTTATGTATTGGCCACTAGTATCGACTGGACTGTAAGCTCTGTCAGGTCAGGGTATCTTGTCTGCTTTGTCGCTGCTATATCTTTGGTGGCCAGACTTTGGCCTTGTAGGCATTCAATAAATATTTGACTGAACTTGTGGATATTCAATAAATATTTGTTGAATGAATAGATGATTGGCATAAGCTTTTTGTTCCTTGCAGACCCTCTATCCTCCAAAGAAAGGGTAATATTTATTGAGCATTTACTATCCTTCGAACTCAATGTTAATGGATCATTCAGTCCTCCACAAGCTTTATGAATTTGCTAGCATCACATTTTACAGATGGGAAAACTGAGGCTCAGAGGGATTAAAGTAACTGGTAGGAAGTAACACAGATGCTGATTTGAGAGATTTAGGATTTGAACATAGTACGTTTTGGTTCAGATGCTGGTGCTATTGAACACCTGCCCTGTCCCTATGCCCTGTTGTCTCTGTAGATGGCCAAGTTGATGGCTCCATTGGTGCTTTCACATGCACCAACTGTGTTTCTTTGTACAGGTGTCATCTGCAGCATGCAGATGGACCTGGACACAACAGGAAAGAAAACACATAGAAACCTGCATTTGGCATCTTGGCAGCTGTGTAGTCTTCACATGGTTTATCAGCTCAGAACTAAAGAGTGAGCTTTGGCTCTTGGGTGCTGAATGGCTCATTGACTTGGCTGCTCCTGTCTTCCTTTATGTTCAGGAAACAGAAGATACAGTTGAACTTTGAGCTAATGGGTCTGTTCCATTCATTATTTACTCAGGACAGTGTTTTATCATGGAAGCTCCTAAGTGTTTGACAAAGAAGAAAGCATCTCATTAGTGTCTGAGAGGGTATAAGGTAGGCAGATGGTGCTATTTTCTTCTTTTCTTGGACAGAAGCACAAATATCTCAGGGAGTGTGGCAGAAGAGTAAATTCTGGAGACTCAGGAAGCCAGTGGGATAATCCCCTTCCCTGTTTCCTTACCCTTTGTTAAATGTAAAATAAAACCCTTTCTACCCATCTGCTGTAATGCAAGTGCTCTTAAGTTGGTATTTACATGCAGTACAGTTCTAAAAGGGCAAGAGAGAGCTAGAGTTCTTAGATGTACCTTGATATACATTCTTGACTTAGTCGCTGCCCTCAGCCCTGTGGATGGGATGGGCTGGCATCTATAGGTGATGTGGCACCTTTAATCCTTGGCCAGTGGACATTGCCAGTGATGTATGCATGACAAGATGACATATAGTGTCAGAAAAACTGTACTTAATTAAATCTAGTCCTTCCATCTCCAGGAACCAATGGCTGAAAGAACCATGACCTGATTAGTTAATAATATCCCTCCTGTTGAATGGGAAGTAAGAACAATTACAATAATAGTAACCACTGTGGTAATAATAGGTAATATTTACTGAATACTTCTGTATGGCTGCATAGAGCTAAATGCTTTGCATGCATTATCTAATTTAGTCATCAAAACAATCTTATGAGGTTTTCATGTAACAAAAATTAAGCACCTGCTATATGTTGTTTAGTGTTTTAGGCATTTGGGATAGATCAGTGAACAAAACAGCAGGAGAGAATAAACAATAGATATAACAAATGAGTTTTACGGTATGTTAGAAGGTGATAAGTGCTATGCAAAAGGAAAAAGTAGAGCAGAGGAAGTGGTATTGGAATATACAGACAGTTTTCAATTTTAAATAAAATAGTCATGGAGGAGGTGATGTTGGATCAAAAACTTAACAGAAGTGAGAGTGAACAGGACAGGGAGCTGGAGGGCACTATTAGCAAAGGCCAGAGATGAGAACCTGCTGAGTACTTTCAGGGAATGGGGGTCGGGGGTGGTGGAGGGCAGAGCACTGGGAAGTGAATGAGGGAGGAGAGTGGGAACTGGTGTGGGAGAGGTAATGGAGGGCACAGATAGTGTAGGAATGGATTGAGGAGCCATTGGAGACTGTGGGCAAAAGAATGCTATGATCTGACTTTCTCTGGCTGCTGGAGTAAGTTATTAGTTTATCATTCCTGTTTCATAGCTAAAGGAATTGGGATGTAGATGGGCTTGGTAACCTGTCCAGGGTGACAGAGCTAGTAAGTGGAAGGAAGAACGGGACAGACTCCCAGGTCTGCCTGACTTCAAATCTCATGCTTTTAACGACTAGAATCTTACCTGTTTAATATGATCAAAACCATCCTTTCTTGCAAACAGATAATTTTCTTTTAATCCTCATGTCTTCTCTCTGCTACATCTGCCCCTCCTCTCCTTGCCCAGCTGTGCTAGGATATGGTCATTTTTGGTTCAGTCTTATAAAAAGCTTTAATCTCTTGCTATTAATGCATCCCCTCACCTGTTTTTTTTAATTAAAAAGTTTTTATTATTGCTGTTGGCATACAATGTTATATTAGTTTCAGGTGCATATAATAGTGATTTGACAATTCTATACATTCCTCAATGCTCACCATGATAAGTGTAGTTACCATTTCCTGGTTTTTTAATTTATCAATTAATCTGATACTAAGAATTCCATGAGATTCCATTGCTTTCTTTTGTTACTTCACTGAGGGATTAGTGTGTGCCCACTTTGGAACTAGAAGAGTGATTCCAGGCATTGGACACTCTTAACATCCTCTTCAGTGGCCCCAGGAGTTGATGGCAGAGGGATCATAGCCACTCAGTGGGAAACTGGGGGCTCTATTTCATTTCTTTTCCTGGAACTAGCACTTCTATCTCAGTAGGGGCCCCTTTAATGAATCAATTAAGGAGGGTATTATTATTGGAAGTCGTTTTCAGCCCAATTAAGACCTTGCGACATGTCAGCTGGGATAATAAAAGTGAGTTAAGTCTCAATTTTTCTTTATTAGGGTGTTTATTAGAAGATTGAAATGTTCATTAGGTGGAGTAAAGTGATACAGTCATCTTTCGCTCATCAGAAGCACAATGGGACCTGTGTTGTACTCAGGGTTAATGTGGTGGCCTTTTTCTTTAAATACATAGAGCTGAGTTCTAACTCTGCTTCTGCTGCAGGTAAAAATAAATGTGTGAGGTTCACGCTCAGTTTGGAGAATTTTCTTTTGCTTCATGTGATCATGGAAAAACTATGTCTGCATGCTTAGGAGTAAGATAGTGGGTCAATATTTAGAATACTGATGAGCCACGCATGAGGTTTGGGGGAGTGGAAGTTCATGCCAGACCCCGGGATTAGCCCAGAGATTAATAAAATAATAGATTTTGGTAAACTTTACAATTTTTGTCACTAAAATTTTTCAATCATAGAGAAAAATATAAGGAGTAAATTGTTAACACTCATATATCCTCCCAGCCTTATCAAATTTTATCATCTCCCCTATATTTACTTCCATTTTTTGTTTAACATTATGGATATAGTTGAAGGCTATTGTGTAATCCTTCCTATACCCACTACTTACCCCCACCTCATTCCCAAGAGTCAACTGCTCTCCTGGATTTGGTATTTATCATCCCTTACAGGTTTTTATACCTTTATTCCACATACTGCATGTGTACATTTATAAGAGCACAAAGTATTGCTTGCTCTCAAGCTCTGTATAAATTTTAGCATGGAGTGTATGCATGCCTGAAGCTTCCTTTTATTCATATAATATTTTGTTTTTAAGATTTATCCATGTTAACATAATCAAGTTTATTTTCTTTGTTGTATGCATATTTACCTCAATTAATGTATCCATTTTCCTATTGATGAACTTTCAAGATGTTTCCAATTTTTCCTGATGACAGATAATACTACAGTAAACTTCCTGGTATATGTTTTCTTGTATACACTTGCAAGAATTTATTTCTCTAGGCTAGGGTTTCTCAAACTCAATAAAAGGAAGAGATGCATTTTATGTTTTAATTTAGTAACATGCACATTTGCATAATCATGTACACAGATACCACAAATAAAAGTTTTATGGAAACAATACATCCTTATATCCTTGAAGCACTGTGATATACACATTGATATCTATCCCATTCTGTCATAGTCTATCCTTTCTAATCTACTTATTCCTTTTCCTATTCTATTTTGTGAGTGTGTGTGTGCACGTGCACGCATATGTGTGTCTTATAAAATTGATACCATTAAAAAACACTGTTCTGTAATATATTACCAAGAAGTGAGAACTTTGGTCATCTTGGATTTTACTTAGATATTGATACAGTTGTTCCCCCTAAATGGTATACTCTTTATTCTAAAATTTCTGGGTGTTTTGTTTTAGGTGTATCTGTTTTAAGCAATAATAGTCGTGTTTAAAACAAATTCCAATATGCTATTCTTCGATATTTTCTTGAAAGTTTAATCTGTATATACACATAGTGGTATATTTGGACTTACTTTAATGTTTTCATTTTGTGTTTTTATCATTTTTTCCCTTCCTTTTATTTTTTTTTTCCCTTCTTGCCTTCTGTGGATTGATCAATTTTCTTTATTTCCACCATCAACTTCTTATATTACTTCTGTTGGCTTAGAAGATTAAGACTGTGCTCCTGCTCTTTTATCATTCACTTCCTTTACCCTTTAAAAAAAAAAAACACAGTTGACTAGAAGCATTTATAAATGCTAAATAATTTTATCCTTCTTTTGAACATAATATGGACCTAGTACCCTTTTCTAATGAGTACAACTCTTGTACCCTGTTTCATTATTGTTGTCTAAAGTGTGACTTTACCTGCTTTTTTTTTTTTACAGAAAAAAGTGTTATTAATGTTTATGGCCAATAGTTAATTATTGACTTAAATTATTTTCTGTTCTCATTTTTAGTTTCCCACATTGCCATGATTCTCTTCTGTGTTCATTTCTGTTCTTGTTGAAGTACATCCTTTTGTGCATTTTTTAGTAAGGAGATACATAGGATATATTTTTTGCCCTTTTGTGACTAAAACTTGCCTTTGTTTTGTTTCCACTCTTGAACAGTATTTTAACTGGGTCTATAATTCTAGGCTGACATTGTTTCCTCAGCTTTTCAAAGACATAACCCCATTGTCATCTATCCTCTTTGTTGCTTGTGAGAAGTCTTCTGTCATTCTAAATGTCATTCCTTTGTAGGCAGTCTCACTTTTCTTTTGGTAGCTTTGAAGTATTTTTCTCTCGTTTCTTCCTGATGTTCTGCAGGTTTACGAGTGTTGGATATGGATTTAACTTTATTTTTCTTGCATAGCAGTCACAGTGCAGTCTTGAGTTGGTGACTCTTGCATCACTCATTTTGGAAAATTCTTAGTTGTTATTTGTTCTGGAATAGCATTAGAAATCTCTCATTCCAGGAGGTGCCTGAATGGCTCAGTTGGTTAAGCATCTGACTCTTGATTTCAGCTTTGGTCAAAATTGCAGGGTTGTGAGATCCAGCCATGCATTGGGCTCTGTGCTCAGTGGGGAGTATGCTTGGGATTCTCTCCCCCAGCCCCTGCCCCCACTTCCACATGTGTGGGCTCTCTCTTTCTAACATAAAAAATCTTTTTTTTTAAAAGAAAGAATGTGGAAAACCCAAAAGACTAAACCCCAAAATTGCTAGAACTCATACAGCAATTCAGCAATGTAGCAGGATACAAAATCAATGCACAGAAATCAGTTGCATTTCTATACACCAACAATAAGACTGAAGAAAGAGAAATTAAGGAATTGATCCCATTTACAACTGCACCAAAAACATAAGTTACTTAGGAATCAATCTAACCAAAGAGGTAAAGGATCTGTACTCTAAAAACTACAGACTAATGAAAGATATTGAGGAAGACACAAAGAAATGGAAAAACTTTCCATGCTCATGGATTGGAAGAATAAATCCTGTTAAAATGTCTATACTACCCAGAACAATCTACATATTCAATGCAATCCCTATCAAAATACCATTGACATTTTTCACAGAGCCAGAATAAATAATCCTAAAATTGGTATGGAACCAGAAAAGACCTGAATAACCAGATGTTGTAAAAGAAAACCAAAGCTAGTAGCATCACAATGTCTGACTTCAAGCTATATTACAAAGCTATGATCATCAAGAAAGTATGGTACTGGCACAAAAACAGACACATAGATCAATGGAACACAATAGAGAACCTAGAAACAGACCCTCAACTCTATGGTCAACTGATCTTTGACAAAGCAGGAAAGAATACCCAATGGAAAAACGTCTTTTCAGTAAATGGTGCTGAGAAAGTTGGATAGGAACATGCAGAACAGTAAACCAAACCATTCTCTTACACCACCCACAAAGATAAACTCAAAATGGATGAAAGACCTAAATGTGAGACAGGAATCCATCAAAATCCTAGGGAACACAGGTAGCAATCTTTTTTACCTTGGCTGCAGCAACTTCTTGCAAGACATGTCTCTAAAGGCAAGGGAAGCAAAAGCAAAATAAACTATTGTGACTTCATCAAGATAAAAAGCTTCTGCACAGCAAAGGAAACAGTCAACAAAACTAAAAGGCAAACTACAGAATGGGATAAGATATTTGCAAGTGACATATCAGATAAAGGGCTAGTATCTGGGATCTGTAAAGAACTTACCAAACTCAATACCCAAGAAAAGAAAATCCAGTCAAGAAATGAGCAGAAGACATGAACAGACATTTCTCCCAAGAAGACATACACATGGCCAATAGACATATGAAAAAATGCTCCATATCACTTGTCATGATGGAAATACAAATCAAAACCACAATGAGATACCACTTTGCACCAGTTAAAATGGCTAAAATTAACAAGACAGGAAACAACAAATGTTGACGAGAATGAGAAACCCTCTTACACTGTTGGTAGGACCACAAACTAGTACAACCACTCTGAAAAACAGTATGGAGTTTCCTCAAGAAGTTAAAAATAGAGCTACTTCACAACTCAGCAATTGAAATATTGGTTATTTACCCCAAATATACAGATGTAGTGAAACTAAGGAGGCACCTGCACCCCAATGTTCATAGCAGCAATGTCCACAATAGCAAAACTGTGGAAGGAGCCAAGATGTCCTTCGACATATGAATGGATAAAGAAGATATATATATATATATATATACATACAAACATATATATACATACATATGTATATATAATGGAATATTAGCCATCAGAAAGTATGATGACCTACCATTTACATCAAAGTGGATGGAACTGCAGGGTATTATGCCAAGTGAAGTAAGTCAATCAGAGAAGGACAATTAAAGGACAATTACCATATGGTTTCACTCATATGTGGAATATAAGAAATAGTGCAGAGGACCATAAGGGAAGGGAGGGAAAACTGAATGGGAAGTCATCAGAGAGGGAGACAAACATTGAGAGACTCTTATCTCCAGGAAGCAGAGAGGGTTGCTGAAGTGGAGGTGGGTGGGGGGATGAGGTAATTGGGTGATGGGGCATTAAGGGCACATGATGGGATGAGCACTGGGTGTTATACACAACTAATGAATTATTGAAAGCTATATCTGAAACTAATGATGTACTATATGTTGGCTAATTAAATTTAATTTAAAAAAGAGAAAGAAATCTCTCATTTCATTTTCTATATTTATTAACTGCTTTTAATTTTTGTTGCCAAAATAAGTCTACTTAATATCTGTCACCACACATAGTTACAAAATCTTTTTTCTTGTGATGGAAAGTTTTACTCCTTTAGAAACTTTCAAATAGGAGTGCATGGGTGGCTCAGTCAGTTACATATCTGCCTTTGACTCAGGTCATGATCCCAGAATTGAGCCCCATTTTGGGTTCCCTGATCAGTGGGGAATCTCCTTGTCCCTCTCCATCTGCCCTACTTGTGCTGTCAAATAAATTAAAAATATTTTTTAAAAAAGAAACTTTAAAATACATAGTTAAGTATTATTAGCTATCATCAAGCTAAACATTACATTTTTAGGACTTATTTTATACCTTGAAATCTATACCTTTTGAACTTCTCATCCATTTCTCCCTTCCCCCTTATCCCACTGCCTCTGGTGACCACCAGTCTGTTCTATGAGTTCTTTTTCTTTTTCTAAAGATTCTATATGTAAGATTATATGGTATTTGTTATCCATGTTATCACAAATGGCAGGATTTCTTTCTTTTTTATGGCCAAATAATTCCATTTTATGTATATACCACATTTATTTATCCATTTACCTGTTGATGGACACTCAGGTTGTTTTCATATTTTGGCTATTGCAAATAAAATGCAAGGAACATGGGGCTGCATATATTTTCAAATTAGTGCTTTCATTTTCTTCAGAGAAATACTCAGAAGTCGAATTATTTCCCACAGTGGTTGCATCAGTTTACATTCCCACCAATAATGCTCAAGGGTTCCATTTTCTCCATATCTTCATCAAAAATTATTATTCCTCATCTTTTTGATAATAGCCATTCTAATGGTTAGGCCTCATTGTGGTTTTGATTTGCATTTTCCTGATGATGAATGACGTTAAGCATCTTTTCATGTACTTGCTGGCTAATACGTATATCTTCTTTGAAAAAATGTCTCTTCAGCTGCTCTGTCCCTTTTTAAAATCAGATTATTTGCTATTGAGTTGTATGACTTTAAATAATTTGGGTATCAGTCCCTCATCAGATGTATGATTTGTAAATATTTTTCCCCATTTGTAGATTGATTTTTCATTTTATTGAAAGTTTCCTTTGCTATGTAGAAACGTTTTAATTTGATGTAATCCTACTTGCTTATTTTTGTTTTTGTTGCCTTTGCTTTTGGTGTCAAATCCAGAAAATCATGACTGTCAAGACTGATGTCAAGGAGCTTACTGCTTGTATTTTCTTGTAGAAATTTTATGGTTTTAGGTCTTATAGTCATGTTTTTAACCCATTTTGAGTTATTTTTTTCCATATGATGTAAGACAGTGGTCTAGTTTTACCCTTTGCATGTCTGTCCAGTTTTCCCAACATCATTTATTGAAGAGATTGTCCTTTCTCTATTGTATATTCTTGGTTCCTTTGTCATAAATTAATTGACCATATATGCATGACTTTATTTCTGGACTCCCTGTTCTGTTCCATTAATCTATGTGTTTGTTTTTATGCCAATATCTTATTGTTTTTATTACTCTTTGTAATACAGTTTGAAAGCAGGAAGCATGATGCCTTTAGTTTTGTTCTTCTTTATCAAGATTGCTTTGGCTTTTTGGGGGTCTTTTATGGTTCATATTAACTTTAGTATTCAAATTATTGCTTAACACTTTGATATCATGCTCATTCCATTTGTGAAATTCTGGTATGGGCTTTATGTTACTTCTGAATGGTCTGGCCTGAGAGCTTCAGGGTTCTCTTAACTCATCTAGGTTAGTGTAGTCATGTGAACTCTGTGGTTTGATATGGGTCTGAATCTCTGGAGTAACCCATTCAATGGCTGTGACATCTCGGGTAAGTTACATAAATTCTATGTCTTAGTTTCCGCATGTGTAAAATGGAGATACTAACTGAACTGCTCACAAGAATTTATTGTATGGATTAAATGAGATAATATCTATGAAGTACTTACTTTAGTTTCTTGACATGATATGCTCTCACTAAAAAAAATGATGGCTAAAAATAAATAAAATAAAATAAATAAATGATAGTTATAATAACTATTCTTCCATTTGCAGATGACCCTCCACATGGTCTAGCTGGTTGAGAAGATTGCTGGAGAACTGTTCTGATTATAAGACTGGGGACAAGCAAAGGGCAATTGTAAGGAAACCAACAGAGTGAGGAAAATTTAGGGAAAAGAAAGTAACAAAGGGATGTCCTCTAATGCATTCATCTCCTAAATTTTACTAATTCTTCTAACATGAGAGGCTTTTTCATATTCTACAGGTAGCAGTTAATAGGAAAAAATGACATTCTAGTTCTATTAGACCAAAACTTGAAGCTTTTTTTTTAATATTTTTTATTTATATATATATTTTTTTATTGGTGTTCAATTTACTAACATACAGAATAACACCCAGTGCCCGTCACCCATTCACTCCCACCCCCCGCCCTCCTCCCCTTCTACCACCCCTAGTTCGTTTCCCAGAGTTAGCAGTCTTTACGTTCTGTCTCCCTTTCTGATATTTCCCACACATTTCTTCTCCCTTCCCTTATTTTCCCTTTCACTATTATTTATATTCCCCAAATGAATGAGAACATATAATGTTTGTCCTTCTCCGACTGACTTACTTCACTCAGCATAATACCCTCCAGTTCCATCCACGTTGAAGCAAATGGTGGGTATTTGTCATTTCTAATAGCTGAGTAATATTCCATTGTATACATAAACCACATCTTCTTTATCCATTCATCTTTCGTTGGACACCGAGGCTCCTTCCACAGTTTGGCTATCGTGGCCATTGCTGCTAGAAACATCGGGGTGCAGGTGTCCCGGCGTTTCATTGCATTTGTATCTTTGGGGTAAATCCCCAACAGTGCAATTGCTGGGTCGTAGGGCAGGTATATTTTTAACTGTTTGAGGAACCTCCACACAGTTTTCCAGAGTGGCTGCACCAGTTCACATTCCCACCAACAGTGTAAGAGGGTTCCCTTTTCTCCGCATCCTCTCCAACATTTGTTGTTTCCTGCCTTGTTAATTTTCCCCATTCTCACTGGTGTGAGGTGGTATCTCATTGTAGTTTTGATTTGTATTTCCCTGATGGCAAGTGATGCAGAGCATTTTCTCATATGCATGTTGGCCATGTCTATGTCTTCCTCTGTGACATTTCTCTTCATGTCTTTTGCCCATTTCATGATTGGATTGTTTGTTTCTTTGGTGTTGAGTTTAATAAGTTCTTTATAGATCTTGGAAACTAGCCCTTTATCTGATATGTCATTTGCAAATATCTTCTCCCATTCTGTAGGTTGTCTTTGAGTTTTGTTGACTGTATCCTTTGCTGTGCAAAAGCTTCTTATCTTGATGAAGTCCCAATAGTTCATTTTTGCTTTTGTTTCTTTTGCCTTCGTGGATGTATCTTGCAAGAAGTTACTATGGCCGAGTTCAAAAAGGGTGTTGCCTGTGTTCTTCTCTAGGATTTTGATGGAATCTTGTCTCACATTTAGATCTTTCATCCATTTTGAGTTTATCTTTGTGTATGGTGAAAGAGAGTGGTCTAGTTTCATTCTTCTGCATGTGGATGTCCAATTTTCCCAGCACCATTTATTGAAGAGACTGTCTTTCTTCCAATGGATAGTCTTTCCTCCTTTATCGAATATTAGTTGCCCATAAAGTTCAGGGTCCACTTCTGGATTCTCTATTCTGTTCCACTGATCTATGTGTCTGTTTTTGTGCCAGTACCACACTGTCTTGATGACCACAGCTTTGTAGTACAACCTGAAATCTGGCATTGTGATGCCCCCAGATATGGTTTTCTTTTTTAAAATTCCCCTGGCTATTCGGGGTCTTTTCTGATTCCACACAAATCTTAAAATAATTTGTTCTAACTCTCTGAAGAAAGTCCATGGTATTTTGATAGGGATTGCATTAAACGTGTATATTGCCCTGGGTAACATTGACATTTTCACAATATTAATTCTGCCAATCCATGAGCATGGAATATTTTTCCATCTCTTTGTGTCTTCCTCAATTTCTTTCAGAAGTGTTCTATAGTTTTGAGGGTATAGATCCTTTACATCTTTGGTGAGGTTTATTCCTAGGTATCTTATGCTTTTGGGTGCAATTGTAAATGGGATTGACTCCTTAATTTCTCTTTCTTCAGTCTCATTGTTAGTGTATAGAAATGCCACTGACTTCTGGGCATTGATTTTGTATCCTGCCACGCTACCGAATTGCTGTATGAGTTCTAGCAATCTTGGGGTGGAGACTTTTGGGTTTTCTATGTAGAGTATCATGTCATCGGCGAAGAGGGAGAGTTTGACTTCTTCTTTGCCAATTTGAATGCCTTTAATGTCTTTTTGTTGTCTGATTGCTGAGGCTAGGACTTCCAGTACTATGTTGAATAGCAGTGGTGAGAGTGGACATCCCTGTCTTGTTCCTGATCTTAGGGGAAAGGCTCCCAGTGCTTCCCCATTGAGAATGATATTTGCTGTGGGCTTTTCATAGATGGCTTTTAAGATGTCGAGGAATGTTCCCTCTATGCCTACACTCTGAAGAGTTTTGATCAGGAATGGATGCTGTATTTTGTCAAATGCTTTCTCTGCATCCAATGAGAGGATCATATGGTTCTTGGTTTTTCTCTTGCTGATATGATGAATCACATTGATTGTTTTAAGGGTGTTGAACCAGCCTTGTGTCCCAGGGATAAATCCTGCTTGGTCATGGTGAATAATTTTCTTAATGTACTGTTGGATCCTATTGGCCAGTATCTTGTTGAGAATTTTTGCATCCATGTTCATCAGGGATATTGGTCTGTAATTCTCCTTTTTGGCGGGGTCTTTGTCTGGCTTTGGAATTAAGGTGATGCTGGCTTCATAGAACGAATTTGGAAGTACTCCATCTCTTTCTATCTTTCCAAACAGCTTTAGGAGAATAGGTATGATTTCTTCTTTAAACGTTTGATAAAATTCTCCTGGGAAGCCATCTGGCCCTGGACTCTTGTGTCTTGGGAGGTTTTTGATGACTGCTTCAATTTCCTCCCTGGTTATTGGCCTGTTCACAAAACTTGAAGCTTAAATCTAAAGGCAGTGGGGGATGGTGGAAAGAGCACTGTTTTTGGTAAAGAAAGATCTGGGTTTGAATCAGGCTCTACTTCTTTGGATCAATCATGTTTCATGCTACTTCTTGAAGCTTTAGTTTCCTTATCGGTAAAATGTAAATGGTAGTCCTGCTGCTTAGGGCCCTAATGAGGACAAAATGAGATAATGTGTGGGTAAATGCAAGATAGCTAACAAGTGCTCAGTGATATTGTAAAAAGAGAAAGTCGAGTGATTGGATAACTTATGCCCAAAGCACTGCCTCCCTGGATCTCAACTTCAACTCATATTTGTAGAACTCCACCTGTAGGCTGGCTCCCCTCCACTTCTCTAAAATTTCTGTTGGTAGGAACCAATATAGGGATGTTGTAAGTTGGTAAAGAAGTGTGGTAAACAGTGGAGCCCCATTTCACATCTGTATGCTGGATACTGCTCTGTTGGAAAAATGGTGCTGCATCAGGTTTTGTGTGTTCAGAGATGGGAATGATCCATGGACATCCCGAAGACTTGTAGTCAGAGTGCTAGGGATTGAGGCATATGGTGTATCCTATTTTCTCTCTGAGGTTTTTTCTTTCCTAATGTCAAATTCGATTAGGATTCTTCTCAGTACTGTTCCTTACAGGATTTTTACCCTCCCCTCTATCTTAGCTTTCCCTCAGTTTTCTAAGTCTCCTGTTTAATTTCCTTTGCATTGAAGAGCACACAGAGGGTTGGGGAGGGGGGGATAGACCTCTGTGAACATCCAGGAAAGGGACCCTTTCATGGTCTTTGAACAGGGAGCGTGCCAAGTTCTTATTCAACTATTTCTCCCTTCCACTGTATTCCTGATTCTAGTGTGTTCTCACTGCAGTATACCTGTCTGGTGCTATTTCCAAAGGGAGTTATGTGATCCTATTTCAACCCTAACCCTAGCCCCAAACTTTTTCTCAGAATCTTCAACACAAACTTTCTCTACTTATAAACAGGACATGCTATATGTGCCGGAGGGTATATAGAGGGGGATGCTAGGGATGAGGCATCAACAGTTCAAAGGTTGGACACCATTTTGAAAGAGGATGGTTGAAGGACACGACTTTAGAAACTAAGGCATTCACACCTATTAATGCAAGTGAGAAATTGTCAAAATAAGTGCTTCCCCAAATTAGCTATGTATCAGAATATTCTGGGTAACTTGTTTTAGCTTCAGATTCCTGGTCCCTACTTCAGATTTACTGAATCAGAATTTCCACGGATGGGCCCTGGTATCTGGATTAAAATGGGACACTGAGCAGGACACAGGTGATTCTGATGCAGCCTGTAGTTGAGGAATCCTGGAATAAGTGATCCTACTATCCCTCAAAAGTGTTACACTGAATTCTCTGAGCGTACACTGAGTTTCAGAGTCTTATTTTAAAAATATTTTGCTCTGTTTCATTTTGGTCAAAGGAAAGGTGAGTTGGTTCATGTAATATCCTGACAGTTCACTGAAAGATAAAGATCTTAATTCTCAAATTGACTAAAACCAAAAACTAATAAAAAAAAAATCTCAATCCATCCAAAGCTAGGCAAGTTGTGAGTAGAACTGGACTCTCACCCCATCGGAGAAAAGGAAAAGCCTATTGTTTGATGAGGGTAGGGAAATGGATGATAAATTTATTTCAGACATTAGAGCAGTTATCCTCAACCTGGCTGAATATTAGAAACATTCTGCAGAGCAATTAAGTCAGAATCACTGAAGTTGGGGCCCAGATGTTGGTATTTTTTTTTTAAAGAGCACCCCCAGGCGATTCTAATATGTAACTGGGCTGAAAACCACCGCAATAGAGAAAAAGACGTGCTCCTAGGGGAAAGTAGAGAAAGGCAGGTTGTTAGAGCAACACAAGTGAAATCTCCTTGGCTAAGAATAGCACCTCCTTTCTCATTTGAACAATCAAGGTGGGTGAGCTTATTCTCTGGAAACTCTGAGAGGACTAGGCAGGGACTGAGAGGCAGAAGAAATGAAACGGGACATGATTTGCACTTTAATTTGGAAGGAAGCTAGAAACGCTGGATGAGCTCCTTCTAATGCCCTAAACCGTGTCCCTGTCCTTATTCACACCCAACCCCCACCCCAACTCCTAAGTCAATGACTCTGAAGTTTAACCCAACCTCCAAGAATCCAAAGCAGGACAATATTTATAATAATTATGCTGTGAAGCTCTTTTGATGAGGCTAACCTAAGAAGCAGGCCGACTGCAGGGAATATTACTGTTATATTCTGCCCCCACCCCCACCCCCCCGCAATAAAGCTTTACCGTTTCCACTTGGCCCACGGCTCGGGAGAGGGTGCAGGGGGTGACACGGTGCCTGGCGGGGCAGGGGGAGGCTCGGGCAGAGAAGCCCCGGCTCGCGGCAGGGGGGCGAGGCCGGCGGGGCGGCTCCGGGGCTCGCAGCCTGCGGGAGGGCCTCGTGCCGGAAGTGGCCGCCCGGAAGTCACCGACGCCTCGTGCCGGAAGTGGCCGCCCGGAAGTCACCGAGCCGTCGGGGGCGCCTCGTCGCCGCCCAGCGGGCGCCCCGAGGGAGGAGCGTGCGAGGCCCACAGGTGCTGGCGTCCTTCGGGTGAAGCCGGGAGCTCGCGGGCCGTGGCGGCGACACCGACGACGACGAAGCTCACGACGCCCCGCCGGCTGCTGGCGGGGCGGAGGGTGGCGGACAAGGTGCTTCTGGAGGTTAGAGGCCGCTGGGAGGCGGGGAGAAGGGGCGGCCCTGGGCCGGCGCCCCGGTCAGGCGGAAGCCAGCGACAGGCCCAGAGGACCAGCAGCTGCTGCCTTACCCTTACTTAAAAAAAAAAGAAAGAGATAGAGAGAGAGGAAAGAAAAGAAAGAAAAGAAAGAAAAGAAGAAAGAAAGAAAGAAAGAAAGAAAGCAAGCTAAGCAAAGTATGGAAGGCAGAGATAAGAACAGGGTTGGGGTCTGTTGAAATAAATTTCTCATCCAAGATGGAACCGCTCCTGCCCAGGGTGCCACCTCAGCAAATGGGAATTTCAACAACTTCCTCGTACTTATGAATGCTGTGCTGGATCAGAAACTGTGTCCAGCCGCCAATATGAAGCCGACTCTGGGCCTTCTCACCCCAAACAAGGTTGGCTGTGTGACCGCAGCCAATCGGATGTTTTTTACGTCTATTATTAGCTTCTTCCTTGTATTTTTTTTTCTTTCATATCCTATAAAATCTTCTTATCCCCCCACCCCCAATTTTGCAGTTCTCCTCAAGGAGACTGTTCACTTCAGCAAGTGTGAAAGTTTGCATCGCCTAAATTGTTTGTTTATTTATTTATGTATTTATTTTTTAAAACAGTTTTTGTCCATGAGGAATGGGATCTGAAGCTGGCTACAAATGGCCTTGGGGAGGACACACAGGCCAGGTGCCCCGGAACCCTTTCGGTTCACTGTTCTCTCCTTGTCACCAGGGCAGGGCTGTGGGTAAGCGGCTCTAGGATTTGAGGGCGCCCCCTTACATGATGAGAACTCTTAAGATCTACTCTCTTAGCAACTTTCAAGTGTGCATGACAGCATTATTAACTCCAGTTGCCACGCCGTGCATTACATCCTTGTGACTTACTTATTTTACAACTGGAAATTTGTACCTTTTGACCCACTTTACCCATTTCTCCCACCTCCACCCTTTGGCAGTCACTAATCTCTTCATCTGTTCTCTGTATCCACGTGCTTGTTTTTGATTTTGTTTAAGATTCCATATACAGGTAAGATCATATGATATTTTTCTCTGTGTGACTTACTTCATTTAGCATAATGCCCTTGAGGTCCATGCATGTTGTTGTAAGTGGCAAGATTTCATTCTTTTTCATGGCTGAATAATATTCCACCATGTACATATGCCATATTTTCTTTTATCTGCTTATCTGTGATAGACACTTAGGTTGTTTCCATGTTTTGGCTATAATGCAGCAAACATGGGAGTGCATATGTCTTTTTGAGTTTGTGTTTTTTTCTTTAGCTAAATGCCCAGAAGTGGAATTAACCTAAAAATATTTAGTTTTTTTTTTTTAAGGAACTTCCATACTGTTTCCCAGTAGTGGCTGGACCAACTTACATTCCAACCAACAGTGCACAAGGGTTCACTTTTCTCCACATTTTCACCAAAAATTTTTATTTCTTGTCTTTTTGATAATAGCCATTCTAATGGGTGTGATGTCTCATTGTAGTTTTGATTTGCATTTCCCTCATGAGTGATGGTTGAACATCTTCTCATGTACCTGTTGGTCAGTATGTATGTCTTCTTTGGAAGAATGTCTCTTTGGATCCTCTGCCCCCTTTTTTAGTCAGATTGTTTATTTGCTATTGAGTTGTATGAGTTCTTTATGTAATTTGGATATTAGCCCCTCACCAGATATATGATTTGCAAATATTTTCTCCCATTCAGTAGATTGCCTTTTCATTTTGAGTCAATTTTTGTGGATAGTGTAAGACAATGGTCCAGTTGCATTGTTTGGCATGTGGCTGAGTTCTCTGACTCTGCTTTTGCAACAGTTCTCCATTGAGCCCAGCTCTGGTCACCCACTTTAGCTGCTAATACTATTTTTTCACGAGGAAGCAGAATGGAATGTCTACCATCCTTTCTTGGACCAGCGCGAGCCTCAGCTTCCAGGATGGCATAGCCCTCAATGAGTGTAGCAGCACCACAGGACAGCTTGATGGGAGGTGCTGATGGCACCCTTCTCTCCATTAAGCTGTAGCAAAGTAAAGCAGTGTGCTTGTGCTGGCTGGGCAGCTGTGAAACAAGTCGTAGCCTAGGTCCTCTCTCCATGTCCCTACCATATAGATGTTCTGGAGCTTCTTTCTACCTCTACCACCCCCATTGCCTCTCCTGAACTCCGTTGTATGGAGTCTACGGCACACAGTTTTGTCCTGTTAAATGCTGCCTGTGGTCGTATTATGTCTTCTCCCTTCAATGGCTGTGCATGGAGGGCAGGGAACTTGCTCCACCACCTTGTATCCGACTCAAGCTGGGCATGCTTGCTGGTGGAATGGACTTCCCACTGTTGTCCCGTCTTCATTTCTTCCTTCCAATTCTTGCTTCTGGTCTATAGTAGCAGCCTGCTGATAAAATGCTCACTTCTAGCAATGCTGTTTCAACCCAGGCTGATGAGAAGAGATTTGACCTGAGGAACATAAAGACCTAGCTGAGGGGAGAACTTGACCAAGAAAATGTTAATTACCAGTTGAGTCACTATCACACCATTGCATTGTGACTGCATTGAGGCTCCCATTGGGGGGACTGCAGAAATAGTTTTCTTTTTGAAGGCATTGTGGGAAAGAGGGTGATGGAGCTGAGGCAGTAACCTGGGTTGGGGGCAAGCTGGTCTTTAAAGACAATGAAAGGCCAGTGAGAAATACACAGGAGCATTGAACCAAAGCATCCCCTCCAAACTGGAGTTCCCTGAGTATGTCTCAGAGAAAGGCTGTGCTAGCAGGTTTGGAGAGGAAGCAAAGATGCTAATGAAGCGTGAACTGGCTGCTTTCAGCAGAGCCTTCTGGGCACCATGCCACCATCTCGCTTTCTTTCCTACCCATTTATTTATTTATATTCTTAATTAATGGAAATTTCAACTCCCATTAGATCAGGAGAAGTCAGTAATAAACAGCCGCAGCTTTAAGCAGGCAGAGCTACTGGGGAAGGGCAGAGGCTTCTTTTTCTGCTCCTGGATTCTAGTCACATGGCTGGCCTGAACTCAGGAGAGAAAATCCATATGCTAGTTCTGTGTAGGAGAGCCAGGAGCCTGTGATGGGCCACTGACCTCCATGGTTATCTATAAGGTTTTTTTTCTTCAAACATTGAGACTTTCCCTCTTAATTCCCCTTGTGGAATCAGATAGCTCAGGTTTGAATCCTGCCTCCCTTTGCAACCTTGGGCAAGTTAATTAACCTTTCTGTGTCTCAGTCTTTTCTGTTAAAGAAGGTAATAGAACCTATTTCATAGGGCAGTTGTGGGTCTTAAATGAGGGAATATGGGTGAAGCACGTGGCATAGTGCCTGGTCCATAGTGAATGCTCACTGAATGTTACCTATTTTCATCATCGTCATCCAGAACCCATATGAACACGTATGAACATTGCTTCTCTCTCACGGGCCTCAAGCAGCCCAGTAGAAGCCCCTTCCAGGAGCAGGGCTAGTGAGCACCCTCTTTCAGGAACATCCTGCCACTCCCTGCTCTGGGTTCTGGCATCTGATTTGAGAATAGCATTCTGAGTCAGGCTAAAGGAGCGGGGATGGGGGGGATGGGTTTGAATCCAAAGCCCTGAACCTCAGAATTGTTGGTACCACTTATAAGTCCTGAAAAGCTCTGCTTGGGTATAATCCAGGGCTCAAATGTTAATGTGGGTCTTAGGTATAGCCCAAAAGCCCTTGATGGGCTGAGACATGGTAGAGTGATGAGAGCTGGAAGAAATAATGAGTATCCCATAGTGAGAGGAAAGCTCCTAGCCTAGTTTTAAAGGAAGGATGCAGCAAGCTCCCAGATAGCTGGCTGAGTCTGCTGACTCAGGCCCAGGAGGGAGAGTGA
Source organism: Canis lupus dingo (assembly GCF_003254725.2). Classification (NCBI taxonomy): domain Eukaryota; kingdom Metazoa; phylum Chordata; class Mammalia; order Carnivora; family Canidae; genus Canis; species Canis lupus. Next base: position 21,615,223 of record NC_064249.1, read on the forward strand.
GTGTAGCCACCATCTGATGTCATACCTCTTTGGTTTGACTCCTGGTTCCACAACTTTCCGGCTGTGGGACCTAGGACAAATCTTGTAACCTTTGTAAGCCTCAGTGTCCTGACATGAAAAATGAGCGTGAGAATAGCTGTGTTCTCCTCATAGTTGTGGGTAGGATGACGTGAGATACCATATGAAGTGATTTATAGAATGCCTGGCAAGCTCTCAGAAACTGGTAGCTGTTATGATTAGATCTGTTTTATTTATCCTTGTGTTTTCAATGCCTATGATGGTGTCTGCTTATAGTGAATACTCAAGAAATATTTGTTAAGTAGTCAAATGGAGAATGGCATACTTGGGACAACCCAGTAAACTTTTTGGGCTTGGTAGCCCTAATAGAGAGTCCTGCTGGATGGCCTTGAATGCCATATCCAGATCCAAATACCGGGATTCGGTGCCAAGTGCACAGATGCCTTCTGGGCCTAGGATTCCTGGGCTTGAGAGTAGTATGCTGTTTTACTTCAAGGAACAAATTTAAATTTCTCTTTTTCTTGTGAAGATGACATTACATATTGACAAAGAGCAAAGTAGCAAAGGTCCCAGTTACCGCTGGAGAGAGAAATTTAAACTTCTGAGTTTGAGTCTTAAATTACTGGCACCCTTTTGGGTAAAAAGGATCTACTAGTTATCTTGAATACACTATTGGATTTCATTTCTAAAGGGAAAGAGTAAGCCAAAAGGTGAGCAAGACATTAGCCAGCATTAAGAAAGAACCAGAGCACAATTGGAGAAGAATTGTTACTCTATCGGGTAGATTTGCACTCTCTCCTCACCTTGACTACCTCTTTCACTTTGTGGCTCACCTCATCTTGGATAGGACACAGCAGAAATAGAAAAGGTTCCCAGAAGGGCAGAACAGATGGATATGGGGGGAGGGGCGACTTCCGCACCAAGAAAGATGAAACATTTCACTCTGAAGGGAGCAGAGGAAAGGGGTGAGCACTTTCTGAGGTGGCGGTGTAATGAATGGGAGCAGTGAGCCAATTGCAGGCTCCTCTTGCCCTTTCCCCTAATAGGAGAAAGAGGCCGCACTTGACAAAATTAAAAGGGAGCAAATTTAGAACTGATGAAAGGAAATGCTCTCCTCTCAATGTGTAATTAACCTGTGAAGGAACCTAACCTGCTCACTATTAACTGAGGCAAGCCGTTAGCTGGGCTTTCAGATGGCTGGAAGACTAACAGCCATTTTGGCAGTTACACTGGTTAAGCCTACATTTCCTGAGGTAATTCATCCTCGGTGCTCAGACATGACATGATGGCCAGGTTGAGGAGAGGCACATCCCCTGGGATACAAAAAAGGTGGAGGTGAGGTTGGGCCTGTAGGCAGAGAGGACATTAGCACCTAGGAGGCTGTGAGAATGATCCAGGAAAGCTGGCAGGCTTAACAGAGGTCACACAGCTGCTTTGAGGCAGAACCCTGAGCTCCAGCTTCCTGCCCTGAGCCAGCATCCTGTCCCTCATGGTGTGTGGCCCCTGGAGGGGCTTAGGGGGTCACTGTGATGACTCTTGGTCCTCCCCCCCCTCGCTCCCCCCCCCCCCCGCCCTTGCTGCTTTCCACTCCTGTGTGTGCTCACTGCATGGTTAGTGGGCAGCGGCCCCCTCCTGAAAGGGATGGTCAGAATTTAGGCCTGGGAAATCAGGACCATGGATGTGGGGAGCAGGAATTCTTTTTTTATTTTTTATTTTATTTTTATTTTATTTTTTTTTGGAGCAGGAATTCTGACCCACTTCATGTCCATGAGATCTTGAGTCTCTTGGACAGAGCAAGCAAGACCATAGTACAGAACAGAGTAAAAGAAAGCTCGTTTTTGTTTGTTTGTTTGTTTGTTTTGTTTTTGTTTTTTTTGTGAGGACATCAGTAATACTGGTTCAAATGATATCTCACTTCTTCCTAGATGTGTGACCCTAGGCGACTTGCTTCATGTCCCTGAATCTCAGTCTCATTATCTTTATTTAATACTGCCTTCTTCATACACATCTGGGGCTTCACTGAAAAGCATGTGGCATGCAGTGGCACACTAACCATTCAAAAATTGGTAGGTAGAATTATTAGAACTGGAATTAGTACAAGCTGACCCATTAGGAGAAAACCTTGCTTTAATCGTTTAGATTTGTTTTCTCTCTATCCTTTAGCCTCTCATTCATTCAACTTTTTGAACACCTAGTATGCACCGTGTTAGGTACTCCATATCCAGTGGTGAATGAAGTATGGTGCCTATCTTCCTGGAGTACATAACTAAGTGGAGGAGACACTCAGGCCTAAAGAAGAAAAAAAAAACACACCAAAAGCTGCAGTGCAGTAGACACATGCTGCATTGGAGGTGGAGATTTCTGAAGCACTGTGGAGTCCTAGAAGGAGCTTTTGCCCATTAGATAAATATTTATTAAGCACTAACTAAGTGCTAAGTACTGTGATAGGCATTCATCAAGTCATTCACTTGTCAGGGAAATCCCACCCTCAGGAAAAGTGACGTCTTGGAAAGGCATTCTGTTACTTATTGGGAATTCCAGAAAACATTCCAAGAATCTGAGCCTACGCCAGACAGTGTAATCAAACATAGCTCCAAGTGAGCATTATTTATTACCCGAGGATATTCTGAATCACTCAGAAGTGGTTCCAGATACTTTTTGTTGTCTTGGTGAAAGATGCTGGTAGGAAGTCCCAGAAAATGATCAAGAGGGACCCTGTAGGATAGCCAGGCCCCTTCTCAGAAGTCTGTGCCCTGTGCCCTCTTACCCATGAAGACTCACCCTCAATCTTCTCAAATATCCTAAGTCTATGATAGAATCTGAAATGCCTCCACGGACCCCAGTAAATTTCTCTCTTTTTTTGCTATTAAATTTAAATTTTTTTTCTAATTTTGGTTTTAAAACTATTTATGATGGGTGATTTTTAGAAATATCCATATTCAAGAATTCTCATGGGATGAGGAATCTTAAATGATTTTCTAATATAATGACTTTTTTGATGAATACCAAATTGAACAATTAATGGAGTCGACATAGTATTACATCTTGTAGACATTCAATTAAACACTTAATTTCAATTTTACACTTTTTGTATTTGGAGCCACTTTTGTTTTTTTAAGGAAGGTCTAAGATATTTATAAGATATTTGGGAAGCTTTCAGACTGGAGACTCCATTGAAGCAGCAGCAGGCATCTTCTTGCCAGCTGGTAGCTCCCACCCCTTGTTTCACCCTTGAGGACTCCTGGAGACTGCTGTTAGTGAGCCACACCACGGCAGATCTAGGTCCTGTGCCTGCGTAGAAACGTGGGTGGCAATTGTTGGTAAGGCCTTTTTCCCCAGCTCTCAAATGAAACTGATCCTCCATTCTCTTGGTCCATTTTCCTCCCTATTTGTCCTTCCCCTGTTCTGCTGCTTTTCATTCTTTCTCTTTTACCTTCTCTCCTGCCTGTGGCTTTGTCTATGACTAGAGTAGCCATTGGTTCTCTAGACCTGCCCCACTTTGTTGATGCCTTTGAAGTCATTTCTGATCCCAGTGAGAGCATCACAGAAGGGGAGGGTTGGCCGCAAACTCCCACACTTGCAGAATTTAAAACAATAATGGAGACACTTGGATTAAAACTGGGAATCTAAAGTGCCTGCCATGTATTTCTTTACAAAACCAATGTCCAGTATCTTTTCAAAGTAGCCAGTCTGAAATGAATGGCTGAACTTTTGTCCCTGGTAAAGTTTTACCGAGCAGAGAGACTGCTGGAATTTTCTTGTTAGACTATATCCAAAGCATCATTTGCTCTAAAGCTCTTGCCTCTGTGCAGAATGCCCTTCTCCTGTCTGCCTCATGACTCCTTTCCTCACATCTCAGCTGTAGGTCATCTCCCAGTGGGCCCATTCTTCACCTCCCTGGGATGATCTGAGTGCTCTTTCTTTGGGGTTCTACTACCCTTAACAGTGTTCACACATCCATTAAAGCAGTGCCCATCTTCTATCATAATGGTTTGCTTTATTGTCATATCCGACTCCCACTGTAACCACTGTTTGTGGCCAAAGGCCCTACCTACCTCCATCTTCATACCTTCAGCTCTGAGCACAGCATTTGGCATATAGTGGATCTAGAGTAATGAGATAAATGGTTGGAACCCATGGACCCTTCTTTTTGCAGTGATTATGAATCCTTTTCAACTTTGTCTAGCCAAACCAGGAAAGACTACATGCTCGCTCTGTCTTCAGGAGAAAGTCATGATGAACATCTATTCACCTTCAGTGTCCCTTCCTTCAAATGTCCCCAATTATGAATCATTAGCTCCAGGATCTACCACCACCATAGATATTTTTAAGGCTGGGATAATGAAGCATGGGTGTAAATAGGAATAAATACCTCTGGCTGTAAAAATAAAATAAATCAATATCACTTCTCTGTGGCCAGAGATGCTTAATACGCAAAGATTGCTGCCAGATTGTAAAAAATGTGTTTAGCAGGTGCTGAGGGCAAATTTAAGCTGTAGGAATGAATAGCCCAACTGCTTTTCTCATCTTAGAATGAAATAACTTTTTCTTTAGCATTAGATGATGAATCTAAGTCTGCATCCATGGAATTGATTCTGAAAGTACTGGTTTTACTTCTAGACCTAGGCAGTGTGAGCTGCTCATGGTCACTGGCCGCTTTCAGCTGGAATTGGATATGCCTTCCAGGTACTTTTGTTGGCCTGGGGGGCCCCAGAAATCCACTACGAGCTCCTTCAAATGCATCTTCTCACATACTGTCACCTTATTAGCATAGGATAAAGTGCCTGCTGACCCCCCTGTCTACCTTCCCAATCACCATTTCAAACTCCTTTCCAGGCATTTCCCCCTTAGGACCTCTGCTCAAGTCTCACGAGGCTACTTGGACCTTCCCTGGATGCGCTGTGGGTATTCTTGCCCATCTACCTCTGGGTGTGTCTCAGCCTGGAATGTCCTCTTGCCTCACCTGAAATATGGACTTGTTCTTTGAAGCTCTACCCAAGGTCACTTTACTGTATCTCAGTGCTCTTCTGGCTAGAAACCCTCTCCTTCCTGGAGGAACTGATTTCTCCTTAATCTTTGATCTTAGATGACCTTATGTATCTCTTAATTATGGCTCTTACCACATTCTGTCATAATTGATTTCTACGATGATTATAATAATTATTCCATCAACAAATCCTGTCAGCTCTACCTTCAGAATATATTCAGAATATATTCCAAGTTCGATTACTTCCCACCACATCCACCTCTACCACTCCAGTGCAGACCACGGTCATTTCTAATCATGATTACTGAGCTCTATGTGACCTGATCTCCTTGCCTCCATGTCTGCCTAACTACAGAGTATCTTGCACGTGGAAGCTAGACATCTTGCACGTGGAAGCTAGACAAAGATGAATTAAACTGTGTAACTCTTTGCTCACAACCATCAGTGTTTCCCATGTGTATTAGGATTCTCTAGAGAAACAGAACCTGGGGGATGTGTCTGTGTATAGAAGGAGGTTCATTATAAGGGATAGCTCACATGATTATAGAGGCTGGCAAGTCCAGAATCTGCAGTGTGGGCCAGCGGCCTGGAAACTGAGGAGAGTTGATGGTACAGTTCTGGCCTGAAGGCCTGAAGCCCAGAGACCCAGGAGAGATGACAGAAGAAGTCTGAAGGCAGGCTGCTGGAGAATTCCCTCTTGCTTGTGGACACTGTTTTTTTTTTTTTTTTTTTTTTTTTTTTAACCATGGGTGGCATGTTCTTGCACCTCAGGCCTTCTCTCTGCCCTCAGAGAGTAGTAAAGGAACACTCTCCTCTCAAATAATAGCATCTGTCTTTCTCCTCTCAGATGTCTGTATTCAAATGACATCTCCCCAGGGAGGCCTTCCCTGCTCTATTTCTTCCACATTATTAACACCCCCCCTCCACACCACTACCCTCCCCCCCCCGCCCCAGTCATTCTCTGGTTTATTACTCTGTTTTATATTTCTTCATGGTTTTTATTAATCTATTCATTTTCTGTCTCTTTATCTAGAGTGTAAACTCCATGGGGGCAAGGGACTTCATCTGTTTTGGTCACTCTTTTTTTTTTTTTTTAAAACAAGATGAGGGTTTTATTTGTTGTTTTTTTTTTTTTTTTTTTTTAAAGATGTTATTTATTTCTTCATTCATGAGAAACACAGAGAGGAGCGAGAGAGAGGCAGAGACACACGCAGAGGGAGAAGCAGGCTCCACGCAGGGAGCCCAATGTGGGACTCGATCCTGGGTCTCCAGGATCATGCCCTGGGCTGAAGGCAGCACTAAACCCCTGAGCCACCGGGGCTGCCCTATTTTGGTCACTTTTATATCCTTAGTACCTAAACCAGCACCTGGTACATTAGAGGCAGCCAACAAACATTTGTTGAATAAATGAATGTTTTGAAAATATATTAATAGCTAACACATATTAAATGCTTACCATCTCTTTTTATGTTTATAAAAAGCTGTGGGGTAGACTCTGATCCTTTGTGGAAGGATCCATGAAGCCTAGACTTTGTTGGTCTTGCTCAGTTTGTTTCCCAACGGCTAGAACAAATAATATATACTCAAAAGTAATTTGCTAAATGAATGCATGAACAAGGCAACATTTTATAGAGTGACATAACTTTTCTAAGCTACTCTGTAAGTAAGTGGAAGAACTAGGATTTCAACCTGGATAATCTAACTCCCATAGCACAACCTTTACTGCTATTTCCTGACTCAGCTTTGATCTCTATGCTGATGGTGGCTCAGCTTGTCCATCTTTATTCCCTCAGCTTGTGGTACAATGCTGATACTAAATAAATATTTGTGAATAGAATGCATTCTGGTTCTTTGATCTTCCAAGCTCTACTGTGACTGAGATAGACCCTGCGGGCTCAGAGGGCAGAACTCCTAGAGGGTGACATTGCACTCACCCTCTCATTGAAGCCTGAGTGCCAGGGACTGGGTGATACCACCATGGGCGGGGGGGGGGGGTGCGGGACGGGGGATGAAGCCCACTCCCAGCACCGTGGGTGGCCCCGGGTTTGACCCTTCAGTCCGGCTCTGCGGTCCGGAGCTGGCACCGGACCAGTGCCCCGCGGCCCCTGCCCCTGCCCCCCTTAGCCAGCTAGCCCCGGGCCTGTGCACCTGCTAGGCCTTCTCCTGGCCCTGGCCGTCTCACCTTGTAGCCCTAGAGCTTTCTCCCAGCTCCATTCCTGGACTGTACTCTAGTGGTTTGCTGCTGCAAGCTTCTACCCTTCACCCGGCCTCTCAATAAATTTATTATCAACGGCTAAAAAAAAAAAAATGCATGCATAGAAAAAATTCTCATGCATGCATAGGGGTGGAGAACTCAGACTTTGCTGTGGAACAGACCTAGGTCCTTCTAGTGGTGTGATGTTGGATCTCAGTTTTTCTATCTGCACAATGGGGATAATAGTAAATGTCTACTTTCAAGGATTATTTTTAGTCTGAACCAAAATAATATATATAAATCTTTTAGCTCTCTGAGCCTTACACACTGCTCAACAAATGCTAGCTGTTATTACTTGCTGACCTTCTTCCTCTGACCTTCTGCAGCACATGTCTTGTTATTTGCACCCAGTATATCACTCCTCAGATACCACAGTACATCACTGGCAGCATGATGGGCCTCTGGAACATGGAGATGGGTGGAGACCATGCCTTACACTTTTGTACTTTTGAATAGAGTGGTAGTGGTGCTTTGTACCTTATGGTTGCTCCACACTTAATTTATTCCTGCAGCTTCCACAAGAGCTCTGTGTCTCCAGATCTCCATGACGCTTCCATGAAAGTCAAAGGCAAGTTTCAGCTGACAGAATTGGCAGTTTTTGTCTACACCAGTATTCTAGGGAATCTTGGATTGGGCAAGAGTAGTTTAAGTGGCCTGAAAACAGAGTAAAAATGTATCCCTCAGCACATTCCTTGAAGCTCCTGTCAGGCATTTCTGTTTACTCGTGGGAAGAATCATAGTAATGCAAATGTCAAACAGAAATACTGAAAAATTCTGCTTTGACCTCAATTCCCAAACACTTGAGAGAAAGAGCAGCTGGTATTCCAAAGGAATCTAGACCATTTTCACAAGAGGGGTGTGGATGAGGGAATAGGGAGTAATGGAGGAGAAATATTCTGTAAGATGGTCAGGGAAGGAGTCATTTGAGCAGAGATGTGATTGATATGAGAAACCAAGTTATGCAAATCTAGGGAGAGGGAGAGCAATCAGGCAGAAGGAATAGCAAATGCAAAGGATCTGAGGTATTGAATGTTAAGTATGTTTGAAGAACAGTAAAGAGGCCAGGGTGATAGGAGCCTAGTGAGCAAGGGGATGTGGTTGGAGATTAGGAAGCTAAGAAATTAGGAGGCGAGGCCACCTAGAGCTTCACAGGCTATGGCAGGGATTTTGGATTATGGGCAGTCACTGGGGAGTTCTAAGAAGAGGAAAGACATAATATGATTTATGTTATTTACTTTTCTTAAAGAAGTCTGGCTGCTTTGTGGCTTGCAGGGAGACCAGAGTGAAAGTAGACAGACCAGGAAGCTATTACATAGTCTGGGTAGGAGACTGTGGTGGCTTGGTAGGAGTGGCAGTATTGAGAACTGGTTTGTTTTGAACTGTATTTTGAAGGTAGATCCCATAGGATTTTTGGGTGGATTTGAAGTGTTTAAAGTGATGTACAGGAAGAAAAGAGGAGAGCTTTTTCCCCCCTCCCGTGGAGCAACTGAATGATTTGATTCAATGAAATGGAGAGAACACAGGAAGGAAAAAGCTTTGGGGAGACAACAGGTGGAAACCATCAATTTTGGATATGTTAAATTTATGTATCCCAAAGAGATACTGAATAGGAAGTTGGTTAAAGAAGCTGAAGGTCAAGGGAGAGGACAGAGGTAATGATCTACATTTAAATCTCATTTTTGGGATTTAAAGCCATAGGAGTGGATGAGATTAGAGAGTGAAAAGAAAGAAAGGAGGAGTGATAAAGCCTCATTCCTGGGGCACCTCAACATTTAGAGGTTGGAAAGAGGAGGAGCCAGTGAAGGAAACTGAATAGCAGCAGTGATGTTGGAAGGAAACAGGAATGTGGTGTCAGGTTAAAAGACAAGTTAAAGTCAAGTTCTGTTAGAACTTCATTTTAAGAAGGAAGTGATTTCCACGTCAAATGTCTCCAGGAGGTCAAGTAAGGAGAGCAATGAGAATTGACTATTGGGGTCAATACAAGAACCATACAAGAGTGCTCATAGAAGCACTGTTTATTTTTAGCAAAATATTGGAAGCATTCCCAAATGTCTATCAACAGGAGAATGAGTAAACATACTGTGCTATGTTTGCACAGTAGAATTTTATTCTGCTGAAAAATGAATGAGAATCATGTGGATAAATCCCACAAACATGGCAGTGAGGAAAAAAGTTGAGGAATATGAGCAGTTGAATACCACTTACAAAGTTTAAAGCATGCAAAACAAACATTGCTTAGAGGAACCTACATAGTAAAAGTATAAAGAAATACATGGAAATACAACGTAGGAAATTTAGGATACTGGTTTTAAGAGTGGGGAAAGAGAGTGATTCAGTAGGGATGCACAGGAGACATTCAGCAACATAGGTAATATTTTGCTTTTTAAGCTGGGTGGTAGGTACACAGATAATCACTGAATTATTTATACTTTTTGCATGGTGTAAATATTGCCAAAGAAATTCTAAATGAAAAGAAAAACAATAACCACCAAATTTGTCAATATGGGAGTCATTTGTGACTAGGACAGAAGCATTTCGGTGAAGCATTTAAAGGGCAAGCTGGTTGAAGTGGGCTTGAGAATGAAAGGGAGAGGGAAAGTGGAAATAATAAAGACAGATGACTCTAGTTCTGCTTACAAAGGGGGCAGAGAAATGGAGTGGTCGCTGGAGGAGGATGACAGATAAAAGAGGGTTTGATTGACAGAATGACTCCGGATGTAAAGTTTGCTAAGGCCAAGTAATATATGAAATTAAAATATAGTTTATGCTTAATTATCTATCCTTAGGAGATAATCCAGACCCCCTGGATTCCCTTTGGTATTTTGGCATTTGACTATCGGTGTTCATTAGCATCTTCACCAGAGGAGAAAGAACTCAAATCAGTCCCTTTGGATACTGGTGAAAATAATTTAGTAAAAGCCTCAGTTGGGGAGGAGTTGGAAACAACTCATTTAAATGAGGTTTGGGATTAGTTGTGGATTAATACAGATAGAGCACTGAATAAAAACATCACACAGAATATGCAAACTAGTTCAGGTGTTTTAGAGTGTATGGTCTCTGGAATTAGGAAGTTTGTTCAAAATGGTGTGCAAAGGCCACTTAAAACCACAACTTACAAAAAAATTTCACAAAGAAGGTGGGTTTAGGGAGGCTTTTAATGTAACTGTTATTCTGCATATAAGATCTTTTACCATAGTACTGTGATGGTGGTTATTGTTATTTTTCTAGTCGCTGGTGGGGATTTATGAAGATTCTTTCACCATATATCTGGAGGCTCATTTAGATCAAGGATACCTACTAGCAAGATAATTATTATAATAACATATAAATTATACTGAATATAATTTACAGAGAATCTGTTGTGTGCCATGTACTGTTGTAGGCATTATGGATGATTTCTCAAACTCTTACAGCCTTCATGCAGAGTAGGTTTTATCTCCATGTGACAGGGAAACTGAAGGAGAACAGAGTTCCATAGGGCAGTAAGTTCTAGGGCTGGAATCAGAACTCTGGATGTCTAATTCCACAGCCTGGGCTGTCTCCATTTTTCTGTGCAGTCTCCATTAGGTCCTGCACACCATCAATTTAACTCCCTCTATGGGCTGCCATTGCTGACCAAGAGGGTCGGTCTTCTTGCTTCTTGGTGTGTTGTGTTGCTACTGACCATGAGACAATATGGGTAGGAGTGACCACTGTAGGAAATAAAGCAGTACATCAGCTGGATGTTTGGAAGATCTGTAGTGAATTGGGAATAAAACCGTGACCGTACATTTTGAGGCCTTTTACTTTGCAGAACATCCTGTGTTTCTAAAACATCCACAGTGACTGTTGTTCTATATTATTTAAATGAGCAAGTGCCCTAGTTTCAGGAGGAAGAGATTGTTTTTTTCATCAAATTTACTGCACATCTGTTTAAAGAATGTGGCAACAATGTGCATAAATCTCCAATCAAAATATTACAGAACAAGCCAATTTTATTATATTAAAAATGTATGGCCAGACACAATGTGCTGAAAATATGAAATTACCACGTGGTGCCTTTTTTTGCTTTGCTTATATTGGACTGTTTATCCCCAAATTAAATCTTGGGCAAAAATATACCAGACAAAAGTTAAACTTGGCCCTAACCAATTATACTGATGTTATAAAAGTATATCTGTATAATATTATAATATGCCAACATTGCAAATATGTTTTTATAGCAATAGAATTTTTGTAATATCTTAGATTTTGAAACATTCAAATTATAAATGCTGTTACATGTAATGATGTTTTATGGATATTGGATAATATTATAATATAGATGAATTTTGAAACTCCTTTACTAGAAAATCTTCAAATGTTTTCTAAGTAACAAGAAATCTCCCTTTGGAGGATTTCTAGTACTAATTGGTATTTTGTTTCTTTTGGGTAAGATCAGCAAATCAGTGAAGATCCAGCTAGACTTTTATATAAGCAGGCTAAAAACCTTCAGGTTTCAAGATAGGAATATCATCTTTTTTATTAGGTTTTTAATTTTAATTCCAGTCTAGTTAACACATGGTGTTATATTAGGTGTGCAGTAGGGACATCATATTTACCTTCTCTCATGGAATAGCACCACTACCATCGCCATCGCATCATCTCTAGATTTGTGAGGCCTTCTTGTCAGAAGTACAGTATTAGTCATCCCCTATACATTTTATTCTCAAAATGGCTTTATGAGATCATCTTTATTAGCCCATTTTATAGATGGAGAAACCAAAGTGTCGAAAGTTAATTGATTTGTTCTTGGCTAGACACCAAGATTTCTGCCTTTGAGGAGCTTGCATGTCTGTAATGTTTGATGATTTACAGCTTTATTTTAGCTGTATCACTTGGATGGTTCTCACAGCAGCGCTGCTCTAGATGAGGCAGCTGAGGTATCCCCTCAGAAAAGCCAAGTGGCTCTCTCTCAAGGTCACCAGAATTTTCTGCCAAGCTTCACAGAAAACTTCACCGTGAAAAGAGAGCCTTTTATTGACTGGGTCTGTGATTGGCTCCAGGGGAGACATGATGACAGAGGTTGGGAGTGGGGGAGGGGAAAGGGCTCAAAGAAAGATCACTTTATGTGAGGCTTTCTCTGCCAACCAGTCTTCATAGCCTTATGGCTGATTCTTATGAAGAGAGATTGCAAACAAAAAGTGTAATGTGGATTTCACACAAACCCTCTGTGAAATGTTGGGAATACCCAAAAGCTCTCTTTAAAGATTACATGAGATCATGGTTCCCTGGGGTATCCTGTGAAAAGGGAAGCTGAGGAAGCAGCTCAGAGTGGTACAGGCAGAGGAATCCTGGGATAGAATCACACATGGGAAATGGCTCTGTCCCTGGGAGTGGTGTGTCAGTGCATGGTGCGTGTGACCACCACTGTGGGCAGGATGGGGAAAGGACAGCAGACAAGGCTCTGGGCTATCCCTGGGCTATCCCTGGGCTCTTCCCGCAGAAGCTGGCATGACTCTGGGGAGGCATGGCACTGAGCTGGCTGTACAACAGTAATTCAGGACACACTCACCCACACGAACCCCTACCCCTGCCTTTGGAGGAAGAGAAAAGTGTGGTGTGTTGGAGACATGAGTGGGAAGTGAGATCAGGGTGATTAGAGGATACTAAAAATGGACAGGAAATGAGGAGGATAAGACCAGAGAGGTGGAGTGGGGTGGGGGAGGTTCTGGAATACAAGTCTCAGATGGG